>NC_059379.1:16639879-17352379 GCF_019703515.2 Myxocyprinus asiaticus
TATATATATATATATATATATATATATATATATATATACAGGGTTGGGGAGTAATAGAATACATGTAATGGGAATACATATTTAAAATACAAAATATAAGTAACTGTATTCCACTACAGTTACAATTTAAATCATTGGTAATTAGAATACAGTTACATTCAAAAAGTATTTTGATTACTGAAGAGATTACTTTGCATTTTATTGTCATTTGTTTCATTTAATATTTAGTCCTTTCAGATGGAAAACATTTATATACAGGTGCATCTCAATAAATTAGAATGTCGTGGAAAAGTTCATTTATTTCAGTAATTCAACTCAAATTGTGAAACTCGTGTATTAAATAAATTCAGTGCACACAGACTGAAGTAGTTTAAGTCTTTGGTTCTTTTAATTGTGGTGATTTTGGCTCACATTTAACAAAAACCCACCAATTCACTATCTCAAAAAATTAGAATATGGTGACATGCCAATCAGCTAATCAACTCAAAACACCTGCAAAGGTTTCCTGAGCCTTCAAAATGGTCTCTCAGTTTGGTTCACTAGGCTACACAATCATGGGGAAGACTGCTGATCTGACAGTTGTCCAGAAGATAATCATTGACACCCTTCACAAGGAGAGTAAGCCACAAACATTCATTGCCAAAGAAGCTGGCTGTTCACAGAGTGCTGTATCCAAGCATGTTAACAGAAAGTTGAGTGGAAGGAAAAAGTGTGGAAGAAAAAGATGCACAACCAACCGAGAGAACCGCAGCCTTATGAGGATTGTCAAGCAAAATCGATTCAAGAATTTGGGTGAACTTCACAAGGAATGGACTGAGGCTGGGGTCAAGGCATCAAGAGCCACCACACACAGACATGTCAAGGAATTTGGCTACAGTTGTCGTATTCCTCTTGTTAAGCCACTCCTGAACCACAGACAACGTCAGAGGCATCTTACCTGGGCTAAGGAGAAGAAGAACTGGACTGTTGCCCAGTGGTCCAAAGTCCTCTTTTCAGATGAGTTCAAGTTTTGTATTTCATTTGGAAACTAAGGTCCTAGAGTCTGGAGGAAGGGTGGAGAAGCTCATAGCCCAAGTTGCTTGAAGTCCAGTGTTAAGTTTCCACAGTCTGTGATGATTTGGGGTGCAATGTCATCTGCTGGTGTTGGTCCATTGTGTTTTTTGAAAACCAAAGTCACTGCACCCGTTTACCAATAAATTTTGGAGCACTTCATGCTTCCTTCTGCTGACCAGCTTTTTAAAGATGCTGATTTCATTTTCCAGCAGGATTTGGCACCTGCCCACACTGCCAAAAGCACCAAAAGTTGGTTAAATGACCATGGTGTTGGTGTGCTTGACTGGCCAGCAAACTCACCAGACCTGAACCCCATAGAGAATCTATGGGGTACTGTCAAGAGGAAAATGAGAAACAAGAGACCAAAAAATGCAGGTGAGCTGAAGGCCACTGTCAAAGAAACCTGGGCTTCCATACCACCTCGGCAGTACCACAAACTGATCACCTCCATGCCATGCCGAATTGAGGCAGTAATTAAAGCAAAAGGAGCCCCTACCAAGTATTGAGTACATATACAGTAAATGAACATACTTTCCAGAAGGCCAACAATTCACTAAAAATGTTTTTTTTATTGGTCTTATGATGTATTCTAATTTTTTGAGATGGTGAATTGGTGGGTTTTTGTTAAATGTGAGCCAAAATCATCACAATTAAAAGAACCAAAGACTTAAACTACTTCAGTCTGTGTGCACTGAATTTATTTAATACACGAGTTTCACAATTTGAGTTGAATTACTGAAATAAATTAACTTTTCCACGACATTCTAATTTATTGAGATGCACCTGTATATAAATGATGCGATCCAAAGTGCATTTGAACAGCGGTGAAACATTCTTATGATGTGTTACACTCATACGAGCAGACACAGAAGAAAGTTTGGAGCAAAAGATATAGAATAAACCTTGTGTAAATTGTCAGCTTTACGCTAAGCTAAAATGCTATTTCTAGCCATTTTACATGCACATGTTACCAGGCACAATCATATTTTTTAATCAAGAAAATTCATGTTGGATCATAATTTCTTTTTTTCTAGTAAGACCTTTGATATTAGGGCAAAAATCATATTCTTGATAATAACTTTTCTATTGTTTTCCTGTAAAAATATCTAAAAATCCTTAAAACAAGATCAGTTTGATTTATATTGTTTTAGAAACAACACTGCATAAGATATTTAGGTTTTTCAGAGAATGTATTTTCAACATGTGTATTTTGTCTTACTGTACTGGCAGAGTTTTTATAGTCAAAACAAGTGAAAAAATCTACCAGTGCTGAAGAAGTAATCCAAAGTATATAGAATACATTACTGACCTTGAGTAATCTAATGGAATACGCTACAAATTACATTTTACAGCATGTATTCTGTAATCTGTAATGGAATACATTTCAAAAGTAACCCTCCCAACCCTTTATATATATATGTGTGTGTGTGTATGTGTGTGTGTGTGTGTGTGTGTGTGTGTGTGTGAGAGAATATAAATACAAACCTATTTAAAGGGAATCAGAGATCTGTTTAATTGTTTCCTGATTTAATTAATGAAACTTTTATGACATCGCATTAACTGATCTAACTGATTAACTGAGCTAATCTCCTTGAAATCAGGGCAGCAGCATAAGCCTTGTGTTGAGACTGGTATGTGTTCATAAGAATAACAGTGCTTGCAGAGAACAGAAAAGAGGAGCAGTGAAGAAATAAATGATAATGTGTTGTGTGGGCAGAATAGAAGGGGCACAGATCGAATGAGTGAAACGTGAGGCATGCTCCCTGGCTTTATTGTATTTCCCTGAATTCCATTATTCCAGCAAAGGCATTCTTTTAGAGCTCCTGCTGACGACTAATCTGAGACACATCAGCTACGCAGCCCAGGTGTGTCTCTCTGACAGTGATCGGAGTTCATTGTATGTCTTTGTAAATTTCCTGATGACCAGGTTTAAAATCTTATTTCTGGCAAAGCACACTAATTTCCACATGGCAGGAGGAAGAGTGATTTGAGAGAGCAGTTGGAGAAGATAATCACTGTAAATTATCACAGCCCAGGGATAAAACAACCCAATCCATTTATTTTACATGTAAACCAGGGAGGGGCACTCTCTAATACAGTCACTGCAGTTGACTGGGTTCCAATTTTGATTTATTGTCATTTAGTATATGTACAAGTTTACAGATTAAAAAAAGTGATCTATTTCCATTAAATCCCAATAAAAAATTGGCATTATAAGTGGAAAGCAATTTCACCCTGGGACAATGAGGAGTAAAAGATGCTAGTTCCAGGAAATTCACAGCCTTAATAAAAGCCTTTTAAATTCAATTCCCATTTAAACAGTAAAACACACTATACCATGTGTATCCCTAAATATACCCCTAAAATAACTTTACTACTGTATACTACCATAGCCACACTAGGGGTGGGTAAAAGTATTGTTTTTCAGATTATTTGCAATCTTCATTTGAACGATCTCGATATCGATTCTTAAATCCCAAGACTGATATTTCACTCAATGCGCAACCCTCTAAATTTCGTGCTATGCGACAAAAGAGAATATATTTGGCAACTGGCTGGTAAATTTTTACATTTCACTCAGCAGTAATCGTGTTGAGAGTAAAAGTTGTTCTGTATAATGTGTGTTCAAGGACAAGATCCACGCAACCCATTTGTCATTGAATACTGTCTCTTTTAATACCCTTTCTGTTCTTTATAGTCAGCTGTTGATCAAAAACAACTACAAAATCATTTAATTCTAATCATGCATGGCACAGATGAGGTAAAGCCATTTGAGTCCTCTCTAGTTAACATGCACTCATTTAAAGACGCTGTTTACAGAAATGCCATTTTTTGTTAAAGATACAGTACCGGTTTTAGCACATGTTCAAAAAATAAATGTAAATACTTTAATTTATGCAATTTAACAATAAATATGTAACAAAAATAATATATTAAATACATCGTATTTATTGATTGAATACATTTATTTCTTAATTTTTAAAAAGCCAAAATGTGACCAAAATTATGAAAAAGTAATAAAATACAATTAGTAAAATTAATTTTCCTAATTAACCTAATTAAAAGGTCCCCTGTATAATTAACAGCATTAGCTGGGAGAGAATTTATTTTATATGCAAGCAATTACATATATAATTATTTATACAGCACATTTCATACACAATGTAAAGTGCTTTACATAATAAAAAAAAGAAAAAAGGCATACATGTAAATGAAAAAATTTAACAAACAACAAATGAATGAATAAGGAATAAAAAAAAGTTATGTTTTATTTAAAAATGGATTGAATAAGTATATAAAAATATTAATAAAAAAGACAACAAATTATGTTAGTTTTAAAAAGTAATGTTTAAGGGTAAATGATGTGACACTTATTATTTTGTCCGCATCTAATAAATTATTAAACAATACATAAATACAATTCACACAAAACAATTACTTGAATACACCTCTTCTATGATAAACATGTTTTCAATTACTGTGTTCAAAGTCATAATGATATTTTTTTCTGGGGCTTAGAGTCAAAAATGTCATGTGGTGCAACTGGCAGTGACTGGGGAATGGCCTCCGTGGCTGTGAGCACTGGGGAAACAGGGGCCCTTATTCTCCTCCTCCGGAAGGTCAGAAGCACTGCTTCGGGAATGGCTGCTGCCTCCTGGTGGTCAGCAGCAAGCTCTTCTGCCTCCTGGCGGTCAGCGAAAGGCCCCTCCATCTCCTGGTGGTCAGCAGCCCGCTTCCTCTTTTCTCAGCGGCGTGAAGCCCGAGAAGGGCCAGAGAGATGACAGGGCACTGGCTGAGAGGGGTCTTGGGATTTGGAGAGATTCCTCCTCTGCAGCATAAGCTCAACTTTTGTAAGCCGGCAGTAGTGGTCCACCAAATCCCAATAGGGCCAGCTAAATATCTCCCCCAGCTCCTCAGGACAGAAGGACATGTCCAGGCCTGACAAAAAGAGGTGTTTGAGGACTGTCTCACCAATACACCACCTGCAGGCCGCATCATTAAGCTATTCAGCATAATGTGGCAGAATGATCCGCCCCTCCGGCTCGTCATTGTCGCCCCGCCTCTTAGGGCCACCCTTCAGCCAGGCTCACGATAGGAGCTGGGCAGGAGAGCAAGAAGAGGTGCATAATTTATAAGCCTCGTTCTGACAGCGGTGAAGCACACCTGATGTGAATAATTCTTCATCACCGCTGTCTTTAAAATGCAGAGCACACCTCTTCTTGGGGAGCCGGCTTCAAATCTCCATGTGTGCACACACTGGCATCCTCGCACACCCAGGACCAGAGCTGGGAGGGTTCAGAGTTGGACACGCTGCCGGACCCATTCCTCGGACCCCCAGACGCATTAGTGAGTCGCCGGGGGTGAACAGCTCACGTTGCCACTGACGGGCTAGATGCCGGGCGCCTTCCCCTCACACCTGCCGTGGGCCTGGGAAGATAGGCCACCAAGGACGCCGCCGCCCCTTGCGCCGTGGACCCTGGAGGGGAGCGTGAGCGGCCGACGGACTATAGACACTACCCTGCCCTTCACAAAGCCCCGTCTCACTGCGAGGATGCCAGATTCCCCCCTTTATTATGAACACTATTCCCCCTTGGACACTTTATTTTTACCCCTTTTATGGACTTGTTATTTTTATTATTATTTCCAATAAATGCCCCTCCGAGGCTTGACACCACACCCACCTCTCTTGCTCACCCCACCACAATAAACACCAATGGGGCGACTGCGCTGGGAGCAGAAACCGAGAACCTGGGTGGTCTTGGGAGACCGACCTCTATTGGGCTGGAGCTGGGTTTTGAAGGAATGCCAATGTTGCCTCCACTGAGTCCAAAATGGCCAGATTGTTTCGTCAAGATACGCCAAAGTGTGAAGTGAGGGAAGGACCCAAACGCAGGAGGCAAGTGTTATTTAAAAAATAAAGAATATAAACAAAACCTCTCACAAGGGAGGGAAACTGAAAATACAAAAACAAAACCATCAAGAAAGAAAACTAAAACTCTCACAGGGTAGAACAAACAGATATCAAAAACATAAACCGACTGAAGACAGGACTGAACAGGAACCAACTGACACAAAAACAATCCGGCACAATACTGAACACGAGAGGGGTTTAAAAAGGGAAAAAAGGAGATTGCCAGTCTATTAATGGTATATCTATTAATGAGCAGCGCGAACCAGCGAACGTTGATTGCGCTGCTGAGCGGCACCTGTGGGAGACACGAAGGAGAGTGAAAACACAAGCATATGTACAGTACAAACATAACCAATGGGCGGATGAGACTGTCATGATCCCACCACAACAAGAATAAACTAAGACTAAAGTAGCAGGATCATGACACTTTTATTATTATTTCTTTAAAAAAAAATGCAGTGAAACAATTTTATTCGTCCACCAAATCAAAGTCAAGTGGCGCAGCCAACATGTACAGTAGGTAGTAGTTTTGTTGTCATGTGACAAAAATCATAAAACAGAGAAGATCTCTTTAGACTCACAAGAATGTGTGTGAACTCATAATTTTGTAATATCATTAAATATCAATATTTTGACATTTTAATGAAAAGGCACATTTGTTCAGGTCATTTGGTGCAACCATGAGAAAAAAGTTAAGTACACTCTTATGTATTCAAGATGCAAGGAAACTATTTTAATATCTTTTACTTGATGGTTCCACCACATGACATTTTTAAAGTAATTAAATCATTTTTTATTATTTTTTTTACAAAATGATATAAATGTTTTTCAAACAATTTGTAAAAACAACATAAACTCAAAGATTACATGTCTACAAACTTGACACATCTGTTTTAAACCAGATTTGTTTATTTTAAAAGGGATAAAACAAAGGTTGAAGAAATAAAAGTTTAAAAAAGGACATACTGTAAATTGAAATAAAAATTCAGTGCAGTCAATAAGGTATATTATATTATACTATTCTATAATACTTTATACTATACTATGTTCTACTGTACAATCTTTACACTATACTACTGTATACTAAACCATACTATACTACACAATAAGCAAGTTTATTTATGTAGAACATTTCATACACAATGGCAGTTTAAAATGCTTTAAAATGTAGGCATAATATAAGAAGAGATTAAAAAGACAAAAGTCAAGTAAATAATTAAAATAGTTTAAGAACAAAAAAGTTACACTTTTTTTTTTTTTTTTATGGAAAGAAGGAAACAAACATTAAAAGGTTCACTCAGCAAAGTTTTTCCTCATTTAAAATGTTTTACTTCTAAAGAAATGAATAGTAAATTTGATACATACTTGTAAAATCATAACCACTCATGAGATGAAGAGTTCAGTCATTTTAGTATCCTTATAAAAGCTCTTTTATTCTACATTGGGCATGGGTGCCCTCATGGGGGCTGCCATGTTAGCATCACATGACCAGCTGAATACTACTCACTTAAAAAGCGACTGCCCTGTAATTGGACATTTTAATTAATGCATTAAATTAATCCTGGTTTGCTGTGCATAGTGAATTTCTACAATAGCATTGTTAACTGAAAACTACTGTGTTTGAATGATGCAGCATCCAGGCCACTATAGGTGTCAGTGAAAGCCTATGTAAGCTACTTTGACACACTTCAAAAAATTACTGAGTTCACCTTTAAATATATGTTAAAAAGAACATATATTTAAATAAAAATTGTTGTGCTATCAGTAAGGTATACTCTACTCTACTATCATAGCCATCCTTAAGACCAAAACTATCCAAGAGACCTATAAACCCAAATACCATACTAGATTACACTACACTATGCCGTGCCATGATACCATACGTATTATGCTACACTATACAATGCTATCCCTTAATTATGCCACATCAAATTACAACATGCTATACCACACAACACTTTAGTATGCAATAATATATATTTAATAAACATGAAATACAAATTTTACTTTTAAGAATTGATGTGCTCTAGGCTCTTTAGTAATTTTGTCAAGAGCATGTAAATATTGATTTCAAAATCCAGTCTGGCAGCAAGCCACCTCTCGGTTGATCTACAGTATGCTTTATGTGACAGTTCACCTTTGAAAAGAATGTTATAATCACTTCTCATTGACACTCTGTACAGTGAACATGACCCGCTGTCATGAAGTAAAGGGTGCAGATTAGTTTAATTCATCACACCAACCATTAGTTTAAAAACTCAGAAATAAGAGGCGATTCACCTCTTGTAACAATCAGTCATTGCATTTTAAACTGTTTGATTACAATGCCTGACTGGATGAGTGGCTTTGAATTCATGTTTTAAATAATTAATTTAATGTGGTTTAATCCTATCTGGGGATTGGCTTTTACAGACTGATTTGTTTTTGTAAGCATATGACACCACCATAGCATAAAAGATATGACATATGATATGGGTAAATAAATCTGTATCCAGCTGCAATGGACGATCAACCTGGGTGTTCGCCTCCGTTGTCTGGCTGCTTCAACACGCATCCTGTGTAATGGGAATTATGGGATGTTTGCTTTGTGGGAAGTCACACCCCTGATCATTTTGATGGTCGACCAGGGGCGGAGATCGCCCTCAACTGTTTTGCTGCTTAAGTTAGAATAGGCGTCCCGATGCATTTATTTTAGCCAAAATACGGGACGTCCTGGCTAATACGAGACAGATGAGATGGCAGCCAATAGCATATACTACACCACTGTCTTTCATTGTGCTCTGTGCAACACTTTTCTTCTAACATAATAAAATCATCTTCACTTCAATATAAATGGGTGTGTCAAAGTCATTCACTCGCACTGCGCACCATTGGGCAGACCAAAGAGGTGATTATGTAAAAGGAGGCGTTGATCTCTTGCTGTTGAGGTGATCATGCATTAATCAAGGCCCCTTAGTGATGTAGGGAAATTCATGGGTGAAGCAAACAAGCTGTTTTTGCAGGATGGTGTCAATAAATGCCCTTTTTGAACTAAGTAGGAAGCACTGACGTGCACAGAACGGGGACTACAGGGGCACAAGCCTCTGCCCCTTTTGTTCACAAATCTAAAGGTGCCCTTCACAAATGTAAAGATGCCCTTTTAAGAGGAGGTGCCTTTAGGAACACAGAGATTGATGGCGGATTTCGCTACATACTCTCTCCATTTCCTTTCCCCCTTGCCCCTGCTAAGGTCTGTGCACATCACTGGTAGAAAGTTTTAAATTCTGGAAGTTACTGTATGTTTTTTTATAGTGCATTAAACACTTATACTCTTATAAGATCAAGGAAAATTTGAATCCTTATATCATGACCCCTTTAAGGGGTAGGGTTTGCATAGCCAGGCCTTTGACTATGGCAAGAGATTTGGTCCGTATTGCACATAATTTTTTGTTCAAGAACAGCCTACTTAGAGAGTAAGAGCCATCTGGCTGACATGTAAAGCAATCAATTACAGTTTCTTTTGTTTTTAAATACAGTTTATAATAATAAATTGGCAAGTAAAAAGGTATTTCAATAATAGTGTGAAAAACACACTGAAAATAGAGGAAAATGTGTAGATAGTTCAGAAAATTAATATAGACTGTTTCACAGACATAACTATGAAAACAAAGCAGAATATGCAGTTCTGCTAGTTGATCTAGTTTATTTGTTCAAAAGTGACTCAAACAAAATTCTGAATATCTTTAAAAAAAACTGATATAACAAACTAACTCGGCAAATGCAGAGACTATTTCATCCAAAGCGCTTGTTGTATGAACTGGGTACCTTGCAAACACAACTTTGTTTCCAGGCCAACTGATTATAAAAATGTGTATCCTTAATCTCAACGTTGTGCCAAACCAGCCAATCAGATTAGATCTTACTATATCGAGAACGTGTTTTCTATTTTTAGTGTGCTATATGCATAAGATGTATGGACTGTAAGCAGTCTGTGAGCCTACCATCTGAGGCTAAGACCATGATTTTGGTTAGTCTATGATATTTTAAATGGTCTTTATACAGTATGAAAACAACAGAAGTCTATGGTATGTCCCTATTTATATAGCTAAATAAATGTGTGTGGGTGTGTGTATGCATGTGTGTGGTTGTGTAAGAGGCATGCATAGCAGATCCAAAGCAGAAAAGGGAAGATAGCTCTCGTGTATCCTTAAGGCAACACACTCATCTGTTAAACAAAGCACAAGGAATTTAGCAGATTGAAATCAGTCACCAAGCCATGTTCCCAAGTCAATGATAAACCAGAGCAGTGTCTTTCCTGTGATAATCTGCTTTGAATTACAGGCGAGGATCTCTTTGTTGCCCATCACCACATATGGTTTTGGGCATTCCTGTGTCTTTTGGAAAATAGTCAACACAACATGCTCCAGGATATCTAGAGAAACCCAGAGTTCCACGAAGATGAGAGTTTGAAGAAAGCAAAGCCATCAAAATGATTTCCCACTTTAGTGTTCTAAAAGTTGTTTAACACTTTCATATGTCAAAAATCATTTAAACTCTGGGTCCAATTACATTTTCGTATGTTGTCCATCTGTTCCTTTTTTGATCCATTTAAAGTACACCAAGTTATGAGAGGTGAAGTATGAAGGGCATGAAACTTACCTCCAGGATCTTGCATCGCTCTGAGTCACAGAGGCTGTCCTCACAAGGGTGAAACATCCCTAGAGTAACACAGTTCAGCAGGATCACCAACATACTGGCCCTCTCGAACCATGTGGAGAGCAGGAGTTAAGGAGAAGTACACAGAAGCACAACACAAAACACATACAGTACAATCTCAGAGACAGCAAAAGTTCAGTTTGCAGGGTTCCCATCCTGTTTGAAAAAAAAGAAAAGAAAAGAAAAGAAAAGAAAAGAAAATTGCCCTCTCAGCCTGCTCAGGCTGGTCTGTTTAGGTCAGGCTGGGAATTCAACTGGCTGACTAGCTAGACCAGCTTGGCCAGGCTAGGAGATGAGCTAGACTAACCAACTAAGACCAGCAAACCCTCTTAGGCTGGTTCATGCTGCTTGTTTGTTTGTTTGTTTGTTTGTTTGTTTGCTTGTTTGTTTTTTCTATCAAAAGGGCACTTGTTTTTAATAGTTTCCATGATATTTCCAGTCATTTGTGATAACTGGATAAGGATTTTTAAAAACTATGTTTTATAGAGATTGCACTCAATGAGTTCTACAGTTGCTGAAATATTTCACAAATATATTTATATTAAGCACAAGTAAACTAAAAATGTATACTGAACACATATATTTCATTCACTTTCGTGAAAAAAAAAAATAAAATAAAAAATAAAACTATATATATATATGCTGCTAGGATGACCAATTCAGTGTTCAAAGTGATAAAAGCAGTAATGCTGCTAATTTATTGATGCACCTCTGCTCTGTAAATACTTTCCTACTTTAAAACTGTTATAATCTATTTTGGAAATAAATTAAGCTAAATTATTTTATTATTGTAAGCAATCATTATGACACACATAATTCAGTTAATGTAGCTTCAACACATAACATCTTGAAGGCTAAAATCACTTTATCTAACATAAAACAAGGTCAGTCCAGCTAAACTTGTTACAGGTCCAATGGCATTGTGTTTGTCATTATTTTTCTCGATTTACTTGTTGCGAATGAATGACTCTAAGTTCCTTCATCCTTTTAGCGCACTGCTTGTAATTGATCACTCGGTGGATGAGTTTGGCTAGAACCACAGATGCCAAAAGCCAATCCAGGGGTCAAGCTTTCGCATTTACATCTAAATTAAATTCAAGAATGCTAATGCCTATACAGGGTGCCGGGAAAGTGGCACCAGACAGAAACCAGCTCATTTTTCACAATTACTGCCAACAGAAGCCCCAAAGGGCCACTATTAGAATCCCCAAAACTAAAGGAAAGGATGTGCCATCAACCAGAAAATTTCTAAAGAGCAAGTTACTTGCCAGGAGATCATGACTGATTCCGAAATCCTATTCTTTCATAGTATGTACTGAATTTGATGAATAACAAATTTCTCGACCATTGATGAAATGTGTTCTGTAAGCATACAGGTGTATATTCTAAATACCTTCCCAGACATAATTACTACCTCCGCTATGTCAGTATTGTTCTTTTGACCCATATGTTCTTTGACCTATGATGTGCCAACAACAAGCTCAAAAACAATTTACTTGGGATTTGTTGAAGTACAACATAGAACAACTTTCTTGGTACCTATGGCACATACACTTGAAAAGAACCACAAGAGAAGTATGCATATTTGGACACAACACACCTCCTTGGTTAACAATAAAAACATAGGCTATAAACATTATATTGTTTTATGACATCATTACTGAAAAGGGAAATTACGAAACGCATTAGAAATCACGGGAAAAAACTGAATGGAGATTTACAGTAGGATAAAGGCATCCTATGGGACCCTGTTCCCCTCAGGATCACTTTCACAAAGGCATTGAGAAATAATATGCTACTGGCCTTACTGTGGTGTACTGATATTTCTGGGATAAAGCCTCTGCATTGGCATAACAGCATTTTACAGTTCTTGACCAAAATGAATGTCTCCAGTTGCATAAAGGGACTCAGGCTGTAATGTATTCTGCATGAATAATGTAAATAGACAGAACGTGTCTCCTTCCTGAAAAAAGGCGGAAGACTAATTACAAGCTGCTAACTCCTCTCAGGCATCATTGATCAATATACACTGAAGCAGAGGCACAGAGGAGAGTTAGTGCAACTCATAAAGCCATTAGTTATGTGGCAAAAATATAGCAGGCTCAAAAAGTGTAAAGAAATAAAAAAAAAAAAAAAGATAAACATGCACATCCCCCACTGTCATGCAAGTATACTTAAACCAAATGCACTGCAGCTATAAATGTTGACAATATGGACAATTGTTTGAATTGAGAATTTAATCTATAATTTTGTGTCACTGTATTGCACACACAATAATATGATTTAACATTGTTAAAACCTTATATATCCCTATACTTTTTAACTTAAAGAGCTAGTTCACCCAAAAATTACATTCTGTCTTCATTTACTCATTCACTTTTTTTTTCTTTTTTTTTTTCAAACCCACTTGACTTGACACCATTCACTGGATTGTCATTCTTTTTCATTCAGTGAGTGTGAACGGTGACCAGGGAGGGACAAAGCAACTTGGACATTCTTTTCCATGGATGACAAGTCAAACTAGTTTGAAAACAACATGAGGATGTGTAAATGAAGACAGACTTTTTATTTTGGGGTGAACAATGCTTTTCATCCATTAATGCCCAGATTTTTTGTTTGCACAATCATATGAACATACTGTGCAGTTGTTTTGCAAATTTGAAGTGTATTTTTCACATAAAGTTGATTTAAATATGCCAACTTGGCACATATCTCTATACAGAGACTCTCATGCAAACCTATGGAAAGTTTGAAATAATAAGAGGTTTTGCTCATCAGTCACTAAATTTGCCAATTGCATTTCTAAATAAACATCCAGAAATGGCAGCAAGAATTAAACACCAACACATTATCCAGTTTCCCAAAAAAATTACAGATGTAGAAAGTGCAAAAGCCTTCCGCAACATTAGTTGTAGCATGCTTGAATGGGTTAATAAACATATCAACACACTGAGAGAGTTGATGTTTCTTTGCCAGTATGCAGCGATAAAGGAATAAACTGAGAGATTCCCGTGGACAGCAATATCCACAAGAGCCTCCATAAACAATAAATGAAAACACTGGAACACATGATTTTGTGCTATGAATTATTTCATAAAGTGTGGATTTAATTTGGCAAAACAAAGAACTGAATTCAGTAAACAATGGGTATAATCTAGAATGAGTGAAACTTATATATGCTGTGTGATCCTTAAAGGGTAATTCTATCCTTTTGAAATTCAGTGGGCCATGGCACGAATACAGATGCATACAGAACATCCCTCCCTAAGTTTACACCATGCAATGTGGGCAGACACTCGTTTTCGAATATGTGGACACAGTTTTTTTTTACTCACAGGCAACGGTGGGCTCAAAACCTCCTCAGCTCTTTATGTTGTGTTTATGTGGAGTGCATTTCCCTTACGCAGGTCCCTTCATGCTCCAAAAAGCCTCACTTTCACTATTCTGACAGGCTGAAATACAGTGTTTGTGTGTGTGTGTGTGGGCTTGCAGCTTTTCTGGGCTGGATTTGCAGTCTAATGCTAGACTCTGATAGCAAACACAAGTGAAAAAGTGACAGAGGTGGGCTGAATAAGCAACATGCTGAGATTTGTCAGGCTTTGTGGCCTTGGGTCACAGATTACTACTGCTATACCTACCATCTTTATATATAAAAAACATTTATTTCTGCAAATATACAGACTTAATGAGAAATGAGAATGATTAGATAAATTACATATCTAATTAAATACAAGAATTCAAAGTGTTATAATCAACATCATTAAGAGTATGCAATGGTTAAAATGTGGTATTATTAACCCGATGATATTAAATCTAAAAAAAAGAGCATACCTAAAAAAATTATTTCATTGTTTTAAAACTTTAATATAACTGAATAGTCTTTATCTTATATATATATATATATATATACACACACACACACACACTTTTGAGCAACAGATATAAACAAAGATGAAAACAGATTTAATTTTAATAAAATAAATAATATAATAATAATTTAATAAAAGTTTTACTTTAAAGACATAATAAATGTAGACAGCAGTATGTACTGTATATATTATTATCAATTTTTATCTCAAATACATTTTTCAATGAAACTTCCTTAAAGTGAAATTGTCTCAGTTAATTTTCTCAGGAAAAGAGTGGACTTTATTGAGCATGTGCTGAGTAAGTGTCATCACTTTAGCTTATTTATTTATTTATTTTTAAGAAGACATTTTGTGTATTACAACTGCCCCCAGGTACAATTGCCCTTGTTCTCCCTATCCATTTTAATATTTGTCTGAACATTCCAACAATATACATAATCTACATTGTATTTTAATAAATGGGTTCAACATCATTCCAGACCATCTGTTCATTCATTCCATTTCTAACTGTTCACATTTCCAACATTCTTTCTCTGTGAGCCTAAGTGTGTGCAATGTGCACTTAATGGACCTCAAATATAAAAAAGAATTGGAAGTAATTTCCATGTAAAATGGAGCTTCCAGAAAACCTTTATCCAGATTCACGAGCACTTCGTACTCGCCAGATTTGTTGTTACAACTTAGTTAGCTCCCCATGGCTCAGTATCTAGCCTGCTCGGTGCATCCACGTGAGAGCTAGCAAACTCATTGACTATTTATACACAGACACTAATTGCAATTTAAAAAGCCACAGGTGTGGGAAATTAACCTTTAATTGCCATTTAAACCTGTGTGTGTCACCTTGTGTGTCTGTAACAAGGCCAAACATTCAAGGGTATGTAAACTTTTGATCAGGGCCATTTGGATGATTTCTGTTACCATTATGATTTAAAAAGGAGACAACTATGTGATAATAAATGGCTTCATATGATCACTATCCTTAAATAAAAGACAGTTTTTTTGCATGATCAGTCATATTTTCAAAATCAATGCCAAAATGTCACAATTTCTGCCAGGGTATGCAAACTTTTGAGCACAACTGTATGCCCCGGAGACAGCAATGGGTGTCGTGCCGGCGGAAGAACGTGAAATGGCAGCCCTAACACCCCTCGGCCCAGACCAGGTGACTGATAATCCATTTCAGGGGAGTTGCCAAAATCTGTTCCCAGCTATGCCTGGACACAAGGGAGAAGAAAAACTCAGATCCGTGGGTACTTACTACTATAAAAAATAGGTACAGAATTCAGTTTCGTCGATGTCCTCCCCCTTTCTCAGGATTCCATGTGACTACAGTTAAGGACCTTGTCCAGGCACAAGTTTTAGCCAAAGAACTCACAATTCTTCTGCAAAAAAGGTGATTTCCAAAGTAAGCTCCAACGAACAGCTCATTGGGTTTTATTCAAATTATTTCCATGTGCCAAAGAAAAGTGGCTGCCTCCGACCCATTTTAGATCTAAGGCAGCTGAACACGTACATAAAGGCATTACCTTTCAGGATGTTAACCACTGCATATATTTTAGAGGTCATAGAACCAAACAAGTGGTTCACTTCAATAGACCTCAAGGACGCATATTTTCATGTGCCTATTCATCCAGAGCACAGAAATTTTCAAATCAATGTTCTCCCCTTTGGCCTCTCCCTCTCTCCCCGAGTCTTCACCAGGGTAGTGTCAGCTGCCCTTTGTCCTCTTCAGGCTGCTGGCCTAAAGATCATCCCATACTTGGATGACTGATTGATCTGTGCACCAAATCATCATCAGGTCATTAGAGACACTGAAACTGTTATCAACCATGTACAAGATCTGGGGTTCAGTATAAATTGGGAGAATAGCGATACCAAGCCATGACAGTAGGGTTCGTTTAGAACACGTTGACAATGACCACATTTCTGACCCCACGGAGAGTGACAGAATTGACTACCCTTGCACAAGCTCTCCGCTTAGGCAAGCGAATAGAACTGGCTCAATTCCAGAGGTTAATGGGCATGATATCTGCAGCAATAATTAGTACCCTTGGGGCTTCTCAGAGCACAGCCACTGCAATGGTGGATGAACAAATTCCGACTTCATCCGAAGTTGCACAGACGAGTGAAGTTAAGAGTCACACCAAAATGCATCCAGGCTTTATGTCCATGGAGGAACAAAACATTTCTGTCTCAAGGGATTTCTCTGGGAAACATCCCAGCAAGAAGAATGGTAGTGACTACAGATGCATTGCTGACTGGATGAGGAGCCGTTTGGCAAGGCAGAATAGTCAGGGGTTCATGGGTATTTCCCTGGACCACAGAACATATTAATGTGCTAGAGCTGAGGGCAATTCATCTCTCCTTAAGGCACCTAACACCGTTTCTACAGGGCAAGCATGTCCTAGTAAGGATGGACAATATGTATTTATTGTATGTCTGCCGTATATCACATCAATCACCAGGGTGGCACGGGATCACTGCAATGCCTTCAGGAAACCAGAAAGCTTCTGCTTTGTGCCTTCCCAAGATTCACCTCACTCAGAGCAGCTTTCATACCCAGGGTTGTAAACCAGGCTGCCGATCTCCTGTCTCAGACAAGGCCTCTTCCTGGGGAATGGCGGTTACACCCAGAGGTGGTGCACCTAATATGTACTCGGTTTGGCAAAGCCCACACAGAACTGTTTGCGTCAGCAGAGACAACACACTGCAAGATGTGGTTCTCAATGAGTGGCCAAGGTGGGCCTTTGGGAATAGATGAGTGGCCAGGAGGACTGTTATACGCTTTTCCTCCTCTGTCTCTGATTCCCCATGTGCTCAAACGAGTGGAAAGAGGCCATTACAAGATATTACTGATCGCCCCCAAATGGCCAAGGAAACATTGGTTCCCATCCCTCCTACACCTGATATGGGGCCATCCATGGCCATTGCCAATGAAAGTAGACCTTCTCTCTCTGGCG
The DNA here is from genome assembly GCF_019703515.2 of Myxocyprinus asiaticus. Taxonomy (NCBI): domain Eukaryota; kingdom Metazoa; phylum Chordata; class Actinopteri; order Cypriniformes; family Catostomidae; genus Myxocyprinus; species Myxocyprinus asiaticus. The sequence continues at coordinate 16,657,369 of NC_059379.1, forward strand.
AAGGGCCAGATTTGGCACCCAAACCCAGCCACACTACAGTTTTAGGTTTGGCCTCTTCTCAGCCCCTCTCTCAGGAGTTAGATGAGGTGGTTTTGAAGACCATAAAAAGTGCCAAAGCACCGTCCACTTGGGACAATTATACAAGCAGGTGGCATGTGTTTTCAAAGTGGTGCCAAGACAGAAAGCTGGATCCAACTAAATGTGGTATCGACTCTATCTCCTTTGCTTCCTTCAGTCACTTTTAGACTCAGGAAGAAAGGTCAACACAATACGGGTTTATGTTGTGGCTATCTCTCATTATCATGATGTTGTTGAAGGCCTAACGACTGGAAAACATGCTCTGATATCTCAGTTTCTCAGGGGAGCATGCCTTCTGTACCCATAAAAACCTTTAAGGTCACCATTATGGGATCTTCCTATGGTCCTTCAATCCCTGACAAAATCCCCATTCGAGCCATTAGCCCAGGCTGATCTTAAGTTGCTAACATGGAAAACTGTTTTCCTTCTTCCTATATGTTCAGACAAAAGAGTGGGTGAGTTACATTCCTTATCAGTAAGTGAGGATTGTCTAAGATGGAAAGCAGACTATTCATGAGTCTCCCTTTGGTCAAACCCAGCTTTCCTGCCTAAGGTTCATAATTCCAGTACAGTTAATCAAGTAATCAAACTTGCAGCATTCCAACCTGACCCATCTCCTGGGTACAGGGCTTGATCTACCCACCTTATGTCCAGTCCGAGCACTACGCTGTCACATTTACCATACACAGCACCCAAGACATTCACACACCCAACTATTTTTGTGTTTTATTAAGAAGGATACTGGACAGCCAGTTTCGAAACAGCATCTATCACATTAGATAGTGGATATTATTGCACATGCATACTCTAGCCAGACCCTGACAGTTCCAGGAAATATAGTGGCTCATTCCACCCGAAGCCTGGCAACATCATGGGCAGCACTCAAGGGGGTGGCACTTTCGTACATCTGTACAGCAGCATCATGGAGCTCTCCATGTACATTTACTAAGCATTACAGGGTGAATGTTGCAGACCCTGCTTCACTTGAGTCTACGATTCTGCTTTCAGCTGCTAAAGAGGGGTGTGATGTAAGAGAGGCTTCTGTCTCTCATGACCTTAATTGTACTAGTCATCCAAGGGAAGACCACAGTGACGGTCTGAGTGAGGTCGAAATAGATCGTAATTATGCCAATAACTGTGAATCTATGAGACCAAACGATGAACGTCACCATCTCTTGTCACTCGTGACAAACTAAGGCGTTCCAGGCAAGAGGAAGTGGCCGGCTCACCCAGATGTTTATATAGTAAGCTGACCTCTATAGGTCAGTCACCTGACTTTGTTTATATTAGGTGTCGAGGATAGGCAATAGAATAGCATCATTTAAGGAAAGACCGTGGTGCCGATCATCGTTCAGACTCATAGATCCATAGTTATATGCATAACTTATGATATACTTCCCTTGCAACAGAAACAATCTTTAAAGAAATTGATAGAATGCCTGAAGAAGGTCTTTGACTGAAATGCTGTAAGGTATTGAAGATTTAAAAGGTATAGGACTTTTTCTTTTTTATCCTCGATGTATTGTTTACACACCTGCCCATGATGTGTTCATTTCTTTTTTTACCACTGACCATACGTCAACTGAACGCAATTTACCAATGCCTATACTAAATTATGAAATCTAAATAACAGAGCTTATTTCAAATAAAAAAGAAAAGTCCAGCCAGTCACATTAGAGGGCATTATTTATTTTTTCTCGAGAAAATAAACGCAAACCCATGTCAAGAACTAAGACATTTTTGGGAAAACAATACACAAAGAAATGTTTCTAAATAACAACTTTTTTTCTTTTTTATTATTTATGTTATTTTTTTAAGGTTAATTTCACTCATTTAATTTAGTATTTTTTTTTCATTACTTATTTAATTATACTTCTATCAAAATGTAGTCATGGCAGTTTGTCTGAAAGAACACAACACCTTTGAATGTCTTACACACGATTCACACATGGTCGGGAGCAGGTGTACATTTTATTCATAGCAACTTACGTTTTGAAAATACGAAAACTTTCATGGATCGGAAAAATTTACGTCAGGCCAGCTTTACAAACAATTTACACAAAAATTGGTTCTGCTCCTGTTTCATGAATGAGGCACAATGTTTCATAGCCCTCTCTACAGAGTCTCAGGAGCCCAGAGATGGATGAGTGCCATGCCTGGCTAATAGCAGTATTTCATCCAACCTCTGTTTAATTCAGAAATCTTAGCATTTGTTTCGTCCAATTCGTTCTCAAATTCCCCACTGTCAAATGTCCTTATGTGGTCCTGAGCTGAACCCACTAAAGATTAAGACTTCTGGTGCTAAAATGACCCATTCCACAGCAAGAACCACTTCATGCTATAATTTCATCAGTACACTAATTTGCAAATAGAGATGCCGTGGTGTGAGTTTTTGACGATGAGATTACTGTCTGAGAAAAAAACAAATCGCGGTTAACCGGTTTTACGATTATTTAAAAAAATATATATTATTATACAATAGCACTGATGCTAAAAATGCAACAGTTTATTAAAAAAAAGCTGTTGTCTGTCATACACCCCAACATAAAGAATCTGCAACAGACTCTATAAAATTACTGTCCACAACACCTTACAAATAAACCTGTGGACTATGCATAATAATGGGAACACTGCTCACAGCAGGCAATTTGAAGTCCGATAATGACTAAAATATACATTTATTGTTGAACGCGATGAATTTATACAGAAGCAATTGTGGAGAGTGGGCTGAACGTTAAGGGACAGCTGGGGGAGAATGATCGCAATCAGCCAGGAGAGGGATAAGGTGGAGCCGGAGCGCAGTTTGAGAGAGAGAGAGAGATGCACAAAGCCTGTCTGTGTGTCTTTATGCTTATATGTAGCTGGCTGAAAAGCAGTGCATGTTTTTGTTTTGTTATACACTGAAAAGTGTTTATTAAATGTCTGAAGTGGATTGTTCACCCCACTTCCTCCTTTCCACATTGAGAACCTGATTTGCCACATTGGTGCCGATACCCGGGACTGGAGGTATCGTCCTTGCCGCTGACTGAGGATTGCGATTCCGAGGGAGTGCTCGATCCGGTGGCCCTGGAGCACTGCATCAACCAGCAACCGAAAGGGATGGCTGAGGTGTCCAGTGCCATCGCCCGGCATCATGGACAGAAGCAGTACAGCGGGCTGTGGACAATATGGCAGCGTGTACGGGGACCTCTCACTCCTCTCTCTCTCTCTCTCTCTCTCTCTCTCTCTCTCTCTCTCTCTCTCTCTCTCGTTCTCTCTCCCTCTGTCTTTCTCCCTCTCTTCTGCCTCCCTCCCCTTCTCGCTTTATCTTGTTCTCTCTCTCATCTCCTCCCCCTCATCCTGTTCCTATTCCCAGGATGTGGGGAAAACCATCCGGCAGCAGGACGGGCTGAAAGTGCAATATTTAAGTCATGCCGGTTGGCTCCCTGGCCTGAGTCGGGCAATGGGGATATGGGGAGAGTGGAGGGTGTGGCCAAGTGATGAGGGACAGCTGGGGAAGAATGAATGATCGCAATCAGCCGGGAGAGGGATAATGTGGAGCCGGAGCTGCAGTTCGAGAGAGAGATGCACGTAGCCCATCTGTGTGTGTGTGTTTCTTTATGTTTATACATAGCTAGCTGAAAAGCAGTGCGTGTTTTTGTTTTGTTATACACTGAAGAGTGTTTATTAAATGTCTGATGTGGATTGTTGACCCGGTCCCTGCTTCCTCCTTTCCACATTGAGAACCTGATTTGCCACAGCAATGCTTTAAATAATGAGGATGAAAAGACGCAACTTTTCAAAGTTCACTCGCTGATAGTAACTACACAAAACTTTTAACTTAACTACTTTTTGTAATGTTTATGTGTGCTTACAGTGTGTGGTGCAGCGCACTGTAAGCACACTTAAACATTACAAAAAGTAGCATCTTTTAATTCATCACTGAAATCACCAAAGTTAAAAATATTAAACTTACTAGTTTGTTGTTGGATGACTAGTGGAGCATCCTGTCCCATTAGTAAGATGTGTTTCTTTCAGCCACGGCCCGTGTATTTTAAATCTAGGCCTTCAGTGTGATTCATGCCATTAAGAAAACACAGTTTCACAATGAATAAGACACCATATGCCATACATTCATACATTACATGGCAGTCAACTAATAATACCAATTTACATTTTAAAAACACGTCCACTCATGAAAGCCAGAACCAAGGAGGTCTAATACCAAGAAAAAGCTCTAATAATATTTGCGATTTAAATTTTGCTTGCAATAAATGTTGTTTCGTCAGGGTACGCGGTCATTTTTCAAAACTTGATCCAACACTGAATGCTCAAGCAGCCAAATTTACACTTAGAAAACTCCTGATGTTACTATAACAATGCAAAAAGCACTTACCAATTAGCCTGAAGTGAAAATCAGCCCTCCTTTCCTGTTTAATTAATCATGCAGAACATCTCAGGTTTTTAAATCCATAAGGATCTCTTTCTTGATGGTGATGAGGCAGTGACAGCCAACTCGTCAGCAACATCTCGCGCTCTTCGCTTTCAAATTACGTACATCACTTAAAGCATGACTGCGTCAATCAAGGCCAGCTAGAAGGCCTGGACTGGGACATATTCTAAAGACCACACCCACCAAGAACAAATAAATCAATCTGATTGTCTGATTAATCTGACAATCTGACTTTAGATGCATGCATTTCCAGTGTTGAGGGATTCTGTGGAAATTCTGAAGGCCTGACAGGGTGGAGCTCAGAACTTAGGAGTGGAAATCAATTGAAAATACAAAGGCAAAAAGGTCAATGAGAATGAAGGGATGAAAAAATATTTATTTATTAGGCATGCTACGCCAGCAGAGAAGGCTTTGCTGGCCCTGAGAAATCGCCACTTGTTTATTTCTATGACTTCTGTCTGCATAATTTACATCCGTCATATTCAGTCAGACATTTAAATGCTCCCTAACAGCTGATTTAGGTCGCTTTTTTGGTGGATATGAGTTTGGTAGATCGAATTATATTTTGTAGTTCGTGTGTTTAAGCCCCAGTACACTGAAAGTTCACGTTCAGTCCGCGGCACCTGGCTAAGCACCATGCGGCCACCGTCTGTAACCATAGCAACAGCTCACGTACCCACACAGGTGCGAGTTTTTACATTTAGCCTTACAAAATCTTATGAATAACTCTTTTATATTATATATTTCTACATTATGTATATTATTTTTGCCACGTCTAAATAAAGCATTCCACGGTTTTAACCGTTGTTTCTAAATTATTGCGGTTAAATTATCTGTGACATTTTTAATCACGTTTAATAGTGAAACTGTATAATCGCGGCATCCCTATTCGCAAAAGGCCATTTCGCTTCCTACCCCATCCTGATTATCCATCCTGAGTATTATTGAGTGGGCTTTATGAGTGACTGCACAGATGGTGAGTATCAAACTACTGCATCAAAAAAAAGTCTGCGTAAGGATGCATTAGTTATGTGAATCATGACCATACTTCCTCAGATATTTTATGTAGACTTAATGATTAAAAGCCCAACTTAATACTGTAACACAATTAATTACGAGCCACATTACAATATAATTTGACATTCAGGATCTGCCAAGATCCAGCTAACTGCATTTCCAGATCTACCTTGGCAGAGATGGATCTGACACAAGATGGGACTGACTTCAGTCAATATTTCACAAATATGAAGCTCACATTCACTGACACATCATCATCCCTCAAACAAGCCCAGCTGTCAATCTTTCGTGAGTTAAAAGCCTAAAGCTGTGAAGAAAGGCAGGGATGTGGTTTTAAGGATTTGGGAAAGAATCTGCGGGGAATGTGAATGTTTATATGCCACAGGTTCCTTCCTGAAGTGCACTTAAAATTTAACTGTAAATTTAGCAGCAGTCCTCAAGGGTGGAAAGCAGAACACCCACTGTTGGGATGCCTTGCTCTATCCTCTCTTAAAAGGATAGTTTACCCCCCAAAAAAAAGATTCTGACATAATTTACTCACAATCATAACATTTTTGGAGCTTGAATGCCACTGTTCACTGTCCACTTTTGTTGCACAGAAAAGAGCAGCCTGGACATTTTGCAAAACACCTCCTTTTGTGTTAACAGAAGAAACAATAAGTTGCAGCAGCAGCAATTTGTCCAAAATTAATGTGAAACTGCTGTGTGGCCCCACAATCCCAGGCAATCAGAACATATTTGATGCTTAATATATAGCTTTGAGCTGGATTTTGGACCAATTAATTTTCATAGTGGACCCAGATGCCGCATAATTAGGAACCAAGTGACCAACTAAATGTTCTGTTACTTGTCACTTTTTTCTCATACCTGGATGGTGACAAATTTCATTTTGGGGTGTACTATACCTTTAAAAGGATATCTTTCTTGTTACCACTGCACATTAACATAAAATAAAATATTTGTTGTTGAATTGGATTCTCTTGCTGTTATGAGTCTTTTTTTTTTTTCTTTTTTTTTTTCTGGTATAATGTAAAACTCCCATATAACTGTGATTTACTGTATGTGGTCGGAGGTGAATAGATGGTCTGGCAAGCTTGATTATGTTATATACAGGTATAAGCTATACGTTTATAAAGCGAAAACCTTGATATCAAGGCCTTTCAACCAGAGTTGTTATTCATGAGTGCTTCGACAATGATAGACTCAGCCTTCTGGCTAAACCTTCTACTGCACACAGCTTTCTTTCTCCTTCACTGTTAACAATTAGTCCTGCATGGTCTGCCAGATAAAAATATTTAATTTCAGCATCAGCAGGGTTGTGTGGCATAGCATTATAAAACATAAAACAATAAAAGTTAGAGATGTACAGTATCATTGAGCAGACTGTAGTGTAATTAAATTTGATCTGCTGAGACACTTAATGCCACAAAAGTTGTATTACTTAATTTGTTATCTAGTGTAATATAGTGAAACAAAATTTTTTTTGTTCTTTTATGTATGTATTTTTTAGTATCCGCATTCAAAAGCTTTTACCAGGTTCACCTCTCCATCTGAAATGGAATGTGAATTTCAGATCAACATAAAATTCTCAGAAGAACTTTAAAGGCCAGATGGCTATAAAAAATTAAGGAAAGGTCAAACAAAAATTTAAATTGTCATAATTGAATCACCCTCATTTTGTAACAAACCCATATAACTTTGTTCCGTGGAACAGAGTTGAGAATGTTAGGTGGGAAAAAAAGAGATGCAATGAAAGTGAAAAGTGACTGAGCCTAACATTCTGCCTAACATTGACTTTTGTTTTGCACAAAGGAAAGGAAGCCATACAGGTGTAGTAAACATTAGGGTGAGTAAATGATAACAGAATTTTCTTTTTTTCTTCTTTTTTTTTTTTTTTTTTTGCAAACTATCCAGTTAAGATTTACTTAGTATCTTCTCTTTCATGTCAGCTTCTTGCAAGTCGCAGTTCTGTTCAAAGATCAGAAGTCTCTGTGAATCAGTGAGGACAGAAACTTGTGATGGAGCGCTGACAAAACTGAGGTCAGTTGACTGCAGAAAGTGCTAAAAGAACTGCTCTCTGCTCTAAACCAGGGAGCTCTTTAAAGCTAGAAAATTGTGTACAAACAGATGCAAGTGTAAAATGCAAATATCCAAATTCCTCTTAAAATTAAGAGTGAACTTCTGAGATAAGGATAAGCAATGTTCGAAATTAGAAACCTGCTGTGGGACACAAACACAACACGCTGTTCAAACTAACACATGGAAAAACATGCATTAAAAGGTGAAACAGTCTAGAGATAGTGACTTACATTGGCCGCATTTTTTATTTATTTTTTTCTCCCCTTTCTTCCCAATTTGGAATGCCCAATTCCCAATGCGCTTTAAGTCCTCGTGGTGGCGTTAGTGACTCGCCTCAATCCTGGTGGCAGAGGACGAATCTCAGTTGCCTCCACGTCTGAGGCAGTTAATCCGCACATTTTATCACGTGGCTTGAGCGCATTACCATGGAGACCTAGCACGTGTGGAGGCTCACGCTATTCTCTGCGGTATCCACACATTAGATGAACTTTTCCACTGAGGTGACAGAAGATGTCAGTCGCAACAGATGTTTAATTGACGGTTTTATTTGCTCATGTCAATTACATTGTCAGCGAGCATCAGAATATCATTCTTACAATACGAATTTAACCATATTATGCTGCATTTTCTAAATAAATAAAATAGTTACTAGCCAAATGATGTGTTGATTACTCAAACTCCGGTATCATTTCTCCCTTGATACAACACATCTGCAGAAGCAGAATATGAATGAACAGAGGCAGAGCAGCGTAGTTTATTTTAAAGCGCGCGTCCAGTTTTGAGCGAGAGTGGCCCACGTGCAAGTGGAGAAATTAGCGCTGGCACAACCGGTACATGGATGCGCTCTCGCGTGATATCCATGTTGTGCTCTCGACATAAACAATATTATAACGCCATAGAGCTACAGTCTATTAAGGTGGATTATGGTCCATTATGCCAATAATTTTCATTTATCTTCACAATACAATTTTATTTTATTTATGTTGGCTAACTTTTTATTTTACTTTTAATTTTGACATGCTCTGGCGCCCCCCTGGGGACTCATGCCTCCCAGTTTGAAATCCGTGGTGGTAAAAATAAAAATTAGATATGTGTCCGATATCTGGTCATCTAACCCAAGTCTAAACACTCAAATACAATTATCCTCTTTTTTTCACAACTCTTTTTTGAAAGAATATTAGTTCGTGTCAGATTTAAAAATGTTTGAAATACTTAAAAAATAACGCTAGTGCTGGTATAATTTTTTTTTTTTAAATGGTCCATGTCCTGGTCCAATTTTACTCCAAAATCAAAAGAAACATATAAATAAATAAATACATATATTTTGCATATAGGAATAAAAAATATTTTTTTTTTTTTTTTTTTTTTAAAACAGGTCATAGCAGAAAAATATAGTAAAAAATACAGTAATAGAGTAAAAAAAAAAAAAAAAAGGCTGTTATGGTAATGATAATCATCACTGAAAACAATAGGAATAGTAAAAGTGAAGCGTCTGGATGCATCATGGTATTGAAAACTGGGGGATAAAATGGGCAAAAAAATCTTAACAACCCTTAATGTCGACTCCATTTTCTTTACACAAAATGTCCTGGAGAAAATGTCCTGGTTAAATATGACCAGGACATTTTCCTCACAGGTTTAATGAGAATCCCCTAAAAATGGTAGGTTATGTTTTAAATGAATGTAAAAAAAAAAAAAAAAAAAAAAAAAAAAAAAGCTTAAAATATTACATATCTTAAGACTGTATCTGTAAAATCAGATTTATGTCAAAAGACTGGATATATGCTTTAAGCCAGTTTGTCTGCAGCCATTGACCATAAAGGTTTTGTTAACCTGTTGTGTTGATTTCAAAGTGTTGTAGCACAGTTAAAAAATAACATAAAAAAAGAAAGTGCACATGAGGTCAGTTCCAAAATCTTTTTGACCGGGCTTACATTGCCCCCAAATACGTTAATTTACACATCACCATGGAGATGAAACAAAACTAAGGATTAATAAGCCTTGACAGAATGTTAAGAAAGCAATAGGAATAATTTGAATGTGCCAAACATTTCACACTTACAGAGGCTGTACACGTTGAGGCCGAATAAGTTTTGTGCCAAGAGGCAACGATTTTCTGCCATGGAGCATTAGCTTGTTCATTTGCTCAGTTAAGGCCCTGTTCGTGTCTCAGTGTGTGTCTGTCTTTTCTCTGTCTGTCTCAACCTCTTCAGAACACTAAGTCCACTTAGTTCAACAAAAAAAGAATGAGACACTAGGGCCCCATTACTAAAATGAATCTGTAAAACTAATCTTTACAACAGTCCTTTACAAATGTCCCCAATCAAACATTTCTAAGGGCATATTTACCTCATAAATAATAAAGAAACCGAAGCCGAGCAGTCTATCAGTCAAACTACATTATTAACAGATCAGCGCTATACTGTCACCCAATTCAGAACATTTTCACTGATGCATGCTGCCCCCTGCAATGTCTGTGAACCATGCATTGACACCTGACAAGGGAGTTTTAACTGTGCAAAATAACATGAAAGAGGTTCCAAGGGGAATGAGCACAGAAGGGCAAAGACCAGATTTTGCATTAAGAAAGAAGAGTTTCCATGGCAGGATTAGTTGCTTTGATGTAGCAGGGGATGGAAGACTGACAGACAGGACGTAGTTGACCCATGAGAACTCATCTTCTGAATGCACTACTTTACAGGGGCTATTCACATAGGTGTTCTTGGGTTCAAAACAGCCAGATAGAGCACAATGAAATGGAGCAAACACAGCGTCTCTAGATGTATGTTTCAAACTTGAACTACCTTTAATTTCACAAGCCATCTTAGACACAATGTTAATGGCATGGGAAATAATGGCACAATCACTAAAAACATCCATTTGATGCATGTATGTATAAACAATTTTGAAAAGCATGATGTGAATATTTAAATATGGAAATCCAAGTAGCAACTGAGAAACCAACAGAATGGCTCCCCATTCACTCAGTGTCTTCCTTATAGAAGCCGCAGTGTTTAGATGTCCTTTAATACTGTAGCTCAAGATCTAATCAATTTCAGTTTTTATTTCTCTGCTTTACAGAGCACTTTGTGCCATAATATCCACAAACCCACAATGATTGTTATGGATTATTATTGGAAAGGGTCTATTTCCATGGTGGAAAAAAACATTCTATGAGATAAAATGGATTAAAACTGGAATATTTTGGCCTGAGGCAGATATATAGAAGTGAATTTACACACTACTTTGAAATGTCTACTTTATTTGCAAATACAACTTTATATGACAGAATGCTTTCATTGCTTTCCAGGAACTAGTTAACTCCAGATAAGAAAGGGTTAAAAAGTATTCAGACCTCAGCGCTCATTCTTGCTATGCACCAATAAATCATTTATATGTCGTTCTAATGCCCGTCATCAAAACAGTAATTGAGACATTATTCTGCTGAACTATGAGTCTTCATCATGAAAGCCAATGTTGCCTAGCAACAGACATTTCAGAGCACAAAGGAGCAAAGGTGTTTCCTGGCTCGAGTTTGCAGTCAGCATGTGAGAGTTTTCCACTAGCCTACACAATGGGAAATGTAATATACATATGGCTAATTACATCCAAGAATGGACCCCAAGACAGCGCTAAAACTAGGAATTGAGGAATGTAATTTAATCGATCTTTATTGCAGTTGGCAATCATGTGTCCAGTCACACAAGTCTAATATACCTCAATAATATATGGACTACCTACAGTATACAGTACAATTAAAGTCAACATGAACCCATTTTACTTTTGAAATGGTACATATTTCAGAGTGAAACATGATATAAAATGTAGGGCAAATGTAGGGCAGGACTTGATTTTATCATTCAGGAATTGATTGGATTGTGAAAAGCAGGCGTTACATACCAGAATGGAGCCAGGTGGTTGGACTTAAACAAAGCTGGTTGGCTGATCTTAGCTGGTTTAAGATGGTCTTAGCTGGATTAAGGTGGTCTTCCAGCCAGACCAGCTAAAAAGTGGCCAAAACCCCTCTAAAACCTGTCAACTGATCAGCCTGACCAAACTGGGTGACCAGCTAAAACCAGATAACCAGATCTGGCTGGTTTTAGCTTTTTTTTTTTTTTTTTTTTTTCAGCAGAAAGGGGAGGGGTTAAAAAGTAAGAAGGTTTTGTGACAATGGAAATGGAAAGTAATTTCAGAGGCTGAGCAAGTTATTAAATTTTGGTCAAAGATCACAAAGACATTTTTATTTGAAATAAAAAACATGGACCAATGAATTGTGTACAATAAGACCAGGAACATGCATAAAGAAAATAAATTGGATCAGTTTTGATTTCATGTTGACTTTTATGAATTATGTAGCTCTCTTTTAGCTGATACAAAATGTGTTTTGTCTAGCATTAACTGATATTAGATACTGCAGTGTGTCTGTGTCTCTAATGGTGATGTAGGAAGAGTGACAGGGCCAATGGTTGTATCAGAGCATAGTGGCATCTGCCTCTCGCCAACAGGGCCCCTGAGGCATGGAGGCAATCAGGTCCCCTCACCCTGCATCTTCTCTCTCTCCTTCCTTCCATCATATCTGCAAAAGCCCCTGGAAGCCTGTCTCGGGGGCACAGGTGTAAACTGAGGAGCCAGTCGAGCACACCGGGGCACTAAAATGTGGTTCTGTCTTAAAAAGTGGATTTTTATTTGGAATGAGTGCAGGGAACATCCCATCATATGAAATTATTACACAGAGACTAACATAAATTACTAAGCTTTCAAGTTATCTTGGTTTTCATGAACCCAGACATGAATGAAGGGATGTCTTGAATGAAAAGTCTTGTTACTGTGATGAACAGTTATTATGTTAAAGGAATCACTCACCCAAAATGGAACACAAAAAGGAATATTTTAAAGAGTACCATAGATGCTCTTTTCCATATACTAAAAGTTCAAGGGGACTGGGACTGTCAAGATCCAAAATGACAAAAAAAGAACTACAGTGTAAAAGAATATGTAAAGTCTGGATTCATACAGACTACTTTTATGGTGTTTTACGGCATTGAATGGTGTTTTGTTTTTTGTCATTTTGGAGTGAATGGTGACTGGGTGAACTATTCCTCTAATACTGTCTCTGCTACTGTATCACATTGTTTTCCTTCAATTGAAGGACAGAGTGCTAATGTCCATGATTTTATTGTCCTGAGAAAGCATCATGGGTCATGTCACCTATGGATCATCCCTTGGAGATGTAAAGAAAGATTAGATTAACAGTTATAAGGAATTGGTTGGCTTTTGATCGATTTTCAGATCAAATATATATGAGCTCGAGTCACAATAGCAATGGAAATATTTTATGGAGAGAGGAGATCATCAGTCAAGAAAATGGAGCTTCATGGGTCTATGATCATTTCCCAATCTCTGTTAACAATGATTATGGTAATTGTCAGTGGTTATATTTTCAAATGCAGGAGTGTTTTTTGTTTTTGTTTTTTTCTTACAAAACTGATTCTAAATTCTGATTGGATTTAAAGTCATTGTAAACGCATACATGTGACCACGCATTCTATATTAATGCAACTAGTTGCTATGTTGCTTGGCAACCTCAAAAAGCCTGCAGTTAGAATAAGGAACCACTATTTGGCAGAAGAATTATATATTTTGATTAGTATTAATAATGCTTTACATTTAACTTTTTGTTGAACACTGGTGTCTTTTGTCATAGTCCTGTTGCCACCGCTTTATAAAAGCAATAGTCACTCAAGTCCAAGCACTACAGTGATTTTACCACATAAAAGTGTGTTTTAAGCACTCGTTGCATGGCCTAAAACGGATGAATTTTATACATCTGTGTACGATTACATATACATATTGACTGACAACACTCACAACTGAATACATGATTCAGCCTTCAAGCAAACTTTTAAAAAATGCAGCTATCATATGTACTGTACATTTCCATTTCAGCGATCCATTTAAAAGCTGTATTATTTAGCAACCTCATCTTTAAGTGATCATGACCCCCAGCACCATTTGTACCCAGAAGTAAATGACAGATGGCATAAATATGATTTGCAGATGTTTATTCATTTATGCATGATCAGGAATCAAATAAAAAAATTTCCCCCTGTGCTAAACAAAATTGAATAAAACATTTAAAACCCAAAATATGGACAGCATTTCATTAGGATCAAAGTGCCGACACAAAGGGTCACAGAGCTATTTTTACATCATGGAGCAAACAACTAAAGGCAAAATCCTGAGAGCATACTGGTCCCAGTTCAGTGGGCTGCTCCCTCTTAAAACAAACGTCATAGCAACCTCTCTGAGAAGAACACTTACACTTGAATTAAAAAAGAGACTGTTCAGAGACAAAACTGTCATGATTTCCTGTGTTGATTTATTTCCTATTGAAATAGGAGGTTGGGGCAGGACATATCGAAGAGCTTGTGCCCTTTTTAAGCCAATAGATTTTAATCTATGTCACAGAACTGAAACATGTTTTTCTTGCTATTGCTAGTCAGAAGCAATTGGTATTAGGGACATTCTTATTCTAGAAAGCATTTGATTGGACAAAAATAAATCAATATTTGTGGTCCATTTTCCCTGAGAAGAAAGACGGTAAATTTAAAATGCTTATATCTGCTTAAAGTTTATTTGGACATTTAGGACAGTACAGTAGCATTCAGTAGGACCTCAAAGCTAACAAACATGGAGTAAAAGCCACAAACTCATGGGGTATTTAATGCTTACAAATCCTCTTAAGAGTTACAATGCACCTCTCATTTGTCACAATAAAATTAAAAGGCTTGCTTTATGTTAAAAGACAGGAGAGGGCAAATTTTATAAACATCAGCGTCTTCCAAGCACCCAGGACTTTGATCAAAAAATGTCAGATTCTCATAGACACAAGAGCATTGATCAAAAGTAAAGTTTGACACCTTTAAATGAATCTGTTTGTTTCAACTTCTCATGTTAGGATAGCGTAAGGAGCATGTATGATACCGTACTTCCACCCGCCCAATTACATACTTCCTCGGATTTGCACCCGCCCAATTACATACTTCCTGCTTGCCTAAGCGACCTCAGGACAGCCCTTAAATCTGGATGTGCCGCTGCCAATCATTGCTATAAATGATGAAATCATCCAGATAGGCAGCGATATACGCAGCGTGAGGGCGGAGGACTTTGTCCATGAGTCTCTGAAACATTGCCAGGGCCCAAACAAACCAAACGGAAGGGTAACAAATTGGTGTAAACCAAACGGAGTGGAAAAAGCAATTTTTTTCTTGGGACATGGGAGTCAAGGGAATCTGCCAATATCCCTTTGTTAAATCCAGTGTAGAATAAAAGCGAGCCGCACCCAACCGATCGAGCAGTTCGTCAATGCGTAGCATTGGGTAGGCATCAAATTTAGAATTTTCCATAATCCACACAGAACTGGACCGAAACCAGCACCACCAGGCTGGCCCAGTCACTGTGGGATTCTTCTATTACCTCCATATCTAGCATGGCCTTTAATTCTTCCCAAACCATTTTGTGTGTGTGTGTGTGTGTTCGGGTAATCAGTAGGGACGACTGCGTACCACTACCCCTAGGGCGGTTTCGATATGGTGCTCTATGTAGACGGTCCCGGCTCTGCCTCCCTAGCCAGTGAATCGCAAACCACACACCGAGACACTTTGCTACAGGACCCATCCGCACATATTTCCCCCAGTATCGACTGAAAAAATTCGTACCCAAAATCAGCGGCTGGGTGAGGCAAGGACTAACTGCTATTTAAATTCTATGTTTTTGCCCTGAAATTAAATAGTAACTGACACTAAAGGATATTCGTGCACGTCCCCAAGCACAGACTTTACCTTCACCCTACATGCTGTAGCCAAAGCCTCACCTTGAACCAAGCATTGGTGAATCGAGGTCTGATTACAACCAGAATCCACCATGGCTTGGTCTGTACCCCTTGAATACTCACAGGTATCCGGTACGTACCTGCTCGGTCAGGGGCGGTATGCAACGCGTCGGAGACCCGGACCGATATCCCCACATCCAGGCATTGGTCCTGGAAGTGGCCCTGCTCCCCAGAGTGCCAGCACACCGGCCCAGACGTTCCCCCCGCACCTGCGGCCACTAATTCTCCAAGGGAAGAAACGCCTGGAACCCCCCAGGCCTGCGGAGTAGGTTTGGGGGGAAGAGGCCTCCATCTCCAGGGAGCAGGGACAAGAACAGGATGAGGTAGAGGGTGGGAAGAGACAGCTGGTGAGAGAGAGAGAGAAAAAGCTTGGCCGTCTCCCGGATACGCCGTGGTCCTCAGCCAGCCAAACTGCATCCTCCAGCGACGTCAGACAGTGGCACTGGACCCCTCCGCGGTCCTTTTGGGCAACCGGTCGATGAACTGTTCCAGAACCATCAAGTTGACAATCCCCCGGCGTCGCGGTCCTCTACTAGCAATCACCTCCAGCAGGCATCCCGAAGCTGCTGGCTGAAGGCAAATGGGTGGCCAAATTCCCCATAGGTCAGCGCACGGAAGCGCTGACAACGTTGCTCTGGGTTCCGGCCGACCCACTGTAAGATGGCTCACTTCAGGTCTGGGTACTCCAGCAGGTTAGCCACAGGCAGTTGTTGGGCCGCAAGCTGGGCCTCCTCCGACAAGAGCAGCAGCAGGCGGACCACCCACTGCACCTAGACCCAGCCCAACCCTACAGCAGCCCACTCAAACAACTCAATGAACGGCAGGGTGAACTGAGGTGGGGGTCCCGAGGCCGGTTTTGCTGCTGGAGTACCCCCATGCGGTAGCAAGCTCCGGGTCATCCGCCGGTCCTCCACCTGGGCTTGCAGGAGTGCCTCGAAATGTTGCTCCTGTTCAGAGCGAAGCTCCAGGAGGGCCTGGTGTTGAGTTTGGTGGATGCCAGTGAGGGTTTTGATGATGTTAGCCAATGGCAAGGACTCTATGATGGCGTATCTCCCCTCAATCCCGAGTTTCGGCACCAGTGTAACAAGATCTTTGATTCAGGGAATGAGGAAACGGGAGATGGCATTTTCAACACAGGGTAAATCATTTATTTAATCAAAACGCCCGCTTAACAGTGATAAAGGAAACCAGTAAGGATATCACTGAACCAAAGAGAAGAAACAAAATCAGGGCAGCTTTAAGTCTAAAGGCAACGGCCAACACACTAACAGCACACGAACAGCTTGCTAGTAGGCTCTCTCTCCCTCTGCCGCTGTCTCCTCTCCTTATAAGCCCCGTCACTCCTCACTGGAACACAAAACAGGTGTTACGCACAAGTGGAAATCATTCACCTCCCCCGGCCTCACTCTCTACAGGATGACGCTCTGCCACGCTCCCGCCTCCAGTCATTTAAAGAGAAGTGGTGGAAAAAGTGAATGACTGAAATCTGCTTGCTTGAAAATTTGAGTAACAGTCTTCTGACTCCCTCCACATATTGAAGAGAGATTCTGTAAAAAAATGAATAATAATAATAATAATAATAATAATAATAATAATAATAAATAGAAAAATTGGACGGTGAAATCAAGGAAATTCTTTGGAATTCACTGGTATATCTCATCAATTTATCATTGGGGGTAAAAAATCTTCTTTTTGCTCCTGCATTCCAAGCTCACTGATTCCTCTGTGAAGGTCTTGTTAGAGACTAGATCATATCTTCTCTCTGACTGAAACAGTCAGCCAAATGGCTCAGTCCAGCAAAGATTAAAGCAGATCTACTGAGAGCCATCAGTGACAGGTTTTTTATCTAACTCTCCCAATCTAACAAAGATACTCGCACGCATAAAAATACAGAGACACACAGACAATAAGATTTCAGAATCCACAGTATATTAGTAGGGCTGGGTATTGATACAGATTTCCCGATTAAAATCGATTCTGATTCACAAGCTCTCGATTCGGTTCCAATTTCGATTCAATTCCTGTGGATTTATTTAAGTTATAATGTCCCTTTTTCTTACATATAAAAGAAATTCTCTCCCAGCTAATGCTGTTAATTATACTAGGTACATTAGAAAAATATAAATTTTACAAATTATATTTTGGTCACATTTTGGCTTTTTAAAAAGGAACAAATAAATGTATTCAATCAATAAATAAGATATTATATTTCATATATTATTTTTGTTACATATTTATTGTTAATTTGCATAATTTGTACTATTTAAAATTATTTACACTGATTTGTTGAACACGTGCTAAAACCAATATGGTCTCTTTAACAAAAAAACGGCACTTCTGTAAATGAGCGCATGTTAACTAGAGAGGACTTGAATGGCTTTACCTCATCTGTGCGATGCGTGATTAGAATTAAATGTTTTTTTTTGTTTGTTTTTTTATCAATAACTGACAGTAACACTTTATAATAATTACACAGTTTAAAGTATTTTTAAAGCATTAGTTTATAGTCAGTTGATCATTTATAAATTGTTGTTCCTACATTAATAAACTACATACAAATAGTTTATTTGTTTATATTCACTGTAGCAAATTATTATTATTGTTTAATAAGTTAATTTATAGGCAGTCTGATAATTTTTTTTTTTTTTTTTTTTTTTTACATAAACAAGGCATGAATTCATAGTAAATAAAGAAATTATATACGTAATTAATTGGATTTACATTTAAACATAATTAATGTATTTGTTACTATTTTAGTAACACTTACTATTAAAGCAATTATTACTTTATATATAGGTCGCAATAAAGCATTGACTAACTGCTAACTAAACATTTTGCGTGACCTAATCTAAAGTGAGAACTGTATATGCCCAATTAAACATTTATTTATGATCAGTTACTCTAAAAAACTTGGCCCTGAAATAACCAACTCCACAGCATCTCCATCACAAAGGCTCAAAACAGACACTAAATAATTACCCAAACTGAAAAAAACAGACACAACACAAAAGAACAGGAATAATATTGAGAAAGGAAAATCCACAGTTTGTTAAAAGAGATCCTCTAATTGCTCAAATGCCACTTTAGCATGTTCCATCCTATTAAGCTTTATGAGCAGACTTGTTCTCGTTATTGCCAAATAAAATGACTGTTTAATTCAGTTTCACCGGTCGACCTACTATAAATATTTCATTAAATTTAATCCGATTCCAGAAAGAAAGTCCAAAAATCTTGCTACAGTCTGTGTGCTTGCTCTGGAAATAGCCAGCACATCACCACGGTCACATGACTGTGATAAAATGGCAAAAAAAAAAAAAAATAGGAAAGAGCATGTAACGTTGTATTATTGGCTTTAAATGATATTTTGCCAATTAAGTGCCTATAAAACTTAATTAGTGAAAATGTCCTTACTATGCTGCTGAAGTGTACAAGCGATGTTGTCACGCCGTACATGTTACTTTTCTCAGCGCTGGGCCGGATGGAACAATAACAGTAGTTTGTGGTTACTGAACAGGGCATTTTATGTAATAATTTTCCAGAGATTGCAGGGGTGGATTTGTATCTCAGGTACCAATCCTTGTAGTAAAAAGATACAAGCACAGCATTTAAATGTACAAATGTCTGCGATTTGAATGCTGATCAACGAAGAATTCCGTTTTCAGGATTCAGGCCGGGAGGCGCCCCCTTCAGGAAGACACATTTGTTTCTCATATATATATATATATTTTTTTTTAGCCAAATCACATTGATGACAAGTTTCAATTAGCAAAATTAGATATTCAATACATCAACAACTTTTATTATTTCAAATAAAATGCAAATGTTTAAGCTAAATGTTTAAGGCATAAATAATAGACCCGATGAAATATATATATATATATATATATATATATATATATATATATATATATATATATATATATATATTTAATTCTGCTTTGTTTTCCCAAATTGTTTTCCATTTAATTTTTTCTGAATTCCATGTTTAAAAGATTAATTATTTTTATAAAAAAATATGACTAATCAAATGAATTAATAAAGTGTTCATCAAATGAAATTCTTTTTTCATATAAAGTATCATATAAACATCTTCACAGCTGAATCTAAAACAGTTATTTTTTGTCAAATAACGTAAACACAGATAATCACTGTATAAATTAAAAACTTACAGTACAGTACAACAGCACACTTGCTTGTGAAATTTGCTAAAATATAATTATTCCTGATATAATAGTAATATTAATAATAATTATAATAATAATAATTATTATTATTATTATTATTATTATTCATATTAAATTTAATATAAAATTTTTACTATGCAGTAGTAATATATTTTTTGTCATAATTTCTTCAATTTCACACGTCCATTTAAACCAAACATTTATTTTGATGGATCACTGTGTCAGTTTCTATGTCTGTTTGATGGAAGTTTCACACTTCTGGAGAAGCAGTTCGCTACGTGGTCGTTTGAGTGTTACACTGTAAGAGGCTGCAATTTCATTAACTAAGTAGTCTAGAATGTGCTGCATGCTTCGCATTAAATGAGTGTTTCTCTTTCTGTAATCTAATACACAGATTACAGAATTCATACTGTGATGTTTTTAGCTAGTCAACACATTCACACATCATTTTGAAGCATGCAATACAAGAGAACTGGATATTTATTGAATGAAGTCGTAGTCTGCTGTTTAATAAACAGACTAGGACACATGTACAACACTTTTACAAGATCAACGGAAGATTTAGTGACAACGCAGTACTGGACTGAAAGGGCAAACCTCTCACACTGGCCCTGGGCCAGCTGGCCATACTTACTGTTTAACCATCTTAATAAATGTTTAATTAGTTATATATAGGTCTCACTTTAGATTAGGTCACACAAAATGCATAGCTAGCCATTATTAAGTGCTTTATTACGACCTTAATTAAAGGTGCTTTATGTAATATTTGTACTGTACTAAATCATTAAATGACCATAATATGTCATTTTTAGGAAACATGCTAAGTTGAAATACTGGCTTCTCCGGTAACAATGCTACAGCCAGTATATTCTACTTTGAAATTTCCATTCCAGGCCGGAATTTCTGTTTATGTTTTGGCCTGTGTGATCCCACCCACTGCCCACTCACCAGTAGTATTCCGCCGGGTTGCCAGATTTGAACAAGTTTGCAGGCAAACAACACTGCATGCTGCAGGCATGTAAGCCAGCAAACGAACTGGATCAGACATAACAGATTCCACCTGACCTAAAAAGCCTCGCCATCCCTCTAAAAACCACCATGACCAGAGGCATAGTAAAACAAGGATAAATATTGGAGATGCCTTTGGAAGATGGAGACAGCTTAAAGCCCAGAAATCCTTTAAAACGGATTCCGTTGCATGTCCTCATTCTGGCAACCCGCATGAGTTTCGAGTCTGGGGCGGGGCAGACAACTCTCCAATATTTTGAATTTGGACTGCAGTACCCATTTCAAATGCTTGTTGTCAATCTTACATATAGCACCTTTAAGCATTAATTGATTTAATAGTAAGTGTTACTAAAACATTAATAAACAGAAAATCTAGCGCACTTTTGGGGAGCTATGTACGTACACACACACGCACGCACGTACACAGATACACACACACACACACACAGTCTCCTGGTAAATATATGAATAGCAACAGGTGGGACAACAGGTGTGTAGCATGTTGCTCTGTGAGACAACCACAGGAACACTGACAGTTTTTCTCTTGATATTTAGGCATGTTGGAAATAAATCTCCATCTCTCACTTTCTCACTGCATGTGCCATGTGAAGGTTGAAAAAACTTTCCAGCAGTGCTTCTTAAAAGCCATTTATCACTACTGCTTATGACCACTATGATGGGCACCTCATCATTTCAGTGTTGATTATATTACTGCAACATAAAAGACAAAGTGAAAAACATGCATTGTCTTAATATGACCTTGTTATTAAGAGATTTTTGGTAAATTCACTAAAATTAGATATTCCATATTGTATGCCATCAAGCACTAAAGAGGGAAATGGCAAAATCATCAAACATTTGCTTCTGAATAGTATTTAAAATATAGGTGCATTCAAATCAGTTATAAGTTTGCCACTTTAACATATTTAAATGCTGCAAATACACACTGTCAGGGGTGCATACAGTGGGTGCATCTGGTACACAGGGTGTATTTGTTTTCCATATTAAAATACTTCTATCCCAGCTTAAATTTCAGACACAACTATAAGTAATTCATTGGTAGGTTGATTTCTTGGAAAGTGTAAACACTGTGGCTATATGTAGGGCATTTTCAAAAAAATTCTGACACAACAACACTGGCTCAATCAATGGCCTCACTTTGGGGTGGGACTATCTGTTTTGACGACCATTGGCCAACAAGGGGAGTATTTTGGAAACCTGTTTGAAAACAATCATTATTTTTGCAGTTTCGTTTGGTGACACTAAAGGCACAGAAATTACACACTTCAACTTTAACATGAAAATCAATCAATTACTGTTGTGCATTTAAACAGTAGACAATGTGCTTTGAGGACAGATGCAAACTATAAAAATTCAATATGAAGATATAATAAAAGGCTGAGGGAAAAAGCAGACAATAGATAAACAGCCAGTAGACAGTCGACAAATGTACACATACAAAAATGCATGACAAAAGTAAAGACACAAAGGGACTCTTTTGAGGGGCCATTTTGAGGTTTTTTTTTATAAACTCCTGTCAAACCTTATCCCTCCCTTCGCAGCTTTGCTCCAAGAGAAAAATGTTACAGTAGTTAAACATCAGAGGCGAATGAGAAAAGAACAGCATGTTCCAACTTCCTTTACTGAAAGAGGAAAACTTCCCATAACGCCCGAGAGAACCGGATCGCACAATTCAACTTCTTTCAGAGACAATACACAATGCTTTCACAATACTGGATGGATCAAATTATAAAATTCTGTGTATTCTGTGTGCAGAGTTGTCAGCTCTCACTCTCATATACCAAATTGTCAGGGTTTTAATCCTTGAGGAGCAAAGTGACATTCAAATTGATCTTGTTTTAAGGATTTTTAGATATTTTTACAGGAAAACAATACAAAAATTATTATCAAGAACACGATTTTTGCCCTATTATCAAAGGTCTTACTAGAAAAAATAAATAATGATCCAACGTGAATTTTCAAAAATATGATCGTGCCTGGCAACATGTGCATGTAAAATGGCTAGAAATAGCATTTTAGCTTAGCATAAAGCTGACAATTTACACAAGGTTTATTTCTATTTCTTCTGCTCCAAACTTCAAACTTACTTCTCTGTCTGCTCGTGTGAATGTAACACATCATAAGAAAGTGTTTCACCGCTGTTCAAATGCACTATGGATCGCATCATTTATATGGATAAATGTTTTCCATCTGAAAGGACTAAATATTAAATGAAACAAATGACAATAAAATGCAAAGTAATCTCTTCAGTAATCAAAATACTTTTTGAATGTAACTGTATTCTAAATACCAATGATTTAAATTGTAACTGTAGTGGAATACAGTTACTTATATTTTGTGTTTTAAATACATATTCCCGTTACGTGTATTAGGGGTGTAACGGTACATGTATTCGTCCCGAACCGTCACGGTACTGCCGTCACGGTTCGGTGCATGCAGTCAGACGAGTCAGTCACAGGCGATCCACACTCCAATCCAGAAGGGGGCGCGCACAGTTATGCAACGCTGCTTGCTAACTGCCACAACAGGAAAAAGAGCAGAAGAAGACACCATCTATGCACCAACCCAAAACAAGAATGGCGAGTTCAGATGACACACAAGAGCTCGAAGACCTGCCTACTTGTTTTAAATCAGCAGTGTGGGAAAGTTTCGGGTTCCCAGTGAACTACGGCAGCAGTGGAGAGAGAGTGGTAGATAGGACGAGGACGTGTGTCGGTGTTGTAAGGCAGCTGTATGGTATGTGAGTGGAAATACGTCCAAAATGCTAACACATATCAGACAACATTACCCAGATGGGCCAACCACCAGAGCTAGGCAGAAAAAGATGACAGGAGTGCAAAAACGTATCCCTGCAGCCTTTAACTAGCCTCTAGATGTGAGAGCAGACAGGGCCAAAGTCATTACCCAGGCAACTGGCATATACACAAACAATATATAGTTTAAGTGGAACAAATTGTAACATCTCTCATCCAATCAGATTCGAGGACCGGAACTAACTGTTGTATGTATATATATATATATATATATATATATATATATATATATATATATATATATATATATATATAAAATAGAGAGGAATACCCCCCCTTGGATGGCTATTTTTCCACTGAGAAAATAGGATGCATTTCACCAAAATGGCATTATCTTCAGAAAGCTGACTAACAGACTACAGCATCATCAACCGATGATAGCACACGCTCCATCCCTCTCTCTCTCTCTTTCACACACACACACACACACACACACACACACACACACATCCTTGTTTCTCCAATAACATGTTAGAAACAGCCCAAGCTGTGATCCTAGTAGTTCTGAAGTGATGTTTTTTAGAGGCTTGGACGCATAATTTGGTTTGAACCAGCAACGGCATATACTGATGCGTCGCGTAAGAAAGTAGTTCCATGCACAAATGTGTTTTTTGTGATCATACTCAGTTGTTCATTGAACTGATGTATATAAGCAATATCACACTCACAATTGTGCTATATGGCCCTACATCAGCACTGCTGTGATTACCTATGGCAGTGCTGATGTAGGGTCATTTCGCAGTCTTGCTCGTGTGATATTGCTTATATAATGTACATATATACTGTAAATATGTATATATAAACTGAAATAAAATAATTAAAGTTAAAATCAAAACTAAACTAAAATAAGCGAAAATACAGTTAAAATGAAAAACTGAAATGAAAGAAGTGTGTGTGGGTGGGGGGGGGGGTGCAGGTTTAAGTGGTTTATGAGGACTTTTTTTTTTAGGTTACAAACTGGTAATTACAAGGGTATTATGCTATAAATGTGGTTTATGAGGACATTTCTAGTGTTCCGATAATTCAAATCGCTTAAAAAACATAGTAAACGATGTTTTATTGAAAATGTAAAAATGCAGAAAGTTTTTTGTTAGTGTTAGGGGATAGAATCTATAGTTCGTACAGTATAAAAATGATTATGTCTATGTAGAGTCCTCATAATGATAGCTGCACCAACATGTGTGTGTGTGTGTGTGTGTGTGTGTGTGTGTGTGTGTGTGTGTGTGTGTGTGTGTGTTAGGGTGTTAGGGTGTGTGCAAATTATGTTTATTGTTGATCAAACTTTTAAAAGTGTTGCATTTAACATGGAATAGAAATGAAGCCCTTTGTACAATATAATAAAATAGCAAAAATAAGATAAATACAATACGTAAAAAAAAAAAAAGAAAAAGAAAAAAAAAGGAAAAAAAAGAATTTGCATTGCTTTTAAAAAGTCTCTCTCTCATTGCACCATATAGCATATACATCTGTAACAAGTAAACCTTAATGGCTAAAAATATTCCAGATATAGTATGTCCAAATATGTTAATATGAATATGATCAATATGATAAATATTTAACATAACCAAATATCAGTAAATAATAGTATCATGCATCATAAGAACATAACATCATACAAAAGTTAAATATGAAATTAAAAAAACATCACTTTGCAGAACAACTTTGATCAATTATTGTGCTGGAAAATACAGTCCTGACTATTGCAGAGTCAACATACAGTATATTAAAAATACCACTAAAATAAAAACAAATTTGAAAAACCAAACCTACCATAATGTTGGAATGTAAGACTCTTGCTATGGGGGGAGTGTGGATCAATTGACAAGGAGTATCACTTTATTATGTCTATTAAAATGGCTTTCAATTGTAAGTAGGGAGCAATATTACACATGGCAAAAAGCTTATTCCACAAACTTAAATCCAGGTGAATAAAAAACATTGCTAGATTTCAATCTGGAGTTCAAATGGTCAGTGTAATAAAACAGAACATGGAATAATCTGAACATCTCCTCTCATGAAGTAATCTTCTGTAGCATGTTGCCTTTACTTTCTCCTCTATACTAGCAGCCTTTCCAACAGGAAAGAAACAGACTAAATAAACCTGAAAGATATCCTTTAATCCAAGCTGTAGAATGGCATGTATGTGAAGTGGGTTCTATTCGTTGTCTTTGTTAAACATTCAACAGCAAAGTTCACATGTTAACAACACTATTAGATCTGTTATCTTATCTGGCTCTTGGTTTAGCAATGACGAAAGAGTAATTCCAGCAAATGGAATCAGAACTATCTGGATGACAAGGAGCTTAATTTGAGAGTCTCTCCTCTCACCACAAATAGTGATGAGGAGCTGGAGGGGATGGTATGGAGTGGGGGGTCCGTTAGAGTGGAGGGGGCCTGTCTAATTGGGAGTTCCTTTAAAACTCGAGGCCCCTTTATATCATCCTATCTTTATTGTCTGGAGAGCAACTCGCTGGGATACTCGCACTTGTCTCCTCTGCCCCTCCTCTTGGCTGCTAGAGTCCAAGACCCCCACCTCCCACAACCCGAACTCCTATATGAAAAACCAAGATTAAAATAGCCCAACCAATCTCCTGGCATGTCATAACCCATTATACTCAGTAAATAAAGAAGAATGCTTACTTGCTCACAGGACACCTTAAATAACCAACTTGAGAAAGAGTTTCCTGAATATATATTAGCCATTTTCACAAATATAACTTGGCAACCAGTTGTCTCTTTCTCTTTTTTTGTTTTTGTACCATCTGCTGGCCCGAAATGACCTGTTGTGTGTGCTATCCCAAAATACAGACATATAGTGTTTAAGTAACAATTATATAACAGTTAGCCTAGTTCTGGTCCTCTAATTTTATTGGACAAGCAGCATTCCAAGCTAAAATTGAGTATAACAGCACTGAGACATTTCACTGTTTATATCACTTTGCTTATCTGTTCATGGTGTTCCTAACAGGCTGTCAGTCTATCCATTGCTTTGAGAAACAGAAAGCTTGACACTTCATTTCTGTTGTGAGGTAATCACCAGTGTCAAACAAACTTCCCCAGTTTAATTTGATTAATAAATGCAATTCTGGTACTTTCTTCTAGATAAATACATATTCAATCCAAGGACTGTTGAAAGCAGACCTTCATGTTAAAGTTTAAGCAAAAAGGTTGCTACGGATGCCAGGAAAGCTTGATCAGTGAGACATGGAGATTTTGTACTTCAAACCAAGTGACTGTGTGCTAAGCAGATGGTATTATAAAATTTTAAGATGCAATTAATATATGTGAGATGAAATGAGAAAAACAGCAAAGTCCTCAAAACTGCCCAAGGCAGGAAAAGAATATTTAATTGCTCTCCTAAAGTTTACAGAAGGCTTACAACACCTTACCAAAAATCAACAGGGAGCTGAATTCTACCGAGCTTTTCCAGTCATTTAATATTCCCGGTCTATTTTTCACTTGCAATGACTGTTTGAAAATATTAATGGATCAAAAAATCTCTAATCTTCTCTTTTCGGCGGCAGAGACATGCGAAAACCAAATTGTAATGAATAGGAAATGCATTTAAAAACAAAGTGATCTGCCATGGCAACACAGTTCAGTTTGACAGTATGTTTACACTCTGAAGAACTTGGTCTCTTTTCATTTTTTGGGTTGTTAGGAGATCCAGTTTCTATGGTAATTGAAGCTCTTATATTAAGGCTCCTTCTTTTATGAGAGGTGGACACATTGTAGTCATGCAGATACACTGAAATGATTAACTGGTGCTTCCAACAAAAGACCAGTGTATTACAGAAAGCACCATAATAATTCAACTCTTTTGATCAAACACTATACTATACTACAATATACTATACTATACAATATTATGTACTGTACTTACTACACTATACTGTACTATACTTTGTATAATATCGCTACAGGATACTCTACACATTGTACTACAATATGACTATGAAGCCCTATGAAGTTATAATCATATTATAACTATACTAATACTGTTAACTCTATACTATACTATAATATACTATACTATACCTACTTTATGATGTCGCTACAGGAATCTCTAGGTGCAAGAACAAGGAGACAACTGGAATCAACTTAAGCTGGTGCCACATAGCCGATTTTTCCAGTGATTTTCAGGTGTGAGCTTCATTAACATAATCGGCAGCAAGGTGGAGAAGACGAAGCACATGTAAGTGTGTGCCAGTGGGAGGTCGTTAACCTGTTACCTTGCGCCCCCACTTTGGTGAGGAACGGGGTAAATGACATACCCAAAATAAAAGGTTTATTGCTTATAAGTCCCTCTGACTACACACATAATCAAGTATCTTTAGAAAGCTAACACTTGAGACTTTACTATGAAATCTTCAAAATGACTCAATCTCTTAATAACACAGAGATAAAGAAGTGCAAACACAAAATAAAAAAATAAATAAAAAAAAAATCATGTTTCACACTTATTATGCAATAAATACACAATGCTTTGGAATAGACACAACACAACACAACAGGCTAAAGCCCTATGTCTTACCAAGCTATGTTTCAAATTTGAAAGTGATACTAGCAAAAATGAGCTTTCTGTAAGCCTTTCTGTAAGTGCTTGACTGTGTGCATTTCGGAACGCCCAGCGCTGTCAAGGCGACAGGGCACGCGCGTTTGAATCTTCCAATGAGAAGCGTTCTCACTTATGAAATGACGCAATAATTTAAGCGAACTATTACCACCCACATATTGCCGTATTCGTAGTTTCATTGGTTACATTTCCTCATAAATTTAAACCCTCTAGAATGCTATTGGTAGATTTTTTTAACCGAACAAATTTGCCTATGCATGAACAGACGTCATCAGAAACAACTCTTCTTATGCGCTATTTTCTTAAACTATGAAGCCAGTTTTATTCAGAAAACATCAGGGGTGCGATACTTCTGTTCAAGACGCTCTACTAAATGCATTTATATAGTTTGTTTTGATCAAAGGGCACGTTAGACGTGCATAGTTTTTCAATTAAAAAGGACGACGTCATCGTGTTTACCGATTGCATGATGTAAACATTGGATTTTTATACAATTTTGCGTGTTTTTGGACAAAGATTTACTATGGATGTCATGTAAAGGATTATTGCAGTCAAAACGGATGGATGTCATCATTGCTGGATCAAAATCTACACTGCTATAGCAAAAAAAAAAAAAAAGTACGGACTTCCTGTTTGTTTGTTGGGTTGTCTATTGTGCACTCTTTACACAAAATAAGAAATCATCGGCTGAAAGTCATTTAGATTGATCAATGCTTTCATTGGAAGGAATCTGCAGCCTTAGATCTTTTAAATGGTGTATTGGATGAACAGATTACTAAATAAAGCGATACTAAACACATGTGCTAAATGTGAACAATTGAAAACAAAGGCCACCTGCAGCCTTCGGGAATATGAATCACTTGACATTGGGACTCCCTGCTGAGTTAATAGTCAAGGGAAAAAATGTCATTCAACATCACAGAAAAAATCATTCTGTCACTGGGGCGTGCTCTTGTGTTCTCTTCAAGATGCAAGATGCAAGATGCAATGAGCATCTTCTTTTCCTGAAGAACTGACAAGATGTCAAGCTGATCTGAATGTACTCATTTGCGATCGCACTCAGCTTCATATCATCACAAACGCTGATTGTAATGCAAAGTTAATCCATCACCAAGCGTTTTCCATACTAAAATGACTGGTGAAAATCAGAAAGCGTAGGCACAACAGTCTGTTTTTATTTAACGTAATTGTTTACTCACTGAAAGCTGTATATGGAAATACATGTTCTACGGCAAGCCTCAAAGTGATAAATACACAATCACACACTTTCACAAGGTATGTTACTCCATGAATCACATACTAAATCACTCTTTTACAATTGTTTATGTTCACACAGTACTCCTGCTGTTATTTCGGCAAGCTCTATGTGACAGGGAATCAGAGAGAGAGAGAGGGAGAGAGATGCAGTGATTTGGTATATTTGTAACACCTCCACCATTTTGAATCAGCAAGTGTGTCATATCTCCGACTGAACAGAGCGAGATCTCAGCAAAACATTCGGCAAGTGTGATGCCTTCAGCCAAATTCGAGTTGTTTTGAGTCTGCCAGTGTGACACCGGCTTTAGACTATAGCATGGAAGCTAACAATAGCCGCAATGATGGACCCCATAATCCAATACTAGCCATTAAGGGCACCACTGTAGTGCAGGCTGCCAGAGAACTTTAAAGATGCTAATGTAGAGAAAGCCACAAGAGATGGAGATGGAAGAAAAGAGAAAACAGAATGAAAGGAGTCCAGCCTAGGCAATATACATAAAACATGCAATCTGGCAAAACAATCCTCAGAGATTCAGGGCACCAGCGCGGTGTGGGCGATGGGCGAAAGAGAACTCAGCATACACCTATCTCTGTGATTAGAACATGAAAAGACATGATTCACGAAGTTGCATGGAAAGTAGTTGGGAGGTGAATATAGAGATTCAGAAAGATGAGATGGAGAGGCATAAAGCCAGAGGACTTTACTTAAGCAAACAACAAAGCTTTACATTCAGCATTGCATCAGAGCTTGATACAGTAGCATCTCTGTGCATTCTCTTTCTCTGACTCGCTGCTCCCATTGACATACAGTAAAAACACTTGTCTCCAGCTTGTTCAGACAGCTTCCACACAGTCTGTGGAGAAGAAAAAATGGAGCAGTGATGGGGAGTAGCTCCGGACCCCAATCAGCCTGATGAGGCGAGCGAGGGATAAAGGCGACCGGAGACGGCAGTTCGAGAGAGAGAGAGCTACAGGCAGCTGTCCTGCATGTTTGTTTGTTATTTGGCTTTTGTTTTAAATTCACTATAAAATTTTGAGTTACACCTTCAAGCCGGTTCTCGCCTCCTCCTTTCCCTTGTAACCCCTTTACAATAGACTATCAATTCATTGCCAACAAAACCCTTCATCAGCCAACTAACAAGGACAATTGCATCTCTGTGAACTTCTGCAGTTAATTCAGGATGGACTTCAAAGACAATGTGAGTGGTGGTGGCATAGTGGGCTCATAACTGGTTCGATCCCCACAGCCACCACCACTGTGTCCTTGAGCAAGGCACTTAACTCCAGGTTGCTCCAGGGCGATTGTCCCTGTAATAAGTGCACTGTAAGTCGCTTTGGATAAAAGCATCTGCCAAATGCATAAATGTAAATGTAAAGACATTAGTCATTAATCTTACAGTTCATACAAAATCTTTGTTTAAACACTGACCCTTAACACTTACTTAGTTTAATAATTTTAAACCATGACTTGCACTATACATAAGTAATATTGGCATTATATTCATGCTGTTAGCCAGAGGGGAACTTGCCCCCACAGTGAGCCTGGTTTCTCCCAAGGTTATTTTTCTCCATTAACCAACATCTTATGGAGTTTTGTGTTCCTTGCCACAGTCGCATTTGGCTTGCTCACTGGGGTAATAAATACAATTATTATTTAATTACTTATTTTTAAACACAATTCACAATTGTATTTTATCAAACTACACAATGATGACTCATTTTCTGTTAATGCATGATCTTCTGTAAAGCTGCTTTGAAACGAGGTGTGTTGTGAAAGGAGCTATACAAATAAAAATGACTTGACATGCAACATCTCTCTCTCTCTCTTGAACTGGCATCTCCAGCTCCCTTTTACCTCGCTCTCCCACTGATCAGCTGATTCAGCGCCGGCCATGCATCCTCACGGCCCGGCCACACCCTCCTCCTCGTCACAGAGATTTTAGGCAGAATGTTCCTCAGTCACCATTCACTTTCATTGTATGTAAGAAAAGATGCAATGAAAGAGAATGGTGACTACGCTATCACCCTGCCTAATATTTAGCCTACTCTTGTGTTCCACATGTAAGAAACAAAGTGTGAGTTATTTATGACAGTTATGAACTAACCCTTTTTGAACTATCCCTTTAACGCAGGGAAAGCAGATGTGTAGAGTTACATTTTGCAGAACGGGGATTTAATCGAGTGGTAATCTATGCCGGTAGCACAGGTGAGAGTTAATTAGCAAGCAAAGCTCAATAAAATGCTTTATCCCCCTGATGGGCTTCTCAACAATGTCTGCAAACTCCCAGTCAGGTCTGTTCTATCATTCATCGCTGTGTTTTAGTAAAATTGATGGCAGGGGAGTTTAACCAGACACTGCATCCAACCAAACACTGCAGTCAGTTCTGAATAACAACCAATTAACTACGAGGTAGGGAATGTATTTACAGTATCTATCATGCATGATTTGAATGAACAGTGTAGCGTTGCCTTGTGGACTGGTATTCATTTCAATAATTGCAGTTTATGAAAGAATAATGAATTCCCCACTTGGACTGTAACCCCAATTTATTCCAAGTTAATATTTTCTCCCCAGTAAGAAGTCTGAAGGGATTTTTCTTGAGGAATTTTGTCCATCTGAATGATCATAAAATTTTAAATGAACCTTTACACAGTATTCGCCTCTAACTTGAGTCTTAGGCTTTGTTCACACTGTATGTAACTCCAATTTGTTTTTCAAATTTAACCTTTAAGACTGATTGTCCACACTGTCATTTTGCAAGTGATGAAATCAGATTGTTTTGTTCAGACAGTGTAGTTAATATCCAATTAATCTGCATATTGGTTGCCATAGTAATGACTTAATTCATGAGCTGCATCAGACAACATGTCAGCCGCATTACTGTATGTTGTTTTCATGCATATGCTGTCCCCTACTCCACTTACTAGTTCACTCATTCACCATTCATTATATAGTGAATGTTACATGTTAGTGAAAATGAATGAATTCAGACATGGTTATAGACACTTCTGCTCACTGTGTATGACAACTTCAGCAAAAGAAACTACTTGAAATCCGATCTGACCATTCAGACTAAAAAGCTTTAACAAAAATCTGATTTTATACTGATTTCAAACCACATATGGATGTGGTTTGGACCAGGTTTGCAATAATCAGATTCAGTTTTTTGCTGACTACAAACAAATAAATGGATTTGATTCGGAAATGGCAGAATTTGTGTTTTTGCTGCCTGTCTGAACAAAGCCTTACATAATTGTTCTCTGTACCTTTAAGTTAAGCTTCACAAGGGTAGCTCCAATGCAACACAAAACCATTCACATATGGAAGAGACTTGTGTCTTCTATTGTCAGGGAGATATTGGAAGCACAGAAACTGAATGTGGACATTTGCCACATGATGCATAGATTCTGTGAGGATGCTGAAAGCATTTTTTTATATATGTTAGACTGGGTGTGATCAATGCTAACCTTGTTCAGGCATCTTGTGTAAATGTCACATAAAACCCCCTTGGAAGGCCTGCACTGTTTCTGTCAACATAATCATGAGACCTCCAAAGATATACTACACACATGTAGGCACACATATAAACACATATGTTGGTACAACACACAATAGGGAACACACACGCAGTTGTGCATACATCAACATAAACCAAGGTCTTCAAATACACATCAGATGTAGATTTATATACATAGATCCCAGGAAAACAACATACTATTCACATAAACCATTCCACAGCCCAACGGTCAGACACACGATCACACAAAGAAAGCAGAACATGTGTTGACATCACAGCAGCGGCAATTCTTCTCATTAGGCTGCTGAGTCATATCTGTCTCAAAAGGGATGTTCTTTTTCTCTTGATAACAATCCAACAGCTAAATCCCTCCACCACTTGCTCTCAAAGCTTTTAAGACAGAGCCCAGCAAACACAAGACGCAGAAGTGTAATATCCACAAAGACGAAATATTGATCACAGCTCTGGCGTGCCATTCAGTTTCACACAATCAAAACTCAGGAAAAGAGTAAAGCATTTCCCATCGACTTCAGAGAATTCCAGTTGTAAGACTGCATTAATGTTTTTGTCCTTACATCAATATATTGGCTACACTTTGTTTTATTGTATGAGAAAATATGGTACTTCTGAGAAGCCTGTGTGTAAGCCACAACAATTCTTTGTTGCTGTAAATTTTAGTTTGATCAAATAACTCAATGCCTGTCCCTGTATACAGTATCTGATGAGCTTAAGAACAAGACAGAAGCTTTGATTAAGACTAAGTGCATGCTTAAGACCAGACACAGTGAAAAATACACAAATTCTTGCAGTTTTGCATCACTCTTTTAAAAACAGACAAAAACATATACCCCCTGGAAGCATAGAACACAATATTACTGCAAACTGCCCCCAGAGCTCACATGTAGTATGGAAAGGTTTTCTGTTTTTCAATATTTACAAAAGCCTTGAATTCCAGTCAACATATTGTGGAACATCTGCTAACAGCTGACAAGTAATATGAGAAGGTAACTGATGGTGTTGGCTTTTTTAAAAAAAATTTTTTTTATTAATTTACTTTGTGAATAAGACACCATGCATTTTCAATATCAAAAAACATTTTTGCCATATCAAGGGTGGGTTCTTTTGACTTGAGCCAGTAAGGAACCACCTAGCAACCAACCAGTGCAGTCTAGCAACTGCATAGCAACGCCCTGGCATCATGGCGGCAAGTTTTACAACGGCAAACAACACTCGCATTTTCTTCAGAATACCAAAACATTTAATGGATGACCGTTTTAATCATTTCAGAGAAATTATATATTTTAAAATAAAGAAAGTTGTCCATCAGAGTGTCATGGCTCAGGCGTTTGCCAGTTCATTCTGTTGTATGTTTTTCTCTCTCCCTCGTGTTTCACAGGTGGAGTCGGTAAGCATAATCGCTGTTTCCTTGGGAATGCTGCCGGGGAGGCGTTTATTATGGTAATGGGTTTCTCACACACTCCACCTGTCTTCCTCTGATTGCACGCCCTACTTTATCCCTTGTGTGTTCCCTGTATGTTTGCTGGTTTATTGTTTGCTGTACCTTAACGTTGTTCTCCTGTTTAGTGTGAAGATCCTTTCTGTTGGTTGCTTTGTCTCCAGTGGTGTTTGCCCATCAGGTCGGCCTTGCCTGGTGATCGTGCTTGAGGAGGATTCCTTGGTTTCTGCCCGCATGTCGGGAGACTTGTTCTGGGCTCTGCTTCGCACCACACCACTCTTCAACGGATTGCTCTGGACCTCCACAGCACACACACTGATGAACACACTACCCTTACCCCAGTGGCTTCCTTATTGAGCTTGGCCGAGCTGGCGCTGTAGCGCTTTTGTGTAAACTGTTTCATTAAAGACTTGTGAGCTTTACCTCTGCGTTTGGGTCCTGTCTTTCCCCAGTGTGACACAAAGTGATACTATCTCTAATAGAAGATGCCCAGATTACAAGTGTTAGGTAACTTTTAGGAAAGAATAACTACTGTGCCTTTGCTAACTGACTAAGTTGTAAATTTTAAAACATTCATAAGCTGCTTTGTGCATTTTCTCTTTTTCTGATTTTATCGTTATTTGACAGTTACTGTCAGCAAAGGCGTCATAATACATTGATGTATCAGGTGTTAGATTTGGGACTTCTTGAGAAACTGTGACAGCACAAGTGGTTTTTCAGTAAAGACCACAGTGAACTGAAAGGTAAATACATAACATACCAAATGTGGACATACAAACCTCAAAAACCAAGCTTTGGTTCATATTTAGCACGTCACATCTATTTTCTTCTCTGGATTCTAATCTAATAATGCAAAGCCTCTCTAAACTTCAGAACTATACCATTAGAGCTATTTTAAATTTTAATTGTCTGAGCAGACAATAGTCATCTTCCCAGAACATGGAGGTGATTCAGAATGTGTGGTGGTTGATCAGACCAATGATAATGATACTCTAGGAGAATAATTCTACCAAACACAAACCCATAAAGAAAAATAAAAAGTCACACACTTCTTGTGAATAATGTTGAACCACAAACTGCCAAATATCCCAAATTCAAAAGGGAACACAAGATTAAACGGGTCATGACATGATGAATACAATTTACCTTGATCTTTTGACATTTAAGAGATCATTGTATTATAAAAAACAAACTGTAAGTTTTAACTAAAAGCAAACTTTAAATAAGTCAACCTCAAGGAACATATTAAAATAATAAAAGAGGCATGTCATGACCCCTTTAACAAAAGTGCAAACACTATCACAATACACCCATCATTAAACACCATAAGAGGTTGCAGTGATATGATTAAATAGTGCCTCAAGTGACTCCAGCCAGGTCTCCTAAGCAACCAAAATTGGTCCGGTTGCTAGGGAGGGTAGAGTCATATGGGGTAACCTCCTCGTGGTCACTATAATGTGGTTCGTTCTCGGTGGGGCATGTGGTGAGTTGAGCGTGGATGCCACGGTGGGTAGCTTGAAGTCTCCACACGTGCTATGTCTCCGTGGCAACGTGCTAAACAAGCCACGTGATAAGATACGTGGGTTGACGGTCTTAGACGCGGAGGCAGCTGGGATTCGTCCTCCGCCACCCGGATTGAGGCAAATCACTACGCGACCACGAGGACTTAAAAGCGCATTGGGAATTGGGCATTCCAAATTGTGTGAAAAAGGGGAAACAACCCCCCCCCAACAGTATCTTAGTCCAAATCATGAGATAGACTGTTTGCCCTGAGCAATGAATAACACAGACTACATAAACAACTACAGATTATATACAGTATGAGAGGTAAAGCAGTTCAATAAAGGTGATGCCAGAATGGAGCATTTCTTCTCAGAAATTGTGGAGCAGTAGGAAATCCATCATCTCAGGGCCTCAGGGTAAAACTTGGGAAGGTAAACTAATGAATGTATAAACAGATAAGTGAGGTAAATGGAACATGTGGTGGTGGGAGATAAATTAATTCCTTTTTTTTTTTTTTTTTTTTTTTTTTTTTTTTTACAAATGTACGCACGCATAAATGTTTTTGTATCACATAATGGTCACAAATGCATTTTGAACTCAGGGATGCTACTTTAGAATTTGGCTAAAAGAAGGTTTCTTAGGAGGAGACGTAATGCTAAAATCGGTCTGTGCTTACCGAAATGTGAAACATTTCCCCAGGTGTTGTTGGGCTTATGGGCACAAAAGCGAATTGTGAAGTGAGTTGTTTTCAGCTGTACAGGCTGTAATACAGTGAAGAGGAATACATGTTTTATAAACTGTGTTTTTGTGTTGTTTTTCAATTAAAATTGTCTAAAAATCCTTAAAACAAGATACATTTACTTAAAAATCAACATAATATTTTTAGACTTTCTTTAAGAGAATGTATCTTAAATATAAGTGTATTTTGTATATAAGTGTATTTTTTCACTTGGTTATACTTCTGTGAGTGCAGTAAAGACAAAATATACTTATATTCAAGATCTATTCTCTATAAGAAATTCTAAATATCTTATATGCTGCTTCTCAGGTGAATGTATCTTTTTTAAGGACTTTTAGATATTTTAAAATATTTGTATTTTTAATATTATATTCAACATTCTCAGATAAAATTGTTTTCTTCTGCAGTATAGCTGCTTAAGAAAATGTACATTGTTTTAAAGGAGTTTTAGATGTTTTTATTGGAAAACAAGCCAAAACAAAAACAAATCAAAAACGCATTTTGTTGCAGTGTATGATGGGGTGAAGACTACCCTCTCTCACCTTTCTGTTCACTTCAATCCATCTTTAACTCACAAAAAAACAAACTCTCTCTTATTAATAAAGTTGCATATTGCCAATTTTCTTCACGATAAAAAATGCACAGTGACACATATTATTATTCAATAAGTCGTGAGCCATCATATTATAATCTAGCTGCATTAAGCATGCTCATGGGATGAGTGTCCCTGCAACAGAGTGTGCCTCAGCCGGATGCAGTTTCAATCTCTCCCTCTAAGAACGGGACATTCACGTAACTCATAGAAGAGGAGCTGACCACACAGAGAAATGCCAGTTTTGGAGTTTGTAGTTATTTACATGATCTGCTTCCGTATTATCTGAACTTTAATAAAGCTATAACGCATTAAATATAACTGCATTTAAGATGTAATGCCGGGGTGTTTCCTTTAAAGACGCTTGCCACACAAGTTTTGCTTCAGTGGAGCGGCAGCTCCGGCTCCAATTATTCCACAATGAGAGTGCTTCTGTATTTTCTTATTTTGTATTTTTGCATTACAATTCCCACATACTTTGCGATCTACATCACTTGAAGCTGTGAAAGTTTAGAGTGCATGTGGACTGTGAGCTGTGTAATTCTTCTCCTCAGTCAGGTGCGACTGTTCGAAAAAAAAAGAAAAAAAATTAGAAACATTTTTATTGTCGACATTGCCGATAATGTCGACTAATCGTTTCAGCCCTACTGTTGGGAAATGCCACTTGTCAGTGAGATGGCTTATTGTGGCCTATCCCAGGGTACTGGAACTCTCGGAAACAACATGCCGACTTACTGTGTGATCATGTTACCTTTTTCCAGAAATAATACGAAGAAATAACACAAAGGTCTGATCCCCAACACTGCTGATTATTAAATAGAACCTAAGATGTCCATACATTTTTACAATACAAATTTTTCTGACCTAAAAAAACCGTGCGGTCGGGTTTTTTTAGATTCCCTAAAATGTCCGGGATTTTGCTGTTTTCATATTGAAGTGCTCTCTACAATCGTCATGCATTTTATATGTGCGCTGTATGTCATTGTATCTCTCTTACACACACACACACATACACACACATACACATACAGGGTGTGTGCAAAGAGAGTGAGAGGCCAGTGTTAACAAGT
Source organism: Myxocyprinus asiaticus (assembly GCF_019703515.2). NCBI lineage: Eukaryota > Metazoa > Chordata > Actinopteri > Cypriniformes > Catostomidae > Myxocyprinus > Myxocyprinus asiaticus. The sequence continues at coordinate 16,695,603 of NC_059379.1, forward strand.
AACTTTACAATGTGAATGTGTGTGATTGTGTACTTATCCATTCGGGGATTGCCATCAAAAGCTTATGTCCACATTCAGTAAACATGGACTGTTTTGACTGTTGTTAGTGATAATTCAGTGCTTGGTAATGGGAATAAACTGCTAACCAGAAGTCTGTGGCATCTGTGTTGGAAGCACGCGCTAAGCATAATGGGTAATTTCGCTGTCCAGGAAAATTGTGGAAAGAACAGCCTTTGCATCGGAAGCACACCTATAATGCCCTAAAATGCTAATTAGGTCGGTTTTGGAACAGAGATAGAGTTGGGAGGAATTTTATGTATAGGAAAGAAAGAACAAAGCCAAGATACTGAGGAAGTCATCTGAATCTCACAGATTTCGTTTCCTGGGGCTTTTTAATGACTTGGGTTTTGTCATGCAGGGCGTATTTCACATTCAGTTCTTGAGTTTTCATGTCTGCATAATCTGGTAAGGCTGTACTTATCATAATTCCTTTCTCTTCTCCCTGAATTTGGTTCTAAAAATCCAATGACTTAGCACAAAGCAAAAAGGCAATTAGTGGCGTACCAAATGCACATTCAGCACATACAACGTTGATATTGTGCATCTTCTCATGACTGTGTTCCCGGAAAATCAGTTAATATGACATCTTGCTACGTGGTATCAGCTGAAGTGTTCTGATTATGAAGCACTATCATTCTTACACAGTGATTTCAACCTTTTCACGTATAGTACCTTGTTCAATAACTCTAAACCAAAGAAGTGAAAAGAGGTATGGTTACGCAGCTGCCGCTTCATCTTATAATATACAATAGTAGATGTCAAAACGGTGCTCTTTACTAAATAGAAAACTGTAATTAGCCAGCACTAGATTCTTACCTGAGTGTTGCTCATTAAGGGGGCTTATCACCACATTTTTGGCTGGCTTTGAGAGAGGCTGAATGTCTGATTAAAACTCGGGATGCTAACGACATCGCCTTGATTAATATTTCAAGCAAATCAAACACGGTGTTGTTTTAAAGGATTGTTGACTCTAGAAAGATCCTCTTCTCTCAACTGCAGTTCTAAGGCCCGTGCTCACAAAGGGTCATTAACGCAGCACACGCTGGCTTCATCTGGTTTGCGTTACTTTAAAATCAACAGGGAAGTACAGGGACGCTCTACACTTATTGGCTGACAGAAAATAGCCCCTCCCTCTGAATGGTCTCTCAATAATAGATCCCCCTCAGGCAACAAAAGTTCATTCTGGAATAGCGAGGTGACAGCTAAACTTTCAAAAGTTCTACTAATTGCCGGGACATTTTCTCCATGATTCTTTCACTAAAAAAACATTACTTCCCCCAACTTGCGAATTAACAGCGCTATTAATACCCTCAGTTCCTGGTTTAGAAGTCTTGGCTTTCTGCAGCCAAAAGAAGGCAGAGTACACTCAAATACTGTATATCAGAGGTTACCATGAGTCACAGTCCCACACACATACTGCACTCGGGCCGCCCCATCCGCCCTATTATTCCAGCTGGATCCCACGTGCAGACAGACTCCTGCTGTTCTGAGGTCAGGTGGAACCCGTCTTAGTCACTGAGCTGAAAGATCCACTAGAATGGGGCAGTCCCATGCATTTGTTCTCCATTATGTGCAATCATGAAGTGGTTTCTCAAGCAAAACTTGAGGCCGATCTGATCACCAACATTTTCAGACCATTCATTTGGCAAGTGACTTTATGACGACTGAATTTTGGATTTGCCTCATTTTTGGCCCCCGTATTCCGCAACATGATACAAAATATGTTCTTCTAATTTTCTCATTCTGAGACAGTGACCGAAGCCAAACAAATATTTCAGACGTGCTGTCTAGACTGACCCTAAACTATTTCACAGCTTTCAGATGAATTGATAGTGCAATGGTAGTGAGAAGTTTGGCCTAGAATTCGGGAGCTAAATGGTCCTGAGACAGAAACAGAGACAGTCTGGCTGGGCAGAACCAGCTGTTCGATGATATATTCATCTGCATTCAACCACAACATGAGTCTACTGAATTACAGCATATCTGCAATCCCCTAAATATGAAAATATCCCGTTATTATCTTGAGGGTTCTAAATGATACTGTTCAAGGCTAATGGAGACCCACTTGTTTCACTGAACACTACGCTTCATACAGTTTTGTAAACATTAACATCCATTTATCCACTAGAAACCTTGCCAAGGGATGTAATAAATGATTACCCCAACTCGGGCTGGGTGGTATGACCTTATATACCATCCATGCAATGGCAGAAATGTCAATCGGTAGGCATTCGGTAAGTGCTACATAATGCTTGAAGTTGTTTTTGCACTGATTGCAGACTTATCATTAATTTGTTATAAATCACTTTAATTTAAGCCACTAAGATTACATAAAGAAAAACTAAACAGACATTAATACATATGTAATACATAAAATATTTTAGGGTTGAATTTCCAGCAAAAATTACCATATTGTTAAATATACTGTTAAAGTGAAATAAAATTACTCAGTTACTCATTCTGGACATACCACCCACCTCTAAACCCAAACGTATATTCACTTTCACAGGTTCAATGGAGACCAATTAGACAAACATAATGGACTGCTACCATTTTACTAAATGGCTTTCAGAATCTGATTCAGATTTCCATAACAAATATATCTCTGTACGGGCCAAGTAAATTTCCATTGGTTTACGTAATGTATATAAGTAAGTACATCAAATGGAGTTTGAGGGACACAAGAGCATAAGAACGCATGTTTACTAGTTCTGATGTAAAAATAGAAACATTAAAGTGTGTTTCAGCCCACCAAAGAATGAGCAGCAGGCCTGCATTTGTGTATATGTGTGTGTGTTGCATTTATTTCTTTGAAGTGTTGGCTGAGGTAGTGCACGGGACTGCCTGGTATTCTCTAATGAGGCTGAAGAAAACACAAGCTGATGCAAACTAGGTTGACAGCAGAGCTTTGGTGGCATTTGACTCACCATAAAGTTCAATGCGCCTCGGGCCCTTGTAATGAGGCTACAAAAGACTCTGAATACTAAAGCCTCAGCAAACATACAACACCTCATGCTTAATGCATACCCCAAACAGCTTAAAACTAGCACCTTAAATAAACTAAGTACAAAGGAAAGTGATCTAGAAAAAATGCTAAAACAATCTAACCAAAAACATTTAATATCAGGTAGAGATCAGGTTCAAGCAAGTCTCAAGTTTAATACAAACCCTCAAGTGTCAGTTTTTAGTGTATTAACTAACTATACAATCTAACTAACAAGTGAGCAACTGTTTGTCAATATTTTCTACAGTGATGGATACCCAAGGCCCATTTTAGATCACTGTGTCTAAAGTGGTGCTGATCTACACTGATGCAAGAGTAGACACTTTACACACACACACACACACACACACACACACACACACACACACACACACACACACACAATCACTGAGTAAATCAAGGATTGCTAATAGAAATAAGCAGCATAAAGATAAGCGATGCGTGATGAATGGCGGCGTGCTGGTGGAGAGGGTATTTTTCATTAGCTCTTAAGACTGACAGAGGTCACTGCTTTAATCATCTCAGCAGCCAGTGAGGAGTTGCTGAAGGGAGATTCTGCATCCTTCCTCTTGTGAGTCTCTATTCCATCAGGACGACAACAAGCACAGCAATTTATCAATCAGCATGGCAGACTACACAAAACACTTGAGCATCTATTTTTACTAGGGATGTGTCCGAAGCCGAATACCCTATTTGGAAAGGCATGAATAATGACTTCAAAACGAATAATGGATTCATCAGAATAATATAAAAAATATTTGACTGATGATCCAAGAAACACAAGCATAAAGTGACATTGAATTAAAATGCGCACTGTGTAATTTCAGATCGGATGGCCGCGGTCTCGACTCCGTTTGCTGTCTCTTTAAATTGTGCACGTCTGGAGCTTGTCAAGTGTAATATTAACTAATATACGACATCATGTACACTTTCCACTTCTTGAAATGTCTATGTTAATGCATCATACGATTCCCATGTATTTATTTATAGCCTAAACCTGGCCACGATTTTAAATTCCTGAACTGAAGAGATGATTTCACGTCGGAGCTTGTCTAGCCGTCTCTTAAAGTTGACCACATTTATATTCACATCAGTGATTAAGGAAATTATCTGGTTAAGACTTTATTCTGAAAAAAGTTAAAATGCTCCATAAAGGTTTAAATGCTCCATAGAGTATTCATGTAAAACAAAGAAACAGAAACTTGCTCTGTCTTTTTAGTTCTTGATCTTCTTTAAACTGTGCTAAATTTGAGAATGTTAAGTGTTCTTGAGCTCTGAAAAGGTGCTGCATAAATTTAACATTATTATTATTATTATTATTATTATTATTAACTAAATAATGGTGTCTTATCATAAAAATTCCCGATAGATTTATGGGACTTTCACCTGTTTATAGGCTATATTGATTTATTATATTTCTTTTAATTCTTGAATTTGTATTTATTATTCACTGCAAAAGGTGTGCTTGACATTTCACATTTTGTTTGACACTTCCTGCCTCCAGAACAATGTTGTTATACATGAACAGATGAACGAAAATTCTGTTTCAGGCAGATATTAATATCAGAAATACCAGGAGAAACCACAGTTAACAACATATTCCACAGATAATGTGGCCAAAAATTCAGCTTCATCTGGTAATAAAAAATAATTTAATTAAATAATAATTATATAATAATAATATTATATAATTATATGATATTATTATTATTATTATTATTATTAAGCTATTATTATGAAAAAGCATACGCAAGGCATATTTTATTAATAGAAACTATAAACATAAGAGTAACATTGAAAAATGGGCGTTTCATTTAGTTTTAACGCACTTCCAGTTTAAGCCCCGCCCACACCAGGCTCTATCCAAATACAGAGACAGATACAAATAATTTTGTCATATGAACAAATAAAAATACAGATACAGATAATGGCTTCGTTGCACACCCCTAATTTTTACTGTTAAACTCCCATGACCACACAGGAGATAATTTAAATTTTAAATAATTCATATTTTAAACCTGTTTCAAAGTAATTGGGGATCATTTATATTAATGGTTTAAATAAAATACTATTTCCCCAGATCCATAACCACAATAGACCACTATATTCAGTGTTATTCACCTTTTGGTAGCCTTATCTTTCCATTCCTGGTTACTAGCTGCTTCTTTTTCTTTTCTTTTTCTACTTTGGATATCTGTTGATAGAAATTTGGTTATTCAATAAATATGTATGTTATATATTTACCCTTTCAATGTCTATAATAATAATAACAACAATAATAATAATAGATTGATATCCCACACTTGAGGTAAAAGGCTCCCTCACTTGGGGTAAAAAGCCCCTAGGGGGTTTAAAGTGATTTCGTGTAGGTACCGGGGCAATAGTTATAGGGCACAATTTGTCAACTAATGCAAATAATTTTAAACAGCAAGATGCTTTTTTGAGTAACAAATTAAGATGATGCTTACTCAAAGTAACCACTTCAGAAAAAGTAAACCATTTCCTGTTCATTTCAAACACAAACACATCTCGATTATGATTGGATGAGTCAATATGAGCCCACTTCCAACATTTTTAATTACAAATTTATTCCTCCCACTTAAGAAAAACAATGTGTTTAATAGGGGCATTTAGCCCCTGCAACAGGGGGCTTTTTACCCCAAAGGCTATCCTTTCACTTATTGGACAGTTATTGAAAAATCTTTGATTTAATGACCTTAAACAAAACTGAAAATGATAAATAAGTATTTTGTCTCAAAAGAAATGTTAATTTAAGGGATTTTCATTAGCTACATAAATTTAAAAAAATAATAATAAAAAATAGATCCAATTGCCTCAAAATCAACCTTTAGACACCACATGCAAAGATCTCATGGAACAGGAAATGTTCCAGCATATAGTGACAAACAGGTGTTTAGGAAAGTGCTGTGGTAGTTTATGTTGCTATTTAGTGTTTTGGGAGAAAATAAAATTAATAGAGGCTTTTACCTCACGGAGCCTTTAGCCCTGAATACCCTAATATTAATAGCAACATATTAATAGTAATATTATTGTTGATATTATTATTATTATTATTATTATTATAGACATCAAAAGGGCCCCTTTTACCCAATATTCAGATTAGTGGTCAATCAATGTGGGTTTTCAATTACCAATTCCTAAACTTTTACATTTGGTCCCCCACAACCTTGAATATTTGGTTACATCCTTGTCTTTATTAAATGTTGGGGAAAAAAAGGGTCAGCATCATCTTTCGGTGAAAAAAACAAACAAACAAACAAAAACATTTTATATCGTGTACTGTAGAAGCAGAAATGGAGAAGGAGGACAAAAGGAATTCAGGCAGAGACATCAAAATGTTAAATGAGCATTTCCTTTTTCTGTTCTGTGAAAGAGTGTGAAGATGCTAGAAATAACAACAGCAGCTTGAGTAGCTCTTCCGGGAAAACAAACACACACACACACACACACGCACTGTGCTGTTTCATTTCAACATCAGAAGAGATTTTTTTTTTTTTGATGTTATGTCTCATAAACTCAAAGACTCTCTGATATTTTTTCTCTTGCAGGTTTCTCTTGGTTACCTCAGTAATTAAGGGTTTGAGACTCTGCTAGTGAAATTACCAGATATTCAGCATTGAAGAATTTATTAAAAGATATCCAGTTGCATATACAAGCAAAAGCAGTAGGACAGTGTTCCTTTTAACCCAGATTTCCTCACACAAATGCTTCCAGACATACGTAACACCATTAGACATTTACACAGCATGCAAACATAACCATACACGCACATATCAACCCTGTGTATACTTATTCTGTCATTCAAGATGTGAGAGACATCAGTCGCCAGGAAAAAGGAAAAGCATAAATACTATCCAGTGAAAATATACGGGTGATTCTCAGATTACAGGCATATTTCTGTCCCTGGGATTTACAGTATTTCTATTATACTATAGACTATTTTAAATGTCCAAAGTCAGTTTAGACACAGACACATCTAGACTTTTTTTATTGTGTCTCAAGATAATTATTTTAGTACATTTTATTTGTGTTTAATGGTAGAAAATGCATGTTTTGGTGCTGTCCCCAATGCTAAGTTTCAAATATAATGCCATATAAATTAAAGATTTCTTACAAAATGTTGACATTTTTAGTGTATTTTAATTAAACATTGTTTAAGCTAACAAATGATTAGCTCATTTTAAGTATATATACATCTGGATTTTGTTCTTTATTTCCTTTAATTTGTACCTATCCCTTAATGTATCCGTCATTACCAACACACTCTACATAATGCACTGAAATAAAGTTTTTTCAACATTAAGTTTACTTGGTAGCCATGGTAACTTGAGATCCTAGTGGAGCACATGTCTGTCAAGAAAGAGGACTTGTGTTTTGATCTCCAGTAAGGTAAGAAAATGTACATTTTATTCTTAGTGATAGGCATGTACACTTATTACGTGACATCACCAATTATATTTTTGTTAACTTGAATTATTTTGATGACTTTTTACTTATTTTCTATTTAATTTACTGTATTTTACATGTAGCTATACAGCTAAACTTGCATCATCTATGAGGCTATTTTTTTTTTTTTTTTTTGCAAAAATGGCAAAGATTTCATCACAAGCACAGTCATCAGCATGTCACAGCTTGTAATAGTGATTACAGGTCATGGTGGTAATGGCAAAACCCAAAATTCCAGCAACCCATTTCTGCCTCTATTCAGAGAAATACCCATACACAAGCCAAGCAGTCCAGACTACTTCAGTTCGGCCAAATTTGCAAAGCATTAATCCCGTTGTTTAAGAAAAGCACCAGCAAAAAATAATAGCCTCCATTTAATCAGAGCTCAGAACATTATCTGGCATTATTTTATGGAACAACATGGTGCTCTCTTTGTTTCCACAACAACAAAACCTGTGATGCCTTTAATTAGGGCTCACCAATAGATACATCTGAATTTCACTAGAGTAGTTCACAACAAATCCAACACCATCAACTCCAGAGACTTTCCAACAGACAGATGTCTGCGCAACAGTATAGTTTGTCTGCGAGCTAGGCCTGGGCGGGCAATATATAGTGAATATTCATGAAATAGCCCATCTGTGATGATTTTGTGTGCAAAATAAATAAAGCAACAAAATAAATGAAGCAACATTGTGTATCACAATGGTTTTAATGTGCTTTTCGTTTACCTATAAAAGGGTTAGTTCATAAAAATGAAAATTCTCTAATCATTTACTCACCTTCATGCCATCCCGGATGTGTAAGTATTTTTTTAGAAGAATATCTCAGCTCTGTAGGTCCATACAATGCAAGTGAATAGGTGCCAAAATGATCCACATAAGGGCAACTTAAAAGTAGTCCAGACGACTCTGGTGACTAACTCCATATCTTCTGAAGCGATGTGATAGGTGTGCGTGAGAAACAGATCAATACTTAAGTCCTTTTTCCTTCACTTTCATTTTCTTCTTCTTCTGTTTTTGGTGATTCACATTCTTTGAGCATATCGCCCCCTAATGGGCAGGGAGGATAATTTATGACAAAAGTTATTTAAATATCGATCTGTTTCTCACCCACACATATCATGTCTGAACACATGGATTTACTTTTACTTTTATGCTGCCTTTATATGGATTTTGAAGCTTTAAAATGTTGGCACCCATTCACTTGCATTGAGTCATACACATCTGGGATGGTAAATCAATCAATCAATCAATCAATGTCCTAAGTTGAGAATACCATCCCTCTTTGTGTTAATTTAATGGAAAACAGTGTGAAAAACATGCCTTGGTTATTTTTAACTTTTACAGTATTTTACTTTTAGCATCTTTATTGGCATCTAATTGGCTACAAAGTCTGTTTGGTCAAAATTAAAATAAAATAAAAAACACCCTTTTAAGCCATTTCAGACATGAATATTGTATTGAATATTGTCAAAAAGATGAAAATATCAAGATGCATTTTTTTTTTTTTTTAGCTAGATCACCCAGCCCAACTGCAAGCTGCATTCACTGTTCCACAGATCAAAAAACATGCTGTGTTCATCACACAAATTTAAATGTGGTGTAGTCATGTGCTAGGTGCAGGTTTGACTGAGAGGGCCCACAGTGCTCATTTATGCCTCAGTGGGTCTGTCTACAGTAATAGCAACAGCAGCAGATGTGTGGAGTGTTCAAATCCTTGCACTCCTCTAATAAGCACCTCTTCTCCCTCTATCATCATTTTGGGCTGCTCTGACTCGCTCCTCTCTGCCCTACTTTTCCGCCTCCGTTCTATTCTTCTTCCCCACTGCCTCATCTCCTCTTTCTTCTTCCAAGTTTTCGACTTTTGTACAATATTTATGAGGCGAGGTCTAGAGACGAAAGGCAGCTCTTTCAATCTGCAATATGGCTTTCCCTGAACGAAAAAGGCTATTTCTACAGGCGGCGAATGTATCATGAGATTGTTTCCTGAACTTTTGGCACTGGCCACTTAAGGAGAGAGTCCAAGCAGAAAAGATCAAGTGAAGAGCAAGAGATTCCGTTTAATAGTTCATAACGTTGAAAGATCTGAAGGTTATACAAATGGCCCCATTACAGCACTTTTATAAAACCACTTTCAGATCCACAAAGGAGGTGCAGTAAACCTTATCGCTGACAGTTAAACATCATTCTTTTTTTAGTAATTACTAGTCCAGTGGGCACCAGCAAGGAGAAGGCACAGATGCCTAATGAAACAGTAAAAAAAAAAAAAAAAAAAAAATTCTGTCTTCATTTACTCACCCTTAAGTTCTTCAAAACCTGTGTGACTTTTTTATGCAGGAGACAAAGGAGATGTTTCCCATTATGTTGTACATTAAAAGGACCCAAAGGTATCATAAAAGTAGTCCTTGCCACTCATGCATCTTATTCCAAGTCTTCTGAAGGCATATGATAGGTTTTGGTAAGAAATAACCCAAAATTTAAGTAATTTTTGCACGTTTATGAGTGCATGAAAAAATCTCGTTCAAAGTGGCATGTATGTTCAAGTGAGAATTTTTAAACGAGAAAATGAATAAAAACATCTTTTGTGTGTCTCATAAGAAAGAAAATCATATGGGTTTGGAACGACATGAAGGTAAATTAAATTAAATTATTACAGAATTTTAAGAAACTGTAACAATTCCTCAAAGGTGCAGAATAAATTATTTGAGTACACTAATCATACCAGAAAGGAACTTTCAGTACAAAAAGCAATAACTTTCCTGAGATTGCAAATATAATTAAGATGATGATGTGCATTGCAAATGAAATCAGAGGCGAATTCAAGCATATTCAGTCAGTCAGCACATTAAGTCTGTGAATCTGAAATTCCACATTCATAATGTGATTCATCCACTGTGTGCTTGGGGACTGTTTGTTCTTTTGGAATGATATGCAAGCATTCATACCATCAGTCTTCCAGTAAACCACCTACTACTTCTATTGTTCAACTATTTCTCCTCCCTTTTTCTCAGTGGCGTTACTACAGTAGGATGCCATCCTTTGTTGGGCATTTGAATATGTGGCGTAGGCAACTTAAGTCAATATGAGAACTTAAGAAATACAATTTTGCCAGGAAAAAAGATTTTGCCATTTTGAATGTACTATACGAAACACTGCTGTCACAAAAAGAGGTCAAGCGATAGTGGATTTTGTCAATAAGATAACAAAGGTGGTGGGAAAGTCCGATAACCAATTAATTGGCAGATAGTTTTTAGAATTGATTTATAGGATTAAAAACATTTTTTAAAATTCTTTTCTTACTATTACAGGCACAGACAAAGAGTCCAAAATGAATACAATTCCAAATAGAGTTTATTATTCAACCAAAATCCCAATAATTACCAGAAGAAATTGTTAGTTCATGTTAGTTCAAAGTGCATTAACTACTGTTTACAAATATAAATTTTGATTTTAAGAATTTATATAGCGAAATTAACATTAACTTTTAAACACTAAAATTAAAGATTAATAAATGCTGTAAATGTATTGTTCATTGTTAGATCGTTTTAACTAATGCTGTTAACTAATGTTAACAAATGGAACATAATGCAGTGGTTCCCAACCCGCCTCTTCTACATGCTACAATTTCAACGTCATTGTGAATTGTGTCACAAGTGAAAAATGTCAAACCAATCTAAGCTAAAACTTTAACAAGTAGCCACACCTCTCTTAGCACTGACCATTACTTTGGGACAGGGACTAAAAATGGTTCAAGGAATGAAAACGAAAACAAACGAAATTTTTAGCAGAACGTAACCGAAAACCGGAACAAAGTGATTTTCAACTGTTCCGTAGTGAAAACTTTATTTTTAAATGCTGGTAACTTGTTATAACTGGTTAATTTCATTCCAATAATGTTTTCATGAAACTAAAGGCTAAAGGGTTTATCACAGTAAATCTTTGGAACTAGACCACTTCATGTTGCCTGAAAAAATTAAATGTGCTTTGGTCCTGAAGGAAACTGCTGCATCACAAATTTATTTGCCTAATTGCCCGTTGTGGATGTTCTGTGAATGAAGACCTGTTTAAAAACTATGTATAATTACTACATATACAAGTACAGCTAATCCAATTACAAGGAAAACATTATAAGAGGTAAAAGTACATTTCTCAGTTGTTTCCAAGTCTTCACTGAATTATTGTTAGATATGATGCATTAATAGAGATTTGATGCTTTGGGGGGTTTGACTGTTAAGCAGATCTGTAAATAAAATTATACTTAACTGTTAATTAACTGTATGCTGGTGAGGCAAGTAGTTTATTTTGGGCTTGTTTTTCCAGACCAGGTCGCTTGTTTCTCTTGCAAGATCTGGCAACACTGCAATTGGTATTTCACCCACCCCTTAGAGAAGAGTACTATAATTTTAAAAAGAACGTCATTAACCGCTCTTTTATTTAGTTCTAACCGGTAACCTTTTGGAAAGGAGGCTGCGGAACTTCTGAACCAGAACGAAAAAAAAAAAAAAAAAAACGTTTTTGCTTAGAATGAGCCGAAATGAAAAACATTTCGTTTTTAGTCCCTGCTTGGGGATACACTTTGCCTGCATTTCTGCCAAACATGTTTGCACTAAGAATGTTCAATCTCATAAAGGAGAAAATAAATTAAAGGTGTGTTAGCACAGGTCATGCACTTAGATTGTGATGTTAAAAGAGAGAATGGGATATGATAAACAACTCAGCTCTATTTCTTGTCTGCCCAAACCACTTAGCCTCTAAATCACATAACAACAAATAGTGACATGTTGCTGGTCTAAACACTATGAGAAACACTCCTAGATGTTGGCAAAGATTTAGCTACATCTGTGCAACTTAGGTGGTTACAGGCAAGATTATAATGCCAAGCCCATTATGTCCCTCACATTAAGATCGCCTCTGGGGGCTGCACTTTTCCGGCATCATTCCCAGACCCCTTAATATTATTCTGCCATGTTCTGTTACATCTCTCCGTATGAGAAATCGTCACGATCACAGCAGACTATGAAACTGGTCATTTCAGCATTGGAGGGATGTTTATTTCTGCGATGAAGTCTGTCAGAGTCTCCCGCGTGTTTTAAGCATGAATCGTCCGAGAAGTTTCTCTCTCTCGAGCTTGTCAGAGGACGTTTAGGGTGAATCCTGAGAGAGAATGAGGTAACATCTACAAGAATTCCTTTCTAGACTTTGTGGCTCCATAAGTGAATCTATCCTGACAAACAAAGAGTGCTTTGGTGCAAGAGAAAACATTCAGTGGCTTTGCATTTCTGGAAAACAAACTCTGAGTGATTTTTTTCTGCTAAATTAATTCACTTTGCATGCCTGGATTAACCTTTTCATTCATTTGGGGAAAAAAGAGAGAGAAAATTCCTAGCTTTCAATTCCATTCTGAAACATATAAGGTTGCTCGCTCCGACATCCTCCGATGCAGTGAAAGGTACTAATCAAGTCTTCAATGTGTGATTTTAAACACTTCCTCACCCACGCTACCCTACATATCCTCTTCACTTCTGCTTCCTACATATAACTAGGAGGAAGAGACTCTTCTGTCAAAGTCCTGAAATACCTCCCTACAATACCACCAACATCCAACACTGTGACATCCTATTCATAAAATATACCACATGATTTATCATTTAAACCTAAAATCTTAGCTTGTTTGTTTTGTTTAAGATGGATTTTGGGCACCTGTCAGGCCCTAGGCTGGGAGACCAGCTTTACCAGCTAAGACCAGCAAAACATCTTAGGCTGGTTTAAGCATTTTTTTGTATTTATTATAATTATTATTATTATTTTATTTTTTTAAATATTTTCAGTAACACTGGCATGTAATAATTACTCAAACAGAATGAAGATATGACAAGAGATTCTACAAGTTTTCTTCAGGCGTTTTCATATCAAATAGAAGAGAGAGTTATTGTAGCTGACAGCTGAAAATAATTGAGCGAGTAATGAACTAGTTGGCTGAATTTATCAAAATGTGTTATTTGGTGTTTAAAGTTTAAATTTAAAAACATCTGCAAGAGTGAGAGGGTCATGAGAGGTCCATATGGCACAGAGTGGGGCAACAAAAGGTTCTCAAATGAGATTGAAAATTTAAGATCAATTGGTTTAGGTTAGAAACCCCACAGCTATTCTTTGATCACCTCGCTGATGAGCCACAGATTATTATTTTAAAGAAGTTCCAAGAACAAAGGCAAAGAAAATGATGGGAAAAATATGTAGCAAAAACTCTGGAAATGTAAGCATAAGCGTAGTTCTAGCGGGAAGATTCATAACGATACATCTTCACGCCATTACCTATTTAGCTTCTTAGCCGATTATATACTAGCCCTCGCTTTAAAAGTCTGCTAACAGCCTATCACTTTTCTGTTTCAGTGAGCCAACGTGGCTATCTTGACCTCCCCACTATTACCAGTAGAGTCCCATCCTGCTACGGGTGTAAGCTCCTCACCCTTGCCTCCTATCTTCCGCCAGGATCTGACAGTTCAAGTTGGAATCTCATTGGACATTAGATGGGGCATACGCCAAAGAGATATTAAATACATGTGTTTTCGTCATTATTTCATCAAATAAACATCATGTCAGTTTCACTTAATCTACAAGTCTTTCTGATAGAACTGGCTGTGGAAGAGACTGATCTCAAAGTGAAATCAGAAACCTTAAGTTGACTTTTCTTTAGCTAGAATCAGTCTGAGCTCAACAAAATTCGAAACACTGCCCCCAGTGTCCAAAGCGGTAAGTGTTGTTGGGCGTATGGGCACGTGTGAGATCTTTTTTCCACGTAAAATGTTCACAGAGGGGTGCAAAAAGTGAGTCGTGAAGCAAGTTTTTAGCTGTATAGGCTGTAACACAGTGAAGCGGAGTGCATGTTTTATAAACTGTAACAAATTAGCTAAAAATGTACATATAATACAATATTTTGTCTAAAGTGACTTCAAGGCCATTTACATCAAATGAACTTTTGTGTCCATCCTCACCATTTTTCATTCGTTTTTCCAACATAAATACAGTATGCACTGAATGGTCATTTTTGACCGTTGCGCTGTATCTCGCTTTAATCAGCATCTCACGCTGGAGTGTTACATTTTTTTAAAAACTGAGACAACTGTGTTGTTATATTGTTTTGTGCTGCGTCTTGCTTTTTTTTTTATTACGAAATAATGCATTCAGTCTAAACTTCCTCTTACAGTGAATTTAAGGTATACGTTTTATTAGAATCTGTGTTCCATAGGAAATGAACCCATGGTATTGACTTTGACATAATATTTATAGCAATTATAGCAATAATGTAAGAATAAGTGAAACATTTGTGTGAGAATTTTTTTTTAATCATATTTAAACCAGAAGTGCAGTTCATTTAATCCATTAATTTTTATTGAGACTATAGAGACATTTTTGTCAGGCTACTTCAGCTTACTTCGGCTAAGACGTCAACCTTGTGCATGTTTACATAGAAAAACAATTGAAAAACAGCACAGACGGAAGCAAAAATAAATTTGCTTAAGAGTATAGTACCAAAATCTCTCTGCAGTCACTGCTGCTTCTCACTATACCCATGTATCATGGTTACCACAGATTTACATTACTGACAAAAAGCCAGGTCAAATACCACAAAACAACGAATCTACCTCAGGTAACCTTAGCTGAAGAACAAGACCAACAGAAATATGGTCACCGAAGCTTTTTGAAAAAACAACCATAAGCATGCATATGCTACAGTCTCATAATAAGCTACCTGCACCTGGTTTCCTCTGAAGAAGAGAGGAAACCACGGCAACCATTTTACAAAAAATAAAAATAGGACAACATGTAAACAAGGACTGGAAGCATAACAACTCCAGCAGCTCCCAAACAAGAGACCGTTCAAAGACTAAGCACATGTTATCACTCTGTAATGAGCCACCAGCAAAGCTATAGCGAGGTGCTCATTAGCTATTCATAACACAGCCAAATTAGCCCACACTAATTTATATATATTTTCATGTAAGCCTTTCACAAAGGATTAAAAGCCACTCTAAACCACTGGACAATCACCAGTTAAATCAAATATCAGACCTGCCTTCTAAGATATTCTCCCTCCGAAAAGCCTGTGGCTCACTGTCTCTCACGGTCTCTCTCTCTCTCTCTCTCTCTCTCTCTCTCTCTCTCTCTCTCTCTCTCTCTCACACACACACACACACACACACACACACACACAAGCAAACAGACACACTTCCTGCCCCATTTTAAAATAATCATGAGTGTTCCAAAGAGAACAACAAGCTGAATTTTAAATGTCATTGTTGTTTAAATGAGACTCGTCGGACTACGGCAAATACATTCAGTTGTCAACAAACAATTTTCAGATTGACAAATGGAGCCTGAAATAGGTGTCAGATTGATGATAAATAACAACTACCTGCATAGCACCTTATACAAAAAAGTAATGTGGCGGTTCCATGGTGCAGTGATTGTAATTTCATGGTATTTTTGAATGATAACCATGGATTTAACATGGTACTTCAAGGTACTGTATTTTAAAGTGGCAGTTTTCAGTTTGTTTTAGTTCAGGACACAGATTTTACATTGGACATTAAGTGGCAACCCAACACATTTTTTTTTTTCTTTGTTGGAACACAAAAGGATGTTAGGCAGAATAACATATCTTGGCTGGGCAGACAGCCTCAGTCACCATTCACTTTCATTGTATGGAAAAAAGATGCAAGGAAAGTGAACGGTGACTGAGCTTATTAGTAAGGTTAACATTCTGCCAAACATCTCCTTTTGTGTTCCACAGAAAAAAAGACATTCATGTGGGTTTGGCACAACAAGAGGGTGAGTTAATAATTACAGAATATTATATTTTTAAACTATCCCTTTAAAGTAGTTCTGCCCAATAAACTGGCAACAGGAAAACATCAAACTCTAATACTGAGGCAGGAAGACCCTGCAGTTCCATACCAAGTCTCACAACATATACAAGTTTACCATTGAATCCTCCAGTGATTAAACACCCACCAACATAATCAGCTGAGCCTGGGGTCAGAAGCACTAAGAGACAATGGTTAGTGCCAAAGCAAAGGATGCCTCAGGAAGCAGCAATGTACTCTATTTAACTTTACGGCTGCACTTCACACAGTTATGGAGACAGTGCCATAACTACACAACCTGAAAAAGAAACTGCCTTAGAGAGCACCTGTCAGTTTCAAAAGAGAATAAATCTAATTTAATTTGCTGGACAACCTTGGAGATTTGGGCATTAAAGTTTGTAGATCATATAAATGAAGCTGAAATGTCAATAAAACAGTGTGACATACAGTATGAGAAGTGTAAAATTTCTCTGCTGCATCCTTACCTACAGTATCACACCATTCCTTCATCAAACACATCTAAAACATCTACTTCGACCAAAAATTATTTGCTCAACCTCAAGTTGATCCAAACCCAGCTGTCACATGTATATATACAAATTATATATTTTGGTTCTATACAATAGCAGTTGATAGTGACTCACTTGATAAACAGACCAAAATTTAAGTTGTTAAAAAACTTTCAAATCAAATCATGTATACAGAGCCCAAATCAAATATGGTGACATGACAATAACATCAAATCTCTTTGGTACTTGCAAGTCTTGTGATCAAAGGACATGATATCATAACATAAGAACCAATTAATTTTGATGGTTCTTGTTTTGTGATGTCAAGTCATGAGATGCGTACTGTACAGTAAATGAGGACATACATTACAGTATATGGTTTTCATATAATGCTAATGATTAATGCCACTGACTAACCTTAAGCCAAACTCTAAGAAAACTTTTTACATTTTTAGTATGTTTTTTATTTTTTATTTTTTTTATTTAGCAGGGACATCCTCAAATGGAACATAGATTTTTCAGTTAAGGGCATACCCGAATCTCCCCAAAGGGCTGGATCGGTCAGATTTAGCTCACTTTTGAGAAACCCAAGCTATAGCACACACACACACACACACACACACAAGTATACACACACAAACACCTTGAGTGTGACTTAAAGTGAGCAGTGCAGTAAATGTATCCATATCACAGAATGTCAGTGGCTGGTCCAGTATCTGAGAGAGAGCAGCCATTTCTCAGTAGCCCTTTTTCACATCCTCCAACATTTGAGAAGAAGAGAAGCACTTTGACTCAGGGGAAGCAAACAGAGGAATGGGGAGAGGGGAAGAACAAGGCAAATGAAAGAGAAACAGAGCAGAGAGGAAGAGTGCCAAAGTGTGATATACTTCTTTGATCTGCAATTGTGAGATTTCAGAACTCCAGTTTTAAATGTAGGGGAGCTGATTTGGAGAAGGTCCAGCAGTCAGTCTTTAATATCTATATAATTATTTTAGTGGCTGGACATCCGTCTTGCCTCTGATAAGATGGTGACAGACAAAAGAGGTGCTAGAAAGATAATAAAAATGCCCAATAACAATGGATGGTTTTGAAGTTACATTAGGATGGACAATGATGTTAGCTAAAGATGATTGCTCAGTTATGGCCTAACACCTTAATATGACATAGTCATTAATATAGTCTTGGTCTCAGCATCAAATGGCACAGCCACATGCATATTACACAGAAAACTGGAAATTACTTTCTCAGTCTAGCAAGCTCTAATCAGACTGGCTGCTTTTACATAACTTTTTTAAGTAAATGGCACACATGTTTGTTTTTTTTTTTTGTGTTTTTTTTTAATCAGTTGTCCTGGAAACCAAGGCCGGTTTGCAGTATACACAGTTAATACAATTAATGCTTTTAAGGAAGCACTAATTACTGGATTTGCCAGTTTTGTTTGTGGCTCTTAGTAGCAAGTAAACTAGATATCCATGTGCTACCAGTATGTATTATTTTGTTTTTTTCTAAATTGTGTGTGAAATTATCAGTGCTTTTGATAACTTTTGGATGGATAGAAAGTATGATCACGAAGTTGCACATGTGATCCACTCTGCGCTACCCTGTTACCGGAGGACACATTTAGAGGGAAGCCCGGTTGACACGTGCACCTGCATGCTCCAGTACACAGAAGTAAGATTGAGAAGAGCTCATCACTTGAGAGATTCTCAGTGGATCGTGCGACACGTAAGCGATACCAGTCTTTAC
Organism: Myxocyprinus asiaticus; assembly: GCF_019703515.2. Lineage (NCBI taxonomy): Eukaryota > Metazoa > Chordata > Actinopteri > Cypriniformes > Catostomidae > Myxocyprinus > Myxocyprinus asiaticus. Next base: position 16,714,255 of record NC_059379.1, read on the forward strand.
CCAGCTATTACTCGACACACATCCACGTGCCACATGAGAAGCATATTTAGTGCTTATTCATCATGCTTTTGGTGCTTTATAGCCTATCATAACATTTGCTCTGAAAATTGTTCAATGCAGAAAAAACATTTATCCCTCATCAATTATGCAGTACCTTGTGTTTTTGACCTTGAAATAGTAAGGACAAATGAAACATTTACAGTTTAAAAAAAAGATTGCCTTCTTTAGAAGTTCATCTTACAATACCCATGATACAGACATGATGACTACTACACTTACACAAGTTACACTGGGTCTTAATAATATTTACGTCTACTGAGCATCTTCAAAATGACAATAAGCTTTTACCCTAATTGAGGTATAAAATATCACCTTAAAATATTTGGAGGTTGACAGCATTTCATCACTGAATGTATTTCTGGTGAATGCTTACAATGTATAATCCTTTGCAAAACCATAAGCTCTCTCATATATACAAAAATATGTCTAGTTTGGAGATGACACTTCATCATAATCCCCACCCCACACAGGAGTCTCGTTAAGTACCCTGTAAACTCTCTGTGACTAGCCGTAGGGAACCGTTTACATTATCACTGAGTCATTAAGAAAAGGTCTGCCTTCTCAGTCATATAAAGCAGTGTCTGCATCGGAAAAGGTAAGATGAACTTCAGAGCTCAGTAGCCATTCTTTCCAGACAATTGTGCAAGCGCCAAAACTTGATGTAACATAAAAAAGGTATATTAAACATTTTTCGTATGCTTTTCTTATTAATTGATACACTCAGATTTAACTGCATAGCCGTATAGTGTTATACTGTATATTTAGGTGACCCTCTCAATTGTCATCATTTCTTTTGACATAACTTTTGGCAAAAGAAATCGTTCTTGTTTTAAAGGTGCCCCTAGCGTCACCCAATGGAACTGCAAACATGGATTTCAAATAGGTTTCCAAAACTAAACAGATAGGTCCCATTTTTTGGTGATCCGATCCCAAGTGTCAGAGCTAAACACAAGACAGATTACAAAATCCACATACAAAGGTAGTCAAAAACGCATGTCACTTCTGGCATGTCACGCAATTCATCCTGAATGCATCCTGGAATGCAGCAAAGCACCACCCCTCACCTGTAAATCAACCGCTGCTCTAAAACAAGAGTTTAAACTTTGATCGGAAAATCTAAAAAAGCGAATGTATACACAAGCACAAAAACTTCACAGATCTTCTTCAGTGTGTCTGATATCAACATGCAGGCACACAGGTGAGAAGCACACACATCTGAAGCTCAGGTTAATACAATAAAAAAGGAGAATTCTGCTCGAAATGTTGCATTTGTGCTTAGATCAAATTTCAGCTGCATCTGGAAGAAACAGTGCACTGCTTCTTTTTTTTCACGCTTTCTCTTTTATGTGTAACACACTGACATTGTGATTGATGTATGTTGTCATGAAATCAGAGAGCCTCCCCTCAAAAATTGGAAAGCATGTGGTCACAGGAGACGCATTTGAGATGCATGGTAGTACCAGGTGGAAACAGTGATGCGTCTCATCTGACCACAAGTGATTGGATCACCGAAAAGGCAACATACAGTTGGAACAGTTGGAAACAAGGCCAAAGTGCCACCTCAAACTTACGCCATTGGTTGACAATGTTGCTATGTCTTACTAGACGGGATGCTCAAACAAGCAGATAAATGTTTTAAATGCACCACAGAGCCAAAGTATTTGCAACTTTCATTGGAATCAAACTATGAATGGCTTATTTATTGTTGTCTCTGCATATTTAGTTGTAAAAAGAGTATGACATTTGTGATGAAATTTAAGAGGTCATACACCAGATGAGGATCAAGCTTGAAATTACAGTATAAATTAAAATTATATAGTACAGATAAGTATGGTACAGTAAATCTTATGAGCTTTAATAAATAAATATATTACATGTTAGGGTTAGTTGTGTCTAACATATGTCTAATCCAGAACATACACAGTACTGTGCAAACATTTTAGGCACTTGTGAAAAACTTCAAAGTGAGGATCTCTTAAAGAAATAATGACATAAATAGTTTTCATTAATCAATTAACGTCATACAAAGTCCAGTAACCAGAAAAAGAGTTAAATCAATATTTGGTGTGTACACTTTTTCCTTCAAAACAGCACCAATTCTCCTACTTGCACCTGGACACAGTTTTTCTTGGTTGTTGGCAGATAGGATGTTCCAAGCTTCTTGGAGAATTCGCCACAGTTCTTTTATTTATTTAGGCTGTCTCGATTACTTCTGTCCCTTCATGTAATCCCAGACTGACTCGATGTTCAGTGGGGGGCTCTGTGAGGGCCATGTCTTCTGTTGCAGTGCTCCCTGTTCTTCTATTCTATTCTATCCTATTTGCAAAAGGAATGTTTGGGAGTATAAAATGTATATTTCCTATTGACACACTAAAGTAGCAGATGTGCCTAAGACCTTTGCACAGTACTGTGCAAACTCGTGTTTGTGGTATGCTGTCAGACTGTTTCAACCATTTGAAGTCATCCCCTTCTGCATCCATTACCCAATCATCTCTCTTGGCTTTCATACTGTCATACAATCTGACAAATCCCAGGACCATATTCTATGCTATAATTACATTCCACTGACCACAATATCACCAAGTAGGAATTGCTTGAAATGACCATATAATAACCATCTACACCAGTGCCAACCCTCCCTTCCCCTTCCTGTTGAATTCAACTCATTGTAACATCAGTGTAATGTAATTTTTTGGGCTACTTGTTTGCTTTCCCCCAACTGATTTATGTTTTCGAACTGCAGTATTAAAGCTTGAACTGCATTATTCAAAGCCCACCGCTACTGTAGGCCAGTTGTTTTTTTTTTTTTCTCAAGGTTTGCTTGCATCTTGTTTACAACTTCCACACTGCTGCTTTTCAGCAAAGTCAAAATCATGCATTAAATCATCATTGTGATCCAAATCATCCTAATTAATGTAGGTTTTTAGCAAAGCAAGATAATGACAGCTGACTGAAAATAGCAACAGCTGCATCATGGCAAGATGGTGTTTTTGATAAGAACAGACATAATTTGCTCAGTTAAAGAAATAAGATCAGAGTGATGGAGGGTAGTGACTGACCAATATTGTTTTGTAAGATTTTTTATGACCGATTCAATAAAGAAAATTTTTGTGTTTATATGTCCAATAACTGATATGCAAAACCTTTACGTGACACTCAAGGACACCTTACAATAAAACAATCAACAATAAACAACAAATAATCATTATTACAACCTGAACAGACTTAATACAAGCATAAAAACAATCACATAAAAGCCTGCCTAAAAAGATGGGTCTTAAGGCGAGATTTAAAAACAAGAAGACTTTCACTGTTTCACACATCCTGTGACAACGAGTTCCATAAATAAGGAGCTGAATGTCTAAAGGCTTGAGACTCCATAGAAGTTGTGCGAACTCGGGGGAGAACAAGAGTGAGTGCAGAAGACGATCTTAAAGTGCGAGTAAGAATGTGGATTTGAAGAAGGTCAGATAAGTATGAAGGGGCAAGATTATTGAGTGCCTTGTAATTAAGGAGAAGGATTTTAAAGTCAATGCAATATTTAACAGGGAGCCAATGCAAGTGTTGTAATATGGGAGTAATGTGTTCAATTATAGGAGTTCTGCAAATAATTCGTGCAGCTGAATTCTGTACTAACTGGAGTTTGTAGAGAAGCCTTGATGGCAGACCATAAAGAAAGAGCATTACAATAATCAATACGGGAAGTGACTAAAGCATGAACAAGAATCACAGTGCTCTTTACTGAAAGAGCCGGACGAAATCTATTAATATTACGTATGTGAAAATATGCAGAGCGAATGACACTGTTTATTTGTAGTTCGAATTATAAAGTACTATCAAAGATGACACCCAGACTTTTTAACCTGTTTAGCAACAGACACTGGGAAATTATCAATATTCACTGAGCAACATTTAGACTTGGCCAAGTTGGTTTTTGAGCCAACAAGAAGAATTTCAGTTTTACAGCTATTTAACTTAAGAAAATTTAATGTAAACCACTCTTTCATCTCAGCTACACAATCTGAGAAGATAGATGGAGGAAAAGTAGAGGTAGGTTTAGAGGACAGGTAAAGTTGGGTGTCATCAGCATAGCAGTGGAATTGAATACCAAATTTCCTAAAAATATTACCAAGAGGTAAAAGATAAATAATAAATAAGAGAGGACCTAGGACTGAACCCTGCGGAACCCCAGTAGTAACGTATGAAGGCTTTGATGTAAACTGCTTCAGCTGTACAAATTGAGTATGACCCGTAAGATAAGACCTAAAACAAGTCAGGGCAGTGCCCATGATTCCAATAGATTCCAATCTGTCCAACAGAATGCTGTGCGAGATAGTATCAAATTCTGCACTCAAATCGAGCAAAATAAGTATAAATAGAAGACCTGAATCAGCAGCTGACAATAAGTCATTAGAAATCTTAACTAATGCAGTCTCAACACTATGATATGAACAGAAACCAAATTGAAACTGCTCGTACAGAGTATTATCAGAAAGATGATCCCGGACCTGGGATGCAACAATCCTTTCCAATATTTTAGAAAGAAACGGTAGATTTGAAATAGGGCGAAAATTATCAAAGTTACTTGAATCAGCCCCCAATTTCTTAAGTATAGGAGTTATCACAGCAGTTTTGAGTGAAGACGGAACAGTGCCAGAAACAAGCGAAGAGTGTATAATATCAGTAATTAAAGAAGAGAGGGAAGGTAAGCAGGCTTTAACCAAGTACGTTGGAATAGGATCCAACTGACAAGTTGAAGATTTGGGTTTTTTAATAATACAGACTATTTCCTCCGTGCTAGGAAGTTTGAATGCAGAAAAAATAAAAATTAGAGGTTGGTCAGAGCAAATATTGGAAGCACAATAACCTAAATTTGATACAGAAATTTGTTGATTAATATTTTTTGTTTTTCTATTAAAAAAGACATAAAAGTTTCACAAAGATCAATAGAGTACAAATGAGAAGGAAAAGAATCAGGTGGCTTTAAAATTTTATTTACCATAGAAAAAAGGGTTCTTGTGTTCCCTTCACCAGAACTAATTAAACTGGCATAATAATCTGTTTTAGCTGTGGTAAGAGCTACTTTATAGTTTTGCATATGCTCAAAATACAGTTCTTTATGTACCACCAGTCCAGTCCTGACATATATGCGCTCCAGACGACGGCCCTTAACTTTTCACCGCCATAGTTCTTGAGTAAACCATGGTGCAGAGTTGACAAATGAAACAGACCTGGTTTTCAACGGAGCATAAACATCTAGAATCGTTTGTAGTCTAACATTGCAATGAAGAACCAATTCATCTGGAGTTGAAAAATGGCCATTGCTAAAAAGGGTGGCAAGTCCTTCAGCAAAAACCGAAACATCAATGTTCTTTATGTTCCGAAATGTAATAGAACGACATTGATTGAGCTTAAATACAGGTAACTGAGCACTGAAAGACACCAGCATATGATCTGATAAAGACACACAGGAAATAGTGCAATTATAAGATGTAACACCTGAACAACACACAAGATCCAGCGTATGACCTTTTAAATGGGTAGGAGAATTTATAAATTGTTTTAAACCAAAGCTGTCCAGGCATGATAAAAAATCCCTTGCAGATACACTACCTGCATTGTCAGTGTGAATATTAAAATCCCCAAGCAAAATCACATTAGGAGACAATGAACACAGATAAGTTAAAAAGGCAGAAAGTTCATGTAGAAAAATAGAATTGGCCTTAGGAGGACGGTATACAGTAGCAAGAATCTTAGGAATTGACCCATTAATTTGCAGAGCAACAGACTCAAATGAAGTATATTCTGGCACAGATATATATCTAAAACTTTCCACTTCTCATTATATAACATTGCTAAACCCCCACCGCGGCCCGAGGCACGGGGTTTGCAGGTGTACACATAGCCTGGGGGTGTAGAATGATTAAGTTGAGAGAAGTCATTACTTTGTTACATTTACATTTATGCATTTGGCAGATGCTTTTATCCAAAGCGACTTACAGAGCCCTTATTACAGGGACAGTCCCCCTGAAGCAACCTGGAGTTAAGTGCCTTGCTCAAGGACACAATGGAGGTGGCTGTGGGGATCGAACCAACAACCTTCTGCTTACCAGTTCAGTGCTTTAGTCCACTACGCCAACACCACTCCTTGTTGTTATGTCTCAGTCAGACAGAGAAAATCAAACTTAAAGTCCAAGGGCAAATCATACACAATAGGGCCTTTATTGGACAGTGATTGAATGTTCCATAATCCAAAAGTAAGATCATTTTTACCAGTGTTTATGCCGGCTAATCTGGCTAGCTTTGCTAGCATGCTGTGGTCCACAGCCCGTGAATGTTTCTTTGAGGGACGACGATTGGAAGACCAGCGGGTCAATATTGCACTTGAAGAATCATTTTTGTAACTTCGTATAGACCCCCGATGTATGTATTTGCGTCGTGGTTGATAAGCGATAACCTGATGCAAGTGCAGAGCAAGAGGAGGCTCGCAGAGGTGAAAATGCAGTTGAAACAATTCCGCCGCCGTATATTGTTGAATTAAAACCACAGGGCGAAAGACAGCAGAAAGGATATTCCAGACGAATGCAATTCAAGTTGGCACATGAGTGATCCTCATATTCCCACTCAAAGCTCAGTGAGCGGACAGAGCAGACAGTCAGACAACTCCAGGAACAATGTTACCAAGGTATCATCAGGTAGGCAAGACTCTCATTAATATTGCACATTTAGGCCAATAAATAGCCAAAACAGCTGAGTAAAACAAAACACAATAAAACACAACAGAATCATAAAAATAGTAATATCCTCCTAGATCAGCGGCAGCTAACTCGTGCCAGCGTTCATTCTAATAGTGTGATTTCTGTTTGTATTCTGTATACAATACGTTAATTAAGTTACTTTAACTTTGAACACCATTGTTTCCTGTTAAATGCACAGTGGGGCAGTTGTTCGATACAACTCTTTAGAGGCCCAACAAATGGTGTTATTTATTGTTAATGAACTGATAATCGATTAACCAGAAAAACGTAGCAAACGTAGATCCCTAATAGAGGGCATTCTGAAGCCTACAAGGGACATTTTTCTCTCTGGACAGGTGAGTTTTTTCCCATTTCTTCTATTTATGAGTCTTTGGTTTTCTCACTCCACTCTTGCATCCTTACTCATGACCTGTCAGTGTTCACAGTTCACCGTTGGCTTAGGGGAAAGTGCTAAAGGCCGGTGGCATTCAGAATGTACAGCTCCCCAATTGAACATCACATTTCTCACACCAGGGACCTCATTCTGAGTCACATGTAACCCTCTGACCCTTTGAGTGCCAAAGAGTTTGAACCTGTTACTGTGTGAGACCCCAAGTCTGTAAATACTTCAAGAGTTAGACACCACTGAAGCAATTAGCCCAGGTGGCCGGTGGTCTGTCAAATCTAAATCCAGTGCCAATGAAGGGCTGAGGAAGCAGTAAGGGATTTGAATTTAACACTGCTTAGCTCAAACACTTTCCTCTGATATCCGTCTCATGACAAGGTAATCCGACTGTGACTGCAGTGCTTGGAAGATGCTGAACATGCTAAAAACAAGTTGCTGATGTCTCCCTAAATGCAGAGATGCTGTAAGGGTGTCAATTTGTGTGTTTTCAGACATTAAGACATGAGTTGGATTACTGAAGTGACTCAGCTTCATAACTATGTCTTTATTTCCATTTTCCGCATGTATTTTGTAAGTATTTCTGAAATTAGGCCTAATAATGACTGAACAATCTTTCAGATAAAAACTACCAGTCTAAGGTTTGGACACACACACACACACTTATTCTTTATTTTTACTATTTTAAATAGAAACTATAAAATAACAAAAATGGTAGTATGGCAATTACTATATGTAGTGACCAAAAATTGTTAAACAAATTAAAGCTCTCTCATATTTTACTGTAGATTCTTCAGTGTAGCAACCATTTCCCCATTCATTCTCTTAACGAACTTCATAAGGTGCATCCTTGGATGATTTTGAAGCAGTACTGAATGAGTTACCATATATGCTGGCCACTTGTTGACTGCGTTTCCTTTACTATCCAGTCCAACTCACCCCTATTTTTATGAAAAATGTATAGTTATCAAATCACTTTTATTGTCACACAGCCATATACACAAGTGCAATGGTGTGTGAAATTCTTGGGTGCAGTTCCAATCAACATAGGATTCGTGACAGTGATGAGACATATAACAATTTACAATAACATCAAATTAACACAACACAATTTAAAGTCTAATATACACATAATTACACACAACACAATATACAAATAATAACATACACTGTACAGTATACAATACACACAATATAGATGCACATTATTCATTAAAAAAAAGTATATATAGTTTATAGAATGTACAGTAGGTTGTATTGTACTGTACTGACATTCAGGCTGTTGGTTGATAGTAAGTTGTTAAGAGAGAATATAATATAATAATAATATAATTTATGACAGTCCGGTGTGAGTTATAAGAGTAAGAGTAATAAAGTGCAGTGCTGATGTATTTTGATTGTGGGAGATCAAGAGTTCAAAAGTCTGATTGCTTGGGGGAAGAAGCTATCATGGAGTCGGCTGGTGCGGGTCTTGATGCTGCGATACCGCCTGCCTGATGGTAGCAGTGAGAACAGCCCATGGCTCGGGTGGCTGGAGTCTCTGATGATCCTCCGAGCTTTTTTCACACACCGCCTGGTATATATGTCCTGGAGGGAGGGAAGCTCACCTCCGATGATGTGTCTGGCAATTCGCACCACCCTTTGCAGTGCTTTGCGGTTGTGGGCTGTGCTATTGCCGTACCAGGTGGAGATGCAGCCAGTCAGGATGCTCTCTACAGTGCAGGTGTAGAACCGTGTGAGGATGTGACGGTTCATTCCAAACTTCCTCATCCGTCTCAGGAAGAAGAGGAGCTGATTAGCCTTCTTCACAACGACTTCAGTGTGGATGGACCATGTGAGTTCCTCAGTGATGTGGACACCCAGGAACTTGAAGCTGCTGACTCTCTCCACTGGTGCTCCATTGATGGACTGTGTTCTCTGTCTTTTCTTCTGAAGTCCACCACAAGCTCCTTTGTCTTATTGACGTTGAGGGAGAGGTTGTGCTCCTGACACCAGTGTGTCAGAGTGTGCATCTCCTCTCTGTAGGCTGTTTCATCATTGTCAGTGATCAGACCTACCACCGTCGTGTCATCAGCAAACTTAATGATGGCATTGGAGCTATGTGTTGCCACACAGTCATGTGTGTACAAGGAATACAAGAGTGGGCTGAGAACACAGCCTTGTGGGGCTCCAGTGTTGAGGATCAGTGATGAGGAGATGTTGCTGCCTATTCTAACCACCTGGCGTCTGCTTAACAGGAAGTCCAGGATCCAGCTGCACAGCGAGCTGTTTAAGCCCAGAGCCCGGAGTTTCTCATCAAGCTTGGAGGGCACTATGGTGTTGAATGCTGAGCTGTATTCTACAAACAACATTCTCACATAAGTGTTCTTTTTTTCCAGGTGGGAGAAAGCAGTGTGTATTGTAGATGCAATGGCATCATCAGTGGAGCAGTTGTTGCAGTAAGCAAACTGCAGTGGGTCTAGAGAGAGAGGCAGCACAAAGCAGATGTAATCTCTGATTAGTCTCTCAAAGCATTTGCTGATGATGGGGGTCAGAGCAACAGGACGCCAGTCATTTAAGCAAGAGATTTTTGATTGCTTTGGAACAGGCACAATGGTGGATGTTTTAAAGCATGTGGGGACTACATACAAAGAGAGGGAAAGGTTGAAAATATCCGTAAAAACACCAGCCAACTGGTTCACGCACGCTCTGATGACGCGGCCCGGAATGCCGTCTGGGCCCGCGGCTTTGCGGATATTCACCCATCGGATGGATCGGGTTACATCCGCTACAGAGACGGAGAGTGAACTAACCTCTGTAGCTTCAGCCGCGAGAGCTCTCTCCGCGAGGGCGGTGTTATTTCCCTCAAAACGAGCATAAAAAGTATTTAGCTCATCCGGGAGAGAGGCAGTGGTGTTCATGGCGGAGATTTTATTCCCTTTAAAGTCCGTGATGATGTTAATTCCCTGCCACATGCTTCTAGATTTGGTGGTGTTAAACTGTCCTTCAATCTTGTTCCTGTACTGGCGTTTTGCTGTTCTGATAACTGGCTTGTTTATGCTCCTCCACGTACCCGGAATTAAAAGCGGAGGTCCGCACATTAAGAGCCGCGCGAACATCGCTATTAATCCATGGCTTCTGGTTCGGATAGATCCATGTTGTTCTGGTCGGAAAGACGTCCTCTACACACTTTCTGATGAAACACAATACGCTATCAGCGTAAAGCTCGATGTCGTCATCAGAGGCGGACCGGAACATCTCCCAGTCCATGTGATCAAAACAGTCCTGTAGCGTAGAATCTGATTGGTCCGACCAGCACTGGATCGTTCTGAGAGTGGGTGCTTCCTGTTTCAGTTTCTGCCTGTAAGCGGGCAGAAGTAGAATGGATGAGTGGTCTGATTTGCCAAATGGTGGGCAGGGGAGTGATCTGTAGCCATCCCTGAAGGGAGAGTAGCAATGGTCCAAAACCCGGACCCCTCGTGTGTTGAAACTAATGTGCTGGTGGTATTTTGGTGCAGCTGATTTGAAACTGGCTTTATTAAAGTCCCCGTTCACAATGAACGCGGCCTCAGGGTGCGCGGTTTCCTGTTTGCTTATAATCCCATACAGTTCCTTGAGTGCCCGGTCTGTGTTGGCTTGTGGCGGGATGTACACAGCAGTGATAATGACCGCTGTGAATTCCCTCGGTAGCCAGAATGGTCGACACAGAAGCATGAGAAATTCCAGATCAGGAGAGCAGAAAGACTTGATAGAATGTACGTTCCACTGATCACACCAGGATTTGTTGATCATAAAACATACACCACCACCTCTGCTTTTACCTGAGAGGTCTTTCGCTCTGTCCGCTCGGTGCACAGAGAACCCCGCGGGTTCAAAGGCTGAGTCTGGAATCTCAGCAGATATCCAAGTTTCCGTAAGGTAGATAATGCAGCAGTCCCTCGTCTCTCGTTGGAAAGAGATCCGCACTTTCATCTCGCAGAGCTTGTTATCCAGAGACTGAACATTTGCCAGTAGAATACTGGGTAGCGGGGGTCGATTTGCATGGTGTCTTACTCTGATGAGAACGCCGGCTCTGTTTCCCCTTTTCCTCCTGCGTTTCTGCCGCCGTGCAGCCCAGACAAATGGCTCCGCTTGCGTGTTTGTAAACAGCGGGTCGGCATTGAGGAATTTGAAGTCCGGTTTACGGTGTGTAATTGCTGAACCAATGTCCAAAAGTGTTTGTTTGTCATAGACAATAAGGCAGACAACATCCAAGACAAAAAACATGAGAATTGTAAACAAAACAAACAAAACACTACCATGTTGTGTCGGAGCTCGCAACGCAGCGACCATACTCGGCGCCATCTTGAGTCCAGATTATAAGTTATATATAGGCTCAATTTATATTACTTTCTAGCATTTAAGCATAAACCTTTAAATAAAAAATGTGTCCAAACTTTTGACTAGTAGTGTATGTGACCACTATTGCTTGCTGCACATCCTGGAAAGAAATTGTCCAAAAAAGATCAATGCAAAGAGGAGAAGATCAAGTATTTATAGCTTCTCTTACACTGCACTAAAAAGTCCATCATAGCTTGTCACCAGCATATGTTGTGTTTTGGATGCTGGTCCCAAATATGGGATGTTGATGTGTTGGTGTTCTCAGCATGCTTTTTCACTATAGGTTAATCAGCAAGACTTCCTTAGTCAACCAGTATCGTGAAAAAGACCATGCTGGTGGATCAGCTTAACCAGCTGGGTTTGCAGGTCCACCAGCTAGATCAGCACAAGTCTAGCAAGTCTAAGTCCAGCACTGAAATTCATGCTAGTTTAAGCAAGTTTTTTTTAGCAGGGCTTTCAAAGAGATTTCAAAGAGCATGTTGTGAAGGTGCAGTGAGTGAGTGATCGCATTGGAGGATCATAGTATCACTCTGATATTGACATTAGCTCTACTTCACTTATGTGAATTGGCTGGTGAGGTTAGCCAACAGTATATGGGCAGCTCATGCAAGGACATTAAAAGCCACTTAGATAGGTTACAGCGCCAAAAATAAACCCATGTGGTATAAACACAAATAGAGAGCAAGGGATGAGAGAAACAGAGAGGGTAGAAGGCGGTACAGGGCAGATCAGGATGAGAGTTGGATTGATTAAGTGATCCCCGGACAGTGAACCATCTCTGCAGTTTGGGTAGTTGCTAGGGGGGCAGACTTATATGGAAAAGTCTTGGATATGCTGGGAATCCTCTAGAGAGGCATAAAACAGCAACCTCTGACCTTACAAAGACGTTACAGTACCAGACGAAAGAGGTTTAGCAGAAGTGTGACGTAAGCTTGTGCAAGACTGTTTTTTTGTTTTGTTTAGTTTTTCATCTGAGCACTGTGGGTAGAGAGACTGAGACGGATTTTCAAACACTTTTATCAGAACACAAACACAACAGAGACAAGGAGAAAGCAACATCCTCTGCTAGCAAAATAAATATTACATATAATTCACAAGCAAGAGATTATGCATACTATGACAAGGTGAAAGAAAAGACTGTTACCCTAACCCTAATTCATAAACTTTGCTGAAATACACTGTGATGCCTCCAGTGACCTCTGCTACCAAAATTTCATGATTCCCAATACCAATTCTGATATTGCCTATAAGCCAGCATCACAGTATATACCAACAAGCGCCTGCTCAAATCGACTAGATGTGAGAATAAACTTCCGAATGTCAAGGGCTATGTAGGAAGAATTGTGTGCCAAGGTTGGACCTTCTGTTAAGCCATTCACATCAAGCTATCGCACACCCATACCAACCAACGAGCATAATGCCATCGTGCTTTACATGCACAAATGATAAAAACACATCATCAATATGCGAATAAACTCTAGAAAATCCACCTCCTTCTAGTGCATAAAGTTTCTATGTGAATTATGAGAGTTTATTCACATATCAAGCGTGTCCATTCAGGATTTCTTATGCGCATTTTCAAAATATGCATCAAAATAGATGGATGGAAACCCAGCTATTGTTAAATTACCCAGTAATTTGATTTAAACCTGTGGAGACTGTGAATCAGAATAAAGGGAAATGATTATTACAGTCACTTGAAAAGAGAAAAGCATCATTTGAAAGCGATTACACACCTGATAACATTAGCGTTAGTAAAAATAACTTCTCATAACATCTCATAGCACACTAATTTTGATGCTGTGAATTATATATTTTTTTTTACTATAGCTTTTACTATGACCCAAATCAATACGTAAATGAATAAATGTTCAGTTATTAGCTTTAATTTACCTTGGAGCAAAATTATTCAAGACAAGTAGCTTGAATAATTTTAGCAAATTTAAGTTAATTAATACAATAAAAAAATAAAAATAAAGAGCAAAGAAACATATTACAAGAAATAGAACAAATCAAGGCATTCAAATTATCAACAAATAAAACATTAAAAACTACAAATTAAGAAAGAATGCTTGAATTTTTCAGGTATTTAACAGAAACAAACTGACACCAATCTGATTTTTTTATCCCACCTGGTTAAAGTCACTTAAGACCAACTGTGTTTACATTAATACCTCCCCAAGATGCCACCTCCCCAATACACTACCCATTTTAACCAAGAGTTGCATTTAGCCATTAATGAGAGCAGCCACATAACCTTAAGGCATGAGTGCTTTTCACAGATCATGCAAGCAAATACGCATGTAAGTATTTGAAAGTAGCCATCAGTCAGTTAGACACAGGTACATGTTTTTATTTACTTATTTATTTTTAGCATCAACTTGGTACCAACTTGCCGGTTCTTCTGACATCCCTAATCCCAATCCTCATTTGCTTCCTTTGATTTGCTTTTCAAAGGAAGACAGAAATGCATAAATAGATGAATAAGAGGAAAATGGTCACAGTCCCTCACTGGTGAAGTGTTAGCAGTCAAGGCCGCATACCGGACAAGACCCCTGGGGCGAGGAGACAGGATCGTTATATAGCAGATCTCCAGAGAGCTCAGCCTGGGACCGTTCTCATGGCTACCAGCATACAACAGTTCCGGATCTCAATAAAATAACAACAACATGAAATAAACACTGCAGACTCTCCACAGTGTACAAACAACAGCTTTTACTGTAGGTACTCTATTGGCTTTCTGTACCCAGTATTAGAGTAGAGAGGTCTATTCTGATTTCTATTCTCTGACATCAATCTAATTGTGGGTTGTATCAGTCAATAAGGCTTATATGATCTTATATGATCCATCTGTCATTGTACGCTTGGTCTCTCTAAAACTGCTCAACTAAGGAAAGTATTACTATCCATACTGACATTTCAAAACAAACAATAATTCACAAGGTTCCCAGCCTGGTTCCCATGCCTCTACAGTAGTACAGGGAGTGGAAAATCCTGGGAGAGAGCGAGAAAAATTAGAGAAAGTCTCAATACACAATACATATGTAATAAAACAAAAAGTAAGAAATGAGCAAAAAGGATGGGAACGACAGAGTTTACAGTGAAGCAAAAGGCAGCACACTGATCTTTTCCAAAGGGTGAAAGTGGGACACATCAATAGGATGGAGCAAAGAGGCAGTGTGAGCGCCACAGTGCTGCTCGCTCATGGTCCCTCATGACTGACTGCTAGAGCAATTGATTAGTGGGAGGAAAGCTGGGTGAACTTCCAGCTTCACACAAAGCACACTAGGGGTTTACCGCACAGCCTGCCAGAGGAAGCTTCCTACTGAGCCTTGCATCAACCTAAAAACACTGGACATCCATGTTAATCTATACACAGTGACTGACATATACAGACCATGAGAAGACCAAAGGTGTAAACTCCATTCTGTGGTGTAAAATCCAAATTTATGCCATTGGTTCAGCCAATATTTTTCACACTGAAAACATTTACATATTTCACCTTCAGATGCTAACTTTTTAGCCCCTTCAGCCAATGAACCATTAAAGATTAACAAGTCTGACCTCTACAGGGAATTCAAGGTTTTGAATAAACCATTCATGGGCTCTATGGGAGGGTGTCATTTCAACAGTCAAAAAAAGGATGTTGATGTTTGGAGGAATTGATCTTTAGCTGTGAAAAGATCTGGAAGCATTATCAGGGTCAGCTAGATAAAACAGACAACTAGTGGATTATGTTGTCCATTAGTGAAAAGAGAGTATTGATTCATCAGAATCAGAATCAGCTTTATTGCCAAGTATGCTTACACATACAAGGAATTTGTCTTGGTGACAGGAGCTTCCAGTGCACAACAATACAAAACAGCAACAAGACATAGATAATAATAAAAAAGAATTAAAAAATAAATAAAATAAAATTGAATAGAAAATAAAGTATATATAGAATACACAATAAGACTATATATATATATATATATATATATATATATATTTTCATTGAGGGGTACACAGCTATGATGCTCAATACAAATTTCCTGCAGTGCACATAAAATGATAAATAGGTTTACTGGCTCCTTCATCGTATAGCGCACACGGATGAATATCCGTTTCCGAACTACATGGAGGCTGAGCAATTTCAAGCCTCATGTAAATTTTATTATACAGATAAGTTGCCTGGCAATAAAAACACAAAAGCAGATGCCTACTCTATCATTTTTCACATTTCAAGGTGACCCACATGAGCTTTGATCAAAAGCGGAAAGTTCGTAGTGCCAGGTTTCCAATAAATATCACACTGTTCTTATGATAAAACCTTGGAAATGAACTCCTGGTGAAATTGAAGACTTTGGGCATTTTACACACGTTCTAGTTTTGTAAACAGAGAAAGCGCTGCCATTTCTCTCCGGGCACAGAGAGGTAGGTCATTGAATGGGACTGAAACTGTGCGATTAGATCCTGTTACTTTGCTCTCTCGACCCCTGGACAAGGAAACACCAAAATGAGCTGTTTTTCTTGCGCCCTGGCCAAAAGTTTTCTGGTGTTACTTATTTAAATATTAGCTCCGCATCCAATCAGATTGCTTCTAATTTTTTCTCCTCAGTATTTTTATCAGGGGAACGTTCTGGTCGTCGTGTATGCAGAAGGTATTTCCTCATATCAAAACCTGATCTTATAATGTTTTGGCAGCTAAGGTAGCGAGCTGGGAATAGACACAAGGGGCCTAAAAACTCCAAAACATGATCTGTGGCTAATCTAATTAATCGCATCTGTCTTTCATCCAAAACCAATAAAAAGAACTCTTCATTGTCCAAATATTGCAGTGACCGTAGCTACAGTCACCATGGTAAACAATGTGCATTTGTAATGATTATCAGATGTGAAAATATGTTTGTTTTAACTCAATCGTGATAGTGACCTGTTATCTGCAAATGAAAATATTGAGCATAGTGTTTAGAGGCTACAAGCAAAGCTCTGGTGTAATGTGTTCTGCTTGAAATAGGAGTCTAACTGTTATAGAAAATTATAACTAATGATAAAAACAGGCATTAGAGAAGCATAAAACAAGATTTTAACAGTCAGTGATCTCAACATGTGGACTTGAATGATAATCCTAAAACTGCATAAATACAGTACTTCTCCAGAAATTCATTACTTGAAACGCAAGAGCTGCAGTCCTGTAGATTTGTGTACAAAAGACAGAATGAACAATTTAATTCAAATGGGAGAAAATACATGGAGGAGAGCAGGGTTGCAGGCAAAATATCAGACTTGCCAGACATTTGTAATGGATTTTGGAGTCTTGACCAAAGTTTCACTTATTTTTTTGTTTATTGTTTGGAGGCAGTATTGAGGCTACCAGTCACTGTTCTCTCATATCAAAGATATGCCAGAAATATCAGCGCTGCACATCATCGCACCATTAGCTAGGTAACTCCTAGCCAATCACATGTAAGCCATTGCTTTATACGTCTGCTCACAATCTATCACATTGCTGTTTCAGTGTGCTAACATGGCAGCCTCCACCACCCCACCGCCACCAGTTGAGTTCCGCCCTGCAGGGGGGTAGACTCCTCGCCCCGCCTCCTATCTCCGGCAGGATCTGATGGTTCCGAGTACAACTATTTCGGACCACCAGACGGGGCTTACGCCAAAAAGAGACATTACATTCCTGTTTTATATTCATCAAATAAATGTAATCTAAAACTCTACTCAATTCTGCGAGTCTTCCTGATAGAAATTACAGTACTTATTGGATATGCAGCCTAAAAGAGACCAGTTGTAACCCAAACTCTCTCATTTTATCACTTAAGTAAGAATTACGGGGAGAAAACATTCATCTCAAATACCAATTAAGGCTTCCTCATAATCTCAAATTAATATTAATATGTAATTTTTTTTCAGAGTTAAAGTAAGCTATAAATAATTAAGGAATAAAATCTCATAATGAGATGAATAATATGAGATTAAATGTTTTAATTTAGATTCAAATTAAAATGTAGGATTAAATATGTATTTATAATGCCTACAGTTCTTGTTACCATGCCTATAGGAATAGTAAAATACATAATATGATAATATGTCATTATCCACTTAACCTCATATCATTCCAAAACAATACTGTATACCAAATCTTGCATATAAGATCTCATATGGACTACTTTTAAAACAATTTTATGGTACTTTCATGTTTTGTTTTGTTTTCAATATGAACTGTTGCTGTAAGCCAATAGTTCTGCTTCTGTTTGAAACAACATAATGGTGAGTAAATAATGAGTAAATAATGAGAATTTCCATTCTATACCAACTATTCCTTTACATTTCCAAGTTGAACCATAGTAGATTTCTACAAACTCAGAACATTGTGCAGAATATCAAGACTCTAAATACTTGACAGAATGTCCACCTCTAGACCTCCTCCCACTTTAAAGAAACATCAGTGCTACTGAATAGGGTAAACAAACCTGGCACTTGAAGAAACGCTCTTTCTCTTCCCTCAGCAAACTCACACAAGGCTTTGACTCGTCCTCCACAAGCCATCAAGCAGTGGAAGTATGGAGATGAAGCGGAGGAGAAAGATAAAGAGAGGAGGCGACGGCGTCCCACTTTCATATGCCTATGATAAATAGTGTTGTCGCTATACTTTTGCTGAATCCAGAAATTCTTAACGTCTGCGGATGGCTAAGAATCACAGGTTAGCCAGGCTCGCCAGCTTGTGCATACATCTCCCCTAATGGTGGTGTGTGTCAGACCTCATAAAAGCAAACTGTGAAGATTCCCAAATCCCAGCAGAATACTTAGTGAATCAAAGTGCTTCTGCATACATATTCCATTATATCAGACAGAAATGGTTCACCCTCGACAGGTGGCATATTTCTTCATTATTTAAAAAATAATTACAGGTGACCAAGAGACCCTGGACAATAATGCCCAAGGGAAACGTAAGATAATAAATGACGTAAACTAAGATGCACAGCTTCTAGGAGTATACAGTAATTATTTAAACAAGTACAGTGTTTACCTTAAGGGGCACAAAAGCTCTCTTTTGGCAAGACAGATACTGATGAAAAAAAAACTTTAAATGAAACAGGCAGATGGTGTAAACATTCAGACCTATGTGAGCTTTCAAGGGACAAAAGATAGTATAAACTCTAAACATAATTGTAAAACACACTGTCAGTACTCCCTCTGTATTGCTGTCACTTGCACACACTAACATACACAGACGTTTCTCTGCTAGATAAGAGTGATAGAGTTTTGGCCCTGGGCTAAAAACACCAGCTTCTCCTCTCAGACTGAAAGAGCAAAGAGCTGCTGAGATGGATTTCAGACAGTAGTCTCTGTGAAAATGGAATAACATGGCTTCACATTGTAAAATAGGGTTATGGCCTTATGATGGACCGCGCTCCGCTGTTGAAGAGATCAAATCTTCGCTATACAGGGGAAAAGAGCACTACCCACAACATGATCCTGCATACTGCAATAGACAAAGAGAATGAATCGATTCAAAACAGCAAATACTTCTATTTTGAGTCTATTATCCATAAATAGTGGGGTTCAGAAGTCCACAGTGAAAATATGAGATTCAAAATCTAATTTAAACTTGAAAATAAAGAGTAAGTTTAACATTTTAGTTTTTTGGAAATTGTAAAACACAATGAATAAGAAACATTTAAGATTTTGCACTGGTCTCTAATCAAATATGCAAAAAAAAAAAAAAAAAAAAAAAACATTAACCATGTCTGCTTTATATAAATGGTATATACATTCTGATATATTATATGGTGTACATTTAGCATACTCAGTGTGATCTTTGTGTGACAGAATAAGGGAATGAGCTCTGTGCTTGTTTATCATTATTTCTTAAACATGTATCTCCTCCATGTACTTTCATCTTTTCTTCCTCAGACTGAAATTTATGCTGAGGCATCTGCTGCTGCAACCATTATTGTTACTGTTCTCATTCAATAAATGGGAGTGGGAAACATAAGAACACGCAAAGCTGCTCATCTTTCGTGGCTCTGAAGTTTTGGCACATTTATTAGTGTGTACACACAATGATGAGATGAGAACCGCATTGAGTCCCCTCCTTCTGAACATGAGATCTGCTGACTCTGTTGTCCTCCCAGGAAAGAAGGTTTACTGTGTTGCTGAGTGAGCCTCATATATGATTCTTGTATGATTCCATCAGCGTATAAAAACACATTTTATTAAACATGTGTGCACAGAGTCTGGGAATCTTAGGAGGTCCCCTTTAATAACACTCCACTGCAGTTCCACGAGAGTGCTATCCAGCATCTGGAATTCACAGCGGTCATTATCACAGCTGTGTACATCTCCCCACGAGCCGATACAGACCGGGCACTCAAGGAACAACATTTTCAACCTTTCCCTCTCCTTTGTTATGGGAGTATAAGTGAGCAGGAAACCGCGCACCCTGAGGCCACGTTCACTGTGACTGGGGACTGTAACAAAGCCAACTTCAAGTCAATAGCACTGAAATACTACCAACACATCAGTTTCAACACATGAGGGGACCGGGTTTTGGACCATTGCTACTCTCCCTTCCGGGATGGCTACAAATCCCTCCCCTGCCCACTATTTGGCAAATCAGACCACTCTCCCATTCTGCTTCTGCACGCTTACAGGCAGAAACTGAAACAGGAAGCACCCAGTGCTGGTCAGACCAATCAGATTCTATGCTATAACACTGTTTTGATCACGAGGACTGGGAGATGTTCTGGTCCACCTCTGATGATGACATTGAGGTCTATGCTGATAGCGTAACGTGTTTCATCAGGAAGTGCATAGATGATGTAGTGCCGACCATGGATTAATAGCCATGTTCGTGCAGCACTTAATGCGCGGACCTCCGCTTTTAATTCCGGGGATGCGGGGGAGCATAAACAAGCCAGTTATGCCCTCCACAAAACTATCAGAGCAGCCAAATGCCAGTACAGGGACAAGATTGAAGGACAGTTCAACACCACCACTCTAGAAGCATGTGGCAGGGAATTAATATCATCAGAAACTTCAAAGGGAATAAAAACTCCGCCATGAACACCGCTGCCTCTCTCCCGGATGAGCTAAATACTTTTTATGCTCGTTTCGAGGGAAATAACACCACCCTCACGGAGAGAGTTCCCATGGCCGAAGCTACAGAGGTTAGTTCACTCTCCATCTCTGTAGCAGATGTAACTTGATCCTTCCGACGGGCGAATATCCGTAAAGCCGTGGGTCAAGACGGCATTCTGGGCCACGTCATCAGAGTGTGCGCAAACCAACTGGCTGGTGTTTTTACGGACATTTTCAACCTTTCCCTCTCCTTTTCTGTAGTCCCCACATGCTTTAAAACGTCCACCATTGTGCTGGAACCAAAGCAATCCAAAATCACTTGCTTAAATGACTGGCGTCCTGTTGCTCTGACCCCCATCATCAGCAAATGCTTTGAGAGACTAATCAGAGACTACATCTGCTCTGTGCTGCCCGCCTCACTGGACTCACTGCAGTTTGCATACCGCAACAACCGCTCCACTGATGATGCCATTGCATCTACACCACACGCTGCTCTCCCAGCTGGAAAAAAGGAACACATATGTGAGAATACTGTTTGTGGACTACAGCTCAGCATTCAACACCATAGTGCCCTCCAAGCTTGATGAGAAATTCCGGGCTCTGGGCTTAAACAGCTCACTGTGCAGCTGGATCCTGGACTTCCTGTCAAGCAGACACCAGGTGGTTAGAATGGGCAGCAACATCTCATCACTGATCCTCAACACTGGAGCCCAGCAGGGCTGTGTTCTCAGCCCACTCCTGTATTCCCTGTACACACATGACTGTTTGGCAACACATAGTTCCAATGCCATCATTAAGTTTGCTGATGATATGATGGTGGTAGGTCTGATCACTGACAATGATGAAACAGCCTACAGAGAGGAGGCGCACACTCTGACATGCTGGTGTCAGGAGCACAGCCTCTCCCTCAACGTCAGCAAGACCAAGGAGTTTGTGGTGGACTTCAGGAGAAAAGACAGAGAACACAGCCCCATCATCATCAATGGAGCACCGGTGGAGAGAGTCAGCAGCTTTAAGTTGTCCACATCACTGAGGAATTCACATGGTCCGTCCACACTGAGGCCGTTGTGAAGAAGGCTCACCAGCGCTTTTTCTTACTGAGACGGCTGAGGAAGTTTTTATTTTGTCTTATTTTGTATACTGTATATTGTATATTATTATTTATTTATTTATTATTTATTTATTTTTGTATACAGTCTCCTTATTTTGTGTATACTCTATATTGTATATTATTAGGTGTATATTGTGTTGTGTAACAGATGTGTAAACTGTGTTATGTGTAAATCAGATGTTTGTAATTGTTATACTGCTATGTTGCTTGGAATCACACCCCAAGACTTTCACCCACTGTTGTACTTGTGTATATGGTTGAGTGACAATAAAGGGATTTGAATTTGATTTGATTTGATTGATTAAACAGAGGACAGGCAGAAATACTGTCTAATGTAGGCTTTAAATGCAATAAAAGTGTAAAACAGTCCAGAACTATCTTTGGCCATTCTTTGTAGGAATTGTTCAAGCCAAGCTTTTTTCCTGATGTGCAGTCAAACTGAGATTGTCAATAGAGATGTGAGTCTGATTGGCAGCACAATGAAAACTAAAGTATGGGCGGTCTTACACATCTCAACTGCACTCTGTGATGGAAATCATAGCAACCAACACATGGAGGAAAGGAACCATGAAAGGAAGAAAAAAGCAGAGAACAAAACCAGAGGTACGAAGCAGTTTAAAAAATGGAAAATGGATCTCCATGACAACTCTGCTGGGGAAGGTAAGATACTGAATACCACAAGTAGGCCTGTCGCGATTATTAAATAACCGTTGTCTCAAAAACCACAATTATTGGGCATTGTAATACCAATCTTATTTTAATGCCCAAATAAAGGAATTTTAAGCAAATATACTGTATAAAAATATATAGTGTAAAATATGAGTTAAAAAAACAACAGTGTAAATGTAAAATTTACCAAAACTAAAGTTGACCAAAAAGAGATACATATTTTAAGTATTTAGAAATATTTTGATATTTAAAACATTATTTTTCATGTCATTGATAAGTTTTTCAAGCCTTAAAAGAAAATCACATATCCCTACTTTATTATTTGATTTTTATATTTCAAGTTAAATGTGTAAAACTTCTTAAGGTGTATGAAGCACACCTTAAGAAATATGAAAATGTATAGGACAATTATGTGTGAAAACCCTTAAAGAGACAATTAACTGTCATAGCCCTAAAACAGACAATTAATTGTCATAATTGCAATAATTTGTTTGACAACTAATCATCAGTCAAATTTCATAATCGTGACAGCCCTAACCACAAGGACTGATATACTGTTTAAAAACAACCAAGAGGGAGGTAGAACTGCCGAGGGAATTAAACAAGAACTGAATGGGAATGATGCTTAGTTAATATACAACAATATGGTCCCATTCTTCATGCTGCCACTCACCTACAAGCTAAGCTCAAGCCATTGTAGTTGTGTAGAACAGAGGCAAATTATCCTTCGCTTAACTCCACCTTATAAACATTACTGACAAAGCCGACCTTAGCAACTGTTGCCATCCGACACATCATCAGATAAGCTTTTGTTCTTCTCTAACGTAAGCCTGTTGAAATCTTGTGTGTTTGGATAGTTTTCAAACAAAATCCAAACATATGGTTATACATATAAACATATGTTGCCAAGACTCAATATAATTGGCACAAGGTCAACAGAAAGGATACACAGGGTATTTAATTTTTTTTTCATTTACAAATCTTTTAATAAATCGCGAGAGGTGCATGCTGTGGATTAAACTACCAGTATGTATCAGCCCTTAACATGTAACTTAATGTTAATTCATTTACACTTTAGGTCATAGTAGTGGCGATAACCAGTGCTTGAAGTGGGTGGGTAATACCTGCACTTCTCTAATTTAGTCAACAGAGTACCGGCAGTTCCCTATCTGTCACTCACGCGACGTTGTGTCGATGTAGTGACACTAGGGGTCACACTTGGGAGCCCTAAACACCTCTGATCTTTGAAAAAAGGCCAATGGAAATTGGCAAGTGGAATTTGCATGCCACTCCCCCGGGCATACGGGTATAAAAGGAACTGGTATGCAACCACTCATTCAGGATTTGTGCTGAGGAGCCGAGACAAAGTCCCGGCCATTTCAGCGGGTAGTTCAGCGTTGTGGCAAGAGGGACACAACATCTCGTTCCCTCCATCAGGGAACGGAGGTTACGAAAATAACCAGGACATTCCCTATCTGTCACTCACTCGACGTTGTGTTGATGTATTGACACTAGGGGTCCCTATACAAAATGCCACAACTATCTGAACTGTGTTACGTGGACTGGCGGTGTGAGACGGCAGACCGCTGTGTGCCTCGTAGCCAGCGCACCAAGCCATCATGTAACCTCCCCCAATGCTCTTATGAGCGTCGAACACATCCGCTGTGGTATTGCGGTCGCCTGGGATGTGTGTGGCTCGCAGCGACTTGAGGTGCTGCTGACTCCAGAGGAGGAGATGGCGGGCGAGTTGTGACATGCAACGCAAGCATAAGCCGCCTTGGCAGTTGATGTATGCCACCGTTGCTGTGTTGTCTGTCAGAACCAACACATGCTTGCCCTGGATCAACGGCCAAAGCCTCTGCAGGGCAAGCAGTACTGCCAACAACTCGAGGCAGTTGATGTGCCAACGTAGCCTCGGGCCAGTCCAGGAGCCGGCGGCTGCATGCCCCTTGCATACGGCGCTCCAGCCTGTCTTGGAGGCGTCCGTCGTAACCACGAAAGGTGCCCTCCATGATCTTGTTAGCTCCTCATGCACCTCCAGGAAGAAAGGAACCGGGGCTGGGCGTGGCCGTAAGCGGCGCTCCGAGCCAAGGAACCAATCATTGAGCCGCGAGGGTTCAGGGGAGAGTGGAGGGTTCCATTCTAACCCAATACTCACAGCTGCCTGGGCAAGCATGTCGGCCAGCTCCGCGTCGGCCTGCGACTGGACGACCGTACCCGAGGGAGGAAGCCCAGCTGAAGCCTCTGCGTTGGACTGAACAAGCCCACTCTCTGATGCTGTGCTCGAGAGCTCATCGTCTTCCCAGGTCCCGTATAAGAGGTTGAACTCACCATGAGACGAGCCGGTGGTCTCATCCGAGAGCCCGACCAGGGCAAGCGAGCATGCTGGGGAATGGAAGGTCCGTGGGGGGATACCCGGTGGAGATGCTCCCATTGAGGTCCCCAAATTGCCCCCAGCGCTAACCGGCACGGCCTCATACCCGTAGGTAGAAGGACCGAGGCAGGGAGCCGCTGGGGTGGCTTGCTTTCTTACGAATGCAAGCCGCGACCGCAACATTGCCATGGTCATGTTCTTGCAATGAGGACAAGACCCATCCACGAACGATGTCTCCACGTGGGCAGCGCCCAGACACGTAAGACAGCGATCGTGGCCGTCAGAAGCAGAGAGATAACGACCGCAACCAGGAATAACACAAAAATGGAAAGGCATCTTTAAAAAGACGTTCCGTATGTGCCGCTCGTTTAGAATGAAAATATACTCTTTTTAGAATATACTCCTTTTTGTTATTCTGCCGAAGCACCCAGGGGCGTTCTCTGCACTCCACGGGTGCAGAGGGGGAGAAGCCGCTGAAATGCACCGTAAAATCCAGCAGATGAGGTGAATGAACTCATGGATGAATTCAGCTTCAATGAATAGAACCGCTCAGCTCCGAAGAGAAAATCTGAATGAGTAGTTGCATACCAGCTCCTTTTATACCCGTATGTCTGGGGGAGTGGCATGCAAATTCCACTCGCCAATTCTCATTCCAATTAGCCTGTCCCTATTTTTTGGGTGGTCGACTTGTTCCCGAAGGACCGTTCGACGCTCATAAGAGTGTTGGGGGAGGTTACGTGATGGCTTGGTGCGCTGGCTACGAGGCACACAGCGGTCTGCCGTCTCACACCGCCAGTCCACGTAACATAGTTCAGATAGTTGTGGCATTTTGTATAGGGACCCCTAGTGTCAATACATCAACACAACGTCGAGTGAGTGACAGATAGGGAAGGACCTGGTTATTTTCGTAACCTCCGTTCCCTGATGGAGGGAACGAGATGTTGTGTCCCTCTTGCCACAACGCTGAACTACCCGCTGAAATGGCCGGGACTTTGTCTCGGCTCCTCAGCACAAAACCTGAATGAGTGGTTGCATACCAGCTCCTTTTATACCCGTATGTCCAGGGGAGTGGCATGCAAATTCCACTTGCCAATTTCCATTGGCCTTTTTTCAAAGATCAGAGGTGTTTAGGGCTCCCAAGTGTGACCCCTAGTGTCACTACATCGACACAACGTCTCGTTCCCTCCATCAGGGAACGGAGGTTACGAAAGTAACCAGGACGTTTTTCTTGCATACTACCACTTCTGAAATCCTCCCGGTAAGATGTAATTTCTTTATTTAATTTAATATAGTGGATGATTTGATGCGGCCCGCCAATATATCTGACCCTCCGACGGATTTTTATAAAATTGCGTCACAGTCTAAACATCTGAGCACTCTCTGCGCATAACTCAGCGGTGAGTTTAACAACGTCACATGCAAAAAGCGATCAAATGCGATCCGTGGTCCAGTTCCAGACCGGAGCGCACGTGTTTAAGCTTGTCTGGGCTTAGTTCAGTTACACTGCTCTTTAAAACATGAACCAACACATTTAAAATTAGCACATTTTAACACGTCTTATTCAATCAAAATGTATTCATGCAAACTGCTTAGCAGGTACAGTAAAAACTACTTAACTTAAATACTTCACCACTGTTATGGAAGTGATGTCAGCTCTTATGCACAACCTTTTTCAACAAAAGATAAATTGATGATGAAAACCAAACCTTTAAAGAAATTACACATAAACCTTTGCTTTTTTTCTCCATTCTTCAAGTGTTAAATGGATGTGTCTCATCTTTTCAGGGTCAGTCGTGCTCGTTAAAAGTGATAACGTGAAGCATCATTAAACCTGCATAAATGTATATATCCTGATTGTGTTTGGTTCTATAATCAGACGTGTGCCCAAATTCTCAATCCCGAACATCATCAAATCAGTTTGTTCTGCATTTACCAATGAATATAATAGAGAAAAACGAAGAACAGGCATGGCATTTTTTCAATATTTTATCTAAAAAAGACAGTTCTATGTTAGATTGCCATTGTTTTCTTATGTGGGTTAATATTGTCAAATATATACAGACTTTAGCAAATCTGAATGTTCTTCCTCTGTTTTCATAAACAATAATCCTACTTTGTGTGTTTTTATTTTCAAAGTAAAGTTAATTGAAACCTGTTGGTTGTTTTAGGGTGTTAGGTCAATTTTGTTCTTTAGCTAGATCTTAAAAAATAATTTATGGCCAGACCTTAAAAAATATTAATTAAATATCCATGACTATTTTAATGTGTACAAACACACATTATTAACAGTGTTTTGTTTTTCATGTTACTATGTAAGTGTGGCCCCCATTGAGTTTTCATCTGGATAATCTAGCCCACGAAAAAAATTATTTAAAGAGCCCTGCCGTAAAGTAACCCCCAAATGAATTAATACATTTTTAAATAAACATATGCTGTGAACAAAAGCAGTTTCCGAGTATCATTTACCCCAAAAAAAAAAAAATATTTATAAAAAATTATAATTTAATACTAACACAGAGTACCTGCACTTTTTTTCTGCACTGGCGATAACAGTAGTTTAGTAGTAACAGCAGTAAAAATCTGTTTGCCCCCACTGCAATCAAACTGTTAATGGAAGAATGTAATGATACCTCTGCACCCTTTTCATTTTTTCAATTGTTTATTTAATTAATCGTGATTTATTTATGCAATTATAACGTGTTCTGTTCCACTTGTCTAAGCAAGAAACAGTTGCCATGGGGGCAGGCCTCAGCAATTAGGATGCAGAGCAGTGCCATAGCCTCGGGTGTGCCAGGGTGTGCATATGCCACCTAAAGCATCAGCTAGCACACCCAAATGAAATACCTTTTTGACCATGAATAATAGCATGTAGTGGTGTAAAAATCCATTGATAATATGATGAATCTTCGATGCATCAATTACTGAATGTAATAATTGATTGTAAAGACTATAATTTTACTTGATGTGTAACGGAAGCCTTCTCAGATTACATGCATGCTCTTATAACAGACACGGAGCGTGATAATGAGGAAAAAAGCATGCACTTTAAATGAAGAAAGCTTATGCTACTGAGTTCAAATTTCTGCGTCTTTATTCATATTAAGCATATTCAAAGGTCTGCTTACCATTGACCATACTTGACCGTCTGTTTGTTAGTTTGCATCAAGTCAGATATGATGTTATTATCCATTTTATATTGGCTCAATAATTATTGTATTTTTTATCTATTTACATTTGCAGTCACACATGTACCTATTTTGGAAAATAATTCTGAACTGTTTCAAAATAATCAAATCGAATTTTATGACTAAATATAAACCCTACTGTTTAGATACATTAATAGGATTACCTACTCTATTGATCAAATTACCATTCATTTGTTTAGTTCAGTCATTATAATGTAACATAGGGCTAAAAAGAATTTAGAGATGAAATGAAATTAATATGCTGTTTCTCATGCACACCAAATTTTCCCTTGTCACACCCAAAGCCTTGTCTCTGGCTACGCAACTGATGCAGAGAGGGTGGGGCAAATTAGGTAGTGAATGCAATAAAAGTTGACTTTCTTCTCAATTCAGCACAAAGCTGACTTCTACTCAGCAGTTTGTTCCACTGGCTGATTTTTAAAAACTGAACTTTTTTCAAAAGAACATAAAATTTAAAAAAATAATTGAATAGATGTCATAAGACCAACATTGCAGTATTTCTTTACTCTGGGTGCCCTTCACTGTCCACTGCCTGACTGGTCAGAGAGGTTTAAATCATGAAAAGGGGAAGAGGAGTAAAAGATATAAAGAGGGAAGAGCGGGAATTCTTGGCAGCTGATACATGGTAATTGGCTGTCGTTCAGGAGGGCATTCTCGTCTGAAAGCTGGGATCTTTTGTGAGCACTTATAATCATATAGAGGACTTCTTATCAGGTCAGGTGAGGTCATAAGCAGTGTGGGGATAGATCTGGTAATAAGAGGATTTAATAATACTTGTTTAAAAAAAACAAAAAAACGATTAATAACATGTTTTAACCCCCCACCCCTCAAAAAATAAAAATAAACAATAACTGCGCACACCACATGCCTAATGCAATACTTAAAGATGCTGCCAAGTGCACAATATACTGCCCTTCTCTTCCAGAACTCCTAAAGGGAATGGGCTCTAGCTAAATAATTCACATGCATGCTTTGTACAGAACAAGCCTTTGTTTTTCATGCCACTTTTCAACAGTAATTCATGAACTATTTCAGCTATCACGTACAAAAGATGCTACTGTAGTGGATATAGGCAGTACGATTATTGTTCACTGTTAGGGGCAGTCCTCATGTGTGCTATAACTATTTTGGAAAGTGGAAACATTTAAGACAGAGCCCACGGCACCTCCTAACCACTAAAAATACATTGAATGTAACAATAACGTGGTAGTAATAGTCACAAAAGATAACAAGATTTATTTAGCAAATCATCTTAAAAGGAATAGTACACCCAAAAATTTAAAGTATATCATTATTTAATCACCCTCATGTATCTTCGGTAGAACACAAAAGTAGAAATGTTTGAAGATTTGTTATTATGTTCTCGGCATACAACATTAGTTCATAGCAACCAATTGCTGTCAAACTCCAAAAAGGACAAAAAAATCCGAAATGCAACAAAAAAGTGTCATAAATTAGTCTTCTGAAGCCATACGATAGGTTGTGTGAGAAAAAGATGGAAATTTAAGTCTTTATTTACTGATAATCTTGCCCTCCCCCTAAACCAGTGCCTAGCCCGTATTAGCATCCAAAATTAAAAAATAGTGTGTCGTGGTTACACTTGAAAATGATGATGACACATTATTTTTTAATCTGAGCTTCATCAGAGGTGAAGAATATCAGTAAATAACAAGTTTTGATCTGTTCCTCACACAAAACGATCATATGACTTAAGATGAAGACTTGAAATATAGCGCACAAGACATCTGGACTACTCATATGGTACTTTCATGTTGTTGTTTTTTTATTGTCATTTTTGGAGCTTGACATTTTATGGTAAGAGCTGCATAACAATTCTTCAAAAATGTGTAGGCTACTTTTGGTGTTCTACAGAAAAAATAATAATAATTGCAAATGGGTTTGAAACATTTGGCTGACATTAGGTGGAATAAATAATGAAAATTTTCATTTTCCATCCATTTGTTTTTGTGGGCTTTACATTATATGACTGTAGAGGGAGTGCAAATCAGCTAAATCTGATTTGCAGATTTTACATCTTTTATGTGCCTGGCAAGCTGGAATGTTCTTGAACTGTAAGGTATCTGGGTTGTCAGAACTGGCAAACTCAGATAACTTCTTCTCTAAGTATCATTACTGAGCCAGTTCAGACTTCCACAGTACCTCGGCTCTCTTCCAGGTCAGCATATCCACCAGCGAGGACAGCTCTGAGGCGGGAGCCCCCTGGGGTGTTCCCCGGACACAGACCGCCCGAGCGACTGCGCAGCGCTCTGATGATTATACTCCACAGGACAAGATAAATGATGTGGTGTAAGCAAGTTGGAGGCCAAGCCTTTTATTTGTTTCCCATGAGTGTACAACACTCGAAGATTGTGGCCTTTTTCATCTCCTCTGACAGGCTGTTTGCTTGTTTTAAAGTATCAAAGTACACTCCCCATACATATGTGATTCAGTGCTCAAAATATTGAGGATGTCACCATACATCTCAGTAGCTGTAACCGCTGAAGGCCTTGATTCACAAGGACAAGGATCAAAGAGGACACATATCAAGTTAATACATTAGGAGAGGTTGAGTTTGATGGCAGGGTGTAAAATACAATACCCCCAAAAGGCTTTGGTGTACTTCAGCCCAGTTTTTGCCTTCAACGACCCCCACAAATCAAGAGGAACTCAAACACACAATCTTTGCCTATGTTTCAACACACTGCCCGCCTGTGAGTTTAGCATTGCCCTGTTCCACACTGTCCTCTTCATTCATGCTCACATCCCCCTCGGCCATTGTTTGAAGGCCTCTTCAACACATTCCTTAAATCTCATTGATGGATCTCTAGTGGTTGGTGCACAGGCTTTATAAATAACACCAGAAATGCTTTTATTGAATTATTTAAAATGAGGTCAAGTGGTGTGAGGTCATGTAATAAAAGACTACAATAGCATGTGTTTTAAGTCATGGAAATAGCACCACAAAACATGAATCAGATCACCACCCTGTCAGAAAAAAAATGGCACCTTGTTCGACACATGGCCTTAAATATTTTGTCATTTATACATTTTTTCACACTCTCCTTAATCAATGAGGATAAGCAAAAAAAAAAGAACAAAAAAAAGCCTAAAGACAATCACTTTTAAGGCATGATTTTCATTTGCGTTATTCATTTAAACCGCTCAATGAGGACTTTAAGGGTATGTTTACACGACAACGATGTACTAAAAATGGAAAAGTTTTTCCTTTGCGTTTTTGAAAAGTTTCACGTACAGGCGACAACGTTGTCAAAATGATCCCCGTTCACACGGATCCGCGAAAATGATTAAAAATGCTGTATTATGCATGCCAGGCCAGTAGTTGGCGATGTAACTTTATAAAGAAACACTACACACCTGCACACATAAGCATTCTTCCACAGAGCAGTGAAAACAAACAATGAAGATGGCAATCGCTGGTCGTAGTAGTGATGCAGTAAATCTACAGGTCGCTGGAGAAGCGTCAATAAACTCAAAATCTTAAGCAGCACAAACACAGTCCTGTAGTCCACCACTGTATTTTTGAATGTCTCGCGCATTGTTTTTAAGTACTCGCACGCATGCCTATAGACTGAACACGTAATACGTGTGCGCATGACGTCATCGTTTTCACAAATTTGTGTATTTGTTTGTTTACACAGAGACGATAACAGCATCGTTTTCAAAAACTTGCACTTTGAAACCCGTTTTCAAAAGTTTGCATTTTCAGGCCCCAAAACGCCATTGTCATGTAAACGAACAGCCAAAACACATAAAAAGTTTTCCGTTTTTAGTTGAAAATGTTGTCGTGTAAACGGCCCCTAAGACATCACAGCATAATTTTCTGTTACTGCATAATTTTCTGTAAAGCTGTTTGAATCTATGTGTAGTAGTTAGTAACCTAAGGAAGTTTTTTGAGATGCATACAATTGTGACTTTTCCAGGTGTAAATGGAATGTGTATT
The DNA here is from genome assembly GCF_019703515.2 of Myxocyprinus asiaticus. NCBI lineage: Eukaryota > Metazoa > Chordata > Actinopteri > Cypriniformes > Catostomidae > Myxocyprinus > Myxocyprinus asiaticus. Next base: position 16,746,207 of record NC_059379.1, read on the forward strand.
CCCAATCGGAAATCAATCGGATCTATTAGGAGCATTTGGTGACTAAAAGTAAATAGGCCCTCTGTTAAAGGTCCACTCAGTAATTTTTTCATCATTAATAAAAGTTTTACTCCAAAAGAAGTTAAAAGAAATTTTGAACTATATGTAAAAAGCATATGGCCATTCACATGAGATGAGACAGTTACCTTATAAAAGCTGTTTTATTCTACATGGAGAGGGTCCCCTCATGGGGGCAGCCATATTAGTATCACATGACCAGCCAAATACTACTCGCTTAATCTCAGTAACCACGCTGTTATTTGACACTTTCACTCATGGATTAAATTAATCATGGCTGACTGTGAATAGTTAATTTCTACAGTGGCATCTGAAACCAAAAACTGTGTTTGAATAATGCTACATCCAAGCTGCTAGGTGTCAGTGTAAGCCCAAGATGACACAAGCAAAAAAGTTACTGAGTGCACCTTTAAACAATGTGTCCATGTACAAATAGTCCTACGTAAATATCATATCTTGTATTGCATTTATTCTGACCTCAAATTGATGGTAAACTTTTCAGGGTTGGGGTTAAATTATATACTGAGAATCAGACTTTAAATCAAAGAATCAGTTTACAGTATCTCTGTATTCAGTTTAGAGTTTTTTTTTTTTTTTTGTTTGTTTGTTTGTTTGTTTTTTGGTCTGCATACAGATCTGTATTTGGTAGAATCTGCTTTAAAAACAAAGGAGGACTTTAGGACCTGGAGGATGCTAGTGTATTGCTGCTTGCCTTTAAATTAAAAGCAGATTTCTCTTTTTTTCGTCTTCTGAGAGAGGGAGGGAGCAAGTATAAGATGTGAATGGGGTCTGGAACTGTTTTTGTAGCCACATCTTGTAGGAAATCCTGAACAAAAAATGTTAACAAGAGACACGAAAACCACGAGGGCTGTGTCTACCCTCCTCCCCCTTTCTCTGTGTGACAGCAACACATACACACAAGACAACTCTATCAAACAACACACAACTCAGAGAATTTCTACCCAGTGTATCTCTTGCCTAATGAAAAGAATTAGAACAATAAAACTCATTCTCTTAGGTAAAAAAAAAACCAAACAAAAACAAAAAAAATCCAAAGAGCAAAATTACAACCCTACAATGAATTTCAAATAAAACATGGGGGCTGGAGGAGAGGAAGGGTGGAGAAAAATGAAACCTTATAAAAATGTAAAAAAAATTCAGGGGGAAGCCTGACTGTGATGCTTAATCTAGGCCAGATTACAGAAGGCCTTACTCACTAGCTGTATGCAAAGCCTTAAGATATAATGATTGCTTATTATATCCTTGAACCAAAAGCAACTGATAAAAATCAAAAGATGGAGAAAAAAAAATTAAACATATGAACTAAAAATTCTAATAAGTATGCTGAATATTCCATATTCTATGTCCTCTTTTACAAAGTCTTTTTTTTTTATTTTTATTTTTTCAAATGTGCAACAAAACAGCAAACAAAAGTACTTGTAGACAACTGCTCACATAGAGACATGTATTTTCTACAAGCTCTCATTTAAAGGTGCACTCAGTGCTTTTTTCTGTTAATTGCTAAACTTCTAAACAAAAAGAAATAGTAATAATAGAATATATTTTTAATTATCAACACTTACATAGATGAAGACAGACCTTATATACTGTAACTGACTGATATGATTTAGAGAAAAAAGCTGCTGTTTTCTACATATGGTGCTGGGTGCTCATAATGAGCACCATCATGTTGAAATCTGTAACTGGGGAAAAAATTTATAATAATCAATTAGTATAAATCGCATAAATTAATCATGGCTGACTGTGAATAGCACATTTTTACAATGATATCGCTAAATAAAAATTGTGATACTGGATCTACGCTAGGTGACAGAGCAATATGAACGCAAACGTTGAAAGAGTTCATCTTTAAAGTAAACACTTTAAATGCCAAAAAATAAATTAAATGAAGAATAAGTAGTAAGTATAACAAATAAAATAACTGGTTGTAATATAAATGCAAAGCTATGAAAACTTTAAAATTATGAGTTGGTGTGTGCTGTAAATAAGAAAATAATATAAAGTTTTCTCAACGTGATTGTATAGCTTAATATGTAAAACATTTTATGAGCTGTTTCCGCAACAAGATTTTCACAGTGATTCAGAGCTGTTTTGAAATCCCTAGGATTTGGCAGATAAACCAAAAGATGTTCAACAGTGAGCAGGCTGGTTCTTTGTCACAGTCACACAGAGAGAATAGGCCACCTCAGTTTGTTCTCATTTTGTCTTGTCATAACCGTGACCAAATCTGCAGGACTAGCAGTAGTAAAAGGTTAAAGTTTCCCTTTTATAGCTTTCCCCCTGTCGCTGGCATAACCATACATGTCAGGTGATGCCATGACATTCAAATGTAATACAGTATCTCCAGAATTCTTTCAGCTTATTTGTAGCCAGTGAAGACAGCATCACCCACAGCTATTAGGCCTTAATGGTTTGGAAGCTGTAAACGTCACTGTGGCTTTTCATCAACTACAGGAAGCAGAAGCAGCGGGGCTGCTAGACACCAAGCCTTCTCCCAGATAAGTTGTCTTACTGTTAGCGACTGCAAGGGCAAGATGGATCCCAATAAAAGCCAATGAAGCATCACACTGTAATTACTGTACAGCGTTGGAATTCTAGGAAGGTTTCCCCAGGCCTCCACCCCCTTCACACACTTTTCAGGTGTTGGCAGCATTGTGGCTGGAGAATACTGAGGTATGCCTCTCCTGGAAGCCATTTTTAATTACACGTGCCACAGGGGATTGCTTGGACAAGCTTAGGACAATAATTATAGGAGCACAACAGGATTCCTTTTAACCAAGACACCTTAACTCTGTGTTTCAGTGGAATGGATGGTTTAGGAGTGCATCCATAGGATTGTCTTTTCCATAGTTTCCGTTGGTTTTTTAGGCAAAAAGCCTTAAACAGGGTACTAATTATGAGGGTTGGGTGGTCTGACCCTCCTAATTAAAGCTTAATCCTTTTCAGTCTAGATTACTTAAACATTGAAGGTTTCCTTTCAAGGAAAACCTCGATGTTGCATAATGACGCAGTTGGGACTTCGTCAGTGAGTCACGTGGTCTAAAGCCTGTATACAATCGTGGCAATTCATTGGCTGATGTCGCTTAAGCAACACCCATAGGGAGCCGCATCATGGAACCTATATAGGTGGCTGCTTTGGAGCCATGCGGTCTTTGAAAAGAGCCATATGAGAAGGATTGAGGACGGGCACCAGACTTTTCCTTGTGTTTCTCTCTCCCTCCAGACAGATGCACTGTTCTTGCCATCGAGACATGCTGCTTTATCTGGCGCTCGGCCTGGTTCGGCGCAGTACACATCACACAGGCCGTTTTCCATCAAGGAAATGCTGGTTTGGAGGTATTTCATAGCGCGAATGATGGAAAAGGTAGGCACTTGTTTAAAACTACCTAATTTCTTCTATTTTATCGCCCTAAAGAGGTTACAGAAATGTAATGAGGCACAGGGCGTGGCTCTCTTTCTTTCTCTCCCGATTTTGGAACGCTGTTGCGCAGCGGGCGAGCTCCCGCGTGATTGCTGCCCAAGCCCGGGGACATTTAAGGGGACATTTTTCTCCATTAAAATATTGTGAACCAACGTGCGGGTGCTTCGACGGCGTTACTATTCTCTCTGGGTCCCATCAGGAGATGGCGAGTGTGCGGTGTAGCATTTGGCACCCTCGGCCCGATTTATGGAAATTGTGGGTTTTGTCCCACGATGGGGCCCCCTTTTGAATGATGGTTTATCCCCCACAGTGGTTGATACCATCTTAAATGATAGAGCTCTATCAACAAGAAGGTTATATACATGTAAATTGCATATTTCCGCCTCTTGGTGCGTAGCGCGGAGTGAGGATCCAGTCCAGTGCTGGATTTTTTGCAAGAGCGTTTTGGGGTCAGGGTTAGCCCAGCAACGCTTAAAGTGTACGTGGCCGCTATAGCAGCTGAACATGCGCTGGTGAATGGAGTTTCTGTCTGTCTCTCGTTTTATGAGTGGAGTGCACAGGTTTAGACCTTTTCGTCCCATCCATGTCCCTTTATGGGATTTATCTGTGGTGTTAGAGTCACTCTCGCCTGCTCCGTTCGAGCCTTAAACATCAGTATCTGATACATTTCTGACTCTTAAAATGGTCCTGTTAATAGCATTGGCTTCTGTGACAAGGAGGAGGGCAGGGCCGGTCCGTGACTATGCATGTCCAGCCCCCAATTGGGCTAATCAGCCGAGGAGATAAGTGCAGCAGAATGAGGCAGTTCAGGAGAGAGAGAGCCACATGTGTGCGTTTATGTTTTTGTGTCTTTTTGTTTAAGTTCCTATTAAAATATTGCTTTGATTGTTCAGCCGGTTCCCACCTCCTCCTTTCCCATGAAGGTAGTAACCTTGTTACAGCTTCATTTAAGCGGTTTGGGGATTTGTATGCCCTGTCGATCAATACTCTGTGAATGGAATTTGCGCCAGAGTTATCTCATATTGAGACCTCGTTTGGGCTATTTGCTTAAAGTCATCTCTACGTCCTTTCGCTTGCAGATTGTTAATTTGCAGTCCTTTTCTCCTCCGCTGTTTGAGTCGGAACACCATAAAAGGCTACATATGTTATGCCCAGTGCGTGCTCTGTAGGTTTATGCTGACCGTACTAGCCAATGGCGTTAGTCAGAGCAGTTGTTTGTGCTTTGGTGGCCACAACATGGGTGCTTCGGTGTCCAAGCAGAGACTGTCTCATTGGATTGTGGATGCAATCTCGAGTGCTTACTAGGTGCATGGTTCACCTTCACCTCTGGGTATTCAAGCCCATTCTACGAGGAGCAAGGCATCCTCATGGGAACTGGCTAGAGGTGCATCCTTGGAAAATATTTGTATGGCGGCAGGATGGTCCTCTCCACATACTTTTGTTAGATTTTATCATTTGGACGAGAGTTTGTCTCCAGCTTCCCTTTCTCTGTTGGTTCAGGAGTATGTTTTTGAGATTTCTATTTCTTTAACTCACTTGTGTGCCACTGTAAGCTTGCCTCACAGGCTTAGAGAGTTGGCAGCTACTGTTCACATGGCGTGGTGGTATCTCGTAGCAATTGCGTTATTACGCAACGTCAATGTTTCCTTGAAAGGGAACGTCTCGTTACGAATGTAACCTTGGTTCCCTGAGAGGTTGGATCGAGATGTTGCGTAGCTGGCCATACTCTCTAGTTGCTGAATCAGCTTGTGCCTGTTGCAGAAAATCTGCCAAAATGGAGCCAAAGCAGCCGACAAAGCAGCTCGCTCCCTCTCAGGGAATTACGTTCGTAACCGAGATGTTTTCAAATGTTTCGATAATCAAATCAAAAGTTAGATTACAAATTAGTCAGAGCATGCACTCAATGGTAAATAAATAGGGATGCCAAAAGACAATTTAGGTTGCATGAGAAGATCGCGCCACAATAAAAAGTTCTATAGAAATTAGTCGAACCCAAGAAAGTTACGAATATTTTGCTCAATGCTTAAAGTCAGATGTTTTTGATCTTCCAAAAAGATTGTGTAGGAAATTCAAAGCTTAGGTTAGGGATAGGCCTAACCCTAACCTTAACCCTAAGAAAATCCAAAACATGGCAGTAACAACATGCCAAGGAGAGAAGATTTCATGTCAGCATTTTATAACGACCCTTTCTAACGAGATATTTATAACCTAAGAGGTTTTATCTCTAATAAGAAATCTCTTTTTTCTCTTCCCAGACACTATTGGGCATGGTGACTGGGACTGTGATGACATTGGGTGGGTTGAGGGGCCTCTAAGTGTGGTGATGAGGGGTGGGAGGACCCTACGGATAAGTATGCGGCTCAGTCCTGGGGTCTATCACTGCCACCTGCGACACACCCCTCCAGACAACCAGCCGGACATCCCAGCAAAGGACAACAAAAGCAATTGCTCATACCTCCTGTCAAGCCAAACAAAGAAAAAATACATCCCTCACACGTGTAAACATTAGGACTGGGGGGAGATTTTGCTAGATCATGCTAGATGTGGCTATTTAACAGTGGTTTCGAGAGTTAAAACTTTTATAATGTTAGTTTTTGCACTGATACCAGACTTATCAGTAAATTGTTATGAATAAACCTATATGGTTTCTGTTCACCATTTTCCAAATAAAAAGAGAAAATAATCAAATAAAATTAATAACCTTCAATTTTAGAGTGTTTATCCAAATAAGTTAGTATCTACAGTATTTAATAGATAAACCATTTGTTCATTGAATTTCCAACAAAAAGAACTAAACTGAACTACTCTAACCATGATATAAAATCACTCATACCATTACAGTTCATACCGTACATGCAGCCTTCCCCTGGTAAACATACAGTACATGTAATCACTAACCCACAATCCCACACCATCAAACATGCCTCTCTAGTAAAAAACAAAAAAAAAAAAAAAAAAAAAAAACAATCCAAAGTAATAAGTCTGCTCTCCTTATTAGGTCATAAAAAGGATATTTAAACCCATGTTGGCAGATAAGTGTGAAAAGACTCAACCGAATGTAGCTGTACCTCAAAGCAATAATGATCCCTTAAGCCTTTTATGTGTTTTTGATGAGAAATGAAGAACTTTTAGTGTGTGCATAGAGGACTAGTGTGTGAGAGGGAAAGTAAAGGCTGGATCTTAATGGTAATAAGACAAAAAGAAAGTAAACACAAGTGGTAGAGGTAATGAGCTTCAGAGGCCGAATGGGAATTCTTTTAGGCTTGCCAACATACATCTCACCCCTACTTCCCGCAGTTTTTCTCTCTATCTCTCTCTATCCATCCCCCACCTCTCCTGCCTCATGCCAGTCCCCTAAACTTCTCCAGTCTCCTCCAATTCTCTAATGAGAAAAAGCTGGTAGGAAAATCCTGGACTGATTCCTATATAAACTTACAGACATCTCACGGAACAGTCCAGGGAGTAGTAGAGAGGTAGAGAGAATGACAGCGTATTGAGAGGCTGAAGACTGGCAGGTGGCTGCCAAGCAAGAACGGTGACAAAGGTAATATAGAATAAAAACATACACATACTCAAAGAAGCAAATAAAAGGAAGCAAGCTTTCTTGCTTGGAAAGCTCTCAGAGTGTTTGACATTTAAATAATAATATTGGGTGTTAATTCAAGATGTAATTCATCTTGATTCATTGTTTTCTTTTTGTATTTATTTTTTATTTCTAACTAGCATGTACAGTATTCAGGTCAAACATATAGGGACAATTAGCTATAATAAGTAAATATTTGAAATCAAGCACTGTGATACACTGATTTAGGTGCAAACTAGCCACTAAGGGACCCACCAGGGTAAACAAGTCTGTACACATATACATATTTGGATTCACACACTATATACACGCATAAATACTGTATGCCCTTTTGATGTATAGAAATCAAGTTATAGGCAGTTTTAAGCTGAGGGTCCATCTACAGATTTGTACCAATTCCAACTAATTAATAGAGCTCTTCTAAGAAGACCAAAAGATCACACACATGCAATAAATGACACAAGAATGGAAAAAGCTTCCGTAAAATACATAACAATACAAACTTTAGCACAATTGCAATGCACTGAAACTTGATTGCTCGGTGACGCACAACCCAAACAACGACACATTAAAATTAACCACATACACCAAAAGCTACATAACGAGTGAGTTTCGCTCAAAGAAGCTCATGAGAAATAGTTCTGGTTCTTAGTTTCAAAGGTTCCTGACTTTTTAATTGAAGTGTATGGGATCAAATATCAAAATTCATCTTTATTTTGGAAAACAAATGTGCACATTTTCCTATTTTCCAAACAACAAAGGACCTATGACATTTTCTGGGCAAACAAAAGTGTTCCATATTGAAAGGTCATTTATGCACACAGATATCGTACACACCACAGCATACAGCACCAGTGACTGATAATAAGACATGAATTAAAGGGCAAATTTAAAGGACAGACTGGTCTGTCTGTAATTATAACTTCCCTCCTTGTTCAAAAAGAGGACTTATAGATGTCTGGCTTTGACAGGGCCCTGTAATGAGCCACTGTACATTAATTCACAGACTTGGCATATATGGGATTCTGTCTGAAATGTGTTATACAGGGAAGGGATTTTTTTTAAAAAAGTCAAGAAAAAATTGAATTATGAAATATTGAACATAAAGTAATGACCATTTTCTGCAAGGCAAAATTGGCTTCATCCCTCCGGCTTTATCCGCTTTTTTCTCTTTTTTCTTTGTCTTTTTTATGCCTAATTTCTGGTTGTCAAAAGGAAGAATCAGGGGCTAAATTGTGATTAATTGACAATAGTTGGTGCTATGATTGCCTCCAGAGTCAAAATCTGTCTTCATAAATCAACAGTATGAGCATTTGGCAACAAAAGCACCAATTATAGCAGGAGTAACAATGCATAAGAAACGGAATGCTGCCAAGCGCGTGGGCGATATTAGAAGAGCACCTAACAGACAGTAGAAGGAGGTGCCAGCAACACAGACACTTTGAAAAAAGTGAGAGAACAACTCTCAGGATGGGATTATTTCCTAATGAACACCATTTTTGCATGCCCCATTCCACATCCTGACAAATATAGCTGTTCTAAATCATTACCTGGGCCCACAAAGTAATGTGGCACAATGCAGAAGTTTTTTGGTGCATGACAAACTAATGAGTGATATCTGAAGATTAGTTTGAGTGTGGTCTGCTATTCGGTACAGCAGGTGAAAGAATGTACACAGTGTGTACATCCTGTGTTTCCAGGTCTGGAGTTGGCTGTGCTCAGTTGTAGACAATAATGTGACGTGTGGAGAGGTATATTACCATAAAGTTTATGATATCATTTATTTTCATTAAAACTGAAAAGGAAACAAAAAATGGTACCACTTTATAATTAGGTTGTATTTGTTAACATTAATAAATACATTAGGTATCATGAACTAACAATGCACAATATATTTTTACAGCTGTACATAACACATTAATGTTAACATATATCTTACAGCTTCTAATTTTAAAAATGTATTAGTATATGTTTGAATTAATATTAACCAAGATTAATAAGTGCTGTAAAATTATTGCTCATTGTTAGTTCATGTTAAAGGGATAGTTCACCCAAAAATGAAACTTCTCTCATCGTTTATTCACCCTAATGATATCCCAGGTATGTATGAATTTCTTTCTACAGCAGAACACATTTGAAGAAAAATAGAAAAATATCTCAGCTCAGTAGGTCCTTAAAATGCATAAAATGCACCAAATGGATGGTGATCAGACTTTTGAAGCTCCAAAAATCACAGGCAGTCAGCATAAACTTAATCCAACTCCATCGCTTCTGGTAAGCTTCACGAGAGGGTGGAGTTCACGCGGTCTCTCGTGTGACATAATCGCGTCGGCATGGTACAGATGTAATCTCACATTTTCCTCTCAGTTGAGGCATCTAGGATAAGCACACAAATGCACCATTGTGAGTAAAGAAACAAATACAAATACAGATCTAATCCAAAACCAACTAAGCTTCTGTACAGCATTCCTCCTTCTCAGTAGTAAACAGCGCTGCTCTTCCAGGTGTGTCACACGTGCGTCAGTTCTCACGTCTCACGTGCCAATGCAATTACGTCACGCGCATACTGCTCCTGAACGGAAGTGATGATTTAGGGTTAAAAAGTACATAAATACTGATCTTTTGCGCACCGAAAATGATTGTGTCTCTTTAGAAGACATTAATTTAACTGTTGGAGTTGCATGGATGGCATTTATGCTGACTGTCTGTGATTTTTGGAGCTTCAAAAGTCTGATCACCATCCATTTGGTGCATTTTAAGGACCTACTGAGCCGAGATATTTTTCTTCAAATGTGTTCTGCTGAAGAAAGAAAGTTAACATCTTAACTAATGTAGTATACTTATGTTAACAAATACAATCTTATTGTAAAGAGTAAGATCTTATTTCATAGGTTTTGTTACATTAAAATATATAATTTTAATATATCAGATGCTGTTCTGAGCAGTTTTTCCCTCCGGTTTCTGCCTGTTCTGAATCTCTGGATGTGACCTAACTTGTCTGCCAGCCTAACATATTCTGCTGATTAAGTAAGAGCTCACTTCATGTTCAATTATTTTATAGACCGATAAAATATGCCAAGAAAGTAAGAAAGAAAGAAAGAAAGAGAAAGTAATTCTAATGATAAAAAGTTATATTTATATATATTTCTCTGAAATTCCATGATCAGCATTATAGAACAATGAGTTCCTGTTCTCTGATCTGATTGGACAAGCAGCTTTCCAAAAGTTCAGATATTTAGTATAACGGCACTGGGACCCTTTTTATTTATTTCTTGTATCACTCTGCTTGACCAGACTGCTCTCACAGCTGTACTGATATTTAGTATAACCGCATGAAGTACTGTATATCATAAGAGACTAGAAAATGTTGTCTGCCAGGGAAGTCCATGTCCAAGGAAGATGGCTGATGGCTTCTGTCTGCTCAGGCTACATAGGCTGTTATATTAGCTTTAAAGGAATGTGTATGACTTTCTTTCATCTGCTGAACTCAAGTGAAGATTTTTAGAAGAATTTCTCAGCTCTTTTGGGCCATACAATGCAAGTGAATGGATGCCAAAATTTTGAAGCTCCAAAAATCACATAAGTCAGCATAAAAGTAATCCATATTAGTACAGTGGTTAAATCAATGTCTTCAGAAGTGATATGATAGGTGTGAGTGAGAAACAGATCAATATTTTAGTCCTTTTTCCTTATAAATTCTCCTCCCTGCTGAGTCAATCTCCACTTTCACTTTCACATTCTTCTTTGTTTTTGGTGATTCACATTCCTCATGCATATCAACCCCTACTGGACAGGGAGAAGAATTTCTAGCAAACAAAGACATAAATATTGATCTGTTTCTCACCCAGACCTATATCACTTCTGAAGATATGGATTAAAACACCATACGAGTCGTATGGATTCCTTTTATGATGCCTTTATGTGCTTTTTGGAGCATCAAAATTTTGGCACCCATTCACTTGCATTGTATGGACCTACAGAGCTGAAATATCCTTCTAAAAATCATAATTTGTGTTCTGCAGAAGAAAGAAAGTCATACACATCTGGGATGGCATGAGGTGAGTAAATGATGAGAGAATTTTCATTTTTGGGTGAACTATCCATTTAATGGTGTACAGCACTGGAGTTTGCAGAGGCTTGAGCTTTATATTATCAGATTAGATTTACTGGAAAAAAAACGGGAGAGATGTGAGACGCTCAAAAGCTATATATGAACTAAGGCTTGGTTTTGAGATTTATACTGTATGTTCACACATGGTATGATATGTTTTACAGTTCCTTGGTTCACTGTGGTCTTTACTGAAGAAACCACTTGTTATGTTTCAGTTCCTTGACAAGTCGAAAATCTAACACATGAAATATAACATGGTCATTTACCGACCTTGATGGCATTTGGTTTTGTAAGACTGGGGACTGAAATAACTAATGTGGGGTGGGGCTTGCTGTGTCTACTGCCATCACAGATAGTAGAGAATGTTGGAAATGGATACTGGTGCTTCGGCCTGTTCAAAGACATCTTAAGAGCTGAAAAACTTCTGAGATGTGTAAGTCTATAATGAGGGCCTGGAGTGGAATCTTAGGAGATATGGAATCTAGCCGCCTTGAGGGCACATAGTCTACCAAGTCAGGGAGATTCTGTTATTGATTGCTCTCCCTTTTTCATCTTGAATTATTTCTATCAGACAGTGCATGCTCCATTCAATCTTTAGCACCCTGATGCGTAATATAAACCATATCTCCAACTGAGTCTGAGTTCTATCCATCTTTCTGTGCGGTGATTGTGATTAAGTCACAATGTTAGACAGTGCAGCTCAGCAAGGATTGGTTTAAACACTATCAATTGTCTTATAATAGCAGTTGTTACTGAAAAAGAGGAAATGCACACAGCTGCTTATCAGTGTTTCAAATTTAACAAACCGATGGCTAACCGAAGACTCCTAAAACTGCACCAGTAATCTGAGCATCTCCCTGTACATATAGCATCACTATGGCACATCATTTTGTCTCATGTAAACAATTCAGTAGAACTGGCTATGTTAAAATTGTCTTCCATGACAAGGAGTTTAATTAGAGGAAAACACTTTATGAAGTTGTTTTAAAATACTCAGAGTTAAGCATACAGAAAGACCACTGATTATAAGGACTGAAAATTGTCATTATTTATTCACCCTCATATCATTCAAAGCACATTTGACTTTCTTCATTGGGACAAAAAAGAAGATTTTAGGCAGAATGTTAACCTCAGTCTGTTGACTGCTGTACACATTAGTTGAGCTCACATTTTGTAATACTTTGTTTTATTTATGTGCAGTTGATTATTTTTTTCACCCAAATGTTTGAGGAGGCACTGCCTCCTTTGCCTTCTCGGATAAATCGCCACTGTTTTCATTTTTAAAAAGAAAAAAAGATGCAATTAAATAAATGGTGACTGAGGCTAACATCTGCATAACATTCTATTTCACGGAAGATGGAAAGGTAGATGGGTTTGGAACATGTTGGCAGAATTTCAATTTTGGGTAAACTATCCCTTTAAAGGAATATTCCTGGTTCAATACAATTTAAGCTCAACAGACAGCATCACAATCAGAATTAGCTTCACTGCCTAGTGTTCTCACGTACACAAGGAATTTTTTTGGTGAGAGGAGAAACAAGTGCACACAGAACATTACAGTGAGACACAGAATATAAAACAAGGTAAGAGTATAAATAGACATACAAATAATAGGACATATAAAAGAATGGCCTATGTACATGTGCAAGTGGAAATGAATGTTCAAGATAGGGGTATGTACAGTTATTGGATTTACATATGTACATGAGATATATATTCACATTATTGCACTATGGGGGAGTCCTGAGGCAGTTTAATTGTACATGTGGAAAATGGCCTGACGGTAAAAACTATTTTGTGCCTGGATTTCCTGGTGCTCATGCTCTGTAGCGCCAACCATAGGGCAACAGTTCAAAGAGGAAGTGGGCAGGGTGTGTGGGGTCCAGAGTGAATCTACCTGCACGTTTCCTCACTTTGGAGATGTACAGGCCTTGGAGGGTGGGCAGCCTCTCAGTAGTCCTGACTGTCTGTTGTAGTTTCCTTCTGCATGATTTGGTGGCTGAACCAAACCTGAAGTCTTCTGAAGTCCACTATCATCTGCACTGTTTTGAGCGTGTTCAGCTCAAGGTTGTTGTGACCACACCAGACAGCCAGCTGATCAACCTCCCATCTATATGCAGACTCGTCACCGCCACGGATGAGGCTAATGACCGTGGTGTCAACTGCAAACTTCAGGAGCTTGACAGTGGGGTCCTTTGCAGTGCAGACATCGTGTACAGGGAGAAGAGCAGTGGAGATAGAACGCATCCTTAAGGAGCACCAGTGCTGATAATGAGAGTCCCGGATGTGAGTTTCCCCAGTCTCACTAGCAGCTGCCTATCTGTCAGAAAGCTGGTGATCCATCGACAGATTGGGGTGGGTATGGAGAGCTGGGTCAATTTGGTTGAGGGAAGATCAAGCATGATGGTATTAAAGTCCACAAATAGGATCCTTGCATAAGTTCCAGGTCTGTTGAGGTGTTGCAGGATATAATGCAGTCCCATTTTGACAGCATCATCCACAGATCTGTTTGCTCGGTAAGCAAACTGAAGGGAGTCCAGCAGGGGTCCAGTGATATCCTTCAGGTAGGCCAAACTAGTCTCTCAAATGACTTCATGACCACATACATGAGAGAGACAGGTCTGTAGTCATTAAGTCCTGTGATTTTGGGTTTTTTGGGGATTGGAATGATGGTGGAGCATTTGAAGCAGCAGGGAACTTCACACTGTTCCAGTGATCTATTGCAGATCTGTGTGAAAATGGGGGCCAGTTGGTCAGTGCAGACTTTCAGACAGGCAGGTGAAACATCATCTGGGCCTGAAGCATTCCTAGTCTTTTGTTTCTGAAAGACCCGGCACACATCCTCCTCACAGATCATAAGTGCAGATAAAGTAGCAGGAGATGGGAGGAGGGGGGTTCCAGGAGGTGTTGGTGTGTGTGAAGTGAAGATCAGAGCTTGAAGATCAGAGCGGGGGAGGGGTGTGAGACTGGGCTTTTCAAACCTGCAGTAAAACACATTGAGTTCATCAGCCATTAGTTGACTCTCTACAGAGTGAGGGGAAGGTGACTTGTACTTGGTGATGCTTTTCAGGCCTTTGCACACAGATGCAGGATCGTTGGCTAAAAACATTTTTTTCAGCTTTTCAGAGTAGCTTCTTTTAGCCACTCTGATTTCCTTAGTCAGTGTGTTCCTGGCCTGGTTGTACAATATTTTATCCCCACTTCTGTAAGCAACCTCTTTGGCATGACGAAGCTGTCTGAGTTTTCCTAGAAACCATGGTTTATCATTATTGAATGATAAAAATCTCCTTGTAGGGATGCACATATCCTCACAGAAACTGATATATGATGTCACAGTATCTGTGAGCTCATCCAAGTCTGTGGCTGCAGCTGCAAAAACACTCCAATCAGTGCAGTCAAAGCAGGCTTGTAGTTCCAGCTCTGTTTCATTAGCCTATCTCTTTACAGTCCTTACTACAGGCTTAGCTGATTTTAGTTCTGCTTTTAGGTCAGGACAAGATGAACCAGAGAGTGATCAGAGAGTCCTAAAGCTGCACGTTAGACAGGGCGATATGCATCCTTTACAGTGGTGTAGCAGTGGTCCAGTATATTTCTGTCTCTGGTAGGAAATGTGATGTGTTGTTTGTATTTTGGCAGTTCACAGGTGAGGTTAGCTTTATTAAAATCTCCCAGAGTATGTTGGAAATGGATACTGGTGCTTTGGCCATGTGCAGAGACATCCTAAGAGCTGAAAAACTTCTGTGATAAGAAAGTCTATAATGAGGGCCTGGAGTGGAATCTTAGGAGATATGATATCTAGCTGCCTTGAGGGCACATAATCTACCAAGTCAGGGAGATTCTGTTATTGATTGCTCACCCTTTTTCGTCTTGAATTATTTTTATCAGACAGTGCATGCTCCATTCAGTCACCCTGATGCATTATATAAACCATATCTCCAATTAAGTCTGAGTTCTATCCATCTTTCTGTGCAGTGATTGTGATTAAGTCTCCCAGTTGTTGCTCCGTGTCTGTGATGTGATCAGCCAGCTGTTGCAGCACTGCGTTTGTGGCGGGATATAAACACTCACCAGAATGAACGAGGAAAACTCCCGTGTCGAGTAGAAAGGTTTATGGTTGATGAAGAGCGCTTCTAAATTAGGACAGCACATCTTCTTCAACGCTGTTACACCTGTACACTAACTTTCGTTGATGTAAAAGCATGTTCCACTGCCTCTCGTTTTCCCTGATGATTCCGTGATCCACTCCGAACAGCTGGAAGCCCGGCAGATGAAACGCACTGTTTGGGATGGCTTCATTCAGTCAGGTTTCTGTGAAACACAGTTCGTCTGTTTTGTTGGCAAGGGAGTGGACATTCGCAAGATGAATACTCGGCAGCGGAGTCCTAAAGCCGCGTTGACAAAGCTTCACAAGTGTGCCGGCTCGCTTCCCTCTCGTGTGTCTTTTGGATCGCTTGTAGTGCACAGCTGCGCCTCCAAATAAGATGTCTAATAAAACGTCAGAATAATCAAACACCGGCAAAAAAATTATCAGGTATGCTCTACCGAATATTCAGCAGTTCAACTCTGGTGAAACTGATCGGGAAAGAGTGATAAAAAACATGACAAACAAACAAAAGTATCAAAAACGCTAGAGAGCTCCACACTGAAGCAGCCATCTGCGGCGTCATTTTGAAACATACATTTTTGGCATTTGTGACAATGCTGATTACCACAAAAATTAATTTAAACTTGTCCCTCATTTTCTTAAAAAAATAAAAAATAAAATAAATCGAGGTTACAGTGAGGCACTTACAAAGGAAGTGAATCGAACCAATTTTTGGAGGGTTTAAAAGCAGAAAATGTGAAGCTTATAATTTTATAAAAGCACTTACATTGATTCTTCTATTAAAACTCATGCAGTATTTCAGCTGTAAAGTTGTTTAAATCTTTGTTTTTGCAGTCATTTTAGGGTTTGGGGGTTTAGTCTTGAGGCTATACTTTTGAAAAAAAAATAATAATTTTAACGTTCAGAAATTGGCCCCCAATCACTTCCTATATTGGCCCCCAATCACTATAACCCAGATTTGAGCTTTTTTTTAAAGAAAAGGAAGGGCAAGTCTAAATGTATTTTTGCGGTAATCAATATTGTGCCACAAATGCTGTCAATTGAGCTTAACTTGTAGTGATCCCAGAATATTCCTTTATGAGTCTTTCATTTCAAATTTGTATCTTTTTTATTTAGTGATTTTTCATCAGCATTCAGCTGCATGTCATTTCAAAATTGCTTTTTCGCTGTTGTTATAGAAGAATTATAGTGAGGTAAAGGTGGAAACAATTCCAACTGTCTGCAAACTGTAAAGCTAACTTGAAATCATACAGCTCAGTATGAGTCACATAAACGCACAAACTCTCTCTCTCATACACACACATATACACACACAGGCATTTATTCAGTATGATCATACACACAAACACACCCACACTCCCAGTATGCAGAAGCTAACTGCTGCACACTGGAGGTTCCCGAGAAAACCCAATGTATAAGGACAATCAAAGGTTTAATAAGCAAGAGTAACACTCACGAAAGACAAGAACTAATGAATGACGGGATACAAACACAGAATGATGAATCACAAAGACCGCAGAATCATTCACTGATTCCTCACAGACATGAGTATGTAGAAAATCATCTCATTACTGGCAAATCAATAATACTGTAGGTTAGATTAGATGAACTAGTTGAGTGATCAACCGATGCATGTGTCAAACTGCAAATGAGATTGACAGACATTGCAACACTGACATGCATTTATGAAAATTAGCTTCTCCAAAGAATCTCAACTAGGACAAACACTTTTACATGCTTCCAATGGGGAGCACAGAGGATCGATTCTGAGATACATTGCAAACTACTAAAAAACAGTGACCTTTATCTAATGCCTACAGAGATGTATTAAAGGTCATCTATGAAGACTCTACATATAAATAAAAGTCTCCCGCTATAATGAGTGCCAGAGATCAGAGTGCCACAACAATGATCTAAGAACAGAAATTGTTGTGTGGTGAATCATTACATGAGATGGCATGGCAACATGACAAAGTGTTTTGAAATGAAATGGTCTGGCACATAATTCTACAGCAGGTTGTATGGAGGACACTTCATGCAAATGCCACTGTACAATCTGATTTGTTCCTTTACAGTAGCTGCAGTATTGCTTTGACTGTATTGGTCTATACTGTAGTTATACCAGTGCACCTCAAAATTCACTTTACTTTACTGTTCATTTCTCTCACCACCTTTTAAGAGCAATGTTAAAAATCAAAATAAACAGCCAGTTTGTTCATTGATCTCTGCTGCATGGTGAACAGATTGCATGTGCAGCTGTGCAGTAGGATGATTCAAGGAGAGGGAATTCCATGTCTCTTTCTTGACCACAGTTAATAGGACCCCTAATGGCTCAGTCCATTCTTAAGCGCATGAGTGCGTTGGACCTCTTTACCAATGGGAACATGGTAGAAACAGTGGCATTTAAGAATATGGAAATGTGAAAATTTGATGGCAAGTGTGGACTCTATTATCTCTGAGGGATCCCAGGCCATCAAACACAGTAATAACCCAAGCCCGGAGAACTGCAAGGCCCACCCACACCAGAGACATTATGAGGGGGTGAGATGGCCTACTCATGTACATTTAAATAGGAGGAATACTTTCTCTAAATATGGCAGCTGTAGTCCTGCACGCCTTCCAGATAAAAAAAAGCTTTTCGACTTTTTGATTGAGGCATTATAAGTCTGAATATGTTGGCTGTAAACTGAAAGTCCCACTTTATAGTTAAAAGCAGCAATCACCTTTTTGACAGTGACATCAGCTGTTTGTTTACTCAAGAATGCACATGCATATTAGCTGGACTAGCCTAAATATATATATGTATATTTTATTTTTATTTTTATTTTTTTGGCGAGATTTGGAAAAAGAAGCACAAGTAATAAAAACTGTCATTGTCAGATTTTTGCCTTAATGGGGTAGTTTACCCAAAAAAGAAAATTTTGTCATCATTTACTCACCCTCATGTGATTCCAAACCCCTATGACTTTTTTTCTTATGCAGAACACAAGAGGAGACGCTTTGATGAATATCTTGTCAGATCACATTCTTCTTCTTGTGTTTTTGGTGATTCACATTCTTTAAGCATACCACCCCCTACTGGGCAGGGAGAAGAATTTCTAGCAACAAAACAAAAAGACTGATAAGACTGTTTCTCACTCACACCCATCATATCACTTCTGAAGATATGGATTAAAACACTGGAGTCGTATGGATTACTTTTATGCTGCCGTTATATGCTTTTTGGAGCGTCAACATTTTGTCACCCATTCACTTGCATTGTATGTAAAGCATTATTGACTCAAATGCCATTGTATTGAAACTCCATTTGTGTTTTGCACAAGTCAAACAGGTTTAGAACAATATGAAGGTGACTAACTGATGACAGAATTTTCATTTTTGGGTGCACGATTCCTTTAAGGGACTTTGCTCACACTCAGTGGCACTGTGTTTTATAAGAATGGCTTATTTTGTAGGGATGTGGGCTTCTCTGATGGGGAAAGAGCGTGAGGAGGATGAGAAACAAGAATTGGGGAAAGATGTGTGTGTTTGATTGGGCAGCTTTTCAGAGCCCACAAGGGCTCATCATATTTCCTACTGAAGAAAAACAAAGCATGTGAACCCAGACATCACAATCACGTCCAGCCAGCTTGCCCTATCCAAAAGAGCATTCTTTCCTTCAGCAGGGCTGCTGTGAATCCATCTAAATCCAAACAGATCACCTACACCCAGAATCAAACATACTGGAAGTGCACACCTCTGACTTTTACAGGCAAACCATAGCCCATTCTCACAAGATGCAATCTTGTTTCTTCTTGTTCTGCGAAACGACTGGCAGCCAAACAAGGAAGCCTCTTAAGAAACCATATGAAATCATCTCGCTGCTGCAGAGATGGGAGCTTTAAACAACACCCTAAAAATTGCAGTCATTTAAAGATAGATGTGACAAATCTAAATACTTGTTAGGCATTCTTCATGAAAGGCCAGTGATGTTTGACTGGATTTCACTCAAAGTATGCTAAAACAATTCAATCAAAAATTCAGAAATTCAGAAATGTGTAGCTATTTCTTCACACATGAAACAGAAAGAATTATTTTAAATATCCATTTGATCTTAGCAATAAGCAATGGCCTTATTATCTTGAAGTCATTTTGGTTAACAGACTATATGAGGCGTTTGATAAATTTACCTTTGTGGCTGAATTTGAGGCACTAACATCTGATAAACTGTTAATGCGTTCACAGGTCTTTATCCTCAGATTTTGCCTCATAGAGAGTAGCCAAAAAGTAGCTCCAACTTATGACAAATTCTGACGATACACTTCTGCATAATCCTTTGCCCTAAAAAAAATAATAATCAAGAAACCAAGCAAATAACTTGACTCATCAACGCTAATATATGAGGTAATGTCATAAATTGCTGCAGAGAGATGCCTTGTTGACCAGTTAATGGAATATAATTACCTTCCTCAGCTTGTCATACAAATGCACACAATTGTGTTTAGGCAGTTTTGAGACTGTTGGGGTCGCTTCATGCTTGCCAATTAAATTCTGATATTCTGCAGGCTCTATTGTGTTGTCTTATGCAGAGTGTAAAAACCTTGGTGTAGCAGAAACAAAATGAAATTTCTCCTACACCACTTTTCAATTAATAAATAAACTATCAGCAGAATGGGACTTAGAAAATATTATTTTGTCTTTGTTTGGGAGTTGAGGTCCGCTTACTAAGCTCATTATCAAAGATGACCATAGAATACAGCCAGAACCATTTAATAACACTGTATCGAATATGTTGTTTTTAAACCTTCGACAGCGCTGGCATGGATCGCAGCACGTCCTACCTGCACAGGTGCGCGCACTGAGAAGCGCGTCTTCCCCATCCAGGTGAGGCAAATGACTTGCATTTGCGTTTGAAAGGATATGGATTGCAAACCATTTTCAGACACCAACTCCTCGGGCGCGTGGTTTGCTTCAGATAGAAAAACACAACCGGTGCCAAAGACGGATAGGGCAAGGCTTCCCCGCCGCTAGCAGACACCTCCTCCGCCGTCGCTGCTCCGGCTGCGCTCTCCCGCCTCTCGCCTCCATCAGGCTCCAACTCGCTGCGCTCCCCGCCACCGGACAGGTCGTTAAGTCGTATAAAAGTCCTTGGAAGAGAGGAGCTGCCCTCTTCTTCCCTCAACTGATGGTCCTCGGAGATATTTCCACCATCTTCAGCCATCATTCACCCCCTTGAGTAGAGAAAATGTGAAGTAAAAAAACATAGGCTGCTACATCACTTAAGAAAATAACGCAGAATTTGAGCCAGAAATCTGATATATGACAATATAAGTTAACTCATATATAATATGTATGTTCATGTTTTGTTTCACTGATATAAAAAGGTCATATAATTGTACAAAGCCTATTCAAAATAGGCTACCTCCAAAAAATGTCGTTTTCATATATAACATGTTACATATATTTATACAGTATTATTTTCCCAAATCAAAGTGGAATTTAAAGATGTGCATATGTGCCCAAATAAACGACTATAGTTGAATATATGTGGTCATATATGTGTATTGTTAAACGTTATTGTTTAAATAAAATGAGCAGTATCTCCCTTTAATAACCTACATTAACTATAATATATATTCGTTGAGTTCGGAGTATCTGTACAATAAAAAAGTATAGGCAAGGCATTTAATACTTGGCTATTATAATTTTACTGGATGCCTGGTATTCAGTGACGGAGTGATGGAACTGTACTGACAAAAAGCATTAAGGGGGAAACAATTAGGTTAAACCTCCGCAACAATAAGATATGGAATGTTTTAAATGAATATTAGCCTACATGGTGACTTAAAGCTTAGCAGCACATTTTAATAGATGCAGTAGGATCATCGATCTTCTGCATTACTAATAATTCAGTCAGGTATTTTAAATGTTGATTACTTACCTGTATTAGTTTCTGACAATATGCCCAAATCGAGCTTACTCATCGCATGATCATGTTTGTTGCAAAAAAAGCAGTCCAAATGATGATAGTGAGTATGATCAATTGCAGCTCGCGGAGTTTCCAGGTGACCGTTACAGCACAAGCAGGTTAATGGGCATCTCAGGGATGCTTGGACATCATGTCTTAAGATTATATTTTATTTCGATGACCAACAACCAGATAAAAACAAGACCAAGTCCTGCAAAAACTGCTTCCAAATCTGTGCTCCGCGCTCGTATCTCCACCTTTGCGCGCAATTAAAAGTAATGCAACAAAAGCTCAAATTTAACAAGTTTTTCTTTTTCTGTTAGACCACCGCATATGTATTCATAACAGTGTCAGACAGATCCTTAGACAGTTAGTACAATCCTTAAGATTTTTTTTTTTTTTTTTTTTTTTTTTTTTTAAGGTGCGAGCAGTAATTTTATGTCTGCCTATTAAAAGCAAAACCTTAAGCTTGTGCTCCGACTGAAATGAAAAGATGAGCGCGAGAGGTCTTTATGATGAAGTGTCCGTTATTGCGAAAACACAGAACTCTCCAGTGAGTCTCCCAGTCGGCAAAACGGTCTATAGCACGAATCCGCTCATGCGAACCAATTCACAGCTGGATTCAGATTCAACTTCCAATCCCCGCCTCTTGAACGCGCCTTCCTCCTATCAGAGGCAACAAAAACTCAAAAACTCAAAAACACTGCCTTTTGATTGGATTAAGCAAATGTCAATCAATGCTATACTAACAGGTCTGGTGAAACAGCTGGAACCGTATTGTTTACTCTGAGCCAATAAAACTAGAAAGAGTTTGGTATTGGAACAAATTCACTAGCCTATATGATTGGACCATGTTTATTATGATTATGCAAGGGATTTTAGTGAAGGAGAAGAAAAGGGAGAAAGACTTCATTTCCATGGCTTATTATGTCTGGCTGTCTAACAAGAGGAATTTGTATTTTAATGATGTTTTCCTAGATTGGCATTTGAAAATCAAGACTTTTCATCAAGTATAGTGATTTGATTGAAACCGCATTCACAACACTTTTACAAAACATATTTCACAACACTTTACTACATCACCCCAAACACCATATAAAACTAGATCTGGAATGTTACTTTTTTGCTTAGTAAAATGTAACATTTATTAAAGTTATGTTTTTAAAGGGTTAGTTCACCCAAAAATTGATAATTCTCTCATAATTTACTCACCCTCATGCCATCCCAGATGTGTATGACTTCATTTCTTCTGCTGAACACTGTCAAAATTATTTCTCAGCTCTTTAGGTTCAGTGTAAGTGAATGGATGCCAACATTTTGAAGCTCCAAAATCCACACAAGGGAAAAATAAAAGTACTCCAGACAACTCTGGTGGTTAAATCCATATATTCTGAAGCAATTTGATAGGTGTGGGTGAGAAACAGATCAATATTTAAGTCCTTTTTTTAATATCAATTTTCCTCCCTGCTCAGAAAATTTCCACTTTACTGTCACTTTCTCATTCTCCTTCTATTTTTGGTGATTCACATCCTTCTTGCATATCACCCCCTAATGGGCAGGGAGGAGAATTTATGACAGGAAATGACTTAAATATTGATCTGTTTCTTACCCAGAACTATCAAATCATATCTGAACACATGGATTTAACCAATGCAGTCATATGGATTAATTTTAAACTAATTTTATGTGGATTGTGGCACCCATTCACTTACGTTGTGTGGACCTACAGAGCTGAAATATTCTTAATTTGAAATATTCCTAATTTAAAATCTTAATTTGTGCTCTACAGAGAAAAAAGACTTGCACATCTAGGATGGCATGAGGGTGAGAAAATCATGAGAGAATTTTCATTTTTGAGTGAACTATCCCTTTAAGTTTAGCATAGGCTCACTAAAAACTTTACATTTAGCCAATGTGGTAGAATATGTAGGCTACAGGAGCTTCTTTGTAAATGGTAACTGGGTTGCTCCAACATAAACAGCATGCTGGAGCTTTAGGGGCCATTTATACGACAACGTTTTCAACTAAAAACGGAAAACTTTTTATGTGTTTTGGCTGTTCGTTTACACGACAACGGCGTTTTGGGGCCTGAAAACGCAAACTTTTGAAAATGGGTTTCAAAGTGCAAGTTTTTGAAAATGATGCCGTTATCTTCTCCGTGTAAACATACAAAAACATGAATCTGCGCACGCGTATTACGTGTTCAGTCTATAGGCATTCGCGCGAATACTTTCAAAACAACGCGCGAGACATTCAAAACTATAATGGCAGACTAAAGGACTGTGTTTGTGCTGCTCAAGATTTTGAGTTTATTGACGCTTCTCCAGCAAAGTGTTGATTTACTGCATCACTACTATGACCAGCGATCGCCATCTTCATTGTTTGTATTCATCGCTCTGTGGAAGAATGCTTATGTGCGCAGGCGTGTAGTGTTTCTTTACAAAGTGGCATCGCCAACTATTGGCTTGGCATGCATAATACAGCGTTTTTAATCGTTTTTGCGGATCCGTGTGAACGGGGTTTATTTTTACAACGTTGTCGTCTGTATGTGAAACTTTTCAAAAACGCAAAGGAAAAACTTTTCCGTTTTTAGTACATCGTTGTCGTGTAAACGTACCCTTAGACAATTTTTCTGAAACAGGTTTTTCTCAGGGTTTTATTAGAGATGACCCTGCAGCACATCTTATTAGGTGATGTTTTCAAGATAAATCACTGAATTAAGCATTATTTTAGCTTTAAAATATCTTCTTAAATGACCATGTACTAGAAATTATTATATTTAGTGTGACGGAAAACTTGAATATGTGAACACATTGGCAGATATTTAAAATTGATTCATATTGTTTATTCGTCCTGCATATTTTGAACAGAAAGACTAAAACTGAAAATACCAAATGTGTTTCTATGTTTAAAGTCAGTAATTTAAGCAAGTAATTTGTACTCCCAGATTTGTAAGATAAACTTGACAACATACAAAGTTTTCTGTATGTTTGGAAATGGTTTGTAAGATTTTGCATGAAGTCCCCCAGTATTTCAGAAACTACACATTATGCAACACCTTGTAACATAAGGAATAATGTATATAATAGATTTCCTATAAAATATCATCATTTGCAAAAGACTCAATTTCTGCAAAGCACCTCTTTACTTTATAGTGGAACTTTTAATGTGCACTATCAAGTTAGTGGAGAAACCTCAAGTTTTGCTTCAATGCCACCTATGGTAAAAAATAAATAAAATAAAAACACTATGGAGCACAGGCAGGAATACATCAAATATGAATATATCAAATACACATTGGATAAATTCTTGCCACCTGCAATAGAAATAAGTGATAGGTTGTGAAACGTGGTTTAAATGGAAAAGAAAACATTATGTTCACAACAGATTCTTGTCTGTTGTTAACAAAATTTTTTATTTTAAAATCTGCCATGATAAATCCCTTTATAAAAATGTATTTTGTATTCTGAACTTTAAATCCTTTTAGATAATAGAAATCCAGCCGCGGGCCATGCATTTTAAATCTAGGCCTTCAGTGTGATTCATGCCATTAAGAAAACACAGTTTCACAATGAATAAGACGCTGTATGCCTTTGGGCATCATACATTATGTTGCAATTAACTAATAATACCAACTGACATTTTAAAAACACGTCCACGCATAAAAGCCAGAACTTGAAATGACACTTAATGCTCAAGCATGCCTAATTTTAACTGCAGCATGACTGTTTTGTGAAATGAACGTCAAAAATCATAATTTTTCATATGAATCTACCAAGGAGGTCTATAATACCTGGAAAAATATATCTAATAATATTTGCGATTTAATGTTGCTTGCAATAAATTTCGTTTCGTCAGGGTACACGGATATGCTGCGTTCCATTCAAGTTGGATGTGGGATATTCCTACTTGATATCTCCGACCATAAATGCATTCCATTCCCCGATATTCAGAACTGCAAAACTCCCGTTAGCTTAGCAGGGGTTTGACTCTTATTAGAGATGTCTCCTAGCAACCCAACTGATAAACAATGCTGCAGCGCTAGCATTTGTGCTTCAGGTGTACGATTATCAAAAGAGATTATAATGTTTTATTCACCTGTTTCTGCACCACACGTTTGTTAAACATGCTTTAATATCATGTAATGTGGAAACGAACTCATTTATTGATAAATAAAGTGAATGTTTATCACTTTGTATATCTCCTTGAGTGTGGACATGTTTGTGTGACATCATGCACCTGCATCTCGGTGAAATCGGAGTTGAGAATTTCTGCATGAGCCTACAATTTGTAATTCTGACTTCAAGATGCATTCCATTGCACTTTTCCTAGTAGGAAGTTGTAAAATCCGACTTTCCGAGTTGAATGGAACACAGCACTGCTTTTTAAAACTTGATCCGACACTGAATTTTCAAGCAGCCTGATTTACACTTAGAAAACTCCTGATGTTGCTATAACAATGCAAAAAGCACTTACCAATTTACTTGAAGTGAAAATCAGTCCTCCTTTCCTGTTTAATAAATTAAGCAATCACACGGTCATGCAGAACATCTTGTGTTTTTAAATCCATAAGGATCTCTTTCTCAATGGCGATAGCGGCAGTGATGACAGCCGACTCCTCAGCAAGATCTGCCGCTCTTCGCTTTCAAATTACATCACTTAAAGCGTGATTGCATCACTCAAGGCCAGCTAGAAGGCTTTGACCAGGACATATCCTGAAGATCAAACCCACAAGAACAAATAAATCAATCTGATTGGCTGATGAATCTGTCAATCTGACTTTAGTTGCCCATTCATTTGCAGTGTTGAGGGATTCTGTGGAAATTCTGAAGGCCTGAGGGGGTGGAGCTCAGGCTTGCGCGCTGCTTCGGGCATGTGATTTGTGAAACAGTTGTCACACTTTGCTTGTAAGCATCAAGGAATAAATTCTGACTGGATAAACTTTTAGTTTTTATCTATTTGTTTGTAGATTAATTAAGAGTGGAAAGCGATTAAAAATACATAGGCAAAAAGGTGATTGAGAATGAAAGGATGAAAAATATTTATTTATTTGGCATGTTAGACAAACAGAGAAGGCTTTGCTGGCCCTGAGAAATCACCACTGCCGAAATCCTAGAAATGTGGCAACAGCACTTACACACAATAATTAATTTACATGAAAATGTATCTTCACCACAGAGAGCCCCCAGGAATTGTATTTAACTAACCTAATTTTTAACCTGTAAAAATTGCACAGTATGGTTTGTGTCATTAAAATCTTATTCCAAAGTTATTGTATAAAGAACATCTCTTATACTTGAGAATAACACACTGTACATGTAACTTGTGGTCAGTTGTAATAGGGGCCAAAAATCTCAACCCTAGTTATGCAGTGTTGAAAAGTACTTCAAAACTACAACATTGCCTTTTTGGTGTCCATTAGATTTGACAATTATCAGATCATGCTCTGAAATCAATTTTGATCATGCTAGATATTTTTAGCAATGTGGAAGAGCTTGGCATTAAATCCACTAAGAATGAACTTAAGGGTGAGTGAACAACAGTTAAAATAGCTACAAGGCAATTATATAATGATGATGATGATGTTGATGATGATGATGATGATGATGATGATGATGACATAGAAACTTGAAAGGAATTCTGTGAGCAGCTTGACTAGACTCTGTGATGCCCTTGAGACTTCTTTGTAATCTCTGCTTTAATTGAAGATACTGTAAATACAGAAGTCTTATTAAATACATGGAATTCTTTACTGTCAAATCTACACAAAGCTTTCATGTTTATATTTCACTGTTGCATAGTCTTTTTGAAATACGTTGATGTATTTCACAAGTCTCACATCTGTGGCATTCATTTTTTTTTTTTTTTCATGCACATTGATGACTGGATTAACATCAGATGTATACATAACATCTTTTCATGTGATTGAACTGTAATTGTACTGTTTGCATAGCTTTTTATGTCTCTGGTAGTTGTCTGCAGAAGCCTTGCTTTAGTTGGCATTGAAAGAGGCTGCTTTCCTTGTTTGCTAAATTTCGATGCAGTGGAAAGAGTACATTTAATGCATTACAGAAACTTACTCTTGTTTTCATTTTTCCAAATAGTGTATTTCAGATCTTATAAATTATCCTTACATAATCAGTCAGCATATCAAATATAAAGGAAAACATATATTTAAAAAGTATTAAATATACAACATCTCATCTATAACTGTAATGTTTATGATGTAGAATATTATAATTCAACTAATACAGATTACAAAGCGTCAATTATATTGACAACCAGTGCTAAACCTGCATTCATGTGTCTGTTTCTTTAGAAATTGGCAGTCAATAATCTGCTTCCCCTGCTGAATTGATTAAATAATTTTTTTTCTTCTTTGTCACTATAATGACCAGTCACTAGATTGTGATTTTTTTATTGCACTCCATCCAGGAAAGGTAATTATTCTATTGGTCACTGAATTACATTGTCAATGGTGAAAGTCTGGCCTGCATGTCTGTTATAGTATATGCATTTAAGAAGATCTAATGTTCAGGTTAGGTTTAAGGTTAGAGTTAAACTAGACTGAATTTATAGCTGGTGGAAGCTTGAGAACTCCAGATAATTTAGTTACCTGTTCACCCCCTTTGTTTACCATACTTTATCCCAGAGCTTGCATCACTTTGCTTATAGAGGACAAACGCACCTGCTAAATCTAAGCCCTATGTGTTTTAGGCTTTTCAACCTTTCAGGACATGTGTCCCCCCTCTGTTTGTCTAATATGAGCCCCCTTAACACTAGCAGTGTTTCATTCGAGTACAAATCATTGTTTTGAATTAATTAATCTATTAAGAGAACAAACCACTATTGTTCACACCATTGGTTCAATTGTGAATGACTCAATTTTCAGAATCAGTTGAATGAATAATTCAATAAAGATGCCTATTTGTTGCCACCTACTGGCGTAAAAATGTTATCTGCAGAAATGGTTACGGAACAAATCTTTTGTGAACAAATACAAAAAGCTCACTGGGATTAATAAAACTCCCCAGGATAATAAAACATTTCAGTCTCGCACCCTTCCTATCAAGTGCTCGAGCCCCCTAAAGTTAAAAACCCTTGATATATTTAAACAAGTTCATCAACACATACAGAGAAACTTAAATGAATCCAATTCTTTAACAAGGAAAATAATTTTCTTAATATCTGAAAAACTCTTCCTGGAAATGTTTTTCAAAACTGTAATGTATAAATTAATTAAAGATAAAAACAATATCAAGAGAAAAAAGTAATTTGAGAAGTTACAGCAATTGTGGGACTTGATGCAGTTTGTAATGACTAATACTAATGCATCACCTTGGAGACAGGATTTCCCTTTTATTGTTTAATTTCTCACTGTTAATCAAAATATGCTTGAGAAAAAGCATCTTTGTGTAGTTTTTATTTTTATTTTTATTTTTTTTTTTATTTTTATTTTTTTTTTTTGTGGCACAGAAATAGAGGTTGAAAATGTAATGCAAATAGTCACTCTGAAAAAAGGAATAATTCAGATTAGAGATTCAGATAATTTAGAGCCCCCAAAGCACTTTCTTTCATCTTTTGCTTTGAGTATTTTCCAGACTTTGTATGTAAAAGAAAATCTTTGGTGTAATGGGCTCTGCAGAATTCCCCTCAGGAAGAGCAGGTCCTGGCAAAAACATTACAATAGCTCAGCCCTGATCCACTGGGGGTGATGAAAGAGGTATTAGGGATACTGGATAAATAATGAGAAAGGTATTAGGGAGACCGGATAACAAATATGCATGTTTTATAAACTGTACCTCACAAACCTAAATCTATACTTAATATTATATTATAACTATTAGTGGAGTAAAAATGCAACCTCCGAATCAGGGGCATCATGCATCAATTTTTTTTTTTTTTTTTTTTTTTTTTTTGAGGGGGCACCAAGTCAAGTGAATGGGTGCCAAAATCTTAAAGCTCCAAAAAGCACATATTTCCATCATAAAAGTAATGTCAGGTGTATTTTGTTGATTCATGTCTTTTATTTTGAAAAGTTTAGTTCCTGTTCCCTAGTCATGTGATGTCTTGTTTTCCCTCCATGTTCATGTGTCATGTTTTCATTGGTTTATTGTTTAATTATCTTGTTATCAGTTCTGTTTGTTCATTGGTTTATGTTTTCCCATGTCTTGGTCACCTGGCTCCGCTTTGGCTCTCCGATCCTCTGGCTGCGCCTCGTCCCTCCGATCTGTCAGCTTCACCAGGGACCTCCTTCCCTACGGCTCCACCTTGGTCCTCAGTCCCACCGGCTCCACCTCAGTCTTCCGATCCCTCAGCTCCGCCTTGCTCCTCCGAGCCTCCAGCACTGCCTTGGTCCTCCCTGCCATCAGCTCCACCGTGGCCCTTCGAGTCTTCGGCTACTCTCCGGGCACCAAGTTCCATGGCTCCGCCCCTCGAACCTCTCACGGCTCCGCCTTCCATGGCTCCGCCCCTCAAGCCTCTCATGGCTCCACCCCCCACGGACTTTGTCTTGGTCCCATGCCCCTCGCCCTTTCTCGCCATGCCACGCCCCACACCTCAAGACACCCCCCCCCCCCCCCAGCTCCCTACAGAACTTTGAATTTATGTCATGTTTTACATGTTTTGTTTTTGTGTTGGGGTGTCAGGAGCCACCCCTTAGTGGGGGGGATATGTCAGGTGTATTTTGTTGATTCATGTCTTTTATTTTGAAAAGTTTAGTTCCTGTTCCCTAGTCATGTGATGTCTTGTTTTCCCTCCATGTTCATGTGTCATGTTCTCATTGGTTTATTGTTTAATTATCTTGTTATCAGTTCTGTTTGTTCATTGGTTTATGTTCTCCCATGTCTTGTAGTTAAGCTCTCATGTTTTAGTTGTCAAGTATTGAATGTGATGGTATGTGTTCGGTATGTTGTTCCTGGCAAGCTAAGTTTATGTCAAGCCAAGTTTCAAGTTTATGATTGTTCATGTTTGTAGTTAGGGTGTTTCACGTTTATTAATAAACTGCACTTGGGTTCTCATCTTCATCATCGTCTTCGTCTTCATCATTGCCGCAGCCAACAACGTTACAAGTAACCATCCGACTCCAGTGGATTAATTAAAGTCTTCTGAAGTGAAACGCAAGGTGTGTGGAAGATCATAATTAAAACTTTTGTTATTAAAAATGTTAGCTCGCGGATAACTGAAGTATATGCGTTCACGAGAGGGTGGAGTTCAAGCTGCCTCTCGTGGGACGTAGGTGCGTTGGCATGTCGACATCGTCTGATCACTCGGCTGTTCTGAAATCGGCAGGGGAAAAATGTTCACTGCACTGCAAACCCTAAATATTCTGAGTGACTCAATGAGTGTATTGATATCCCAGTGAACAGCGAGCAGCCATAGCTTCAGTCACTCAGAAGCATTGATAGGAAATCAGTGAAAAGTTAGTCTTTCCTCTTGCGATGATGCTCGTGGATGTAACCTAACTTTTTTTCAGTAGTTTGAGGCATCCAGGATAAGCACATGCAGGCACCATCTTGAAAAAGAAACAGATACAAATATAAATCCACATCTAAACCATCAGCTTCTGTATAACATTCCTCCTCTGTTGTAAACAACACAGCACTTCCATATTTTCCATATTTCACGTGCCAGTTCTCACGTGAACTTTCCAATGTGCTTACATCACACAAGAGGCAGCGTGTATTCGACCCTCATGACCGTGCCTACCACAGCTCGGCGGAAACTAAATTTTATTGTTAAAAAAGTTTTAAATATTGTTCTTTTTCTTACACACACCTAGTGTTTCGCTTTAGAAGACATTATTTAATCTACTGCAGTCGTATGGATTACTTTTATGATGGCAATATGTGCTTTTTGGAGCTTCAAGATTTTGGCACCCATTCACTTGCATTTAAAGGACCTACAGAGTTGAGATATTCTTCTAAAAATCTTCATTTGTGTTTTCCAGAAGAAAGAAAGTCATACACATCTGGTATGGCATGAGGGTGAGTAAATGATGAGAGAATTTAAATTTTTGGGTGAACTATCCCTTTAAGGAAACGGACCTAATAAAAGCTAAATCCCAACTGATTAAAGTCATGTCTGAGTGCTCAATGACACGCAGCAGCCGCAAAAAGATAAAATATATTTATCTTGCGTAGTGTGTGCTGTAAGCAGTCAGGTAATAAAGCGGCTGATCTCTCGTGAACAAGCTGCTGCTTCGATCCGTTCAGGTTCAGCCATCCGCCGCCTTTCTCCTATTAAAGATACAGAACACGCGGCTACCAAGCAACAATGTAAAACCTCCTTTTGTTACTTAAAGTTTTTATAATGACTTAAAAGGACATTATTCACACTGAAATAAGATAATATGCCACTGCTTTCTTTAAACATGAAGAAAAGAGTGTAAAGATGCCACAAAACCTGTCAAATGCATTTCAGCACCAAAGTAAATGAACAGAGACCGATCAAACAAAAACATAAACATATTCTATATTAGACTATAAAAAAACCTGATGGACTGTTCCACAGAGAACAGACATAGCTGGCAAAGGTTAACTGCACTGAAGTTGATGCAATTAATTAGTTTTTATTACAATAACACCACACTTTCCCTTGGTGCTGCTTCTCCAAAGCAGCCACTGAACGCCGCGTTTAGCAGAACATACAGAATGTGACTCAGTTGGACTGGGACTGAGAGAATTTAGACGTGAATAAAGATTTCTGCCACAGACATTTTTTCCACATGCAATAATCATCTAATTAAACTATCAAAGGTACAAATAAGTTTTTTAAATTACAAATTATCTATTCAAAATAGATCCTCTTGGCTCAAAAATCTAAGGGGGCATGTGTCCCTTCAGTCTGAATGGGCATGATGCCTCTGCTCTGAATCGCGCTTGTCATTGTTTATGCGAACTTGATTGATTCCTGGTTTCAATGCGGTATCCAAACCCGGGTCTCTCACGCATCTGATGCAACGTGCTTCCGGTGGCACCACAGGGGAAGGTAAACATGCTGGAGGCGATGCAGACATGTCTGATAGGAGATGTTGCTTGTCAGTGAGTCGGCATAATCTGGCCAATCCTCGGAATCAACATGCTGACCTCCCTTGTGATCATGTTGGTTACCCACCACTTTGTGGGTCACATTAAGTCAATATATGCAGTTGTTACCTTAAGGAGTTATTTCTACTCCCTTAATTAATTACTTTCATTAATGTATCCTAATGTTTTTTTTTGTTGTTGTTTTTTTTTAAGTGTCTTGAATGAAACCAGATAATTTAAATGTTATCACTAATAGCACATTTTAAGTTACGTAAAAATAATTTAAACAATGACAGTCAACTTTATATAGCAAAGATATTAAAGTTTTGCAAACAATGTTCCTGTGCTATGATGAATATCAAACAAACCTTACAAATTGGAAAATACTGTATCCTATAGATTTTCAATTAATTTAGTTCTCCTTGTCAAACTGTCATATCTGTCTCATCAGCTTTTCCCCACACAGCTACGAGATTTAGATGTGGAGTCTCATGACCCTAATGTGGCATGATGTGCCTTCCATGACAGTAAGAAGGGGGAAAGTTGGAGTGTGGCTGGGTTATCCTAACCTTTGACCTCTGTCATTCCTCTATCCCTGCTGTTTGACGAGAACAGAGCTTCTCTCCAAAGGGGCCTCAGCTGGGCTTCATAAATAGGAGCAGAGAGGTTAAACCCTGCCTCCATCTGACACACTCACACTTCCTTTGATAAGACTGGGTAAAATAGTGCTGGTCTGCTATGGCTTTCATCAAGGAGAAGAAGGAGGTCATACATTTGTTGGAGCAGAGCTCACTTCCAAACATTTACTCACACTCATGCAATTCCAAACCTGTATAACTCTATTTGTTCCATGGAACACAAGAGGATAAATTTTGAAGAATTTTGATGCTGCCCTTTGTCCATACAATGAAAGTGAACAGTGACTGATGTCCTTTTATGTTCCACAGAAGAAAGTAAGTCATATGGGTGAGTAAATGGTGATAGAATTTTTATTTTTGAGTGAACTATCCCTTTAATGTACAAAAAGACAATGAGACCCAGCCACATCTGCTGTAAGTTTCTTTATTTGTTCATTTGTTGCTTAGAATATGCTTGTTCTCAATGTATTGCATCTTCAGAGTGGATGGTGGCATACAAATTTTTTAACCAAATGAACTTGCCTCTGAAAAAGACTAGCAAATTGTCTCATTTAATTGATGCAGCAGTTGTGAAGTCATTTAAATATATCAGATGCACATTATCAATAACACTATGGATGTTTGGTCTTTCCCATCATCATTCCAATCTTATTAAATCATGCAAAAATATATTTTATTTATGAAATGGACAAAAATCGAAGAAACTTTATTTAAACGCGTATATTTTTTATGAAGATTCAATAAAGAATCATGCTGCTGCACAGAATGGAATCAATATTTTTCATTTCAGTAATAAATGTGCATGTGCTGGAAGTTATGTGAACATCAAGGGCATGAGAGCACCAGATTAGAATTAAGAGTGTGTGCATACAGTATGTGTGCTCCATCTTGCTTTTTTAAACTAATCTGGAGGGCCCTTGTTCAGCTCTCTGGCCATAACCAGTTTTGTTTTCTACATGATTTTCTTATGTACGGTTCATGATTGTAGCTAATATGACATGTCTACTGTATATTCTATCCAATTTCTAAACATTCCCATACTGTCTTTTTGCCAAGCATAGATTCTACAAATACATGAAACTAAGAATTTATTGAATTTACACAATATATCATATTAGATATTGAATATACACAACATACACTATGTTTGTCCCTCTGTCTTGCAGGTATAAGCTTAACTTCAGTCACCAGGATTGTGTGAATCCTTGTGCTGGTGCATGGGGCTGCCTTTATGTAAATCGCTCTATGATTTATCAAAGTGGAGCGATAGAAATCACCAAGCAGGAATGTAAATTGGAAGCAGATCAGAGAGTCAGGGCAGACTGAGCAGATGTTATAGGTACAATATAATCTACATCACTCACACACACTGACTCAACTCTTAAATACATAGGATATATTATGATGTGGTGTTATTGCACACTCCAGACTATTGCTTGAATATGGCATCTTTGAGGCTCTTTACTGGCCTATGGAATGTGTGGGAATGTATTGGAATATTCAGGGCAATATTTATAGTGGCATCAAATATTGATGTGCAGCTTTGGAATGAACCTAGAATTAATTAAACAAAAGATAATAGCAATGCACACAGGAAATTATTTCCAATCCTTGTGCATATTTTGCTGTTGTCAATCTCAATGTATTGTTAAGAAACTCATTTATTTTGCCTTGAAAAAGTCAACACACTGTTATTGTAAAAACCTTTTTTTAGATCCAGCAATCCATCCCTTCATCCACCCAAACCTGGGTTAGGATTATTCTTCATCCATCCATCCATCCATCCATCCAAACCTTGGGTTAGTTTTTTTTCTCACAAAACCATCCATTCATCCATGCATCCATCCATCCATAACTTGGGTTAAGGTTTTTTCTTTCTTTTTTTCCAATCCATCCATCCTTCCATCCATCCATGGTTGTGTTTTACATTTTTTTTAAATCCATCCATCCATCCAAAACTGTTTTTTTTTTTTTTTTACATCCATCCATCCATCCATCCATTCAAACCTTGGGATAGGTTTTATTTATCTGTTTGTCCATCCATCCAGCCTTCCATCCATCCATTCAAAACTTATGTTAGGGTTTTTATTTTTCAAATTCATCCATCCAACACTGTGAGCTTATTAAAAGTACATTCAGTTTGTCTTGAACCCTCCTTACCTTTATAATCCGTATTATACTACTTTTGTTAAAGATTTCGGTATTTTGGCTTGATGTTGGGATTTTAAGTATAACAATTTTATACATTGCGTTCCTTCACACCCCAAAATTATATTTATATAAAATTATATTTAAAGTTAATGAAATCAAACATGTTTCAAAATGTGAATGCTATTGTGAACACCCAAGATGTATGAAAAGCACACAGCCAAAATAAAAGACAAAGGATTAATCCAATTCTGTAGTCAACCTCTGGTCATGCGGTGAAAAGACTTACCAGATGGTGCATTCATGGGAGATCTCTGTATGAACAGGTGAGGTTATTTCTGCAGAACAAGTGATTTAGGCCTACAAAAAAACAGAAAGATGTCATATATGTTCCCTCTCATTGTACACGTTTGTTTTAAACACATGTACTGTATCTAAACACACACACACACAAAAGATAAAATCCCACTACCCTGCTTTCGAGCCTTGATAAATACAAGTGAAAGATAGTATGAGATGAGTGTGAGAAGGTCTTAGGGCAACAGCTTGATCTATGACTCTATCTCTCGCTTATCACTGAATGTATACTTTCTCACTACATATAAGTTGTTGCAAAGGCAGGGCGGCAGTGATTTGGACAGAGAAGATATGGAGAAAGAAAGTGTTGCCAACAGAAGTGATTTTCTCCAGGAGATCCCTGCTTTTGATTAGCCGAGTCATTTCAACCATATCTTCAGATCTTCTCTCAAGGACAAGCCAGCACTCTGGGGAGCAGAAAATGTGCATGCATTTTTGCAACACAACGAATGAGCTTGAGCGAGTCATAATATTTGCCAATGACGATAAGAAAGCCTAAATAAAATTCTTAAAAATAATTTCCTCCATATTGTACAAAGAGCATCGGCTGGTTTTAATTGCCATGATGTAACATTCATGCAAGCACATAAGGAAAGAATGCAGGCCACTTTTGCAGTGATTTCATGAGCTAATATGAGATCATGAAAATTTTTCCAAAGAGTGGTATGTATTTTTCTTTAAGTACAGATGTAGATGTAGCAATGTACAGAACACACAGGAAATCGTTCACTTAGGCCTGAGATATGTAGCCTTAACATTTACTTGGCCTTAAAGGTGAAATTGATGTTAAAATACTTCCACCAATCCCATCTTAATATGCAGTGACAACTATGTTAGCCATTTGTAGGTTGATTTTCCTGAAAAGTGTGAATACTATGTCTCCGTGGAGCTTAAAAAAAAACATCGCTCTGTTTGTATGAGTGTTCAACCTCTGGCTCAGGGTAGGCCCTGACATTTTGGGGGCCCTAAGCAGATTTTCAAAATGCGGCCCCCCTACCTACTTACAGGTGCATCTCAATAAATTAGAATGTTGTGGAAAAGTTCATTTATTTCAGAAATTCAACTCAAATTGTGAAACTCGTGTATTAAATAAATTCAATGCACACAGACTGAAGTAGTTTAAGTCTTTGGTTCTTTTAATTGTGATGATTTTGGCTCACATTTAACAAAAACCCACCAATTCACTATCTCAAAAAATTAGAATATGGTGACATGCCAATCAGCTAATCAACTCAAAACACCTGCAAAGGTTTCCTGAGCCTTCAAAATGGTCTCTCAGTTTGGTTCACTAGGCTACACAATCATGGGGAAGACTGCTGATCTGACAGCTGTCCAGAAGACAATCATTGACACCCTTCACAAGGAGGGTAAGCCACAAACATTCATTGCCAAAGAAGCTGGCTGTTCACAGAGTGCTGTATCCAAGCATGTTAACAGAAAGTTGAGTGGAAGGAAAAAGTGTAGAAGAAAAAGATGCACAACCAACCGAGAGAACCGCAGCCTTACAATTGTCAAGCAAAATCGATTCAAGAATTTGGGTGAACTTCACAAGGAATGGACTGAGGCTGGGGTCAAGGTATCAAGAGCCACCACACACAGACATGTCAAGGAATTTGGCTACAGTTGTCGTATTCCTCTTGTTAAGCCACTCCTGAACCACAGACAACATCAGAGGCGTCTTACCTGGGCTAAGGAGAAGAAGAACTGGACTGTTGCCCAGTGGTCCAAAGTCCTCTTTTCAGATAAGAGCAAGTTTTGTATTTCATTTGGAAACCAAGGTCCTAGAGTCTGGAGGAAGGGTGGAGAAGCTCATAGCCCAAGTTGCTTGAAGTCCAGTGTTAAGTTTCCACAGTCTGTGATGATTTGGGGTGCAATGTCATCTGCTGGTGTTGGTCCATTGTGTTTTTTGAAAACCAAAGTCACTGCACCCGTTTACCAAGAAATTTTGGAGCACTTCATGCTTCCTTCTGCTGACCAGCTTTTTAAAGATACTGATTTCATTTTCCATCAGGATTTGGCACCTGCCCACACTGCCAAAAGCACCAAAAGTTGGTTAAATGACCATGGTGTTGGTGTGCTTGACTGGCCAGCAAACTCACCAGACCTGAACCCCATAGAGAATCTATGGGGTATTGTCAAGAGGAAAATGAGAAACAAGAGACCAAAAAATGCAGATGAGCTGAAGGCCACTGTCAAAGAAACCTGGGCTTCCATACCACCTCAGCAGTGCCACAAACTGATCACCTCCATGCCACGCCGAATTGAGGCAGTAATTAAAGCAAAAGGAGCCCCTACCAAGTATTGAGTACATATACAGTAAATGAACATACTTTCCAGAAGGCCAACAATTCACTAAAAATGTTTTTTGTATTGGTCTTATGATGTATTCTAATTTTCTGAGATAGTGAATTGGTGGGTTTTTGTTAAATGTGAGCCAAAATCATCACAATTAAAAGAACCAAAGACTTAAACTACTTCAGTCTGTGTGCATTGAATTTATTTAATACACGAGTTTCACAATTTGAGTTGAATTACTGAAATAAATGAACTTTTCCACGACATTCTAATTTATTGAGATGCACCTGTATACAGCTAACCAAAAACACCTAACATCAATAAATAAGCAATCAACTGTACTTTATTAGCACAGGTATAACTGCTTCAGAAGTGCAAAATTGAAAGAATATAATATTTATAACTAACCAAACACACCAATCACATGCACAAATTAATAATTAAATTTAAAGAAATTCCAAGACTGTGCAAACAAATAAGTATTAAATGACCAAATTAAGATAAGGCAGATGCTATTTACACTTCTTGTAAAT
The DNA here is from genome assembly GCF_019703515.2 of Myxocyprinus asiaticus. Lineage (NCBI taxonomy): Eukaryota > Metazoa > Chordata > Actinopteri > Cypriniformes > Catostomidae > Myxocyprinus > Myxocyprinus asiaticus. The sequence goes on from NC_059379.1 coordinate 16,784,450, forward strand.
AGTAGCAGATGCTACTTGCAGCCTTGTGTAAACTGTGGCAGATATGATTTGCACAGCAGTGTAATATAGTGTATTATAAAACAGTATATAATCTAACAGCATTCAGTGTATGCAGTCTAAGCATTTTTGATGGAATTTCAAAACATCTCTGGCAGCGGGATGAAATGCGCCTGATTTGTCACATTGTTAAAAATAAATTACTCTCCCGTGGCGTACAATATGAATCCACTTTAGCGGGCCCCCTGGTGGTCGCTGGGGCCCTTTGCAGCCTCTTATGTTGCTTAATAGGAAGGTCCGGCACAGATCTGGCTCAACCAGTGGTGTGAGTTTGGGGCGGTGGTTTTCTGTTTGGCTGTAAACAGTTGCGCATAAATATTCTCTCCTAGTTTTGATTAACTTCTCTTTTCCTCTGTCTACATGGGTTCAGAAATGTCAACAAATGTCAAGGAAATGTCAAGGGCTAGTTTTGCCAGGCCACACTTCTGGTAGAGCAGTTGCCTGCTCTCTTCATTCCATTTGTTTATCTTAGTGTCCTGGGACATTTGACAGCTCCAAGGATGACGGTAATAGACCTATCACAACTGTCTTTGGCCTGAGCAAAACAAGGAGTATCATAAAGAGCATTTACATGAGACAACTTGATGTTAGATGGATAAGCATCCAAATGTCCAACATGAAAAATTGAAATAGTTAATGCTAATGAAGCAAAAGTTTCCTCTATGCTGTTATTTTTTTCCAGTGAAAACAAAATATATTTTTGAAGTATTGTTACACAGCCCTTGCCATGCATCGACAGTTCATAGTGACTAGGGATGATTTTGCGTCATTGACAGCAAGAAGGCATCGGTTCTCTTATTTGTAGTGAGTGAACACAACCTGCCCTTTTTGAGCCTGTTCCTCACATAAACCCATTATATGGTGTCACAATACATAGAATGTAGCACTTATAAGTTGAATGAGCTACTTTGGGTGAATTATTCCTTTAAGAAAATGGTATGCTTTGACTATTGACTATAGAGAAGGTATCACTTCTGTTGGCAACACTTTCTTTCTCTGCATGACTATGCACAACACAAAGTTTAATTCAAGGTAAAACTCATGTGACCTATTTTGAAATAATCTGATGTAAGCGAGGAACAATCACCCCAGTGAACAGTTCTGTATAAAATGAGTGAGAGTGTGTGCTGGGCTTATTGTGAAAGCTAAATATGACATATATGAGTGTAAGTAGGAAAGGGGGCAATGCTCCACATGTGCCTTGTGGTCATTTGTATCAGTTAGGGCAGAATATGTAAGAGGAGCACAGTGACTCTGCATATGAAAGGCAGGATTGATCTCCCCGCTGTCTCTTATGTGCCCTTTAAGTGGACTTAGAAATATCGTAAACACATGAATGACCCAGCGAAGTCGGAAGTTCAAGTGGGAAAATTAGAATTCTAGATGATACCTGAGTTTCCGAGATGGGAGGTGTCCTAATCTTTCAACATGGCAGAGGAGAGTACGGTTTCTGTAGGGAATGACAGGTTTTGTTCATTTTTCTAAATACAGCTAATTGTTAGCGCTTGCCGTTTTGGTCATATTCATTTATGTATATCAGCAACCATTCTATGCATGTTGTACATTTTTACACCGTGACCAAAATTCCATTATCGTCCAGAAGCTAACTGTATTATGGTGTCAAAATAAAAGTATAAATACAGTATTTATGAATGAAACTTACATAGTCCAGGTTTCCTGTTCTTTCCGACAACAAAGCATGTGAACACAACGTACTTGTAATTACCATTTCAGAAGTGGGAAGTAGGATAATTCCGATAGCACATGAAGGTAGCATTACTGCTTCAGGTAACTAGGTTAATATGATTAACTAGTCTCTCCATTTTCCCACCAGCCCCTATCACTCTAGTTACCAAGAGTCCCACATGCAAGAACATTCTGACCTAGCCTAATAAATCTTACAACTGTTTGAGAACAGAGATCCAGCAACAGCCTTAAAATTCTTTGATGGTGCATGAATGCAATAATTGTTCATTCTTATGATATAGTGTCATGAATCCAAACCACTTGGATTCCATGTTACACTTTAATACATTGCATTATGTTTGTCCTATATGATAAGCAATATCACATGAGCAAGAGTGCTATATCCAGTACAACAACACAATTACAGGTTTGATATAGCTTTTTCAAATTATGAAATGTCATATATAGCTATTACGTCCCATGTTTGTTTTGTGCATTATTGCTATTATGCTTTGCTCTTTCTCTGTCTGTGTATGTGAGTGTGTTTTGTTTGTGCTAGTGTATCTGTTTCAGGTGCGCCAATTTGCCAGTTCGTTGTTCCACCTGTGTGATGGCGATTGGCTGTTCCTGATTGCACTTCTAATAAAATCTCTGTGTTGGTGTTCAAATGCAAGCTGTTGTGACTCTGGGCCAGTCGCACTCCTCTACGTGCCCCACCATCTGCCAACAATGGTTTAAAATGGGATGGTTCTTTACATTTGTGCTCTCCAGCAATAGAGTCTGACTCTGTGTTTTAAGCAGTTAGGTTTATAGGTGTGACCTGCCCTGTTTATTTGATTATTGTTTGTTCTGTTTTTGTTTGTTGAAGTTAGGTTAATTGTATTTTTATTTCCTCTTTCAGATTAGTTATATTCTATTTTTCTTTCTAGATTGTTTTGTTTTGTTTTGGTTGTTATTTTGGGCAAGGGGTCACCCTGAAGGCAAATACCTGCTGCTAATTTATATCTTTAATACTTATAATAAACCAAATATTGGATCTATGATTGTGTCGTCTTGGGTTCTTGGTGTGACGGTTGTGCGGAGAGCACACCTCCCTTACCTTTATTTCGTCCTAATCCTTGGAAACGTTATAATTGAATACGATGTTACAGATATCACAAATAGATGTTTTAATCTACCAACATCAAAAAAGAAGGATGATCAATCCTACAACCCATTTTAACTAATCTGTGAAGTTCTGGCTAGATATCCCTAAAAGACTATCAACACAAGAAAAGAATCAAGAGTGAGGTGCCATTCCCTATACAGACTAAACATGAAACAACAGGTTTGGATCATAAATGTATAACTATTAACTATTGTGTCTACTCCTGGAAGCCAAAGTGTGATTATACTATAGTAAAAATAAAATACTTAAGAACCACAATTCTGCTCTCTGCGCATCAAACAGTGTCTCCTTATACGTTCATTCACGCCTTACAAGAACCACCCACTCAGACAAGAAGTACTGACTGACATGTAAGCTGGCCAATCGTTGATAAAAAAAAAAATTACATACGATCCGGCAAATGAGATTCAAACTTTTGGATGTAATTACCTCAATTGCTTTAGACAGATGGTTTGTTGGTGTGCACTTGTCTTGGTGATGAGATTTATTAGAATATATACAACAGTTAGTTCTGGTCCTCAAAATCTGATTGGATGAGACAAGTTCCATGAGTACCGATGTCTCAGAATATCAACACTCAGATGCTTCACTGTCTGTATCACTCTGCTTGTATTCGTGCTCTTCTAAACTAAAGTGTAAGAGCAGTGCAGATGTGTAAAGAGCTAGATGTGTCTCTTTACATATATTTTTGTGACATTACAGATTTTAGCCAGCAGGTGGCGACAAAAGACAATTTTTGTGTGTAAATGAGCCAGTTGAGGTGACGTGCATTTTGTCAGCACTGTCAGTAAGTCATTCAGTCAGTACTTTCACTCGGATTACTGCTACACTACTAAAGCTGGGAAATATCTTTAAACAGCTTTAAACTAACAACTTCAGCATTAAGGCTCATCACAGCTGAGAGACATGACAGACTGATTAATTACACAAACTCAAGGCCGTTTCCAGAGTTTCCACACTGGAGAGGACATACTGTTCAAAATGGGAGGAGATTGCAGCTTCTGTAGTGAATGACTCTTGCGCACCAGCTACCGTGAAATAGGGAGGAATACCTCCGCTCCAACGGCTATTTTTCCACAGAGAAAATAGGATGCATTTGATCAAAATTACATTATCTTCAGAAAGCGGACTAACAAACTATAGAAACCCTGCATGGGAGTGGTTCTCTCTCTCTCTCTCTCTCTCTCTCTCTCTCTCACACACACACACACACACACACACACACACACACACACACACACACACACCTACAAACATACACATCCTTGTTTCTCCAATAACTTGTTAGAAACACGTTTTTGAGAGGCTTAGACGCATCATTTGAATCAGCATCGGCAGATTCTGATCCACTGCGTAAGAAAGTAGTTCCATGCACAAATGTATTTTTGTGACCATACTCAGTTTTTCCTCATTTTTTTATTTTATTTATTTGTTCATTGAACTGTTGTATATGAGCAATATCACATTCGCAATTGTGCTACAGTATATGGCCTTAAATCAGCACTGCTGTGATTACTCGGCCGAATCACAGCATTGTTGATGTAGGGCCATATCGCACTCTTGCTCGTGTGATATTGCTTAAATTGAAATGGACATTTGAAAAGAAAAGTAAACCAGCCTCAGTCGGCATCAGCACTTCAACGGCAAGATCTGGTTGCTTCAGGTATGTGTACACACACACACACACACACACACACACACACAGAGCGATTACACACACTGGTTTTCATGTTTTATGGGGACGTTTTTATACTGTACAAACTATAGATTCTATCCCTTAACCTTAACCCTAACCTTCACAAAAAAACGTGCTGCATTTTTACATTTTCAATAAAACATAGTTTAGTGTGATTTATAAGCTGTTTTCCTCATGGGGACCGCCAAAATGTCCCCACAACATCAAAAATTTCGGGTTTTACTATCCTTATGGTGACATTTGGTCCACACAAAGTGATAAATACCCGCATATATGAACGCTCCGTTTCTGTTTCCGTAATATCCGTAATATGTGGTTTGTGTAGCCTGTAACAGGCTTTCACTTGATCTGATCTGGAGGCATAATGAGACTTTTCTCCGTTTTTTTTATTATAATTGAATGATAGGTGTGTGTGTGTGTGTGTGTGTGTGTGTAATAAGAATAGATGATATACAATCTTATATTTGATTGATGTATGGAATATTTACTTATTAAAGATAATCTTTATTTATTTATGCATTTATTTGTTCTCAGAAAAATAGCTCCTAAAAATTTAATGGTTGGAAAGAAGTTGGGATTCACTGTCAACATACAGTAAAATGAAAGAGGAATGGACTGACTTTCCTGTCATCAATGGCTGTGTCTCGTTTGGAAGGATATATCCTCTGGAGGTCGCATTTTTCGGCCGCATACATCATCGAGGCTGTCTCGTTTCAGAAAAGCGAGTAGGACACTTCGAATTCAGCCTTCGAATGCGACCTTCTTTCACGGGAATTCGAAAGATGCATGAGGTGTATCCTTCGTGGGCACTCACAACCCACAATTCTTTGCTTCAACATAAATGTCTAAAAACAATTACGCCAATTTGCCTGTAAATATGATGTTCAAACGCAAGTAATGTTAATTCTCAAGTTGAAGTACCTCAGTAGATGGGTGCAAAGTATATAATATTATATTAATATATAATTAAAATAAAGTATTAGACTAAAAGTACACCTGTAAAATCTATTTTCTTTTCTCTTTACATCTTTATAACTCTCCTAAAATTTACCTCATACATTCCCTTCTAAAGGGACTTTGTTACCTTCTCACTCAAAGCCCTCGTGCTTGTTAAAGAGTGGCATGCTGTCATAGCAACCATGATACTTTCCGTTTCCGTTTGTCCTACGAAGGCCGTCTCGTTTAAACGAGGCTTGTTTAAAGGAGGACACTCGGTATACTGCAGCCTTCAAAGGACGCGTCCTACCTAGCACGCAGCCTTCCAAACGAGACACAGCCCATGACTGCAGCAGTGCACATGTTAAACCTTACCTGTGCTGTACTTTTGTTTGTAAATCTAATATATTGGAATTTCTGTTATTCTCACTTTGTAGACATTTTTTTTATTATTTTTATGAATATGATGTAATTTGTGGATGTTATGTAGGCAGGTTCCTAATTAGACAAGGAAAAACAGCTTTGTAGGATTTGTAGGTTTTAAATTAAAGCATGTTCAATGAGTTTGTTTACAAATGAAAATAGCATTGAGCAGTATTTTTAAGAAGGATTGCAGATGATTGTCAATAGTGGTGTAATCTGAACAGATTTGAAACGTTTTTAATCCAACTAATTTTATGCTCAGGAATACATTTTATGTTTTGTATTCTTGAAAAACAATATTGAAAAATGTACTTCATTTAAAAATTGACTCTTTGCCGATGTAATTTTTAAACACATTTGCTAGTACTAGTAGCCATATCACCCTGTAGCTCAAGACTGGCTGCCCACTGAAGCTAAGCAGGGTTGAGCCTGGTCAGTACCTGGTTGGGAGACCTTCTGGGGAAAACTAAGGTTGCTGCTGGAAGAGGTATTAGGGAGGCTAGCAGGGTGTGCTCACCCTGCGGTCTGTGTGGATTCCAGTGCCCCAGTATAGTGACAGGGACATTATACTTTAAAAAGGCACCATTCTTAAACTGAGGTGTTGACTCTCTGTGGTCATTAACCTTGGTGTCCTGGCCAAATTCCTGCCATTGGCCCTTCTCAATCATGGCCTCCTAAATAATCCCCATCCATTAATTGGCTCTATAACTCTACTCTCTTCTCTCCACCAATAACTGGTGTGTGGTGAGTGCACTATGGCTGCTGTTGCATTATCCAGGTGGACACTGCACACTGGTGGTGGTGGTGGAGGAGAGTCCCTTGTTCACTGTGTAAAGCACTTTGAGTGTAGTGTCAGAAAGGTACTATATAAATGTAACATTCATATTTTAAAGTGTATCCCATGTATAATGATGCTTGCATGAATGTCCCTATGCTAAGCCCCGGATGTCCACTGACCCTAGAGCCGCCCCTGGCCAACGTTTTAAAATTATATGACCAGCTGTCTTATAAGTCAGCATGACTAAACAAAAAATTGTGTGCACCTTTCCAGACAGCCAATATTTGTCAAAATTCAAGTAAAATTAGTAAAATCCAGTCCAGGTTCAATTAAAGTTAAGCTCAATCAACAGCATTTGTGACATAATGTTGATTACCACAAAACTTATGACCCCTTTTTTAACATAAGAATTAGTGTTAGAATTAAAGAGTTTAATTAATTTTGAAACATTATGCCACAAATGCTGTAGATTGAGCTTAACTTGTATTGAACCTGGAATTTTCCTTTAATTACATTTGAACTAACTTATTAAGAGACAGATTCATTCAGGATTGGGACAAAATGAAATTACTAGTTATTTTCCAGCTTTACCCCTGAAATATTTGGTTAAATGGACAAAAATACATCATTGGAACATTTTACACTATTCAACAGGAGTGCCAAATTTAGATAGCCTTCTAAAGAAATATAATATGTTAATACTAATTTATCAGTGGATCCCACACAACAGAAGCCGAGCAGGAAATAAAAGTGATGCAACAATTTTGGCCTCTTATTCTTGTGTACCCCTCAGGACTGAATTCTGAGACTGCTTTACTTTGTAGGATTGGATCTTCCTGATCAAGAATGTGGACATGTAATAACCGTAAAAGATCAGAAACAGAGCCAGGAGCAAGGGAGAGAGCCTTGGCTGTGTTTGATTTATGTAATGGTTTTAAAGCTGGCACAGGAAGCAGAGGCAGCCTCTAAACACTGAAGATATACCGAGTGAGAGTAGGGATCTTTCGACATTTGACCTCACTGCACATCTCAGACCTGACTTGACCACATCAACTACTTCGTTTCTTACTGTCATTACCCGATTGCGACGGTGCAAAAATGACAGACCTCTCCTTTCAGCCAGGTACTCTCTCTGTGTAAACTATGAAATGTCATGTCTACCGCTGGTCGCCACGGTGCACGAGTGAATTTACCGACTAAACACAGTGCCTTGTGTTTGTGTTCTTCCTCTCTTGCCTGACCTTCTTCGCTGATGAATATGTATGGCCAGGTCCCTTACTCGACAACATGCACTACTCTAGGCATGGGGCAACAGAGAAGCCTAAAATCAGATCAATCACTGGGCTTGTCAGCACCAGCCCACTCCACCTAATCACATTTGGACTGCCCTGAAAACACTGGAAGGGAGAGCGAGAGCATTACATGCTGAAGAATTACCAACCCTTGCATTCAGCTGATGACACATGGAGTCACATTGTTGCTGCTACAGTAACAATTTTCCAACTGGATACAAAGTGTTGGTCATGGAGTGTGTACCAAATCTGAGCATGTGGCAGGAGCATGGCTAATTGTCTCCTCTGGGAAAAGCAGATCTAGAGATGCTCCGCAGTGAAGAGAGGCCAGATAGCTTTGATGCACTTGCAAAAATGGGAGAGAAAACAACCAAACAGCCAGCATGGAAAAGAATAGAAAAGGGTTTCAGAAATTATGAAAGGTGACATTTTTTTGCTTTTAGTGTCAAGAAGAATGACTCTCTTTCAATAAGGTCCGAAACACTTCCCCTGTCAACCATTTTTGGCCATACAGATAGTCCCACCCAAACTCAAATGACTAATTTACAGTTGTCTCTGCCCATTAAGATGGGATGACAGAAAGAATTTTTAACATAAAAAAATTACATGCAGTAGCTTTAAACTTAGACATTGGTAACTGCAAAAATGTTATACACTTTTTTAATCAATATTTTTGTCCTAGACAATAGGTAAAGAAAAATAAACTGGTGGCACTTTATTTTACAGTACTGTTCTACATTTACGTACTATAAAATTACAACAACTACAGTAATTACTAGGCTAAACCTATCCCCAAACCTAACCTTAACCCATTTTAAGTACATGTAGTTACCTAATATCACTCAGTACTTTCTTGGGTAAGTACACTGTAAGTATACTGAAAGTACACATAATGACAAATAAAGTGCAACCAATAAACTTAATTTCATTTAAGCAAAAATTGCAGTTACAGTAAGACACTTACAATGGAAGTGATGGGGGCCAATCCATAAATATACCATGTTTCAAAAGTACAGCCACAAAACGTAAACAATATATGTTAACATGATTTGTGTTATAAAATTTCTGTTCTACATGAGATATCTTGTTTTAAGGATGTTTATGTATTTTTACTGATGTAAACATATTTTGTAGTTAAAATATTCATTTTTGTTGACTTCAGTCTATTTTATAAGTGACCACCGGCAAGTTTTATGGCTGGAATACAGAAATATTAAAATCACCCTTAGAAATATTTTAATATCAATGCCAAAAACTTGCTTATGTTCTTCAATGGCAAAATCAACCTTGGTCTTGTACTTGAATAATTTATACATTTTAGTCCACAATAATATCATGATGGTGAGTTCATACAGTGCAAGTTTCAGGGAATGGTTATTTGTGTGAATGTGCAGTTGCAATCAGCAGAGTTGAGGTCTATAATCAATGAGCTGTGAGCAACCAGTTTCTCTCTCTGGGTCAGGTATCCTACCAGCCATCAGCCAATAAGCCAAGGACTCACACAGGAAGAATCAATAAACACACTCAAACACTCGGCAGCTGACGAGTGATTTCCCCCCAGTTTATTAAAGAGGTCTGATGAGGACTCAGTGGAAGGCAGTGGAAGCTGCTTAAAGAAACCTGTTTTTAAAAGATGGGACTGAATCACAACCACTTTGAATCTCCCAGGAAACAGATATACAGGTTAATAAAGAGAGATCAATAAAGTGAAGTCATGGGTGTCAATAAAAGCAATTCTGCGAGAGGATGAATTCTGTCTTCACACAATGGTGCGATTAGCAAAATGTCATACAGCATGTCTCAAATGAGACAGAGCAGTTCAGTTATGACGTCAATTTGTAAGCCATCTGAGAAGTCTAATTTGCCATGGATTCCCTCTGGAACTTCTATTGAGTTTTTCAAGATATTGATTAATGAATCAAATAAGGTCTGTGGTTAAAATTACTTGAGACTTTCACATTCTAAATTATACAGTAAATTACATGCAGTCATGCCTCAAACATGAGATGTGCTTTAAAACTTAAGCAGCTCTGTAGGTCCATACATGCAAGTGAATGATGGCCAGAACTCCAGAGATCCAAATATCACATAAAGGCATCATAAAAGTAATCCATATGACTCCAGTGGTTTAATCAATGTCTTCAGAATTGATCCAATCAGTTTTGTGTGAGAACAGGCCAAAATATAACTACATTTTCCCTATAACTCTTGACAGCATTCTCCTTGGCAATCATGATTTCAAGCTTGATTACACTTCCTATAGCACCATCTAGCACTCTGTGCATGAGGTGAGGGTGGCGTCCCCCTGCCCGAGGCGAACCCCGGTTCGTCCTCACTGAGCAAGGTTACCCGTACCCTCGGCACGCTGGGCGGCCGGAACGGGTGAGGGGAGCGACCTCCGGCGTGACCACGGCCACTCCGCGTTATCTCCTCTGTGCGCCTGGCCGCCGACATGTGCCGCCCCGGCGGGTACCCGCCTGGCCAGCCTCCTCCCCGGAAATGGCCTGCCGTGGGTTCAAAGACCATGAGCCTGACTTCCCTGCGGGGAGGGGAGGGCGGGGTGCCCACCCGGGGTCCTTCCCCGACCAACCATTCCGTCAAGCACAAGGAAGTGTAATCAAGTTTGAAATCATGATTGTGCCTAGAGACTGCGATGGCAAGATGTACAATGAAAAAGGAGTTATATTCTAGTTTGTTCTCACCCAAAACCAACTGGAACACTTCAGAGGACATTAATTAAACCTTATTTTTATTTTTATTTTTATTTTTTTTCACCCAATTTGGAATGCCCAAATCCCAGTGCGCTTTTAAGTCCTCGTAGTTGCGTAGTGATTCGCCTCAATCCGGGTGGTGGAGGATGAATCCCAGTTGCCTCAGCGTCTGAGACCATCAACCTGTGCATCTTAACATGTGGCTTGTTGAGCGCGTTCCCACAGAGACATAGCGCGTGTGGAGGCTTCACGCCATCAACTGCGGCATCTGCGCTCAACTCACCACACACCCCACCGAGAACAAACCACATTATAGCGACCCCGATGAGGTTACCCCATGTGACTCTACCCTCCCTAGCAACCGGGCCAATTTTGTTGCTTAGGAGACCTGGCTGGAGTCACTCAGCACGCCCTGGGATTCGAACTAGTGAACTCCAGGGGTGGTAGCCAGCGTATTTTACTACTGAGCTACCCAGGCCCCCACAAACCACTGGATTCTTATGGATTACTTTTATGCAGCCTTTATGTGATATTTGGACCTTCATATTTCTGGCCACCATTCACTTGCTTTGTATGGACCTACAGAGCTGAAATATTCCTCTAAATATCTAACACAAAAAAGTCATACACTTATGGGATATCATGAGGGTCATTAAATAATGAGAGAATTTTCATTTTTGGGTGAACTATCCCTTTAAGCATGTAAACATTCTTGTGGAAATTTTGTTTCAGTTTATTTCAGAGGAAAATTAATCACTGGCTTCTCAAGGATAAGTTCAAAACGTATTTACATTGTGATCCTTGATATTGAACAACTTTGATGGCTACTGGTACACTGACATTGCCAGTATCTGGCAATTACATACTTGGTACAAATATATAATATAATATAATATAATATATAAAAATGCATGTAATTATACTATACTATTAAGACTAAGATAATAATAAAACTAAGAAAGTGTATCTAAACAAGCTTTATAACTTTTTGATTAAAACAAACCATACTGGTTATGCTCCTAATACACACCTGTTTTAGTCCTTATGTAGCAGCTTGTCAGCAACATAATGCACACAACAGCTTCATATCTGATATATAACTGTGTGTAGTTTTTGTTGTAGAAAAAATGTCTTTCTCCTGGAGTGGTTGACTTATATATATATAAAATCCTCTTAAAATTACTAATCTTGGCTTGGAATTATTCTAGAAATAAATAATAACTGAATATTATAGTAATTTTAAAATGTATAATTTTAGTAGATTATCTCTCAGACTGGCTCCTTGACTGTCCGCATGGTGAACCTCTTGTGGCTTTATTACTCAGCTATCTAGCAAAGGTAAGGAGGGTTCTGAGATCCTCACAAATCTTACACAGTAATGATCTCCAAAGGAACGATTCTCTTAGAGTCCCAGCCCATGAGCAACACCAGAGATATTCTTCAAAAAATACTTAGACTAGAGAAATCTGTACATAGAGGCTCCTTCTTATCTGAAAGTAATGGATGTATCCTTTCACTGAATAACTGTAAACAAAACACTGATTCCTGAAAGAACCACTAACACACACACAAAAAGAATGTATATGCCCTTCCATAATTTTTACACGAAATAAACTCAGATGGTTCCACAGGTCCCAGAAAAAAGCAGACACTGGGCTAGAAGGAATGAGGAAAAAATAAGACAGACGAAAGCATGGTTATACAAACTCCTGACAAGTCACAAAGACAGGACTCGACAGAACTAGAGCAGAGCCCCCTCTTCACCTTCCTCCTCCGCAAAAATCTGCACTCGTCTGCACACAAACACTGTGAAACATGGCTCCCGGCAAATCTACAAGAGGGGAATTGGCAGCTAAAATCAGCCTCTACTGATGGTAGATATGTCTGCATTAGCTTGCTGTGCTGCTTTGCATGCAGAGCAGGTTTTCTCTCACAAGGGATTGGATTATGGTAGGCACAATTGCTGAGTTTTGCCCTTTGTTGTCTATTTCCTAGAACTGGGCAATAAAAACACTCAATGTCATAGTCAAACAGCCATCTGTAAAATGCAGTGATCATACTGACACAGGAAAGAGGGCAACACACAGAAATTTACCCATGGCTGGTAAAGTGGACAGAGGAAGAGGACAGGATCTGTCTCAGTGAGAGACGCATCCCTCAGCATCTCCTGAGAAATAGAAAAATGCCACAAAATTCAATGGTGTTGTTTTCGCTTGACATATGTGAAAATTTTTACAAGTATAGTTCATCCAAAATTAAAATTCTGTCATCATTTACTCACCCTCATATTGTTCCAAACCAGTTGTTCTGTGGAACACATAATTAGACGTTAGGCAGAATGTAGGCCTCATTCACCATTCACTTTCATTGTGTAGAAAAAAAGATGCAGTGAAAGTTAATAGTGTATGAGACTGTCATTCTGCCTAACATCTAATTTTGTATTCCACGAAAGAAGGAAAGTCAGGTAGGTTTGAAATAACAAGACGGTGATTAAATAATGATAATATTTCTGGGTGAACTATCCCTTTAAAATAAGACTCATTTGCTTTGCAAGTGCAATGCAGCAATAAGACATATTTTATCTTTTCTTTAAAACTCATCTTTTTTTTTTAGTAATTCCTATTTTAATTTCACTGTTTGTGTTGCATTAGATGCATTAGACTACATTTAAACTGCACTAACCATTCAAGACTGCTGGTATTTATGCCAAATCACATCTATCTATAAGTGTGAGCAATGTGTATTTTACAGAATCAATACAAAGGTGCATAAATGAACAAGATCACAAAAGGTTACTCAGTGAGAATTTATTATATTCTATTGAGTCCGAGATCAAGCATATATACATTGTACTGTATGTCTCATTCCACATATACTGATCTCTACATCTAGTCTGTTCAGCAGTGCGTTGCTTATTCAGGGCTGTAGTGCATAGATGAAACATTGTGGAAAAACATGCCTTAACTTTAAGAAAGCAGGTTGTCATAAATCACTCACACCCCTGAGACAAACCTATGAAAGATTTAGTCTCAGCGTTCCACCTCATATTATTAGGTTATTGTATTTCCATCTCCCAGACTACTGGCCTGTAAGATAGGTCTAAGAATGAGGCAGAACATCACAAAATAGGGCAACCCCTAGAGGTTTGCCTTGCCACTGTGTAATGTCTTACTGCGCATTTCATTTATGACTGTTTTTTATGTCTGCAGTTCGCTACTGTTTAATATTCTGAGACATTTAGCGGTCTGACTCAGGAAAGACCCCACAGTGATGGTCTTCGCTGCTTGTGTGGTGTGACGGCAGGTCTCACTCCAACAGCAGTCTCCTGAGCTCCTGTGGGCAGGTGATGGGGAGGGCACAGGTGAAGTTCTCGCACACATACGCAGTGGCTTTGCCATCCTGAGGAACCAGGGTAGAGAGGATAGACAGCCTCTGGTAAAGGAAGCCCTCTGTGTTACCATCTGCCAACATCAAGACCTGAAAAAAAAAGAGAGCGAGAATAAAGGCGCGGCCATATTTGCTTTCGCACAGCGAAATACTCAATGGGAATCCGTGCGATCGTAAATTTCGCACAATGAACTTCCGGTGGTGAAGAATTTGCCCTTGCGGATTTCGCGTGGAGTTCAAGTTTGGTGAACTTAGACAGGCTAATTCGCCACATTGACCTATAGGAAGTTGCTTGGTTTGGCAGTGACCACTGTGCGGGCGGTGCTTCATACATAGCTACACTGAATATTCACAATGGACAAGGATATCATTTTAGCTGTGAGTTTCTTTTTAACTTCACTCTCCCAGAGTACAAAGAGCAGCATAAAAAGAGGCTGCTTGGTAGTTATTTTTTTGCAGATTTCACACACACTCAATGTCTGCCCATACCTTCTTCAACTGTGGAATTTTGCCGTGCTAATGTAAATGTGGCCACGCCTTAAGCTTGCTAAAAGGACCAGCTTAGACCAGCATGCAGGTCCATAAATGTAGCCTAATAAATACAGTGCGTTCATAAAATATTCAGACCCCTTCATTTTTTTCAAATTTTTGTTATGTTGCAGCCTCAAGCTAAAATGCTTTAAATTATTTTATTTTTTTCACATCAATCTCCAATCAAAGTGTAGAAACATCTCAATAATGATTCAGAGAAATGGGATGCACCTGAGCTAAATGTCAAGTGTCATAGCAAAGGGTCTGAATACTTTTGTCAATGTGATATTTCAGTTTTTTTTTTTTTAATACATTTGCAAAGTTATCAACAATCTGGTTTTTGCTTTGTCGTTATGGGGTATGGAGTGTAGATTGATGTGAAAAAATTTATACATTTAAAGCATTTTAGCATAAGGCTGCAACATCTGAACACTTTATGAACGCACTGTATATATACTGTATATATATATATATATATATATATATATATATATATATATATATATATATATATATATATTATATTTTATTGTCAAAATATTTATTATAATAATAATAATGTATTTTTTAATTTATTACAAACCAAACCCGACCCGAACGTGAAGTTAAACTTTGAAAAACTGACCCAAACCTGGCCTGAAACCTGACAGTTTAAGTCCCGTCGAGCTCGGGTCGAGCCTCTACCAGCATTCCATGTTGGGGACCAGCAAAAAATAAGGGGGGAAGGGAGGAAAAGGGAAGAAAAACAGAGGGAGGAGGGCAAAGACTGAGTCATAACTGTCCTCATGATAACAATTAGGTGGGATAGTGGGTGAGGGTGAGCGCGGCCCATATACTCTTACTCTAATGCAAAATTTATGACACCTATGGCTCGATATGCCTCCTTGGCTAGTAATAACCCATGATAAAGTACAGGGCAGAGTGATTACAGTGACAGCCCTATAAATGGTTCATTTCTAGGGTCTTTGTTTATATTTGGCTCCTCTATTTCCTTGGGGATTGAACAAACCCAGAGCCATGTGTGAGATGAACCTGATCTGTCCTTCACATTCACATTTTACAGTCATCAGGATAAAAACACCAATTCCACATCTATTCAAACAATTACACAACCTTTCACCACTTTGCAACATATAGTCACTGACCGTATAATAACCATGGGAACATTATAGCCACCTAAGCAAAGCTATGTAAAGTTTCTCTCTTAATAATTCAATTCTATTGATCAACGCAGACTGTAGCATAACACCCCTCCCATTCTTTTAGCTCTCTAAATGGGAGGAAAGTCTGAAATAACTCAATCGGAGCCAAGTCTAGTCAGGGGGGCTGGCTGGCACAGCAGCAGGGGAGGACACTTGTGGTAGCTATACTGGCTTCTGCCTCTCGAAGCAGAGGAAAAGAAATTGAACGCTTCAACCAAACAATACCACAGCAGGTTGAGAGACAGAGCACAGAGAGAAAGCAAGAGGCTGAGCTGCCCAGTGGCAAAGAGTTACCATAGGGAAAAGGATGAAAGAGCAAATCTACTTTTCCTCAGCGAGACAATTTTATTGCCAAGCCAAAAGCTGCCATTGCATGAAATCCAGGAGGAGGGCACGATTGGACTCGTGAATGTGACAGAGGTTAAATTTTAGGATGGCTCTCGAGGCAGAGCTTAGAACCAGCTTTTTGTAGAATATTCCAAGCCTAGCAAGAGTCTGCTTCTAGTTCCCCGCTTCTAGTCCCCACTCTTGGTCTTCACAAAGGACTTCCTCTGTGTGATTGTTTTGACAGGCATGGTTAACAACTCAACTCTGCAAGTTGTCCCTAAACCTGTCCCTGTACTTCTATGCACAATATATAGTTCCTGTCTGTTTGTGAGGATCTTCCCTTTATTGCAGCTCAGGGGCAGAGACAATTCTGCATCATTACTTTTCTGCTAGCAGCCTGGCAAGGCTTTCTGTTATATTTGCCGTGACCTCATACAGGCTGTCTGCAGACTGACTCAAAGAACTGAATATATACTCCGTTACTAGTGCCACACTTTGTGAAGTATTGCATGTTCTCTGACTGCAATTTGAAACATTACTGTACTTTTGTACTCTCTTGGCTACCTGATCTCCTGTCTGTGCCCCTAGTTTTAGCCCTTAGTCTCATGTTCTTTGGAGTAGTCTGCTAATGTTTATGGCTTTCTCCATCCTATGTCCCTACTGCTGTGTTTTCGATTACGTCTCAGCTTCCGTGTTCGTTCATTTACTATTAAAATCCTTCTAGCCC
This sequence comes from Myxocyprinus asiaticus, assembly GCF_019703515.2. Taxonomy (NCBI): domain Eukaryota; kingdom Metazoa; phylum Chordata; class Actinopteri; order Cypriniformes; family Catostomidae; genus Myxocyprinus; species Myxocyprinus asiaticus. Next base: position 16,801,371 of record NC_059379.1, read on the forward strand.
AGGATCTATCTCCCGATTCACAAATTCCCATGAGCTAAACCATGATTCCATCCTTGCAAGCATGCACTGATATCCTTCTTCCAGACTGTCAGCTCCTACCTAGTCTCACCTAAACACACATACCAAACACATACACACACACACAGCTGATTAGTCTGGGGAATTGCATAAGCTTTCTTTGCTGGCAGGTTGGAGGCTCTCAGGAGAGTGTGAGGCTGTCAGCGCATACAAGTGGAGCACACAGCCATTAGTCATTTAATTATCTGCAGTAAGTTTATTTCTTGGTAGGACAGGAGCAGAGCATCATGACCTGACTGATTCCCGTGTCTTTGTGTACGTATTTCAAAGATAAAGGCCAATGTACAAAATAAGTATTTGGAGCATAGTTAAGTCAGTGTTTCTAGGGCAGATCAAAGACAAGCCATCAAAGGAACTATTTAATATGTTTGATAAATATATATGATTTGTATTGTCATCTAATGAAAAAACATATGCTGCAGCAGACTAAACAGTCAAAATATAAATTTCATTTTTCAGAATAACAGCCTCAATAACCATTTACTTTCATTTAATGGAAAAAAGATGCAATAAAAGTAAACATCTCCTTTTGTGTGCCACAGAAGATGAAAGCCATACAGGCAGAGGCGTCATGTTCATTCAGACTGAAGGGACACATGCCCCCTTAGATTTTTAAGCCAAGAGGATCCATTTTGAATGGATAATTTGAACTTTCAAAAACTTATTTGTACCTTCGATAATTGAATTAAATTATTATTGCATGTAAAAAATGTCTGTGGCAGAAATCTTTATTCACATGTCTAAATTCTGTCAGTCCAATCGATTCACATACTGTATGTTCCACTAAACGTGGCGTCCAGTGGCTGCTTTGGAGATCGCACTCACAGGGAAGGTCGAGCAGCACCAAGAGAAAGCGTGGTGTTATTGTAATAGAAACTAATAATTACATCAACTTCAATACATTTAACATTTGCCAACTATGTCTGATCTCTGTGGAACAGTCCATCAGTTTTTTTTTATAGTCTAATATAGAATATGTTTATGTTTTTGTTCGATCGGTCTCTGTTCATTTACTTTGGTGCTGAAATGCATTTGACAGGTTTTGTGGTGTCTTTTCACTCATTTCTTCATGTTTAAAGAAAGCAGCGGCTTGTCTTATTTCAGTGTGAATAATGTCCTTTTAAGTCATTATAAAAACTTTAAGCACGAAAGGTGGTTTTACATTGTTACTCGGTAGCCGCGGGTTCTGGCTGAATGGATGGAAGCAGCAGCACTTGTGTTCACGAAATATCAGCCACTTAGTTTCATGACTGCTTACAGCATACACTATGCAAGATAAAACTATTTGATCTTTATGTGGCTGCTGCGTGTCATTGAGCACTCAGACATGACTTTAATCAGCCAGCAATTAGCTTTTATTATGTCAGTTCCCTTAAGAACAATCTGATTGATCACTCACTTTTTCCTATATAGTGTATAGGGTACTGTTTGGGTTTATCAAGGGAAACAAATAAAAGGAGTATATTATAAAGTAAATTGCATAATTATACTAGCTAAATTCTTTTTACACAAAGTTAAATTTATGAAGACCCAATCTGTTTTCAATATTCTTTTTTTTTTGAATGAAGTACATTTGTTTTTTAGTTAATTAAGATCCATGAAGAAGAAGAATGCAACTAAATTATTTAATTTATTACAAAGCCTTGGAATGACCTAACTTTGGTTTACAAAAAGAATGTATCTTATTTATTTATTTTTTTCACTCTTTTTCCTCTTCTTTCTTCAATGTTAGGAAGCAATATTACATTTTATTTATTTCATTTTCTTTGTTTTATTAGCGATCACTTACAGTGAACACGGAATACAATATTTACATGATTGCCTGATTAAGAGAGAGGAAACATTTTTTATTGAGCTGAAGCAGTTGTGGGCATTGTTGCGCTTGTGCTGGCACATTTTGCACCACCTCTCGTGTCGTCTATGGAAAGTGCTTGCAAAAAGAGGTGGCAAGATCACAAAAAAGTGAAAACTGCCTGAAGACATGAGATGTGCCCTCTACCTCATCAAATGTAACCAAATGCAACCATTACAGATAGAAATGTATTGACAAAAAATTGCAAATGTAGTGTCGGGGGTTGGGGGTCGGTAGGAATGGAGTTGCAGTGGCTGATCTTTGTGCCCCCTCAAAAAAAAAAAAAAAAAAAAAAAATTTGCATAACGCCCCTGCATTCAGATTTGGAGTAACAAGAGGGTGAGTAAATGACAACATAATTTTTATTTTTAGGTGATCTATCCTTTTAAGCTTATTTTCTTACCCAAATGGCAAACACATTTTTCTTGTTTTAAGCATAAATATAACAAAATTTAGTCCGGTTGATGCTTTAGGAAGTTTAGATGTTAAGGATGTTTGGATATTTTTCCAGATAAACGAGATAAAAAAATACTCATTAGGAAAATTATCCTTTTTTTTTTTTTTTTACTAATTAATCTTGGTTAATGTAAATTTTAACATATCCTTACATTTTCTAAATGAAAAGCTGTATACATTAAAATTTGTAAATGCATTATGAACTAATAAACTAACAATTCACAATTGTATTTTCAAAAATTAACATTAACCAAGATTAATAAATGCTATAATAAAATATTTTTTATTGTTTGTTCATAATGCCTAATGCATTAATGTTAACCAACAGAATTTTATTGCCAAGTGTTACCATTTATTTTTGCACAGAAAACTTAGTACAAGACTTCATCAATTGCAGAATGTACTGTATAAGGCTACCACCAACTCTGTCACACCATCAAGCATGCCACAATCAACAAAATTAGACTCAACAGAAGCAATGCGACAGGGAGAACATTCCATTTCCAGTAGGCTCACAACAAAGGAAAAAGGGCAACTACCCAAGCAGAGAACATTCTCTTCTTTTCTATTTCATCTTATCTACAGCATAACCTCAACAGAATCTGCTCCTCTGGTCTGAGTGGCCAGGATCCTCCAGGAGTCTGTGGAGGATTTAATGATGTTAAGGGTTGACAATTCCTGCAGGGTTGATGCATAGGTCGGTCTGCGCATATATCAGGATCGGCTCACAAGATGGTCAAAGCATCTCTTATTCTGACTCATGAGACGTCCGGATCCCAATGCGACATACATAGGGAGACTGCACCATTTTTAAAAAGACTAAGCTAGCTGAAAATGAGGTGCGCTAGCTTGTCCGCCTGAAGCCAATTTCCTATAAAGTTATCTCTTGGGTTGCTCATTAAAGCTTGTCAGGGATTTATCTGGTAGCAAAGAAACTCTAAAGTGACTTTTTCCCATGAGGTGGAGTACCTAAGGAAATGGTCTCATATGGAGGGTGAAAACTTGCAGGGAATTTTAATTGTTTGACTGAAGTCTTAAGGAAAAAATTGTCTCTCTATGCTGTTTTTCCGGGGTGATCTGAGGTAATCAAACCATTAAGTTCTCAACTTAGTTTAGGTGACTTAAAGGAACTAGAAGTGGTAAGGTAAGGCAAGGCCTTAAAAGATTTGTGCAGTAACACCATTTTAAATCATCTTAAGAATGACTATAGGCATATACGGCAGTGTAAAGCAAAACCCAGTAAAACATTTTGTCAAAATTAGTTATGACTGAAATCATCTCTTAGACTATGATTTGTCCCGTGAAAGACAGATTCTGCTCAGATGTGCTCAAAATCAGAAAAATAAAAAATATATAAAATTAAAAAAAAAAAAAAAAAAAAAAGGCACAAAATCCACACACAAAAACCCATTTAAACAAACAAAACAAAAAAAAGTTTCAGTGTAGGCGTAGCTACTGCATTTTGCCTTGGTAGGGCAGTATATTCTCATGTCTATGACCTGGAACCTACAGTGAAAGATAAATAAGACTAAATATAACACAAGTGTCTTGTCATGACACTAATTAACAGAGACAAAGACCTTGTTTAATCTGAGAGCAGTTGATTTAAAGAAGTCATCCCTTAAGGGGCCATCTATCTCATGGTATGACACACCTTAAAAAAAAGTTTTTGAGCACAGCATACTGTCAGCACACACCACCACTAAAACATCTAAAAACCCTAAAACATTTTTTAGAATCAACCTTACTAATTGACTTGTCAGTTGTTGGACAACTAGTTGACCATTGTGAACCATACAATACATTTCATAATGTTCAAGGAGATTAAATATATATATATATATATATATATATAAATCAAACTTTGACTGTTTTCTTTGCTTTATTTAAATTTAGGGTAAAGGAGAGCTAAATGATTCCCTCTAGGCATCAACAATATTCACTCTTGACTTAACATCCAATCATTACATTAACTAGGATTGTGCAAATGCACTAAGAGAAGGGTACCAAAAAATCTGCTTATATCTGCCAAAATCAGTAAAACCTAGAACAAATAAAAGATGAAAAAACAGAATAAATCTTACTCAAATCTCAGGGTATTTAAGTGTTGAGCATTCACTCTCCTGAAAGCGAGACCATTTCACATGGATCACTCCTTGAGCAGTTCAATATATCTTCTGTATAATATCTATCCATGCATCTCTTACTGTAATGCTTTGGCATATATTTGGGGTTGAGAGATATTACAAGTTAAGCATATCGAGTATCACTCTCGGGGGCTGATTCTACACATGTCAGGCATAACTGCAAGTATTGCGGAGTGTGCGGGGGAATATTTTACCGCCCTGTCCCCTGAAGATGAACATGCAGAATGAGATTCTTTATTAGACATGATTGATGATGATGATGATGATGTGTGACTTGAGTTTGGAAATATGAGTCGGGGCGATTAGATGACATCAAATATGTTTATAAAGACTAGACAAAGACAGATCATGGACTCTTGAAAATTGATCAAAACAGAGTGATAGTGCTCATTTTTAAGCAAATTGCTGGTACTGGGTGTAACCCTTTCTCAGATTTTAAGAAAAGACAAGGGATTGTGAATCACAATGGTGCCTCCTAACCAGATCCACCATTGTGTTGTTTCAGACCTTTTCCGAACATTTGCTACAACTGACTTCTATCCTTCTGTACTCTTTAGTTCTCGCTGGGTTGCCTCGGGACGTCTCTGACTGTTGTCACGTCTCTGCGGTCTTGTTAGAGAATCAGAGCAATTTATCTCAGTAATCAGACCAGAAAGTCAAGATCTCTTTGTGGTACAAAAGGCAATGCTCTACTGCAGGTATACTGAAATTGTATAGTTTGGTGACCACTTGTGTATATATATATATATATATTAAAAAAAAAAAAAACAACATACAGGGTGACCAGGGATTAGTGAATACAATTATCTGATACTTAATTTTTTATTTGGCTTTAAAATATGGATTATTCTACAACTTTAGCTGTGTTATACCATCCTCCTATTTTTATCACCTCATTCATCAAAACAGTTATAAGTGCAAGGAAGTCTTTAAAAGAAACGAACAAGACCATGTCAATGCATATTTAAACATGTAAATCTTATTTTAACACAAATGCATTTAAAATATTCATAAAAGTAAGTTAGTGTTTCAACTATGTTCTCTTTACATACAAATACTGTATCTTGTAGAAAACAAATTCACAATACAATAATACATTTTTAAAGTAAAGAATGTGCTTTCTCAAAGTAATTTGATGCAGGATTCAGTAGTTTAAGATTACCATGAGATGGTAAGAAGGCAAATTCATCAACCCCTTTTGTGTTATATTGACTGTTTTGTGTTAACACTTAGAAGTCTGCTGTTATCACAAATTATTGTAGCTAAATGGAACACACATAGTTTGAAGTATGAATGTGTATCAAGCAGCTTGTCGCTACACACCAATGAATGATGACTGATGCTTAGCTCTATGATTACTGAGAAAAAAAATATTGGTCAATCGTCAGTATCACCCATCATAATCAATGGCAGTGAAGACTCAGAAGTGGCAACTGAACTTTCAGAAAAAGTCTGGATTGCAGGCCAGCTTTAGCCCACAGGCTCTACTATACTGCCAATATCCCATCTTTCCTTTATCCCACTCTGCACTTAAATGAATAGTTCACCCAAAAATGAAAATTACTGTCTATCTTTCCAATAACATGAATGACAAAGCTCACACAAAGCTATCTTTGTGTGATTTGTGTGGCTTGTGTTTGTTTTAAAGCTTGAAAGCTTCTGTCCAGATCCACTGTAATAGCATGGAAAACAAATTAACTCCTTTTCTGTTTAGCGGAAGAAAGTAAGTCCTTTTTGGATGAATTATTCCCTTAAAAGAAATTACTAAAAAAAAAAAAAACCCTAGATGTTAATTCAAAATAAATTAAACTTTTAATTGAACAACCCCTTTCTTTGATGATTACACCTGGACAAATAGTGTAAACAGCTTTAATATGCTCATGTATTTGGCTGGTCTAAATTAATCTTAGAACAGGCTCTTTCCCTGAGGACAAGGAAGTCAGGTGACTGCAGTGAGCAACTGGTTGCCATCATCAAGGAAATGGAGTGCCTGTTCTAATGCCTTGTATTCTACTATAACAAGCCCCACAAGGACACGCACCTGCACCGCACCACCTTTATAATCAAGCCTTGAGCCTAATTAAAGTATATGAATCATCATGTCTGCAGATTGCAATTGGTGGAATTAATTGATTTCGAAGGGTGTCTTGAATTCAAGAGTCCTCCAGCAAATTTGAATTTAATAAGAACAAATGAGATACAAAAGCCAGAGATTATTTTATTGCATATTCCCCGCAGTTAAGCCCTCTGCCCTCAAATCAAGGACCAGATGACACAATAATTGGATTGCAATGAAAAAACATGATCTAGCCTTGATGGCTAACATATAGCGAAGAATGCATCTTTTCTAGGTGTGCATTCATAAACTTTTACTACACTTTGCACAAAATGTTCAGTGAGGTTGAACTTGCCATTATCACATTGAGAGCACAGCAGGAAGCGATCAGGGAATACCCAATCCTTACAGTGGAAGAGGAATTATTCATTTTTGTGTTCAAGTCAAGCGTGTAAAAGTCTCAGGTCACGAATAGAGAATTAGTATGAGAATAAAGAATCAGATCACCATAGGGCCTGTTTAGACACGTGATCACATGTTCATAAGCTGAACCAGTTTTCATGGAACAGCATCCACCATCTTCAATGCACCTATATACCCTGAATATACCCTGGCAATTTTGTCATCAATAAAGACGTTCAGATCTGCAATTCTACTCTATATATCAGACGTTGTCTCTTAAGCCACATTTTGGAATTTTGACAGCACAATAATAATGCATAATGTCTATTGCATTTTGTAATCTAAGTGAAAGCTCATTTAAATGATGGCATAGTATTTGGTTCTAAATAAAACCAATTAGAGGAACCAAATTGTTGATTTTTGGACAGTGTTTCCTTCCAATCATATGTAATTGGTACTGAAAATTACAGATTCATTACTCTGATAACAAAGTAAAATATGCAAACTTCATTTGAGGAAATGACAAACTTTAAGACATGGCCTCACCACTGGCAGTTCTTGCAATGCTACTTTAATAAAAACACGATGGCATTTTTTTTTTTTTTTTCTCAGAAGCACCAGTTTTAACAGCTTGCTAACCTCTAAACATATAAAAAACACTTGGTGAGTTAGAGACATACAACTCTCGCTCGTATACAATGTGCAACAGACTGCAGAAAGGGTGATAATTCTAACGTTTTATTTTTATTTTCAACATTTTAAAGTATATACAGCAATTAAAACACACATCTGATCTCCGCCGTGTGTGTGGACAAGACTCGAGCTGGGAGTTGATTAAAGAAAGAATTGATTCTTCCGAGGCGTTCAGAATCGAAAGTCGGCTTCGCTCATGGGAATCAATTCCACTTAGAGGCATGACATGATCTTTTGTCATTCATCTTTTTAATCATAAATAGTGTGAAGTATGCATAATATTGCAACATTTATTGTAAAAATTCACTTTGCCTTTCTTAAGAGTCGGGATAAATAGTCTTCATTTCATTCAAGAATTTCAAGAATTCATGTTAAGTGCTTTTATAAAATTATAAGCTTCACATTTCTGCCTTTAAACCCCCCCAAAATTGGCCTCATTCACTTCCATTGTAAGTGCCTCACTGTAACCGCCTCACTGTAACCTAGATTTTTGCTCGTAAAAAAAAAAAAAAGGAGGGACAAAATATTTTTGGTCGGTAATCAACATTATGCCATGAATGCTGTTGATTGATTTTAACTTGCATTGAACCCGGAATATTCCTTTAAGGCCTACATTCGTTTTTTCATTAAACATTTAATGCAAGCAGGATTTTAGCATTTTAAAGTCTGCTATATTCTGTGTTGCATGAATTATGTTGCTTATATACATTAACACATGAATGTAAACCATCAGCTTTGTACACAGCCAGGGTAAAATGTACCTTATCTTTGTGTGTGGAAGCATTTTGTGAATTAGAGGCTGTTCTCTGTAGTCCTTTATAATAAACGCGCTGCGCCAGTGAGACACGGATTCCCTAAGCGCGCACTTGAATGCCTTCGCTTGTGCTGCTGTAGTCCAGCATGAGATACATTTCATTTAATAGAAATCTCAATAAAAAAAATGCTTTGGAACTCAAGTCCCCTTGGGTTTAGAGGCACCTGGGCAACGGCCCAATCGGCCCTGTGGTTAATCCGTGCCTGGCCCCCAAATATCCACTGACTCTATGTCTGAAAAGGATGGAATTAATCATCATTATCAATTACAGACCAAACTAAACAAACATGGCTGATAATACAAGAGGTAGCTACATACTACCACATCCCACTAAGTGCACATAAAAAGAAGCCTACCCTTGTATTCAAGACAGGCAACCCAGAGAGTGGAACTTTGAATGAGAAACCTGTTTTGATAAACCTTAGTGTGTTAAGGTTAAGTCTATCACATCCATATCTACACAAACACGTTGCAGGGTGAGCAAGTGTCACATGAAGGGTTTTGGTTTAGAGAGCGATGCAAAGCCTAATGTCACTCTAAACACTCTCGCAATGTATGAGCAGGAAATCTCATCAACTCCAAAGTCTCCAGGCCTCAGATTCAATTTCACTTTTTTTGTCACATAGGAAAGTAGATCATGCCTTATATATTTGGAAGTAATATGTACAGTATGGAAGTGTGTTTGTGTATGTGTGCATGTGTGCGTGTATGCATGCATGTGTGTGCGATCCATGATCTTTTCTAGGCCAGGATTGATATGACTCTAATGAGGAAGAGCAAGCTCTGTTTTCCTTTGTTTATAAAGATTACCCAAAGCCATGGAGAAAAAGTGCAGGATCTGGCTGATTCAGTGAGTTAAGATGACAGCTCTCATTACATTAATGAATGTCTTGACTCTGCAGGTGAGAACCATTATCCCTTTCTGAATCAATGTTAATGTTTTGGTTTGGACGTGTTGCTCAAAACAAACATAGGAATTTTTATAGCGCCACAGAGATGCTTGCGAATTCACTAAAGAGTTGTGGCACTTTTGCGCATAGTATTTCAATGAAAAAACCTGCATATTCACTAACCACACATCTTGAGTAAACAACTAAGTCATTTTTATTCCTTTCGGCGCAAAAACACCTCCGTTCACTGTAAATTAGTCTCTGCATATTAAGCTGGGATAAGAGAATATATTTTAACATACAAAAAGTTACACACTTCAGCTTTAACAATGGAGCTTTAATTAGAAGGCTAAAAGACATCTTCTAACATTGAGCCTTGCATAACAGTGTGTAACAATTTTTTTATTTTTTATTCCTGGGTAGTAAGTGTTATTTCCTAATTGCGTATGCCTCAAAAGTATAGAAAATGTCTATTATTCCCCACAAACTTTGCTTTTGTGACCAGGACAGTGATATTTTGAAATTTACCTATTTTCCAGAACATTCCAGATAGGTTCAGTGCTGAGTAAACTTGGAGTAACTTCTAGAACTTTCTAGAACTTTCCAGTGATATAAATAGTAGTATAAATACAGGGGCCTTAAGCCCACCAGTTCAGTTTAGTTCCAGCTGCCTAAGTGGATACATATCTGCATTTTTCTGAGATGGCATCAAGAGGCTGCAAGCATCCGGCAGACGCATTTTGCTATGTCTGTGGCCAATTTATCAAGACAAGAGTGAAAAAGTACTCCGTGGAAGCATCTGCTAAGATGTGTGAGGCCTACAAGGCATATTTCGGCATGCTTGTCAGGGATCAAGACAAACCCTGGGCACCTCATTTCACCTGCGAGCACTGCAAAAAAAAAGAAAACTCTGGAAGGTAAGATAGACAATTGTTTCTCGGAATTTTGTTATCAAATTTGTTAATCTTTAAAATTTTAAAAGTTTTTAATTTGAAAAGTTTTACAATTTTCAATGTTATTGAAAAATATCATATATGAAAAATTCACATTAGTCATGGGTGAAATACATTTATTTTTGTAGGATGGTACACAGGGGAAAAGAGAGCCATGAAGTTCGTTATCCCAAGAATTTTGCAGGAACCCACTGACCACTCAAGCAACTGCTACTTCTGCATGGTGGACCCTTCCAAACGTCTGACTGGCAAGAATGCACTTGCTATCACATATCTGGACCTTCCTTCATCCATAGCACCGGTGCCACACTGCCATGAGCTCCCCGTACCCACTCCTCCGGAGAGAGAGCAGCCGTCTTTAGAAGAGAGCAGCAAGTCAGAGAGCAAGGAAGATGTTGTACATCCAGATGACGATTTCAGAGATGGAGCTGAGGAGAGAAACCCATACTACCCCAACCAAAAAGACCTCAACGACTTGATTAGAGATCTTGGTCTTACCAAGTCCAATGCTGAGCTTTTGACATCTAGGCTCAAGCAGTGTAACTTTTTGGATGAAAGTGTGCAAGTCGCAGATCAGAGGAAGCGTCACCAACCTTTTTCCAGCTTCTTCACCCGTCAAGATGAGCTCTGTCTGTTCAAGGCAATCGGAATCGCCTGTAACCAGAATGAGAGGCGCCTCTTCATTGACAGCTCATCCAGGAGCCTCAAAGACGTGCTGCTCCATAATGGTAACAAGTACCCGTCTCTTCCCTTGGCTCATTCGGTGAACCTCAAAGAGGATTACAACAGCATCAAGACCTTGCTGGACACCTTGAAGTATGATGAGTACATTTGGGGGCTGAAAGTGAAAGTGATTTACAGTATAATCGTAAATCTCGAAAAACTACTCACTTCTAAATCTTTTGTAGTCATTTTTGTATTACTTTAGTATAAATACATGTTAATTGGATTCATATGTTGTCATATGTTGAATTCATAATTAAGAAATAACACTTACTACCCAAGAACAAAAATTGTGTTACATAGTGTAATCAGTGTTGTGCTTTTAAGATCAAGCTAAAGATGTCAAGTTAAAAATAACGTTTCAATAAAAATAAAAAAATAAAAAATTTTTTTTTTAAATGCATTCTGTTCCATTCCTTTGAGATTTTCTAGTGATTTAACAATGCAAGAATGCATATTATGCAAATGCTCAATAAGAAACCTATCTGATCAGGGTCAGGTGAACCAGAAAGCACACTAATTATATGGGGCTTACTCAAGTCATTCAGGCAACCCAATGACAAATTGATTTAAAAAAAAATCTATTCTTTTATTTTTTTTATTTTTTAAGTTATACAAGCATTAAAAGTTTTGTTTGCTCAAAACTGTTGTTCCAAACATATATAAACACAACTTTATTTTCCCATGGAACACAAAAGGAGATGAAAGGCAGAGGCTTCAGTCACCATTGACTTTCATTGCATCTTTTGTCCAATGAAAGTGAATGGTGGCTGAGGCTAACATTCTGCCTAACATCTCCTCATGTGTTCCACGGAAGAAATAAAGTCATAAAGGTTTGGAACAACATAAGCGAGAGTAAATTATGCCACAATATTTGGGTGAACTCTCCCTTTAAATGCAAGAAGTAACACTTTTCTAAAAACCACCCAACAATTTCTCAACACCAGAATATGCCCGTTAAATCAGTGGTTTATCCAGTTCTCTAAGAATAGCAATACCCCCTGATGTTTTAAGGCAGGGATGATGATTTGACTGCAGGTTCAACTCAATAATAGAGAGTCATCTATTTTTCAGTAAGCCTGATGCAGCCGGATCTTTCAATCATGTCCAAGTCAATTAAACAAACAATTCAGACCAGGGTCCATCTGAGGCTTTGTCACAGCCAGGCAATGAGAAGTGTGTGTGTGTGTGTGTGTGTGTGTGAGCAGTCTCTTTATCAGTGCCTGACCAGATGAAGTTCTGTATCTGTCATTTTTTTTTTTTTTTTTTATTACTGGCTTTACTAACTCATTACAGCCTCTTTTGGTCATCTTACTGTGCCTAGGCAACAGGGGCCAAATTCTTCTCTTCACTTAACAAATCCAAGGGATGTGTGAGACCTGTTTAGCATGTGGACTGAACACATGAGCACATGCAGTTGAATTTAGATTGAAAAGGAAAACAAGACTGGGTTGCTGTGTTTTCAGAGACTGTACAATTTATGCTCTTTGCAGAAGTTATCGTGCCAAAGTGATAAGCGAGACTGTGTTCAGGAAAGTATAGTGAAAGGAACTCTTAGAGACCCACAGTGCCTTGTGCGTGTCATCATGATGGATTTGTTTGAGCTCAAATGCTCTTGGAACAAATGAGTGAGACTCCATTTACTCAGTAGGTCATAGAGATATGCGAATCACCTGCACACGTGCTCCAGATTTTTCCTTCAATTCTGTGCGATTAAATGTCAATGACACACACCAAAAAGTGGAGCTCCTATAATTAGTCAACAGCAAATGTGCTTATTATGAGAATAGTGGCAGAGATGGATTGGCATAAATCATTGAGAGGAGAAGGACTCCATGGCATACACTCCAGAATTATCAAAGCACAGAAAGAAAATAACTCAAAGGAAAATAGAAAAAACTCAACTCATAGTCATAGCTAACAAGCTGAATTTTACAACTGGCTAAGAATAAGAAAGATTAGATATCTTAAAGTGTGTTGAAGAACTTAACTGTGTTAACTGCATCTAAAGCCACTTTTCCACCATCGGGACGAATGGTTCCGAGCACGGTATGGAACGATTACAGTGGCATTTCCACTGAAGCATGGTTCGGCACGATTATAAACAAGGAAAGATTAGCTAACCATACTCAATCGTGCTCGGTCGTGCTGGTGGGATGACTTTAGTATGTGGTGGCTCATTTAGTGTATCTTTATCATTTTATTATGATGGTTTAAGTAGTATTGTAGGCTACACTTGTTTTTCTACATGCCTTTTTCTTCAGGGAAGTAGATTACTAGCTCAATTAAACTCAAAATACATCAATATATTCTCATATACTATTTTCATATAATACTTATAGAACATTTTGTCAATAAATATCCTTTTTAGCTTGTCTGGGAACTTTTAGCTTTCTGCATCGTGTACGGTGGAAAACACAAGCCCTCATGATGGTAATCCTCTTGCCTTTTTCTCTTTACTTTCCTTTTTGAGACATGGTCTGTGTCTTTGCTGTTTGTTAGAAGAGTAAAACCAGGGAAAAAAGTCCTAAAAAATAGAAATATGCGATCATCCTCCATAGCACGCTGCAGTCGCTCTAATGTTTACCTCTCACACCGTCGCCAACAGATGGATCTGTTACGTAGATTCTCCTGATTTCACAGCACCATAGTGGGAAAAACAACTGTAACTGCAGCTGCTGGCCTGGATCGGCATGGAACGTTACGGTTTTGCAATGAGAACTGTTCGGCCCAATGGTGGAAAAGCGGCTTAAATGCTTACAATCTGGATAGATATAAAAGAGCATAAAAACTAAATGAAACTGCATTCATAAGGCATTTATCTTTTGTAATTTAACATATTTCTAAGTGAAACAGAATTAGAGTAAATAAATCTTTTAAATAAATCTTAGAATAAAATAAAACCTTTACGTCATGAACTTATGACGTGGATGGGACGTGACATTCACATCCTCACATTTAAATTCGGTTTCATTAAGAAGTGTAATGAGCAAGACACTGGATGTGCACAAGCCTTTGCCCCATCAAGGAGGATCAATTCTAATAAATGATGCAACATCAGGAGATCAGACTCAGCCTTTGATGCAAGACGAACAATATAGAGTTCACTGATGGAGCAAAAGTTCACACACTTGCATGGTCATGACCGACCTTAGATTCTCCCAACATATCATCATATGGAGCCACCTGCTGTAGCAAAAGCAAGAGAGAAAAACAGCAGGGCCCCAAACTATTTTCCATGTATGACACCCATCATCAGTTCCCTTTAAAAACCAACCCATTATTCCAGCTTTAAGGAAAGGCGGGTGAGGAGTATCTCTCTAGGCGTTTTCGCATATAATAATGGATGCTAGACTATGTGGTGATGTAATCCTCACTGATCAGGGCACTACATTTATGTCATGTTCACTACGAGAATTGTACGAATTATTGGGCATTAAATTGATTCGGACCAGCGTTTACCACCCCAAAACGGACGGCTTGGTTGAATGATTTAATCAGACCCTGAAGAATTTGATTCATAAGTTTGTGCATGAGGATGCTCGAAATTTGGACAAGTGGCTTGAGCTCCTATTATTTGCAGTTTGAGAGGTCCTGCAAGCGTCCACGAGGTTCTCCCCATTTGAATTATTGTATGGGTGTCGACCGCACGGCATGCTCGACGTTATACAGGGAAATTGGGAGGTGGGACAAATAGCAAAAACTAAATTCAATACGTTCTTGACCTGTGAGCAAAACTCCACACACTGGGGCAATTAACACAGGAGAATTTGCTCCAGGCTTAAGAATGTCAAAGCTGGCTGTATAATAGGGGTACTCAGCTACGGGAATTTACACCAGGAGATAAAGACCTTGTATTGCTCCCCGCATTGAGCTCTAAATTACTCGTCAAGTGGCAAGGACCCTTTGAGGTCACACAGCGAGTTAGGGAAATCAATTATGCTGTGAAACGAATGGATAGAGGTGGAGCACGTCAGATTTACCACCTCAACCTCCTAAAACCGTGGAGAGAGGCGGTCCCCGTGACTTTGGCGATGGTGGTTCTGGAGAGGGAGGAGCTCGGACCAGAGGCCAACTTAAAAGAGTCACCCCGGTAACTTGTGGGGACCTTCTCACCATCCCAAGTCATGGAGGTTGCCAGGTTGCAAGGAGAATTCTCCGACGTGTTCTCGCCTCTTCCCGGTCGTACGAATCTCATAGAGCGCCATATCGAAACGACCCCAGGGATAGTGGTACGTAGTCATCCCTACCGATTACATGAGCACAAGAAAGAAGCGGTTTGGGAAGAATTAAAGGCCATGCTGGATATGGGGGTAATAGAAGAATCCCACAGTGACTGGGCCAGCCCGGTGGTTCTGACTCGGTCTGGTTCTGTGTGGATTATAGAAAAGTCAATGTGGTGTCTAAGTTTGATGCGTACCCGATGCCTCGGATTGAGAGCTGCTCGATCGGTTAGGCGCAGCTCGCTTTTATTCGACACTGGATTTGACGAAGGGATACTGGCAGATCCCCTTAACTCCCATGTCCTGTGAAAAGATGGCATTTTCCACACCGTTTGGATTACACCAATTAGTAACGCATCCGTTCGATTTGTTCAGGACCCTGGCTATGTTTTAACAGCTCATGGACAGAATACACAGACCACACGCTTCTTATGCCTGCGGCATCTGAGGGCTGTCCTGAGATCGTTGAGACAGGCGGGACACACAGCAAACCCAAAGAAGTGCACAATTGGAAGAACGGCTTCCACTTGGGTCATGGGCAGGTGCAGCCCCAAATTGATGAGACCGCTGATTTCATGAACAGTGATTGCAGCCTGCCCGAGACCTAAGACCAGAGACAGTTCCTGGGGCTGGCTGGCTATTATCATAGGTTTGTGCCTAACTATTTGACCATCACCAGCCTGCTGACTAATCAGACTAAAAAGAGGGCACCAGATCCGGTCCACTGGATGGAGCCCTGTCAGCAGGCCTTCACGCTGGTGAAGCTGCACTTTGCGGCGGGCTGTTATTGCACTCTCCCGACTTCACTCTCCTCTTTATCTTGCAGACAGACGCATTGGACAGGGGGGTGGGATCGATACTGTCCCAGATGATGGAGGAGGAGAAGCGCCCCATGATGTACATTAGTTGTAAGCTCTTACTGAGGGAGACCAAGTACAGCACAGTTGAGAAGGAGTGTTTGGCTATCAAGTGAGCAGTCCTCACCCTCCGGTACTATCTGTTGGGGTGTGCTTTCACCCCCTGTTCGGACCACGCCTCACTCCAGTGACTCCATCGCATGAAGGATACCAAAGCGCAGATCACCTTTTTAAGTTTGAGGTGGTCCACAGGCTGGGGGCGCAGATGGCTGTTGTGGATTTCCTCTCCAGAAAGTAAGTGACAGTCCGGACTGCTCCCTGGCCTGAGTCAGACGTTGGGGGTATGTGGTGATGTGGGCTTGGCCGAGCAACGTCTGTGGAGAGCAAGGCCGGGAGAGGAAGAGCGGTAAGGATTGACACCTGTGGGAAATTATCTCTAACAGCTGTTTTGTGTTGCAGTGAGAGCTGGAGAGGGATAAAAGGGAAATCCAGACCGCCGGAGGGGAGAGAGATGCACGAAGCTGCGTGTGTGTATGCAGTGTACGGCTGAAAAGCATTATTTTGTGTGTTACACTGAAAAGTGTATATAAATAGACTCACATGGATTATTTATCCGGCTCTCGCTTCCTCCTTCACAAAGAGAGCAAGAGACTTGTCACAGACTACTATAATAAATGGCAAAAGATTAGACCCTGGTGTATATTCTGTTGTGCTTGATATTGATATTTCACAGTTAAAACCTGTAAGGCCAGATTCAATGTGCATGTATGTATTTGCTGTCTGCGAGAGAAGAGAACAGACGGAGAAGCGCTGGGGAAAAGGGCAGGAAGAGTAAAAGGAAGAGCAAAAAAAAACAAAAAAAAAAAAACACAAAGCCAAGCCTAAGGCTAACGTCTATGGAAAACTCAAACTATTTACTAATTATTCCAAAATTCAAAGTGTGGTGTGGTGGGTAGCTATTGACCATGCCTTGTATTATGTGCATCAGCACACATACGTAAAAAATCGGACAACTTCACCTTTAGCTGGAGATTACTTTGTTGAACTCATTAGCATGACTGTGCTCCAATGCATATTACTTTCTGTGTAAACCAATGAATGTGCCATGTACAGAGAAAAATGTCCACATACAGTGAAAGGCCACTACAATATTTAAAAAGGTCACGTTACATCAGCAACTTTAAATAATCAATAATGCTCCAAATTAAAAAACCTAGTTTATGTCTAATATGCAAAGTTTAAAAAAGTGACTGACTTTTAGGCTTATTTTTAGACAATACAATTAATAACAAACTTTCAATTTAGCTAATATTATCTGAGATTTATAATTATGGTTTATGGAGATAATGATATTTTTTAATTCAAAAATAATGAATTAACAATATAATATTAAATATATTATACTACAACAATAATACATAATAGAAACAAATGTGAATAGAATATTTATATGATTAGTTCATATTTTACTTTGTTGAGTACTCATTTTTTATTCATAGATTTATAATATTGGTTTTGGAGAAGAAATGCTTGCGCTTCACTGCTTCCAGCAGCTCATTCAAACAAATAAAGGATATAAAATGTGCACTCCTACAATAATCTACATTTTACAATATAAGGGCTCCGGACTAAAATAATGACTTTGGAGCAATTGGCTCCTAAACTGAAACATTAAGGAGCCAAATGGCAGTTTTTAGTAGACAAATCAAAGATTTTCTCGATGTAGATTGCTGTTCAGAAACAAGATAGAAAGCCGAAGAAAAGGAAGTCAGCTGATAACCCATTCATCTAAGGTTTAATAAACAGTATATATGGTTGAGAAGATAAGTTTGAATTCCCTTTTGTCTCATAAATGTTCACACCCCTTTCATAATTTATACAAATATGAGAGATAAAAGATTTTTTTTATTTAGTACTGCTCTTCAGAATCTACATTACAGATATTTACATATAGTATGCATATAGTAGTGTGTTGTCTTCTTGACCATCAATGAATGATTGCACCTTGTGTAATAGTTGTGTACAAGTCCCTCAATTGTCCTAAGTGTCAAAAGCTTGATATTTTATATATATATATATATAGTGAATTGTTTGGCCCCAGACACAGAGACTACAAGAGTGCAAATTGAATAAAATCCCAGATGCAGTTTATTGTGCTACTCCAATCCCAATCAATAATTACCAAAAGAAAAAAAGTGGTACACAATACAGGACTTTTAATTATAAATAAGCCCGAAATACACATAGGAGTCTTATTTTGAAATGTCTGCGCTCCCAGTTGTGAGCTCACTCACAACTGGGACGGCTGATTCGCTGAGAAAGTGAATCTGATTCAAACTGCTAACCTGAGCTCCTGAGTTCAAACCCCCCTTCAAACCCAAAGATCCGGTTCAAAAGAGTAATTTGTTCACGACTCTCTCACGCTGGGTTTGTTGTTGCGTGCGGAGCAGCAAGCTCGTCAGAAACAGAACGGGTGAAAAGCGGCTCGAGACACACTGGTTGTGTGCGTTCAAAAATATATTAAATAACTCACAAAATGATATCTGACGAAACCGCATATGAACATACACAACCCGACTGTCGCCAATGGCGACTAGATTTTAAATTATTGTCGCAATCAGTTATTTTTGGTCGCATTTGTGACCATTTTAGTCACAGTCTGGAGCCCTGTATAAACAATTAAAAGTAAACATTGTCATATTTCATCAACACTATATCATCAACAGTTGATCTTTAGTGATCGCTTGTCATAAATTTCCGATATGGTTTAATGATTGTGAACTGCTCTACAACAGCTGAAAACACTCACAAGCCCCCACATGCTTGGAGAAAATACAACATTGCCACGTTTTCACTCTGAGGGATGCAGCGCATGCATTCATTTAATTAAATCGTATTCTTTTGAAGTTTGATAATCACTTTAGGTCATATCATGATTCCTGTCTTTCCGCTCCCAAATTTAAGACCTCTTTAAAAGAAAATTAAGACTTTTGTTGCATCATTTAGATATTTAAGACTTTTTAAGACCTTACATTTTGGAAAACTGAATTTAAGACATTTTAAGACTTTTTAAGGATCCGCGGAAACCCTGGTAAAGCACACTTACTTTATGGGGTAGAAAAAGGGAGTTGACACAGGAAATCAAACTTGCAGTGTCTTCGGCATCAGGCTGGCCACAGATAACAATCTACAAGAAAAATAAGATATTGTTACACTGACCAGAACAACTGAACAAAAAAACAAAAAAAACTTGTGAACAGAAAGACTTATGAACAGCAGAATGAACAAATGAGAAAAGCATGAAAGAGATGAAGAAAGGGTCAGTGGTGCTTGTGCAGCACTGTAATGAGGTGGGCAGGTGTGATGCGGAGCAGGCTGCCCTTAGCTGGACCTCTAGCTTGTTATTCCTCCTTCTCTGATGACTTCTCCGCTGGTGAGCTCTGATGGCCATGACACGTTCACAGCTTTTACAACTGTCCGGGAACAGGAGAAAACTTGGGAAAGTGCCCTGACAGGAAAAACTTTTATCCAGCTACAAGACCAATCAGTCTAAGGGATGTGTTAGTCGGAATGTGACTGATCCAAGAGCTAACAATCCTGACAGAGCAGACTGATGACTGGCTATGGATGCTACACTCATATTTTTTTAACAAACAGGAGCTACAAGGGTCATACCATGTTTAAAAGACCATATGTTGTGTTTTGGATGCTGATCACTGTGATGGAATGCTGGTGTACTGGCGTCCCTTCCGAGCATCCATACCTTGGTCAACCAGCTAAGTTTGATGTTGAACAGTATGGCTATTGCTGGTCCACAAGCTAGACCAGCACCAAAGCAGACCAAAAACCAACAGATATTCAAGATGGTTTAAGCTGGTCTTTTCCGCAGGGCACTTCACTAATACCCAAAAAGCTGATTTGGCATCCAAATTTCTAAGGGTTAAATATAAAGTATATACAATTTTTTTTAATTTGAGTCACACTAAATTTGTTTAAAACTCAGCTAAACATGCATGGAAACATGAATAAATACAAAAAAGCATCAAACAACCAGCAGAGAGGGCGCAAGCCTGCAGGCTAATGCATCAGAAGTGACAGTCCCAACTGAAGAGAAGTTCACTCTCAGGTTTTCAGAGCATTAAGTGAAGAGGTTCTTCAGTGGGACTGGATTACATATTCAGCCATGTCCTTAAGTCCATCTAGCACTTGCGATCACATGGTAATATTACCATGGTAACATTAAATCTATTAGTCCACCATGTTTTAAAGACCAAGATTACTTAGCTTGTCATCAAGCTAAGGAATCTGGGTCAACGCATCTCCTTCAGTCTGTGGATCCTGGAATTCCTTGTGGTGGGTTTGAGCACTGACTGAATCATATCTCATCATTGAATGATGAGAAGGTCTACTTGGATTAGGTGGAGACAACTCCAAGAAGGTAATGGTGGACTTTTTGGAGATGATGAATAGGGCCCCTAAGTGAGTAACAACAATCAAGTTCACATCACAGAAAACTGTCCCAAACATGCCTTGAAAAGATCCGGTTGGATCCCTAGATGCTGAGATCTTTTCACCATGCATGCACAATTGAAAGCATCCTGTCAGGGTGTATTAATGTCTGATACAGTAGCAGCACCCTGGCCTGCAGGGACCTGCGGAGGGTTGTGCGGTCAACCATACATATCACCTGTGGTGTACCGATCAACCTGCAGGACATCTACACTAGATGGAAGAGCACTAAGGTGAGAAAAATCATTAGGGATCCCAGTGACTTGATCAATGGTCTCTTCTGTGTTCAGGAAAAAGCTTTAGGAGAACTCAGAAAGGTTCAGGAGGAACTAAATTAAATTCAAGAAATGTGGATCCTAAATGACGACCTCACTAACTGTAAAATAAAAATAAATAAATAAAATTAAAAAAAACACTTTTCCACCTTAAAGGGATAGTTCACCCAAAAATGAAAATTCTCTCATTGTTTACTCATCTTCCTGCCATCCCAGATGTGTATGACTTTCTTTCTTCAGCAGAACACAAATAAAGATTTTTAGAAGAAGTTTTCAGCTCTGTTGGTCCATACAATGCAAGTGAATGAGTGCCAAAATTTTGAAGCTCCAAAAATCACAAAAATCATCATAAAAGTAATCCATACAACTCCAGTGGCTTAATCCATATCTTCTGAAGCGATTTGATAGGTGTGGGTGAGAAATGGAACAATATTTAAATTTTCATCCCTGCTCAGTCAACCTCCACTTTCTTCTTATTGTGTTATTGATGATTCACCTTTTTCATGCAGATGCCCTCTACTGGGCAGGGAGAAGAATTTATAGCACAATAAATTCACCTACCATATCACTTCTGAAGATATAGATGTAACCACTGGAGTAGTATGGATTACTTTTATGATGGCTATATATGTTTTTTGGAGCATCACAAGTTTGGCACCCATTCACTTGTATTGGATGGACCTACAGAGCTGAAATGTTTTTCAAAATGTTTTAATTTGTGTTCAGCAGAAGAAAGAAAGCCAACAATTATTTTAAATGTACATAAACAATAACCATACATTGTGGTTACTACATGGTTAGTTCAGAACGATTACAATAATCAATAAATGCTCCATTTTGCCATTACTCCACCAACATGATTTGCATTATAAACTATTTTGCATACTGAGACACCATTGTGTCACTGATTTTCAATTATTGGTGCTTTTATTGTTTCTGCATTTTATTCACATTTAAGGCCTATTCTCATGGCAATAAAAATAACATTTCATAGCCATTGCATAAGATGGGCATGATACAACAGGTAGATTTGTTGTGTAGACAGACCAGACAAAAAAATAACAAAATAAAAAATAGGATTAGTGCCAAATATTGGATCTCTACATTACACCTTGTAATGTAAATGCAGCCTAACTGACATGTCAAATCAATTGACAGTAGTAGGTTCTATATAAACATATCAGTATGAATATAGTGTTTAATAGCTTATTAATTTCTTTAGTACTTTAGCAGCTTTAATATGGCTTTCACAAAAAGCCATTTTTAATTTGAACTTAATTTATATTAATTTTGAATGATTAATTTAAATTACTAAAAGTATATTCTATATAAATACAAGTATAGTATGTTTAATAACATATTATTTTCTTCTCTCATGTCAAAATTGGCACAGAGAATTGTATAACAGTGAAATTTTGCTGAATTGTCACAAAACTATTTGCTTTAATGAGCAGCTGTTGGGTAAACTGAGGTTACCTGTTTAAGGGTGTAATGTTGGGCCATTACACTGCGGACCATTTCTGGCAGTGCGATTGGCACTTTAACCAGTCTATCAGAGAAGGCAGCCAGTAATTGCTGAGAGCGTTGTATCCAATCCTGTCTGCCTGTGAGGTGGGAGAGCCGCAGCAAGTTCATGGCAGAAACGGAGTTTGCACTGGGCTCAGCACCATCCTGATCTAAGAAAAAGAGACACAATGGGAGTTTTTCGGTCAAGCAAACAGCCCAATGCAACAACCTGTATGTTTTCCATCACAATGATGTAAACAGTTTAGCTCTGGAAAAACTGGCATCATAACATCGATGGTTCCAATATCAATTTAGCCGGGGCTCATTTATGAAGTCACGCAGGGCTTAGAGTGGCTGGTATCACGAGTAAAGTGGCTCGAGCTGTGAGCTGATTTACTTTATCTGCTCTTTGTTTGTGAATGCGTGTGCTGGGAGTGGGTTCCCGTACCCTGTGTCACAATGTAATGAGCTGATTGCATCTGGGAACTGAGAGGGACTGAAGCGATGACTGATGAATAACAGAAATGCTGTCCCAACCAAACACATGCAGACGATACCTGGTAGCTCGCTCTTTGGAAGACAGAAGCACCATACACATACAAAACTTATCTAATAAGAGGACATAGGAAAGACTTTTATTCTTTTTATCTAAAGCAAAGCTAACCTAATAATTGGTTTTCTTTGAGGATGACCCCAAAGGAAGGTTTTGTTGGATTTAGATCACACCTTTAGCATTTGTCCCCAAATGTCCTCAAAGGGAGGTTTTGTCAGAGTTAGCTAATTTCTCTGGACAAGTTAGAGAGTTAGCTGATTTCTTCTGTCCCTGAACTACTGCTGTAGTTATCCCCACACACATCAACACACATGATCTTTCATAAAGTCAATATGGAAAATAACAGACCATAATCTATAATAATGCAACCACACTTCACAAACAACTTCAGTTTTGCACAGCACCAAAAAACCCAGAAGATTCTCAAGCCCAAAGAAATCCTATAGGTTTATGTGACAAGGAGGAGGGCGTTGCCAGGCCGTGAGGGTACACGGCCGGGCACTGAATCAGCTGATCAGCGGGAGAGACAAGTTAAAGGGGGGCCGGAGACACCAGTTTGAGAGAGAGAGATGCACACGGCCACGCAGCATGTGTGTGTGTTTGTTATGTTTGATTTATGTTGAGTTTGACATTAAACTTTACATTTACTGTTCAGCTAGTTCCCGCTTCCTCCTTGCCATCCTTTTACCTGTTACAGTGGTGCCGAAACCCAGGAATTAAGGGAGAAAGAACATCGCCATGGATCCCTCACCTCTGGAGGATGTGGTCAAGACCCTCGCAGCATCCACCAGATGCAACATCAGGCCCTCCTCGAGCTGTGCACTGAGCAGGAACAGCAATTAATTGCGCTCCTCCAGGTCCAAGCGGAGGACCGGCAGATGTTCCAGAGCTTGCTGCACCAGGAGGGTGCTTGCCGCCGTGACCCCGGACCCCGTGATCGCCCCGCCCCAGGTCAATGGGCCCCCTCAACGATCCGGAGGCCTTCTTGGAGCTCTTTGAGTGGACAGCAGGGGCATAGGGATGGCCGAGCACCCAGTGGGCGGTCCGATTGATTCCACTGCTGTCTGGGGAAGCCCAACTCGCGGCGCAGCAGTTACCAGTGGAGAACCTCCTGGTGTACACCGACTTGAGAAAAGCCATCTTGCAATGGGTCGGCCAGACACCCGAGCAGCAGCACCAATGCTTCCGCTCTATGACCATTGGTGAGCATGGCCAACCGTTCGCCTTTGCCCAACAGCTCCGGGACGCCTGCCAGAGCAGGCGTGGAGCCTGGGTCAGTCTGTTGGTGCTGAGGGGAGCTCAGGCCATTTCCGGGACCAGTGCCCGCTGATAGAGGTGGGCACATTGGTTCGGGTCCCCAATGCACCACAGGCCGCCTCCGATCGAGCTGGGACGTACCGCATACCTGTGAGTATTAAGGGGGGTACATACCAGGCCTTGGTGGATTAAGGTTGCAGCCAAACCTCCATCCATCAATGCCTAGTTCAAGACGACGCTTTGGGTGCTAGTCACAAGGTGAATGTAAGGTGTGTGCATGGGGGTATCCAAGATTATCCTGTAGTGACCATGATGATTAAATTTCGTGGACAAAAGCATAGTGTCAAGGCTGCGGTTAGTTCGCGCCTTACTCATCCGCTAATTTTGGTCATGAATTGGCCAGCGTTTTCCACTTTATTAAGGGAAATTTGTGCAGATGGGTCCTGCAACAGAGCGTCTCGGTATGGACTGTGATGTGCTGGCTGGGGAGGTGGAGCCTGGGCCATCTACGTCAGCTCCACATCAGGATGACGTAAGGGTGGGGGAAGTCTCGGCTTCCCCAGCCCTTAGAGGATTCCCTGCTGGGGATTTCCCTCTGGAGCAGACGTGAGACGAAACTCTTAGAAGTACGCCTTCAACCAAGTGAGAGTGAATGGTGGTCACCGCCTTCAGCCAGACATTGCACTCGCCTATCTGTACTTTTCTATTAAAAATGACTGGTTGTATCAAGTGAAGCAGGACACCCAGACAAAGGAAGATACAACACAGTTATTGATACCGAAGAGCTGCCAAAAATGTTATTCCAGATGGCTCATTATAATCCGATGGCGGGTTAATTAGGGCAGGAAAAGACACTGAACCGGGGATTCGCGGAGATGTTCGCAGATGGTGTGCGGCATGTCATGAATGTCAGCTGGTGAATCCGCTGGCACCCCAAGAGCGCCTTTGCAACCGCTTCTTTTGATCAGGGTCCCCTTCAAAAGAATTGGTATGGACCTCGTCGGGCCATTAGAGCGGATGGCATGTGGGCATCGCTTTGTGTTGGTTCTGGTGGACTATGCAACACGATATCCAGAAGCAGTGCCTCTACGCAACATTTCAGCACATAGTGTTGTGGAGGCACTCTTCAGAATAATCTTCCGAGTGGGGATTCCAAAAGAAATCCTCAATGATCAAGGCACTACTTTTATGTCACACACAACACGAGCTGTTTGAATGATTGGGTATTAAATCAATTCGGACAAGCGTGTTCCACCCGCAAATGGATGGCTTGGTCGAGCGGTTTAATAAAACCCTGAAAAACATGTTTCGTAAGTTCGTGCACGAAGATGCATGGAATTGGGATAAGTGGTTTGAACCCGTTATCCGCCGTACAAGGGGTCACGCAAGCCTCCACGGGGTTCTCCCCATTTGAACTGTTGTATGGGCATAGGCCTCACGGTGTCTTAGATGTTGTGAGGGAAAATTGGGAGGAGGGACCTTCAAACAGTAAAAATGAAATTCAATACGTTCTTGACCTGAGAGCAAAACTCCACACATTGGGGCAACCAACACAGGAGAATTTGCTACAGGCTCAAGAATGTCAATCCCGGCTGTACAACAGGGGAGCTTGGCTATGGGAATTTACACAGGGAGATCCCACATCAAGCTCTAAATTTCTTGCAAAGTAAGTCAGGGAAGTCGATTGTGAGGTTATACGAACAGATAGGGGCGGAGCACGGCAAATTTACCACCTCAACCTCTCAAAACCGTGAAAAGAGGTGGTGCCGGAGAGGGAGGAGCTCGGGCCGGACATGAACTTAAAAGCCAATCACGGCACCCCGTTCACTTGCGGAGAACACCTCTCACCATCACAAGTCACCGACGTGACTCGGTTGCAAAGAGAATTCTACGACATCTTCGCCTCTTCCCGGTCATACGAACCTCATAAAACACAATATCGAAACAACCCCAGGGGTAGTGATATGCAGTCATCACTACCGATTACCTGAGCACAAAAAAAAGTGGTTTGAGAAGAATTAAAGGTCATGCTGGATATGGGGGTAATAGAAGAATCCCACAGTGACTCGGTCCGGTTCTGTATGGATTATAGAAAAGTCAATGTAGTGTCTAAATTTGACAAGTATCCAATGCCTCATATTGACAAACTGCTCGATCGGTTGGGTGTGGCTCGCTTTTATTCGACACTGGATTTAACGAAGGGTTATTGGCAAATCCCCTTAACACCAATGTCCCATGAGAAAACAGCCTTCTCCACACCGTTTGGCTTGCACTAATTCGTGACCCTTCCATTCGGTTTGTTTGGAGCCCCGGCTACATTTAAGTGCCTTATGGACCTGCACTCTGTGTATGCCACTGCCTATCTGGATGACATCATTATATACAGTTATGATTGGCAGCGCCATATGTAGCATCTGAGGGCGGTTTTGAGGTTGCTGCGATGGGCGGGACTCACGGCAAACCCCAAGAAGTGCACAATTGGACAGGTGGAGGTACAGTATCTGGGGTTCCACTTGGGTCACGGGCAGGTGCGCCCCCAAATTGAAAAGACCGCTGCGATTTAGGCCTGCCCGAGACCCAAGACCAAAAAGGAGGTGAGACAGTTCCTGGGGCTGGCTGGCTATTATAGGAGGTCTGTGCCCAATTATTCGGACATCACCAACATGCTGGCTGATCACACTAAAAAGGGAGCCCCAGACCTGGTCCAGTGGTGGGCCGTTGTTACATGATCCTGATTTTTCTCTCCCTTTTGTTTTACAGACCGACGTGTCGGACAGGGGGTTGGGAGCCATATTGTCACAGGTGGTCGAGGGGGAGGAGCATCTGGTGCTGTACATTAGCCGTAAGCTTTCAGCAAGAGAGGCAAGGTACAGCACCATTGAGAAGGTGTGTCTGGCCATCAAGTGGGTGGTTCTCACCCTTCTGTATTACCTCCTGGGACAGGCTTTCACCATCTGTTTAGACCATGCCCCGCTCCAGTGGCTCCATTGCATGAAGTATACCAACGCGCGGATCACCCGTTGGTATCTGGCTCTTCAGCCATTTAAGTTCGAGGTGGTCCACAGACCGGGGGCACAGATGGCTGTTGCAGACTTTCTCTCCAGAAATGGGGGGGGGATATGTGGGGGATATGTGGTTATATATATATATATATATATATATATATATATATAAAACAGAAAAAAATAAAAAAATAAAGTGATTACACTAAAGTGTTTTTTATCCAACTGCATAAAATGTAGAGTGCCAGTTGCTTTGGGAGGCAATCCGTCTTCCACTGACATAGAAAGAGGTGAAGGGACTCTGTTCTGACACGTGACGGCACCGCATGGCTCTTTATGGAGCCAACTCTGCACGCCTGGCTCACTACATAATGGCCCAGTCACTCAGAAAAAATGAAAGATCTGCCTTATTTCCATTTTAATTTATCAGAGGCAACAACAAAAACATAACAGTTAACTTTCCCTCATCCATATCTCCTTGGTGTCAGTGCCATTTTCACAGTGCCATCAGTCAAAAACTCAGGCACGGCGGTGTGACTACATGCTCACATCAGCTCGTCCTTCCAATTCCAAGGGAGAATATATGGAACCAAGCCATTCGGGACATTAAGCCCCGGTGCTTATACACTTTGAAAGTATGTGTGCGGCTATTTGTATTGACGTGGGAGAAAAATAGCATGAAAAATCACCATCACATACCAGTTCCACAGCACTGTCGTGCAAAAGGTGATGAATGGCACAAAGTGTGGAATAATGTGGTTGTGATGCTTCTTCAAGGAAATATCAATTGCTTTAACAATGCAGGCTTTGATGTACAGGATCAGCCTTCTATATTGGTAATTTTTTTCCAGAGACGTGGAGGGGTGGAGGAGGAGATATTAGAATTTAACAGAAGCAGGAAGATGGACTGGAAAAGAAAATAGCAAGAGAAAGAGAAATAGGGGTACTCTTTGGGAAAGATGGAAAAAGAGAGGAGAAGGATATTACAGCATAACGAAAGACAGTAATGAGGTTATATAAGGGGAGAGTAGGGTGGTTTCAGCAAGGTATGTCAGGCTGAAACACAGTTACCCATGCGAGGCTCCATAAGGCAGAGAGTGGAGTGTGGAAGAGTGCAGTGGTGGTGCTGTCAGTGACTGGGTGATAGGGCGACAGCGGAGCACAGTGACAGCTAGAAATCTCCATTACTCTTTCCATGTAAATCAAAACCACCTACACACTCCCAAAGCAAAAAGCCCAGACCTGACAGATACATTGCCTTTCCACAACCTTTGTACCAAAGAGGTCTATAATACCTGGAGAGAGCTATCTGTTCACATTTCCATTCATCTCAACGCAGTTGCTTGGCTGGCACATGAATAGCTGCCATCTTTGTTCAAGGGCACTGAGTTCTGGACACTTTCTAATTTGCGAAATGCCATGTGAATAATCACTCTGGAGCCTCAGGAAAAAGACTTCCTAACAATGTTGATTGGCTGATGGCATCACAAGAATGCGCACAGTCCCAAGCTCTTCACTGGCGACTATCTTGTCTGTGCATGTGCTGTGATGCCAAATGCAGACTTTTAAGAGCCCTCCAAAAAAAAATCAGGCACTGCCAAAACATCTACAGTATTTTTAAATGCTGCTTGCAAAAAGTTTTATGAAGTCAAAATACAAGGCTACTTTTGAATAGCTGTCAATGGAGAAAGATGCTTTTTACATCCAGAATGGTGTAAAATGGCATCTACTAGTAGAGGCTGTCAGTCAGACCTTGACTCCATGCATTGTCCAGAGCAGTATCACAAATGATGTCATAATGGTGCAACTCACCCTGTTTGAGAGCCAGCAGTAGTGTTGGATCTGATGGGTCACTGCAGAAGTAGCCGCTGCCCTGGGAATCCCAGAACAGCTGATCCTGTCTCTGCTGGAGTTCTTCAGCCCATTGCAACCAACGGACCCGCTGTGTGGCCTCAAACAGGTCCAGCAGCCCACACACCACAAAGGCATAATCATCCAGGAAGCCCGCAATGGGGGATGCACTAAAGATCACATTTTAGAAGATTAAGAGAACATTAGTGTAAGGTCAAAATTTTTCTTTCTGTGGTTCCGAAAACACTATGAATTCCATGTATGTTTAATGTTGAGTTGACCTACATAACAGTACAATTAAAGTGTGTAATTTCTGGGACAGAACAGTCAAAAAGCACAGAATGTAATTATTATTATTTTTTTCACACTGCACAGCCCCAAGGGGATGAATATACATTACACACATTCACAGGGTAAAGTTCCCCCATTAATTGCACCCTAATTCAATCTAATACAATTGTGTATGTTCACATGGTACACTTTTTCTTATTTTGCTGAGCTTCATATTGATTTGCTGCCAACATAGGCCATTGCAATTCAAGACAGAGAATCTGTAAGAAATGTCATCTAGTCTGTCACCCCTCTCCAATTCTTAATCAATGAGTGTGATAGTCCTCTGAAAGAAGATTTTTGCTGGAATTTCAGCTAAAACACTCAGTAGGTGCAACATTCTCTTGCAAAATCGAGTGGTTTTAGGTTGGCTAGTGATCTGCCGCCTTTTTAGGATAGTCTACCCAAAATGAAAATTCTGTCATAATACACTCACCCTCATATTGTTCCAAACCTGTTTGACTCTCTTCTGTAGAACATAAAGGGAGATGTGAATCAGAATGTTAGTCTCAGTCACCATTCACTTTTAAAGAATTCTGACTAACATTCTGCCTAAAGGTGCGGTCACACATACCATCTCAAAGGTAATCCACGTGATCGTGAATTTCGCGGAATGGACTTCCGGTGGCAAAGTATTTCCTTGCGCTGATTTTGCCTTGAGTTCAAGTCTGGTGAACTTTGACAGGCAAAATCATTGTGCTGACCAACAGGAAGTGGCTTAGTTTGGCGGTGACCTCTGTGTGGGTGGTGCTTCGTACACAGCTACAATGAGTGGCAGATTGACTTAAGAATGAATTGCGGCCAGTAAAAGTGAATTTTTTTCCCACGAGCTTTCTGCGCTGGTTTAGCGTCCGATTCACTAAAAACATGCCCACAAAATCGCTGCTGAACACAATTTGCATGCGCAATCCTGATCTTGCTGTCCGATTCTAAGTGCTATATAGCAGAGAATGCCACAGACAACCACATCTGGCACACCCTGCTGGGACTGTACAGCATCACTTTGATCCAGATACCTCGTTCATCTCTTAAACATGCAGAACGTGTGCTTGATATATGCCAGGTTATAATGTTCTTCTTCATCATTTGATTAATTACTGCTGATATGATCAGTTGAAAATGTTCACAAACATCTCTTAAATAAAATTCATTTTATAGCCTACTTCCTTTTGGCAGTAATAATGCAATTTAAATTGTGCCAGGCAATTTTTGTGAATGAAGCACAATCTACACTGAGCCTAATTGAAATAGAAAGGAGGCGTGTTTGCGCAGAAAGGAATGACAATGACTTCATTTAAATACTCAAGACACAGCACAATTTCAGTGCTGACTGCATCTGCTATAATAGAATCCGGGTGGTTAGTGAATAAGATGCAGGTTTTTTGCACTGAAATACCAAGCGCAAAAGTGGCGCAACTGTTTAGTGAATCTGCCCCTGAATATTCACAATGGACAAGGATATCATTTTAGCGGTGAGTTTTTTTTTAACTTAAGTCTCACTGACTATAAAGTGCAGCATACATTTTTTTTTTGCTGGCACACACACTCAACGTCCGCACACACCATCTTCACCCACAAAATTTAGTCAAATCCTTTTGTGTTCCTTAGAAGTTGTAGAAAGTCATACAGGTCTATAACTACCTGAGGGTGAGTAAATTATAAAATAATGTACATTTTTGGGTTAACTATCTCTTTAAGATGCAAAAGCTAAGCTGCGTCTGTTGCTTGACATGCATACAAAAGGCATTTAGTGGGACCTTTGTGTTATAAAAGCCACATGAAATTCCTTTTGGGTAGTGTAACCCAAGAAGATTGTAAAAGTCTTTGAAGTTCAAAATAAATGTGATTCATCAGAGCACATCAGGGCCCCTTCAGCCCTTGTTCTCAGACCCTTGAAGAGGGGTGGCACTGTGACCAGCTGAGTGTGAGGTAACAGATAGTGACAGCTCTGAAGATAACACACTGTTGGCAGTAGGACAGACAAGTCAGTCTAAGGCTGTGAATGTAACCTCCATGGTTCTTAGTTCACTACTAGTTCAAACAACTGACATTCCGAGGGATAAAAAATGTCACTAAGGTGCCTGTGAGGAGAGCGCCCTCAACATCTGACCCTTTTATGTCATTGCCTCAAGCTGTCAGATCTAGTCCACTATTCACCTGTCATGAACAGTAAGTGTCAGGAGGACCTGGATAAAAACAATAATGCTTGATGACTATTGCTTCAATTGTTGGACTCCTTTGTTGAATCAAAAGGTCTATAATACTTGGAAAAAGCGATCTGTTGTTAGGTTCCATCTATCTAAATGAAAAGTCAGTCCCATGCTTTTAAGAGCCCTTCAAAAAGTACTTTAATATAATAAAATATTTGCGTGTTACAATAGGGAACACTTGGTATTCATGTCTAAATGCGTGTTAGGATTGTGTTTCCATTGTGGACTGTGTGTGCCTTTTTAAATCCCCCTTCTTTTCTGAACAATCACCATGAGAGACTGAACTGGCCCGGTGCCTCGAGGAAATCTCGGCTGACTACTACGCAACGGAGCTGGCCAGGTGTCCCGGAGCGAGGTAAGCTCACTGAAGAATGTACTGATGACTATGTTAAACACACACACTTAGTTACAAATGGGATGAGCGGCAGGGTATGGACCCCTAGACAAACAATAGGCAGGTAGGTGGAATAGAACGGTTTACCTGTATGAGCCCACTGTTAACCCTGTTTGTAACAAGTGAAATATATATGTCTGCAAAAAATAACAAATAAAGAATACATGACTACTTTGAATAGCTGTCAATGGAGATGGAGATGCAGTTTTTTAGTTTTACAACTTCCTTAAAAATACAGACCAGAACAGAACCATTATAGTAGAAAACATCCCATCCTCAACACACTAAAATCAAAAAGGACCAATCAAATGATGAGCCACGATACAAGCAGTGATTCCAAAGGGAATTGTGTTCTTGATTACAGAGCATTACACAGCTTAAAGACAGGACAAAGCATCTCCACTGAAATGCTTTTTGGGCCCAGATGGTGTAGTTACGGCATCTACTAGGGCTATCTGGAAGAGCCAAACCTTGACCCCTGGTTGAACCATGAAGTAGGTTTCTTCTCTGGGACACTCAGCCCATAGCAGGGCTTCTGGGTTCAGAGAAAAATATGATTCCTCTGTTTCAGTTATTGAACTCTGAGAGGTCTGCTCCTGAATTCCTAGGAAGACCAGTGAGACAACAAAACAAATCAGCCTGCCAGTCATTTTTTAATGAACTGCTCTCCCTTCATGTTTCCATTCCCTTCTTTTTTGGTCTTTCTATTCTCCCCAGGTGATACAGTCTCTTCAAAGGGCAACAAAGCTACATCATAACTTTCACACAAACCTGTCAGGAGACTCAAGGCATAAAAAGAGCTAAACTTTATCTATCTCAGCAGTCAGCAGGCTTCTCGCTCCAACCTGATATATCTACACATCAATACTTACAATGCAGTATGATTTTTATATAGCTGAACAAGATTTGGACCATTTGCTACATTCCTTAGGATAGCACCACAGTCACCAAACAGTTCATGAATAATTCACCTGCCACTACATGTTTACCTGGCCTTCATACAACAGCATGTTTCTTCTATTAAAATAAAGACCCTTAATTCCATTTGAGAACTTAAAGGTAAGATAACCTGTCTTATTTGTATTTATTTTTTTCAAACATTGATGCTAGATTTCTCTCTAAATGTTTTCACTTGTTCTGGATGATGCAGAGGGCTTTCACTGTGGATGTGGAATATTAGGAACAAAGCAAGGGTGAAGTTACTCGTGAGGATGATATCAGGCAAATCTGGTACCAAGAAACATCACATTCCCAAGTAATTGAATGATCTTCAATCTGCTTGCTGAGATAAAAAAAACTTGCAGAAATGTCTAAATTTGGTCATTCCAATTGAGTCGAACCTTTCGCAGATCATTTGCTTTAAACAGAAAATTCTGTTATCATCTACCCACCCTCATGTCACTCCAAGCTCGTATGAGTCTCTTCCCTGGTAACATAAAAGCAGTGAAATCTGCTCTTGTCCATACAACGAAAATGTATGGTGATCACTGGAATAAGTTTAATTTAAATGTTTACAAAAAAAAAAAAAATCACATTTTAGGACAGGATTTGAACAACGGTCCCATGTCTTCTTACACATATATAAAGACATGTACATATGTCTTATCTCAACTATGCACCAAGTGATTTAGAACTGCTACTGGTACCCTCTCAAAAAAAATAGATGCATGACACTCCTGGGGCACTTTATTCTCTGGGAGAGAAATCC
Source organism: Myxocyprinus asiaticus (assembly GCF_019703515.2). Taxonomy (NCBI): domain Eukaryota; kingdom Metazoa; phylum Chordata; class Actinopteri; order Cypriniformes; family Catostomidae; genus Myxocyprinus; species Myxocyprinus asiaticus. The sequence goes on from NC_059379.1 coordinate 16,835,110, forward strand.
TCCAAAGAAAATTAAATTTTTAAGTTTTACAACTTCCTTAAACAGACCAGAACAGAACCATTAGAACACATCCCATCCCAAAGGGAATTATGTTCTTGATTTCGGAACAAAGCCTGTTTAGATCAGTGATTAATGCTGTGCAGATTAACTTGGGCCTACGCTTGTGAGCAGTCAGCATTATGGGATGACTGATGTGCTGACACGGAGTGTTAATGAGAGGTACAAATGAGAGGTTTTCCCAAGTATGAGGCCAGTGAATCTCTATGTGCATGTGTGGGTGATTTTATAGGTGAAAATCTTTGTTTTGTGCTGATTCTGGGTCATTCCTACACTGGCAGTATATGTGTCAAGGCAATTAAGAGCTGAAAGCAGACTGAATGTGTGCTAGTTTTCTTGGCCTGCTGCAAAGGCAAACATGCTCGCATCGTAATATGTAAGACAAACAGGTACTGCTTAGTGCTGGGTATCACCAGCCACCTCACGATACGATACGTATTGCGATACACATCACGATACGATATATCGCGATACATCACAATATCCTGGATCGATTTCGCTTTTAATTTCAATTAATTTGGGTATAGTTCAGTTATAATGTCCGTTTTGCTTGCATACAGTATGAAAGAAATTCTCTTTCAGCTAATGCTCTTATTCATTATACAGGGGACCTTCTAACATGTTAAATTACGGACATATCAATTTAACAAATTTGATTTTATCCTTAGTTTTTCATCATTTTGGTGACATTTTAGCTTTTTTTTAAATGTAGTCCATGTATTACATAAATAAATATGGTGTATTGAAATTGCATATATTATACTGCATATATACAGTATATTGTTACATGTTTGTTGTTTACATGCCTAATTTGTCCTATTTAGAAGTATTTATATGTAGAACAAGTGCTAAAATGGTACCGTCTCTTTAAGACCTTTGGTAGGGACATTGACAGTAGTGTCTGTTTGGTCTAATGGCTTCTTTACAGCATCAATGCTATGTGTGATTAGAATTAAATGTTTCTTTTGTTGTTTTTGATAAATAAGTGACTGTAGAGAACAGAAAGTATATTAAAAGATACATTATTAAACATCAAATGGTTTGCTTTTATCTAGTCTTTGGACTAACATTACAGAAAGAGTCAAAAGTTTTACTCTCAGCATGCAGTGAAAAGATCTCGGTACTAAACTTTTATGCCACTACACCACTCAAACACTGGTGAGTGAAATCTAAAACATTACCAGCCAGTGGCTAATCACAGACATTTTTTGTAGCAAATGGGAAGTATTTAAGCACATCTGAATGTTGGGGATTGCACAGCCCTAGTACTGCTACAGTCCGTTTCCATATTCTCTAATAACAAATTTGACAAATAAAGACATTTCATTTTTTTAAGTCTCTTTGTCATTTTAAATTGGCCTATCTTTTTATAACAAAGGGGTATTGTATGTGAGCTATATATAAAAAAAATAAAAATACAAAAATAACAGTTTACAATGCAGTATCATGCTTAGAAGTTACAGTATATAAATCTCAGTGCAACTACAGGATATACAGAGGGGTCCAAATGTCTGAGACCACATAGATTTGGGATCAAAAATCTAATTTAAACCTGGAAATAGACAGAAAGTTGCAGGTAAGACAAATAAATGTTACAACATACATGTTTAAAATATATATTTAAGATTCTGCACAATTTCATGGTCAAATAAGCAAAATGTCAGCAAATTGTGACATCGACCACGTTAACTCTTTTGTACAAGATTTCCTTCCTCCATTGAAGCACACAAGACACCCTTTTGAACATTCTCAAATCATGCTGGGATAACATGGATCATCAGGTTTTTCACAAACTTGTGGAGTCCATGCCAGCTTGAGAGCATGCTGTAATTAAAGCAAAAGGGCACCATACAAAATACTATAGTATTTCTGAATTTCAGTCTAAAATGCTCATAGTTACGCTGATAGTATCATTTTAACAGAATAAAATGCATTAAATTAGAGAAATGCAAAATAGTATCATTTTCAATAGCAGTCACAGATTTCTGGACCCCACTGTATGTATCTTTAGTTCTGGGGAGCTAGAAACATTCCTTACACTTGCTCCACCTCCATGTTATTTCCACGATAACAGGAATGGAGAATCCTCTGGCCCTCTTCCTCCCAGAGGTGTTCTTGAAGAAAACAAGCAGCCTGCTCAGCTCTTTCCAGTAGAGCCTTGTCCCCCAGCACAGCTCCGACACGTGCAAACCCAGACAACATCAGCCCTAACCAACCAAACAAATGGGAGTAGATACAGATTACACATTAAGCTTTGAAAAAATTAACCAAAGAAAATAAGCTGGAATGCTGAAGCCCAAAGTAAACATTTTCTTTCTGTGGTTGTTCAAGGAAAAGTAGTTAAGCGAAAAACGAGCAAAAGAAGGAATACACAAAAATGTAAATTCTGTCATTATTTCTCAAATTCATGTCATCCAAAACCCATATGCTGTTGATGCCTGTTAAGCTCCGGAAACGACAAAAAAAAGAAAAGAAAAAAAAAAGAAAAAAAAATCCATGTCTCTGGAGCCATATGATAGCAATGTGTGATAAACAGACCGAAATTTAAGACATTATTCACTAATAATCTTCCCCTCCAGCTGTAAATTTGAGAACCAAAAAGTTGTATGAGCTACTTTTATGGTGCTTTTTTCTTTCTTTCTTTCTTTCTTTCTTTCTTTTTTTTTTTTTTTTTGGAGTTTAACAGATATGGTCAATGATGAACTGTCGTTGTTTGATTTTTCAAAATATGTAATTTTTTTTTGCTCCACAAAAGAAAGAAAGTTATACGGGTTTGGAATGATTTGAACAATAAATAACGACAGAATGTGACGAATTTAGACGAATTATTCCTTTAAAGAACTAAAATACATTTTTAAAACTTTTGGGAAGATTTCTGTCTGTGTGCCCCTTAGATACTTAAATATCTCTTAACTCGACCTAAAAACAGTTTGAAAAGGTGCAATAGATGCCACCCAAGACAGAGAGGCTTTGAAAGTAGACAGTGAGACTATAAGATCTAAAGTAAAGTGTGTTCAGAGGGCTGGGAATCTCTAACAATAGTCTTGTGCTCTGTGTGCCTGTACCCCTGGCATGTCTCGCAGCTTCGTGAGTGATCAGCTTTGATTTATGCAAAGGGTTACTCTGCAGGTAGCAATATCCAGTCAGTATAAATTAAAAATGTAATGGAGTGTAGCTCTGGAAGGGAACAGTTTCATTAAACAATGTCTCAGGCTTTCTTTAATTAAGATATCAGCTCATTAGTCACTGTTCTGTGGGAGCTTTAGTCAGCAGGAGATCTAAAGGGGCCTTGGCACCCTGTGAAGGCTTTGATATCCTTTCATTAAAGACAAAAAGGCAAAGACCACAACCCAGAGGTCCCCTCTATGTGCTTTAAAAGGCCTGGCACCACATCTAAGTGGCTGATAAAATAACTCTAATATTATAATGTTGCTATTAAAGAAAACCCAATCAAACATTTCTTACGAAGGTTGTCGAACACTGAACCTTGTTCCCTGAATGTAATCAATAAACACGTAAAGTGCAAGTATAGGAAAGGGGTATAGCCTCAGGGGCTACATGCATTGCAAATTATCTTCATGCCTCAGCCATTTATTGATTAATTAATGGCTGTTTCCATTACAAAACACACTATGAAATGCAATTAACTCTAATTGGAGTCTTTACCTGGTTCAGTGCTCTCGGATTTCTAGCAGTATATTACTGGCTGACAGATACCTTTCCTCCAATCAGGATTAAAAAATCTTACCATTCCAGGACGCAAGCATTTTGGTGTCAAGGTGAGGAGGTGGGCGGGCTCTCCGCACCTCAGCCAGCTTGGCCCGGGCATCGGCCAACAGCTCGGACAGCCTGTCCACGCTGATGCCAAAGTGAGCAGCGGTGAGCTCCACCGAGTAACGCACAATCAGCACATTTTGCCCCTGCAGCTCTTCGTGAGGGTCCTACAGGAACATAAAGAGCAACAAGAATGAAAGATCAGCAAAACAAATCGGGAAATCTTCTTTAAAAATGAATATGCATCATAAAATCTGCTTTGTTCGCAAATGAGGTGTTTGCAAACATTAAACACTAACATTTTAAAGGTTCTGGCTCTCACAAAACCCTCAAATTCCCAAACCTGTGCAGGGTCCACGTTGCCTTGCTCTTTCACACCATAATGATGCATGAAGATATCCGCCTGCGTTGCGCTTCCTGTGGTGCCTTGCACGATGTCAGGAAGCAGTTCTCTGATCTCTCCTGCTGTCCACACACAGAACGCTCCCTCTCTCTTCTCAGTGGACTCTGCCGTGGGGAAGGAATCTGCATCTTCAGCGCTATAGAACCCACCAGACTGCAGAGGGCAGCACAATGCTCAAAATCAAATGTGTTTTATGTATTTTTTGCCAACTGTAGGCTATTTGCAAAGGTACATTGTGGTTTCTTGTGGGGATTATTACTTCTTGGCCACCTCAACACTACATCAAGTTATCATACGCACACAGTGGATTTCTGGATGCTGTATGATATATGACAAGTGGATCAAGTGGATCATTTACAGTGCAGAGATAAAGTTTAGGCCAAGCTTTTCAGCAATGGTTTAAATCCTTTTGCAGAGTTCCCTTCCCACACATTTTGAACAATACTTTCCATGACTTTTCCAGTCAGTCATGATTGAGATAAAGGACTTATAAATAATTTTATAGAGACTGAACTCATAAGCCCCGATTTACTAAAGGTTTGCATGTACAAAAACATGTGCAAACTTGAAAGCATGCTAAAAAAAAAAAAAGGTCAGAGCTGATCTACTAGCATAGTCTTTTAAAGATTGTCTTTCAGATGCGCAAAATAGCACGTCTTGGTAATTTTTGCGTGTTTCCCCGAAATGAATATACAATTTAGAGGCGTGCCTCCAAATGTGCATAATAAATGCAAATGAATCTTAGATGCCTGAAAGTAATTTCCGAATCTGAGACTCCCAGAGCAAAAAGCTCAGCGAATATTGATGCTGACTACCACCCCTGGAGTCACGAGTTCGAATCCAGGGTGTGCTGAGTGACTCCAGCCAGGTCTCCTCAGCAACCAAATTGGCCCGGTTGCTAGGGAGGGTAGAGTCACATGGGGTAACCTCCTCGTGGTCACGATTAGTGGTTCTCGCTCTCAATGGGGCGCGTGGTAAGTTGTGTGTGGATCGCGGAGAGTAGCATGAGCCTCCAGTGCTGCGAGTCTCCGCGGTGTCATGCACAGCGAGCCATATGATAAGATGTGCGGATTCACGGTCTCAGAAGCGGAGGCAACTGAGACTTGTCCTCTGCCACCCGGACTGAGGTAAGTAACCACACCACCACAAGGACCTACTAAGAAGTGGGAATTGGGCATTCCAAATTGGCAGAAAAGGGGATAAAAAAAAAAAATCTGTGGGGGGGGGCCTGGGTAGCTGAGCGAGTATTGATGCTGACTACCACCCCTGGAGTCACGAGTTCAAATCCAGGGTGTGCTGAGTGGCAGTTTGTGCCAGCCAGGTCTCCTGAGCAACCAAATTGGCCCAGTTGCTAGGGAGGGTAGAGTCACATGGGGTAACCTCCTCGCGGTCGCGATTAGTGATTCTCACTCTCAATGGGGCGAGTGGTAAGTTGTGCGTGGATCACGGAGAGTAGCATGAGCCTCCACATGCTGGGAGTCTCTGCGGTGTCATGCACAACGAGCCACGTGATAAAATGTGCAGATTGACGGTCTCAGAAGCGGAGGCAACTGAGACTTGCCCTCCGCCACCCAGATTGAGGTGAGTAACCGCGCCACCATGAGGACCTACTAAGTAGTGGGAATTGGGCATTCCAAATTGGGGAGAAAAGGGGATAAAAAATAAATAAATGAGTAAAAAGAATACATCAGTGGTCCCATGGCTCAACATGTACATAATATTGTATTTTCTTTGTGCATTATGAACATTTCAAGTGAAGAGAGTCATGTGCATTCTCATCAACTACTGTTACACTTGTTACATAGCAGGGATTTTATGATGATATCATACAATCCTATAAATAAACATATAAATGCAATATTGAATTAAAAAAAACATTATTTAGTGAAAGCTGTACTGGAATTCTATTTGGTCCAATTACCACACGCAAAAGCCTCCTTTCGGACGGTGTGTCCAACATATTTGCACGTAGTTATTTGCGCAATTTTCTTAGTAAATCACCCGCAAAATGCCCACAACGAGCACACGCAATTTGATAGATTGCACAAGCAAATTAGCACCAGTTATTTGAGATCTTATTAAATCGGGGCCATAAATAGCAAATTCTTGGCAGTGAAATATTTTAGAGCTGAGGATAACTAGAAAAATGTAAATTCAATATCAAAATTATCCTTTTACATGACAGGATTTTATTAATTTCAATCCTTTCAATACAAGTTCAGCTCAGTCGACAGCATTTGTGGCATAATGTTGATTACCACAAAACATAATTTTGACTAGTCCCTCTTTTTCTTTAAACAAAGCACAAATAGAGGTTACAGTGAGGCACTTACAACGGAAGTGAATTTGACCAATTTTTGGAGGGTTTAAAAGCAGAAATGTGAAGCTTATCATTTTAAAAAAGCACTTACATTAATTCTTCTGTCAAAACTCTGTGTATTATTTGAGCTGTAAAATGTCATTTTTACAGTCGTTTCAGTGTTTGTTGACATTAAATTAAAATTAGCTATGACTTTACACAGAAAGGGTTAGTAAGTGATTTTATCACACTAAAATTATGCTTACATGCATATTGTTTATGTCTTGTGGCTATACTTTTGAAACAGTGAGTATTTCAACGTTTACGGATTGGCCCCATTTACTTCAATTGTAAGTGCCTCATTGTAACCCAGATTTTTACAGGTTTTTTTTTAAAGATAAAGAGAGGCAAGTCAAAATAATTTTTTGATAATCAATATTATGCCACAAATGCTGTCGATTGAGCTTAACTTGTATTGAACCCTTGTATATTCCTTTAATATCCTTTTCCAGGCCTGGAAATCACAATTTTAAATTTCCCTGATAATTCCAGGTTTTCCATTATTTTTGAAACCCTGCTTAAACAAGGGTATTTATTCTGGGTCAAGGGGAGATTTTCATGAAACCTAAACCCTGCAATGTACAGGACTGTGAGCCCTAATGTAACTCTCTCGCACACAAATACAGTACACATGAATTAGACGCATAGTGCACTTTGCTGGTACTTAATTACAACATGCATCTTCACAAAGAAGAATTTCATAATTTAAGGGGGTTTTAATTGTGTGTTGTTTTTTCCTGTCAAACCATTCATCATCATAAGATGGCTGCCACCCTGTGCTGGTGCATTGAATTGGTTTGACCTCAAAAAGGGCTCCAACCAGGTTTTTTCAGTGCTTTTGTGGGTTGGTGCTGATTCAGCATGGATGATGCCAACAGCAGGTTCTAATAAGGGAAAATATGGCTTACCTTGTCGTTTAGGTCTCTGGAGACGTAAAGCAACACATCACGAGCCACATCTGCAAAAAGGTGTTCCCCAGATACCTGCAGACATCAACAGCCACAATAACACTGCACCCAATAAAATGTATCAGTTGCTCCATTAGAAAACTCTTAAAATCATCTTAACCTGCTTTATGAAAGCATACTGTGACAACAATAAATGAGGCTTGAGATATAGATATATAAATATAGAATAACAACTGTGGCTTGTAGTTTATTAAACACAAATAGCATTAACAGAAAGATGTAACACCAGTACATACACCCCTTAATATAGTGTCTTGAAGTACAGAACTGTTTATTACAGAAAATAAGTGTCATGCTGGACACAAACAATAATCTTAAATAACTGCACAAATATGTATAGAAATTATTATAATACCATAATATGCACAAACACGCATACTGTAAGCCCACACAAATATTCCTACCTGATAAGCAGCGATGTAGGCCACAGCAAGCTGTCCTTGATCATACAACATCTTCTCAAAGTGAGGAACATGCCATGAGGAGTCTGTTGAGTATCTATGAAAACCCTGAAAGAAAGAAAGGGAACGCTTTACAATGTTCCATTCATTAACATTAGTTAATGCATTAGGTATCAGGAACTAACAATAAACAATATATTTTTACAGCATTTATAAATTGTTGTTAATGTTAGTTAATAAAAATAAAATTGTTAATTGTTAATTCATGTTAGTTAATTATGCATTAACTAATGTTACCATATACAATTTTTGATTTTAACAATGTATTAGTACATACTGTATGTTAAAATGCTGTAAAGGTGTTGAGCTATATGAGTTATAAAAGAAAGCTCATGAAATAAAAGGAATTAAGAATCTTAAATAACAGACAGGTTCTGAATACACAGTTTCTCTTAGAGCATGCATGTCACCTGTGCCACATGGTCATGAATGCCCCCTAGTGCCATCATTCTGAGAGTGTGAAGGACCATCTCCAGCGCTTCTGCTCCTTCAGAGGTGGCACGATTTACTGCCCAATATGACAATAGGAACATCAGGTTCACTGTAGCAAAAAAAAAAAACTGAGCCATAATACATTCTTCATGCAGATAAGTACTTAACAGGTAAATGACTCCCAAACAGGTGGTCAACAGGATCTTGTCTCGACAATTTTGTACCTCTGTCGTAATTAAAAAATAATAACAAACAGCAAATTCTGTACAAGTTGCAAAATCCTTTCAATTCATTTCAATGTTTGTTTACCTGGTGACGGGAACTTTGGTGCCTCTCGAAAGCCTCCATATTCTTCCTCATAAGAGTGAGCCAGCTGCTGGAAACATCTGTTGGCAACATCTGGGCCAAATGGAGGAGTTTCTCCAGGGCTGGCAGAGATTGCTGTCCCCTTCCTAAGGGCTTCCAGTACCCTCTCTCCACTGGACTCTAGAGTTCCTCTGTTACTCTGCCACTAAAACACACAATATGCACATGTATGCATTTGGCATATGCTTTTATCCAAAGCGACTTACAGAGCATTCAAGGTAAACATTCATTTTTGGATAATGTACATGGATAATGGCTGACTGTACATTATCCCACTTATTACATGGCTACTATCCAAATAAATCAATAAATGATTGAAACAAATGCTTGACCAATGCTGGACTGACAAAATTTAGACAACATGAAAATTGTTATCATAACTGGCCTGATATAAGTCATAAAACAAGTGGTTTTCCTATTATTGCAGCAAAGAACAAGAGGGAAATTATTCTCTTTTGACACCGAAAGATCTTAGGGGAATAAAGACGAGTCAGAGAAAGAAGTCAACTGTGTAACTAGACAAACGTTAGTGTAGAGGAGTGTAAGGTGTTAGAAGTTAAAAGTATGATATGGTTTAAAATTCAATCTGAGCTGAAACAGCTGTTGGCTGTTTTTACTTGTTCTATGATTCGTAAGAGGACGGTTTTCAGTCCAGGTCTTCTTGCGCTGTCTCTGGGTGGGAAGTAAGTGCCACCTACGAACGGCCGGAGATCTGGCGTGAGCCACACACTCATTGGCCAACCACCACCGCCACTTGTTGCCTGGGCCAAAAGCAATTAATCCAAATAATTATTCTTTCATTATGCATGACCCTTTATAATTTACAGTATCATAAACAATAAATTCTACAATTTCAAACCTGTACAAATGTCATGTAAACTTTGTCAACATCAGGCCTCTCCTCTCTGTCCACTTTTACACAGACAAAGTTCTTGCTGAGGATTTGTCCGATCTCCTCATCTTCAAAAGATTCCCTCTCCATCACGTGACACCAATGACAAGTGGAATAACCCACTAAAACAAGAGAAAGCACTGTAATATGTATGCCAGGCCTATGCGCCAAACAACACTAAAACATCGTGGACCAACCATCATAGGCACGTTTAACATTTAGGATGTTACCTGATAGAAAAATGGGTTTGTCCTCACTCTTTGCCTTATTAAAGGCTTCTTGCCCCCATGGATACCTGTTAAAAAAGAAAACACCAGGAAATTATAAAAAATAAAATAAAATAAAAAAAATTAAAATACATTTACTTGTGAAATATATTACAAATCTATTCACAACTTTAAGTAATCTGAACTGTGGATGTGATTCCCATTAAGCCTGAAGATCCCAGATCTCCTCACCAGTCCACAGGGTTGTGTGCATGCTGCAGTAGGTAAGAAGACTTCTCCTTAATCAAGCGATTGGTGTGTTTTGGAGTCTTTAATCTGTTTGTTCCATCACTCCCTGATGCCATGCTGAAGCAGACCGCTCCAGAGGATCTACATCAAATGCAGATGGGTGATCAGAGAATGTATCTGTGATAAATAAGCATGCATTAAGTGATTTGTATAACATTTTCCTGGATCACAATCTTTTGTTGGTCCTGGAACAACATTTCTAACAACCAACCATAGCAAGGGCCAGCTGTCACATCAGTTCATGGGACCCAGGACAAAACTTTTACGGGTATGCCCCACTGCCCCGGGCCTTATGAGTAGGCTATATACTAGGGCTGAAACGATTAATCGACGTTATCGACAACGTCGACAAAAAAAAATTGTCGACAAACATTTTCGTTGCTGAATAGTCGTTTGATCTCATTTAACGTAACATGAGATCACATTAAACTCTAATGATGGCGCGCGATAGCATCACTGCAGTTTGTGCCTGATTGATGAGAGGAAGAATTACACACTCTAAACTTTCAAACAGACACACTTTAAACTTTCAAAACAGCTTTAGGTGATGTAGATCGCAAAGTATGAGGGAATTACAATGCAAAAATACAAAATAAGTAAATACAGAAGCACTCTCATTGTGGAATAAGCGGAGCCGGAGCTCTTTAAAGGAAACACCCCAGCATTACATCATAAATGCAGTTATATTTAATGCGTTATAGCTTTATTAAAGTTCAAATAATACGGAAGCAGATCATGTAAATAACTACAAACTCCGAAACTGCCATTTCTCTGTGTGGTCAGTGCCTCTTCTATGAGTTGCGCGAAAGTCCCGATCTAAGGGGGAGAGACTGCATCCGGCTGAGGCACACTCTGTCACGGGGATGCTCATCCCTCGAGTGCGCATGCTTAATGCAGCTAGATTATAACGTGATGGCTTGTGACTTACTGAATAATAATATATGCGTCACTGTGTGTTTCTTATCGTGAAGAAAATTGCCAAATTGCAACTTTATTAATAAGAGAGAGTTTGTTTTTTGTGAGTTAAAGTTGGATTGAAGTGATGGCGCCGCAGATGGCTGCCTCGGTGTGGAGCTCCTCAGTTCTTCTGTTGTTTTTGTTTGTTTGTCCTGTATTTAGTCATCTTTTCCCAGTCAGTTTTAACAGAGACGAACTGCTGAACATTCGACAGCATGTACCAGACAATCTTTTCCCAGTTTTCGAATATTCTGACGTTTTGCTAGACATTTTAGTTGGAGGCGCAGCTCTGCTGTTCAAGAGATGCGGGCGAGGGAGACGAGCCGGTGCACTGGTCAAACTCCGTTGGCACGGATTTCGAACAGCGCTGCCGAGCATTCACTTAGCGAATCTCCGCTCTCTTCCTAACAAAACAGACGGACTACATCTCCTCACCTGCACAAACAAGGACTCTTCAACCTCTGCTGCCTTGTGCTTCACAGAAACCTGGCTGAGTGAAGCCATTCCGGACAGCGCGTTACATCTGCCAGGCTTCCAGATGTTCAGAGCGGATCGCATTGCAGAGTTAACGGGGAAAACGAGAGGCGGTGGAACATGCTTTTATATCAATGAAAGTTAGTGTACAGATGTAACAACGTTAAAGAAGATGTGCTGTCCTAATTTGGAAGCGATCTTTATTAACCGTAAACCTTTCTACTCGCCGCGGGAGTTTTCCTCGTTTATTCTTGTGAGTGTGCATATTGTACCAAACGCGTGTTTGAACACAGCGCTGCAACAGCTGGCTGATCAAATCACAGACATGTAACAACAATACCCGGACTCAGTTATTATTATTATTATAGCAAATCCCACACGTGAACTGCCCAAATACAAACAGCACATCACATGCCCCACCAGAGACCAGAACATACTGGATCATTGCTACACAACAATAAAGGATGCATATCGCTCTGTTCCTAGAGCAGCTTTGGGACTCTCTGATCACTGTCTGGATCATCTTCTTCCAACCTACAGGCAGAAATTAAAATCAACCAAGCCAATGAAGCAGAGCGGGAACTACAAGCCTGCTTCGATTGCACGGATTGGAGTGTTTCTGAGGATGCAGCCACAGACCTGGACGAGCTCACAGATACTGTTACATCATATATCAGTTTCTGTGAGGATATGTTTATTCCTATTAGGACTTATTTAAAGTTCAACAATGACAAACCGTGGTTTACAGCAGAGCTCAGGCAGCTTCGTCAGGCCAAAGAGGATGCTTACAGGGGTGGGGATAAAGTATTGTACAATCAGGCCAGGAACACACTGAACAGGGAAATCAGAGTGGCTAAAAGAAGATACTCTGAGAAGCTGGAAAACAAGTTTTCAGCTAACGACCCGGAATCAGTGTGGAGTAGCATGAAACAACTCACAAATTACAGGACTCCTACCCCCAACCCTGTAGGGAACCAACAACTGGCTGACGACCTGAATGTGTTCTACTGCAGATTTGAAAGGCCCAATCTCACACTCCACACCCACTCTGACCTTCACTTCACACAAACACCAACACCTCCTGCAACCCCCCTCCTCCTCCCCCCTCCTGCTACTCAACCTGCACTTAAGATCTGTGAAGATGATGTGAGCTGCGTCTTTTGGAAACAAAAGACAAAGAAGGCTTCAGGCCCAGATGGCATCTCACCAACGTGTCTTCGATCCTGTGCTAACCAGCTGGCCCCCATCTTCACACAGACTTTCAATAGATCACTGGAGCAGTGTGAAGTCCCATGCTGCTTCAAATGCTCATTCATTATTCCTGCCCCAAAGAAACCAAAAATCACAGGATTAATGACTACAGACCTGTCGCCCTGACATCTGTGGTCATGAAATCATTTGAGAGACAGGTGTTGGCCCACCTGAAGAACATCACTGGATCCTTTCTAGATCCCCTTCAATTTGCTTATCGAGCAAACAGGTCTGTGGACGATGCAGTCAACATAGGATTGCATCATATCCTGTAACATCTGGACAGACCAGGGACATATGCAAAGATCCTTTTTGTGGACTTCAGTTCAGCTTTCAACACCATCATCCCAGCTATACTCCAGAATAAACTACACCATCTCTCTGTTCCCATATCTATCTGTCAGTGGGTTACCAGCTTTCTGACGGACAGGCAGCAGCTTGTGAGACAGGGGAAACTCACTTCTAACACCTGTACTATCAGCACTGGTGCCCCCCAGGGATGTGTGCTCTCCCCACTACTCTTCTCCCTCTACACCACTGACTGCATCGCCAAGGACCCCTCTGTCAAGCTCCTGAAGTTTGCAGACGACACCACTGTCATCGGCCTCATCCGAGATGACGATGAGTCTGCATACAGAAGGAAGGTTGAACAGCTGGCTATCTGGTGCAGTCAAAACAACCTTGAGCTGAACATGCTCAAAACGGTGGAGATCATTGTGGACTTTAGGAGAAACACCCCAATACTGACCCCCCCCTCACCATTCTAAACAGCACTGTGGCAGCAGTGGAGTCATTCAGGTTCCTGGGCACTACCATCTCACAGGACCTGAAGTGGGAGACCCACATTGACTCCATTGTGAAAAAGGCCCAGCAGAGGTTGTACTTCCTTCGCCAGCTGAGGAAATTCAACCTGCCACAGGCACTGCTGTTTTACTCAGCAATCACTGAGTCTGTCCTCTGCACTTCAATAACCGTCTGGTTTGGTTCAGCTATGAAATCAGACATCAGAAGACTACAAAGGACAGTTTGGACTGCTGAGAGGATTATTGGTGGCCCCCTGCCCCCCCTTCAAGAACTATACTGTGGCAGCGGGGGGCGTGGTCAAGCATCTCTCCGGAGAGAGAGAAAGCAGTAAGGGCGCTTACACCTGAGCTAAATTATGTCTAACACCTGTCTCTAATTTCAGTGAGCACGGGGAGAGCGGCATAAAAGAGCCACACCGCCAGTAGACGCGGTGAGAGAGAGACTGGTGCAAGAAAGGCCACGACGTGACATTCTGTTTCATGATTAGTGTATTGAACTGGAAGTGTTTAAGTAAATGTTTGCCTGTAAACCGACGAGTGTGGAACTGTAAGCGTCAGAGTGCAAGATTAAAACTCCTACCTGAACCAGGAAATCTGCTTCTCGCCTCCTCCTTTCTACTAAGTAGTGTTACACATACACTTCCAGAGTGAGGATAAAGGCTGGAAAAATCACTCTGGACACCACTCACCCTGCCCACTACCTTTTTGAACTGTTGCCTTCTGGCCGACGCTTCAGAGCTCTGAGCACCAGGACCGTCAGGCACAGGAACAGTTTTTCCCTCAGTCTATCCATCTCATGAACAGTTAAATTGACCCATTGAGCAATAACTATGTGCAATACACAGTTTAGTCTTTCTTAAATTTATCCAACACATCCAACCTCTTCTGCCATTTCATTCCTCTGAAAAAAAACAAACAAAAAAAATGAAATTTGCACTGTATATAACAGATTTGTATTTACACTGTACATAACATATTGTATTAGATTTGCACTACCCATGTGTATGTATGTATGTATGTATGTATGTGTCTGTACGTATGTGTATAATTAGTTTTATTTTTTATTTTTTTATTATTATCTATTTCTTGCTGCTGTTTTTGTATTGTTGTACACTGGAAGTTCCTGTCACCAACACAAATTCCTTGTCTGTGTAAGCACACTTGACAATAAAGCTCATTCTGATTCTGAAGTGAACAAAAAGGTGAGACAGGGTAGTCTTCGCCCCATTATACACTGCAACAAAATACGTTTTTGATTTGTTTTTGTTTTGGCTTGTTTTCCAATATAAATATCTAAAACTCCTTTAATACAACATACATTCACATTAGGAGCTATACTGCAGAAGAAGAAAAAATGTTATCTGAGAATGTTGCATATAATATTAAAAATAAAAATATTTTACAATATCTAAAAATCCTTTAAAAAAAGATGCATTCACCTGAGAAGCAGCATATAAGATATTTAGACTTGCTTTTAAAGAATAGATCTTGAATATAAGTATATTTTGGTTTTTACTGCACTCACAGAAGTATAACCAAGTGAAAAAATACACTTATATACAAAATACACTTATATTTAAGATACATTCTCTTAAAGAAAGTCTAAATATCTTATATGTTGCTTCTCAAGTAAATGTATCTTGTTTTAAGGATTTTTAGACTATTTTAAATGGAAAACAAGACAAAAACACAACGATAATAGGATTTCTTGCAGTGAATTTCTTTACTGAATTAAACTTAATAAAAGTATTTTTTCTCCCCTTTAATTCAGTGAATGTCATTTAAAGGTATTTTTAAAATATGGTTTTGTACTCTTTATTGTTAGTAACCACGTTTTAAGCTGGGGCACAAGCTGAATAATCGGGTAAGAGCTAATGATTAATCATTGCAATAATTGCCGAATAATCGTTCTAATAATCGATTATCAAAATAATCGTTAGTTGCAGCCCTACTATGTACAATAGGGGACTCATCACAGGGCCCAGGATCACGTTACATGTTGTGACACCACTCTGACCACGACACTGATCTCTGTAACAACCCTAACTTTGTCAATAAAATCAGAGGGCAATGATTGGTTGATCAGTTGAAAGATGTTGCAGGACCAATCAAGGACACTGATCCATGGTGCCAATGAAATAGCAGCAAGTTGCCTTTATGGCCTACATAGACAACTTCGATCAGGTCTCTATGCTGCTTTAGGGGGCATTCAAAGTTTACGTTGTATAAATGGTTTGCATCTCAAATAAGATCTCATTCTGACAATTCTATACTGCCTACTAGATTACTAGCACTTTCAATGTTTTCAACTTGTAAACAACCCTGAAGTTCAGGCA
This sequence comes from Myxocyprinus asiaticus, assembly GCF_019703515.2. Taxonomy (NCBI): domain Eukaryota; kingdom Metazoa; phylum Chordata; class Actinopteri; order Cypriniformes; family Catostomidae; genus Myxocyprinus; species Myxocyprinus asiaticus. The sequence goes on from NC_059379.1 coordinate 16,851,158, forward strand.
GAAGCTTTCCTGCATGTAAATAATAATGGGTTGTGTCTCACAGTATGAATTAAGCTACCTAGACAGCATTTTTAGTACATCATAGGCGCATTTTAACTTTCTTGCTATGTCTAGGTAGACAGTTCGTTTTGTTTTGAAACACAATAGCCTAAATGTCTCTGTGCTAGCTGCAGTGCTAACGGCGCTTGCAGTGTTTTATAATCTGTTGTGCAAGCAAACGAGTGGTTACCCGATCCGAATAATTCAGCTTGGGGAGCATGAAAGTGACTGTCAGAGGTCAGTGCCTACCTGAAGCTGTCCCAGGACAATTTCAAACGGTTAGGCTCTAACTTTTGGCCAAACTGGAGGGCTTGTGCTGGTCCAGAGCAACGGCTCTTAAATAAAGTGTGAGGTTTGTCTTTTCGCAGAAGGAATCCAGTGACGAGCCTGGCGTGTGGGATGTTTTTGATGGTGCTTGATGATGGAGACCGTACGAAGCCCAGTCTCAGCATCATAGATCCGCACCGACCTGACCGTGCTGCGGATTCACGCAGGCAACTGTCAGTAGAGTGAACCTGACATTCACAAAACCGCCACTAGATGTCGCTGTAGTGCCACATAAAAAAAATCTAGTACATGTTTGTTGACACCATGTAAATAGAGAAATATTTGCCATAGTACTATTATTTATTCATATAAAGCCATTAAAAAAACACACACACACACGAAGGGAAGTGATATTAGAAATGTTATAGTTTACCTGTATATATTCACATAGAGATTTTTGTTGCCATGGCAACAAAAAAATTAAGAACTTAATAGCTCCAGAAGTAAAAAAAAAAAAAAAAAAAAAAAAAAAGACGAATTGATTTTTAACAATAACTTATAAACCTTTCAAGACAGACCTTCCGTGAGCTCCGATGCTGTTAGTCCGTGGTATATGCTTCTGTTGAAGCCATCCGTCTGTGTTACGTCAACTTCATTGTTTAGAAATTGCGTTTAGAGTATTTCTCAGTCACTTTGGTACATTTCTCAGATCACCGTTGCAATTCTCAGAACTACTTGTTCAACCTCCACTTCATCTAGTCACTTGTGCACATCATAAAAGCAATTTCTCATTCTTCTGAACAAATTGCCAATGCTTTGGTACATTAATGCAACTGATTATGTACAATTGTCTGCTGTTTCCTACATTATCAATTGCTTATGTCATGTTGATCAAAATATATTATACTGGTTCTCTGTTGAATAGTTTTACCCCCCAAAACATCTAGGCATTAGTTCATTGCATAAGTCATTAAATGCAAAATGGTTGAACCAGTTGTCATAATCTTTCAGGCATATTTTCTATACATTTCTATTAGACATTTTTTGTAAATGTGTCCTGAATTGATGAATTGCTGTTATGTGAATCTTTACTTTCACTAATGAAGGGGAATGTGTGAAGCGTTAGATCAACCAATGATCAACCAGTTCTCTAAAACAGCTCAGAGGTGCTATTGCATCAGATTTTCTTTTCTTTTTTTCCTTTTTTCTGTATCGCAATGACATCGTACTGCAATTTGTTGACAGACCAACAGTAAAAGCGTAAAGGTGAATCCTGTCCAATCTCTTGCAATCAGTATCCCACATACAGTTATGTGTAGCTTTGTACTGTTGGAAATGCAGCCTTGTGCATTTTCAATCATTGTCATCAAAACCGTAGCCATAGTTTACATCAGGAAATACTGACAGAGCACACTGTTATACTGACAACATGGCTAAGCATTTTTACTATCTTGTTTGTGAACAATGACACAAAGACTTGTCATTCTGGTGGCACTGATATGTTTAACGACATAAATACACCGATCAGCCACAACATTAAAACCACCTGCTTAATATTGTGTAGGTTCCCCTAGTGCCGCCAAAACAGCGCCATCCCGCATCTCAGAATAGCATTCGAGATGCTATTCTTCTCACCACAATTGTACAGAGTTATTATCTGAGTTACCGTAGACTTTGTCAGATCAAACCAGTCTGGCCATTCTCTGTTGACCTCTTTCATCAACAAGACATTTCCATCTGCAGAACTGCCGCTCACTGGATGTTTTTGGCGCCATTCAGAGTAAATTCTAGAGACTGCTGTGTGTGAAAATCTCAGGAGATCAGCAGTTACAAAATTTCTCAAACCAGCCCTTCTGGCACCAACAATCATCCATGCAATTATCTAATCAGCCAATTGTGTGGCAGCAGTGCATTGCATAAAATCATGCAGATATGGGTTAGGAGCTTCAGTGAACCTGAAAGTTCGCATCAACCATCAGAATGGGGAAAAACTGTGATCACAGTGATTTGGAGCATGGCATGATTGTTGGTGCCAGATGGGCTGGACTTAGTATTTCTGTAACTGCTGATCTCCTGAGATTTTCACACACAACAGTCTCTGGAATTTACTTAGAACTGTGCAAAATACAAAAAACATCCAGTGAGAGGCAGATCTGTGGATGGAAATGCTTTGTTGATGAGAGAGGTTATTAGAGAATGGCCAGACTGATTCAAACTGTCAAAATCTATAGTGTCTCAGATAACCGCTCTGTACAATTGTGGTGAGAAGAATATAATCTCAGAATGCTATTCTGAGATGCAGACTGGCACTGTTTTGGCTGCACGAGGGGGACCTACACAATACTAGGCAGGAGGATGTTGTGGCTGATCAGTGTTAATAATATTGAGCAGCAGCTGTCGGAATTGCATTGGAGTGAAGTCACCTCCCCTCTTCCAGTGATTGGCTAGAGGAGGAACTGTCGATAAGAACTAGTGGACCAATAGGGACGCAAAACGCCCCATGATTTACATGAAACTCAACTCACAATTTTGGAAAACCAAGCACAGAACTTGGAAGCAAAAGTAAAGAAAAATACAGCGTAAGCATACAAAAAAAACAAAAAAAAAAAACTTTTTTTTAAATTAGAGGACAAAAAGAAAACAGTAATAACCAAGGAAAACATGATTTTGTTTGCAATTCTGATGACTTTGCTTTAATTTTTCTGTTGTTTTTTTTTGCAGCATATTTTAAATGTCTGTGCTAATTATTTTGATCTGCGCCTTTTATTTTTGTGCTTTTTTTTTTTTTCACGCTTGTTTTTTGGATCCGTGACCGCAATACATTTGACGGGATTTTGATCCCATAAATTCCCTCTTCAGTTATCCAATTTCCACAGGCAGGCTCTTTTATGTTGGCTTCTAATTTACAAACATAATGTCTTCCCCACAAACATTTGATATGAAATAATAAAATATAAGATATAAAAATAAATCAATCTTCTATAACAAATAGGTTAAACACAATATTTTGCTGATATCACAATTGGTAAATGAAAAAGGCCACTTAGTTACATACACAGAATTCTTAAAGACATTTGGTATCCCAATACCAGCGTGAGAATATAGTATTTGTATTTGTATATCATTTGTATTTGACACAGTACCAGCATGTTTTTTAAGACTATTGCAAGGTAGCAATGTATCCAATAAACAGTCAATGTTTAAGACAGATGTTATGTTAAATGGCATCAATATAAAATATAACAAATGTAATAACAGGTGTTTTAGACATATGCAACTTCTCGTAGCAAACTATTGGAATAACCACTTTGAGAACATTAATTGGGAATTGATTTGGACTTACAATAACAAATACTTTGTCAACAATAAAGTTAGTGAAGTGTTCTTTAAATTATACATTTAATCTATCCATCAAACCACTTTCTAAAAATATATAGAAATGATCATTCTGAATACTGTGTATTTTGTAATACTGGCACAGAAACATTTCTACATTTATTTTATGAATGTATTTATGTAAAATTATTTTGGATTGATGTTGAACATGTATTTGATATGTTATGTGGGACTAAGATTAATATACAGAAAAGAGAAGGACTAACAAATCATAAAGCCATCAGGACTATGGTTATCAACAATGCCTTAAAAAACCTCTCTTTAATTTATATATTCATGTGCACTTATTTATTTTGCTATTCTTGTGACAAATTATACTCTTCATGTTTTTGTACCTATTGTATGATCATTAAATAAAGGAAGAAAAAAGATATTTTATATATATATATATATATATATATATATATATATATATATATATATATATATATATATATATATATATATTATATATACACTGCATGAATATATATACAGTGTATCCGGAAAGTATTTACAGCGCTTCACTTTTTCCACATTTTGTTTTGTTACAGCCTTATTCCAAAATGGATGTACATGTACATAAGTATTCACAGCCTTTGCTCAATACTTTGTTGAAGCACCTTTGGCACCAATTACAGCCTCAAGTCTATTTGAGTATGATGCTAAAAGCTTGGCACACCTATTTTTGGGCAGTTTCTCCCATTCTTCTTTGCAGGACCTCTCAAGCTCCATCAGGTTGGATGGGGAGCGTTGGTGCACAGCCATTTTCAGATCTCTCCAGAGATGTTCAATCGGGTTCAAGTCTGGGCTCTGGCTGGGCCACTCAAGGACATTCACAGAGTTGTCCCGTAGCCACTCCTTTGTTATCTTGGCTGTGTGCTTAGGGTCGTTGTCCTGTTGGAAGATGAACCGTCGCCTCAGTCTGAGGTCCAGAGCGCTCTGGAGCAGGTTTTCATCAAGGATGTCTCTGTACATTGCTGCATTCATCTTTCTCTCGATCCTGACTAGTCTCCCAGTTCCTGCCGCTGAAAAACATCCCCACAGCATGATGCTGCCACCACCATGCTTCACTGTAGGGATGGTATTGGCCAGGTGATGAACGGTGCCTGGTTTCCTCCAGACATGATGCTTGCCATTCAGGCCAAAGAGTTCAATCTTTGTTTCTCAAGGTCTGAGAGTCCTTCAGGTGCCTTTTGGCAAACTCCAGGCGGGCTGTCATGTGCCTTTTACTGAGGAGTGGCTTCCGTCTGGCCACTCTACCATACAGGCCTGATTGGTGGAGTGCTGCAGAGATGGTTGTTCTTCTGGAAGGTTCTCCTCTCTCCACAGAGAAATGCTGGAGCTCTGTCAGAGTGACCATCGGGTTCTTGGTCACTTCCCTGACTAAGGCCCTTCTCCTCCGATCGCTCAGTTTGGCCAGGCGGCCAGCTCTAGGAAGAGTCCTGGTGGTTCCAAACTTCTTCCATTTACGGATGATGGAGGCCACTGTGCTCATTGGGACCTTCAATGCTGCAGAAATTTTTCTGTACCCTTCCTCAGATCTATGCCTCGTTACAATCCTGTCTCAGAGGTCTATAGACAATTCCTTGGACTTCATGGCTTGGTTTGTGCTCTGACATGCACTGTTAACTGTGGGACCTTATATAGACAGGTGTGTGCCTTTCCAAATCATTTCTATATCAACTGAATTTACCACAGGTGGATGCCAATCAAGCTGTAGAAACATCTTAAGGATGATCAGTGGAAACAGGATGCACCTGAGCTCAATTTTGAGTGTCACGGCAAAGGCTGTGAATACTTATGTACATGTGATTTGTTTTTTTTTTTCATTTTTTTTTTTTTTTTTTATAAATTTGCAAAGATTTCAAACAAACTTCTTTCATGTTGTCATTATGGGGTACTGTTTGTAGAATTTTGAGGAAAATAATGAATTTAATCCATTTTGGAATAAGGCTGTAACATAACAAAATGTGGAAAAAGTGAAGCGCTGTGAATACTTTCCAGATGCACTGTATATATATATATATACACTATATTGCCAAAAGTATTCGCTCACCCATCCAAATAATTGAATTCAGGTGATCCAATCACTTCCATGGCCACAGGTGTATAAAATGAAGCACCTAGGCATGCAGACTGCTTCTACAAACATTTGTGAAAGAATGGGCCGCTCTCAGGAGCTCAGTGAATTCCAGAATGGTACTGTGATAGGATGCCACCTGTGCAACAAGTCCAGTCTTGAAATTTCCTCGCTACTAAATATTCCACAGTCAACTGTCAGTGGTATTATAACAAAGTGGAAGCGATTGGGAATGACAGCAACTCAGCCACGAAGTGGTAGGCCACGTAAAATGACAGAGCGGGGTCAGCGGATGCTGAGGCGCATAGTGCGCAGAGGTCGCCAACTTTCTGCAGAGTCAATCGCTACAGACCTCCAAAGTTCATGTGGCCTTCAGATTAGCTCAAGAACAGTGCGTAGAGAGCTTCATGGAATGGGTTTCCATGGCCGAGCAGCTGCATCCAAGCCATACATCACCAAGTGCAATGCAAAGCGTCGGATGCAGTGGTGTAAAGCACGCCGCCACTGGACTCTAGAGCAGTGGAGACACGTTCTCTGGAGTGATGCATCACGCTTCTCCATCTGGCAATCTGATGGACGAGTCTGGGTTTGGCGGTTGCCAGGAGAACGGTACTTGTCTGACTGCATTGTGCCAACTGTGAAGTTTGGTGGAGGGGGGATTATGGTGTGGGGTTGTTTTTCAGGAGCTGGGCTTGGCCCCTCGGTTCCAGTGAAAGGAACTCTGAATGCTTCAGCATACCAAGAGATTTTGGACAATTCCATGCTCCCAACTTTGTGGGAACAGTTTGGGGATGGCCCCTTCCTGTTCCAACATGACTGCGCACCAGTGCACAAAGCAAGGTCCATATAGACATGGATGAGCGAGTTTGGTGTGGAAGAACTTGACTGGCCTGCACAGAGTCCTGACCTCAACCCGATAGAGCACCTTTGGGATGAATTAGAGCGAAGACTGCGAGCCAGGTCTTCTCGTCCAACATCAGTATCTGACCTTACAAATGTGCTTCTGGAAGAATGGTCAAAAATTCCCATAAACACACTCCTAAACCTTGTGGAAAGCCTTCCCAGAAGAGTTGAAGCTGTTATAGCTGCAAAGGGTGGGCCGACGTCATATTAAACCCTATGGATTAAGAATGGGATGTCACTTAAGTTCATAAGGCAGATCTAAAGGCAGATGAGCGAATACTTTTGGCAATATAGTGTATATCTGAAGTATATTCCCATTCATATTTTACATTTGTAAGTACACCTGGGTGACTAGGAACATGAAATTGTTCAGCCATGACTTCCTGTTTCAGAAGAGTATAAATATGAAGTAACACACAAGCCAAATTCCCTTAGTCATCTATCACAATGGGTAAGACCACATATATATGTGTGTGTGTGTGTGTGTGTGTGTGTGTGTGTGTGTGTGTGTGTATCGGAATATTTCACAATAAACATAAACTATATTGTTTCTATACTTATAATCAACTAATGATCAACAAACTAAAACTGATTGTTTAATATATTGTCATAGTTTTATATTTGATCATCGCAAAGCTTCATGGGATTGCAGTTAGTACCCTCATGAAAGACGGTAAGTACGCAGCCTTGTTGTACCTTTGACTTTTTATTGGATTTTCAAATACTTTTTTTGCCTTAAAATAAATTCTGTAATGTTTCGATTTACCCCGGAGCTGGTTGGTTTGGTTCATGCTTTACAACTCTTTAACTGAGTTTTTTTTTTTTTTTTTTTTTTTTCAGTCTATGGAAGATATGAATGGGGAAATTACTTCCGGAAGCCAGACGCTGAAAAAGTGAACGGCGTAAACGTTTTCATTCTTCCCACATACGACCGTTAGAGGGCGCTCGCAATCTAACCTGAAAGCGGAAGTTCCCAAACAAGAGAACGCGTTGTCATGTTCTTCCGGTAAATAAAACAACAACACTGCCGAAGGAAGATGGCAGAGATCGGAGAGGACGAGCTGAAAAAGCTCGACTATTTGTCTTTGGTGTCTAAAGTTTGTACAGAAATCATTTATGAATTAGCGATAAGGACCTTGGTGAGTTGATACATTTTAAGCTTAATGTTGTTGGGAACTGTTGCTTAGCTAACTGGTTAGCCACGCTGTGCGTTTCGAGTTAGTGTGTGCATCATTGAACTGCAAAAACATTTATTTTGTTGCACTGTTAGTTTATCTATAATCTGCCTATTTATAATTGAAATAAATACTGGTTACTGCCATTGATGTGGTCGTGTCCTGTAAGAGCTGCATGGCATGTTATTTATTTGAAAATCTTCCCAGTTGATCTTATTTATACCATAGTTAACTACAGGATTCCAAAACAGCACATTGTTATCACAGTAAAACTTTGATAATTTGGTATTAATCACCGCTGCCATCAAGCACTCTTAAACATAAAGCCACAGATTTGGATTTATTGAGGTTTTTAGTGTTGGCAGTTATTTATTAACTGATCTTTTGATGGGTAACAATGCTTACTGAACTAATTTTTAAAAGATTGATGTTAGACTTCGATACTTCACCTGCTGTTTCACAATAATTTATAGATTTGGCTGTAGTAACAGTGTACTGTGTGTTGTGTTTATCAGCTGAATTTGTAATCAGTCTTGCTGAGAAAAACCCAACTTTTGAAGGATTCAAGTCAGTACTTGTCAAAAATGGGGCAGACTTCACGGTAGGGTTGCTGCGATACCAAAACTTTGGATTTGGTACGATACCAGCCCTGGTAACTCTGTATCGATACTAAATCAATACTATAATCAACAAATAAAAAGCCTCAGATTTTTGATGAAATTACACAGAAAACAACTTGATTAAAAGTACTGCATAAAGTCTCACAGATAATTTTTTTTTCTTTTTTTTCTGGATTCCATGTTAAATGTTATGATCAAATTGTGTTTAATCAAATACATACAGCTTTAATTAAATAAAAATATAATATACACTGGTAGCCAAATGTTTGGAATAATGTACAGATTTAGCTGTTTCGGAAGGAAGTTGGTACTTTAATTCACCAAAGTGGCATTCAGCTGATCATGACGTATAGTCAGGACATTACTGATGTACAAAACAGCATCATCACTATTTGAAAAAAGTAATTTTTGATCAAATCTAAACAAGCCCCATTTCCAGCAGCCATCACTCCAACATCTTATCCTTGAGTAATCATGCTAAATTGCAAATTTGGTACTAGAAAATCACTTGCCATTATATCAAACACAGTTGAAAGCTATTTGGTTCATTAAATGAAGCTTAACATTGTCTTTGTGTGTGTTTTTGAGTTGCCACAGTATGCAATAGACTAGCATGTCTTAAGGTCAATGTTAGGTCAAAAATGGCAACAAAAAAAAGAAACTGCTTTCTTTAGAAACTCGTCAGTCAATTATTGTTTTGAGGAATGAAGGCTATACAATGCTTGAAATTGCCCTCAAAAAACTGAAGATTTCATACAAAGGTGTACTCTACAGTCTTCAAAGACATAGGACAACTGGCTCTAACAAGGACAGAAAGAGATGTGGAAGGCCCAGATGTACAACTAAACAAAAGGATAAATACATCAGCGTCTCTAGTTTGAAAAATAGACGCCTCACATGTCCTCAGCTGACAGCTTCATTGAATTCTACCCGCTCAACACCAGTTTCATGTTCAACAGTAAAGAGAAGACTCGGGGGTGCAGGCCTTATGGGAAGAATTGCAAAGAAAAAGCCACTTTTGAAACAAAAAAAACTAAAAGAAAAGGTTAGAGTGGGCAAAGAAACACAGACATTGGACAGCAGATAATTGGAAAAGAGTGTTATGGATCTTAACCCCATTGAGCTTTTGTGGGATCAGCTAGACTGTAAGGTGCATGAGAAGTGCCTGACAAGACAGCCACATCTATGGCAAGTGCTGCAGGAAGCGTGGGGTGAAATGTCACCTGAGTATCTGGACAAATTAACAGCTAGAATGCCAAGGATCTGCAAAGCTGTCATTGCTGCACGTGGAGGATTTTATTGATGATAACTCTTTGAAGTAGTTTAAATTCAAATTGTTATAATCATTTTTCACCTTATTAATGTCCTGACTATGCATTGTGATCAGTTGAACTTTGGTGAATTAAAGTACCACTTTCCTTCCATAAGTGCAAAGTCTGTACATTATTCCAAACTTTTGGCCACATGTGTGTGTATATATTATATATAAATGCAATTTTAATTTTGGTAAAATAAAATGCTGCACAAATGAGCTTCACAGTATTAATGAAAGATTAATGAGAAAAGGAAAAAAAATCTGATTATCTGTGGCTCAAGGCTGCAATGGCTGAATCACAACATGCTGATAAAACACTTGCATTTGTGACATTGCTTACAGATAATAATAAAACAGCCATTTAAAATTACATAATTGTTATTATGAGTATTATTGCTACTTTTTGAATATTTCATTTTTATTCAGTAGTTATGTTTTTCTTCAATTTCACGCATCCAGTTGAATGGAGATTTCATTTAAGCGGGACTTTAATTTTGACAGACGTTTGAGTTCTTCCTGTTTGTGACTGGTTAGTTATATCAAGTTTCCCATTAATGCTGTGATACTCATCGCGACTCTCGAGTTGAAAGCTCTGAGCTGCACTAATTGTTTACACCCGTTTATACTACATGAAAACTAAGCACCGTGTGAGAGAGAATCATGACAGAGCAGAGCGGCACCTCTTGTTCATTCTGTAGCGTTCAGCGCATGTGACTGTATATTATTTAATTAAATTACATCCTTCTGTTTAATGATCACACTTGGCCATATCCAGAGGTTTTTTTTTTATTTTCAAATTGTTATTGATTTCATCTCAAAACTGTCACATCTCATATCATTTTGCTAATGACTGCATACTGTAATGTGGTACCGAAATTAGCAACAAGACGATATCGTACCGTTATAATTTTTTTGGTATCGGGATTAGTACCGGTACACCGCGCAACCCTACTTCAAGGTAAGGGTATTATTTCCAACTGTAATTTGAGACTTTTTTCCTGTACCTCTGTAAAGAATTTGTTCTATCTGCAGTATTATGTCTTGTGAAATTTGAATGTAGTTTTGGACGTGTCTGACTCAATCTCTCTGTATTCAATCTCTGTCCTTCAGGATTCGCTCATCAGCAACTTCGTCTCATTCAAACAATGCGCCCTCCTGCGAAAGCATCTACAAGCAAAGGTAAGAGCACTTGGAGTTCTGTAAATTGTCTGGTTGAATTGCAGTTCATTTTGGATTTAACAATATCTCAATACATCCAAGTGTGCACCCTACATCATTATATATTTCATGATATCATGATAGATTTCCATCCCTCCTGTTTTATGATAATGTGATATTTTTTTTCTTGTGACCCTTATTGTACAGCCTCTTTGCCTATGGCTAAGCCAAAGAGTGAAAAGGACAAGCTGAAGGAAATGTTTCCAGCTCTGTGTAGACCTGATAATCCTACTACCAGTGTAATTCTTTTGTTCATTCTGATTATGAGTGAATGTTTTGTGTGTGTGATAAAAAAACAATCAGTAATCATTCTTTGGTACTACATCCATTCTTCTAACTAGTCTATGCTTGATGAGGATGATGTAAAAGTTGCTGTGGATGCCATGAAAGAGCTCGAGATGTTTATGCCCAGTGTTAGTGGAATGGACTTTAGCAGCAGCAAACATAGGTGAGAAACTGTTCTTGTTACAAACAAACATAAATTAGGTTCAATTAAACCTGATTTTGCACTGGTACTCTGTAGTCAGACAACACTATCTAACCAGATGCTATAGACTGTATGCGCAGTTGTGTATAAACCTACATTTTGTATAGAATTGACAACCTTCTTTATATAGACTGCTGAGTATTGGATTGTCTTGCGTTTACAAGGATGTTGACCAGGACACGGGTGAAGACCTAAACCCAAACAGGAGGAGGAACGTGGGTGGAGAAGGTCAGGAAGATTCTGCTATGAGAAACCCTGATAGACCCACCAACCTTAACCTGGGCCATGCTCCAGAGGTAGAGGATGACACGCTGGAACACAAGACTCACTAACATCTCAGATCCAGAGAAGTGGGAGATCAGACAGGTACATGTCCATCTATAAAGTTTATAGAATCTACTTCTTGATAATTGTTAAACATTTGTTTAAACGGTTGTTTTGTGCATCTTGCTCTTTCTGTTCTTAGATGATCGCTGCCAATGTGTTGTCTAAGGAGGAATTCCCAGACTTTGATGAAGAGACAGGAATTCTGCCTAAAGTAGATGATGAGGAGGGTATGTCATTGTCATTTTTGTTAGCATGTTACATTATATGCATGTTTATTTTTTCCGCATTCACTTTTGGTAAAATAAACATATGTTTTGTTTGAAGATACAGTATTAAGCACGTTTATTTTTACAATCTGTTAAGCATTTAAGTTTGAAGTTGGTCAAGTTTGTCATTGTTTATTGTCGAAGCCATCATTGTTAATTCACATGCTCTGATACACTGAGTTTTGGTGCTCATGTCTGGGACACAAGTTTGAATCCGGTTTGTGATGTTACTTGATGCTCTTCCCCCTCTTTCTCCCAATCGTTTCCTGTTTTCTCTATTTTACCCATCAATAAAAGTGCCAGATAAGATGGCAATAAATAAAATCCTTATTCTTTTGGCACACTTCACAATGTCATTGTTGTTGAAATACCAGCTGTCCAAACAGTCTGTCCTCACATTTAGTGTGTATGTTTTGTTGTTTATCAGATGAGGACTTGGAGATTGAGCTGGTGGAAGAGGAGCCTCCGTTCTTGAGGGGACACACCAAACAGAGCATGGACATGAGCCCTGTCAAGATCGTCAAGGTACGCACTCTCACTCGAAAGCTGCCTGAATAATGTTCTGCTGCTTTAAAAGAAGTAAAGATCTTGATATTTTACTAAACTAGACATAATGCTTGATTATAACCTGCTAGAGCTGAACAATTAATTGAATCATGAAGCGTCACTTACAGCATTCCATTTAAATTTACTTCCATTGTGTTAATTTTGCTATTTACAATTTTATAAATGGTTGAGCATTTTAAACACTCAGACTTGTCAGTTGAGTGCATAAGCCTTGTAACAAAGGTAGAATATTCCCATTATGATATATTAATGTAACAACAATAAAAGTAATTAAGGAACACCATTCTTGGCTTGTTTTTGGAAACGTAGCCTACATAAAGAACGTGGCTTGCATTTGCCCATACAAAGTAATTTTAATGAAAATGATATTAATTACAATATCAGTAGAAGGGAAATTATGATTTTTGTCATAATTGTGCAGCTCTATAACCTGCATATATTCTGTTTTTTTTGGCAGAACCCTGATGGATCTCTCTCCCAAGCAGCCATGATGCAGAGTGCCTTGGCCAAAGAGCGACGGGAGGTGAAACGGGCCCAGAGGGAGGCTGAGATGGACTCAATCTGATGGGCCTGAACAAACACTGGGTGGACCCACTGCCAGACGGTAAGACATTCAGACTTGCAGTATAGCTTTATCTGTAGTCTCTTGGATATGGAATAATGCTGCGTTCCATTCTAATTGGAAAGTCACAGTGTCCAACTTCCTACTTGGAAAGTGCAGTCTAATGCACTTAAAGTAATAGTTTACCCAAAAATGAATATTCTCATCATTTACTCACCCTCATGCCATCCCAGATGTGTATGACTTTTTCTGTTGAGCATAATCAAAGATCTTTGGAAGAATATTTAATTTCTGTACGTCCTCACAATGCAAGCGGATGGGTACCAAAACTTTGAAGCTCCAAAAAGCACATAACGGCAGCATAAAAGTAATCCATGTGACTCCAGTGGTTAAATCCATACCTTCTGAAGCAATATGACAAATGTGGGTGAGAAACAGATCAATATTTAAGTCAATTTGTTACTATAAATCTCCACTTTCACTTTTACATTCTTTTGTTTTTGGCGATTCACATTCTTTGTGCATATCGCCACCTACTGGGCAGGAAGGAGAATTTATAGTGTAAAAGGATTTAAATATTGATCTGTTTCTCAACTACATTTATCATATCGCTTTTGAAGACATTGATTTAACCACTGGAGTCTTATGGATTACTTTTATGCTGCCTTTGTGCTTATTGGAGCTTCAAAATTGTGGTACCCATTCACTTGCATTGTGAAGACCTACAGAGCTTAAATATTCTTTAAAAATCTTGGTTTGTGTTCACAAGAAAGAAAGTCATGCACATTTGGGATGGCATCAGGGTTAGTAAATGATGAGAGAATTTTCATTTTTGGGGGAACTATCCCTTTCCACATTGTTTGCATAAATGCATAAACATTGCTTAATTTGGTTGCCAGGAGATCTCTTTGTTGACAGTCGAACACCTGCAAAGCTAAAGGTAGCATTGCCATTTTGTTTATTTATGCATCATCCTCTGAGCAATGGGCAATGGAATGGAAGAAGATATCAAGTACAAATATCCTACATCCAACTTTGAACGAAGCACATATAATGAATATAAAGAAATTATAATATAATGAAACGTATATGGGTATTTTCACGAGTACCAGAAATAGTTTTTTAAAATATGTATTAAAGCTAGATTATTTGAATAAATTGAAGGGACTGTTGTGAGCACTTCATGTCCTCCATCAGAATAAAAGGAAAGGGGATATGAATGACACTGATCAGTGCTGATATACTTCCTGCCTATTTTCCATACTGTGGGATAGTGAGTTCACAGATGGCCATCTGATTTCCTGAGGTCTGCTATCGAGACAGATGGTAGCTGATCTGTTCTTAACAAGCCTATCTCTTCTGCTTGTATGCCCTCTGGCCTTGTATGAGCTCCAGTTACAGGGTTGCTATCTCTTTGTGCATCCCTAATAAATGCTTTTTCATGTCTTCACATGCACACCCATCCATACAGCTGACGGTAGGCAGATAGCAGCCAACATGTGGGGCATAGGTATGATGCCCAATGACATCCCAGTGTGGAAGAAACACACCTTTGGTGGCAACAAGGCCTCCTATGGAAAAAAGACTCAACTGCCCATCCTAGAGCAAAGAGAGAGTCTTCCCATCTACAAGCTGAAAGAGCAGCTCATTCAGGTGTGTGACTTGAACTTGTACAATGATGGCCAAAAATATTGGCACCCTTGGTAAATATGAGCAAAGGCAGCTGTGAAAAATATGTATTTATTGTTTATCCTTTTGATCTTTCATTCAAAATATTAACAAAAATATATCCTCTAATGGATATCAAACAATTTCAAACAAGTTTTATTAAAAAAATAAAATAAAAAAAGATATATATATTTTTGTCATATGTGTGGCACAATTATTGGCACCCTCTTACTCAATACTTTGTGCAACCTCCCTTTGCCAAGATAATAACTCAGAGTCTTCTCCTATAATGCATAATGAGGTTAGAGAACACATGGCAAGGGATCTGAGACCATTCCTCCATACAGAATCTCTCCAGATCCTTCAAATTCCGAGGTCCACATGGCTCATTTGAAGTTCCAGTAGTGTCTGGCAAACCAAAGATGCTTGAATTTGTTGTTGGATGAGAGCAGAGGCTTTTTTCTTGAAACCCTCCCAAACAACTTGTTGTGATGTAGGTGACGTCTGATTGTAGTTTTGGAGACTTTCCGACCCCAAGACCCAACTGATTTTTGCAGTTCTCCAGCTGTGACCCTTAGAGAATTTTTGGCCACTCGAACCATCCTCCTCACCGTGCTTGGAGACTATAGACACGCGTCCTCTTCCAGGTTGATATCGAGTTGATTGGAACTTCTTAATTATTGCCCTGATGGTGGAAATGGGTATATTCAATGCCTCAGCTATTTTCTTATAGCCATTTTCCATTTTGTGAAGCTCAACAACCTTTTGCCGCACATCATAACTTTGGTCTTACCCATTGTGATAGATGACTAAGGGAATTTGGCTTGTGTGTTACTTCATATTTATACTCTTCTGAAACAGGAAGTCATGGCTGAACAATTTCATGTTCCTAGTCACCCAGGTGTACTTACAAATGTAAAATATGAGAATATATATTTTATGGGAATATATATGGGAATATACTTGAGATATATTTTACTCATAAGAAGTTCTAGGGGTGCCAATAATTGTGCCACACATACACTACCGTTCAAAAGTTTGGGGTCACTTTTCAGAAATGTTTCTCATGATCTTAAAAACCTTTTGATCTGAAGGCGTATGCTTAAATGTTTGAAATTAGTTTTGTAGACAAAAATATAATTGTGCCAACATATTCATTTATTTAATTACATAACTAAAATTTTATAAAAAAGAAAAAGTTTTTGAAATTGATGACTTGGACCGAATAATTAAGAAAAGCAGCCAATAAGTGCCCAACATAGATGGGAACTCCTTCAATATTGTTTAAAAAGTATCCCAGGGTGATACCTCAAGAAGTTGGTTGAGAAAATGCCAAGAGTACATGTCTGCAAAACCTAGGCAAAGTGTGGCCACTTTGAAGATGTTAAAATATAACATAGTTTTGATTAATTTTTGATTTTTTTTTAAGTCACAACATAATTCCCACATTTCCATTTATGTTATTCCATAGTTGTGATGACTTTACTATTATTCTAAAATGTGAAAGAAATAAAGAATAAGTGACCCTAATCTTTTGAATGGTAGTGTATATTTGACAAAAATATTTGTTTTTATAAAACTTGTGTTGTGTTTGCAATTGTTTGATATCCATTAGGGGATATATTTTTGTGAATATTTTGAATGAAAGATGAAAAGTATAAACAAAGACATTATTCACAGCCTTCTTTGCTCATATTTAAGAAGGGTGCCAATATTTTTGGCCACCAATGTATTTGTATTCATCTGAATCAAGACTTTAGTTGTGCTAAGAATCCACTATTGTGTCTTTACAGGCTGTCCATGACAACCAAATCCAGATCGTGATTGGGGAGACTGGATCAGGGAAGACCACTCAGATCACTCAGTACCTGGCTGAGGCTGGATACATGACAAGAGCGAAGATCGGTTGCACACAGCCCAGAAGAGTGGCAGCCATGTCTTTGGCTAAAAGAGTGTCAGAGGAGTATGGTTGCTGTTTAGGTCAATAGGTAAATGCTAATTCCCATTAAAAAATAAATAAATTCTACCTTCACAATATCAACAATCTAATACTTTATGCACAATCTTCCACTTTGTGACCTTACAGTCATTGTAGAAATATTGTACACATACAGCTTCCTTCTAAAGGCCAAAGTATACATTGTTTGTCCATGTTGCTGATCGCTCCACTCACAGTATGCACGGACCCAGACTTTTCGACACGGATAGTCCTCGTCTGTGCGCATCGTCGCCGCATGCGCCTGCCGTGGACTGTACTAAAAGAGTATCACAAAGCAGTCGTAATGCACATGCGTCGAATGCGCTGTATTCGCTCGTGGTCAAAAGTGTATACTTTGAAAGGCAACACGCTCAACCGGCTGCGATACGATCCGGAACACTTAGTATACCCAGGTTTTAAGGCAGTATCTTAGAAATTATATGTCACAAGTGACCAGTTGGAAACACTACATAGGCAGTAACTTTATGCATCATATAAATAGTGCTTCTCACGCAAAGACTCGGCTCACAATTGGTTTTAGTGTAGTTTAGTGTTAGAATCTTGCTAAGATAACAATGCGATACTCTAATTTACATAAAAACACACAGCACACACCAATGTTGAGAAAACAAGTCCGTTTTTAATTAGATTGGACTATGTTGTATAAATTATGTTTAGCCTAATATAAACTTTATTTCTGTGGCTTTGTCTGCCATCAATGGATTTTTTCACTGAGCTTTTCGTAATTAACCTAATTATGCTGCTTACCTTTTGGAAGAGGCTTTGCCTCAGGCAGCACCCCTATGATGCTGCTTATGTAGAGCCATAATGTCTCGATCTCTTTCGGTGTCTTTGTAGGTGGGCTACACCATCCGTTTTGAGGACTGCACGAGTCCAGAAACAGTCATTAAGTACATGACATACGGTATACTGTTAAGAGAGTGTCTGACTGACCCTGATCTGGGCCAGTACGCTATCAGTATGTTGGATGAGGCCCATGAGAGAACCATCCACACAGATGTGCTCTTTGGTCTGCTCAAAAAGGTAATTCCGCTGACTGAGGCTTTGTACAAACCAGCAGTGGGTGTTAAAAGTGTGGTATCCTGAATTGATGGCTCAGGTTAATCTCACTGACTCTTAGTAAGCTTTTCACTATTTGTCCATCTCTCATTATGAGCCAATTGTAATGGTATCTTCTGTCTTTTATTACTTAGACTGTACAGAAGCGAACAGACATGAACCTCATTATAACATCTGCTACGCTGGACGCTGTGAAATTTTCACAGTACTTCTATGAGGCACCTGTTTTCACTATCCCTGGTTGCACATACCCAGTGGAGGTTTTGTACACTAAAGAGCCTGAGACTGACTATCTGGATGCCAGTCTGATCAGAGTCATGCAGATCCACCTCACTGAGCCTCCAGGTAAACTTTCCACATGCTCTGATTATGTGCATCAATTTCATTTATAAAACCCCACTGCATATTAGAGCTGAGCTACACTCTGCATGGATTATTCACAATATATTTGCTATGATTTTGCTGCTGAATTTAAAATTTGAATTAACTGTGAATATCTCAATGACTTGAATGCTTTTAACATTTATTTGGCCGATAAGTTTCCTAATGAACATGTCATTCAACTAATTTTGTGATCCCTTCTTGATTATATCAGCAGGTGTTTTAATAGTGCCTCTGATTTAATCTTGCATGATGTTGGTTAGTTTAAATCAGTTCACTGTAATTTTCAGTGAATCGAGTCAAAACTGATCCAACGTATCATTGCAACTGATCCAAATGTTCACAGAAGTCCTATGCTTCCTGATTTAAACAAACTTTCATCTTTTAAAGCCATTTCAGAGCAAATTTATAAATATCAAGATATATATTGAAATGCTAAAAACTACTGCAATGTAATTTGTGAAAATTAAGCCTATTGTAGTAAAAAATCCTCTTTAATGTGCAGGTGACATACAGGTGCTGGTCATATAATTAGAATATCATCAAAAAGTTGATTTATTTCATTAATTCCATTCAAAAAGTGAAACTTGTATATTATATTCATTCATTACACACAGACTGATATATTTCAAATGTTTATTTCTTTTAATTTTGATGATTATAACTGACAACTAAGGAAAATCCCAAATTCAGTATCTCAAAAAATTAGAATATTACTTAAGACCAATACAAAGAAAGGATTTTTAGAAATCTTGGCCAACTGAAAAGTATGAACATGAAAAGTATGAGCATGTACAGCACTCAATACTTAGTTGGGGCTCCTTTTGCCTGAATTACTGCAGCAATGCGGCGTGGCATGGAGTCGATCAGTCTGTGGCACTGCTCAGGTGTTATGAGAGCCCAGGTTGCTCTGATAGTGGCCTTCAGCTCTTCTGCATTGTTGGGTCTGGCATATCGCATCTTCCTCTTCACAATACCCCATAGATTTTCTATGGGGTTAAGGTCAGGCGAGTTTGCTGGCCAATTAAGAACAGGGATACCATGGTCCTTAAACCAGATACTGGTTGCTTTGGCACTGTGTGCAGGTGCCAAGTCCTGTTGGAAAATGAAATCTGCATCTCCATAAAGTTGGTCAGCAGCAGGAAGCATGAAGTGCTCTAAAACGTCCTGGTATACGGCTGCGTTGACCTTGGACCTCAGAAAACACAGTGGACCAACACCAGCAGATGACATGGCACCCCAAACCATCACTGACTGTGGAAACTTTACACTGGACCTCAAGCAACGTGGATTGTGTGCCTCTCCTCTCTTCCTCCAGACTCTGGGACCCTGATTTCCAAAGGAAATGCAAAATTTACTTTCATCAGAGAACATAACTTTGGACCACTCAGCAGCAGTCCAGTCCTTTTTGTCTTTAGCCCAGGCAAGACGCTTCAGACGCTGTCTGTTGTTCAAGAGTGGCTTGACACAAGGAATGTGACAGCTGAAACCCATGTCTTGCATACGTCTGTGCGTAGTGGTTCTTGAAGCACTGACTCCAGCTGCAGTCCACTCTTTGTGAATCTCCCCCACATTTTTGAATGGGTTTTGTTTCACAATCCTCTCCAGGGTGCGGTTATCCCTATTGCTTGTACACTTTTTTCTACCACATCTTTTCCTTCCCTTCGCCTCTCTATTAATGTGCTTGGACACAGAGCTCTGTGAACAGCCAGCCTCTTTTGCAATGACCTTTTGTGTCTTGCCCTCCTTGTGCAACGTGTCAATGGTCGTCTTTTGGACAACTGTCAAGTCAGCAGTCTTCCCCATGATTGTGTAGCATACAGAACTAGACTGAGAGACCATTTAAAGGCCTTTGCAGGTGTTTTGAGTTAATTATCTGATTAGAGTGTGGCACCAGGTGTCTTCAATATTGAACCTTTTCACAATATTCTAATTTTCTGAGATACTGAATTTGGGATTTTCCTTAGTTGTCAGTTATCATCAAAATTAAAAGAAACATTTGAAATATATCAGTCTGTGTGTAATGAATGAATATAATATACAAGTTTCACTTTTTGAATGGAATTAGTGAAATAAATCAACTTTTTGATGATATTCTAATTATATGACCAGCACCTGTATTGGTGTTCTTGACGGGTCAAGAGGAGCTCGACACGGCTTGTGAGATCCTATACGAACGAATGAATGAAATCCTTGGTCCTGATGTCCTAGAGCTAATTATCCTCGCAGTGTTCTCTGCCCTGCCCAGTGAAATGCAAACCAGACTCTTTGATCCAGCACCACCTGGAATTAGAAAGGTCCCAGTCCCAGCTTTCTCTCTTTTTTTTTTTTTTTTTTTTTGTCACCTCTTACATGTACAGTGCATCCGGAAAGTATTCACAGCGCTTCTCTTTTTCCACATTTTGTTATTTTACAGCCTTATTCCAAAATGAATTAAATTCATTATTTTCCTCAAAATTCTACAAACAATACCCCATAATGACAACGTGAAAGAACATCACATGTACATAAGTATTCACAGCCTTTGCTCAATACTTTGTTGAAGCACCTTTGGCACCAATTACAGCCTCAAGTCTTTTTGAGTATGATGCTACAAGCTTGGCACACCTATTTTTGGGCAGTTTCTCCCATTCTTCTTTGCAGGACCTCTCAAGCTCCATCAGGTTGGATCGGGAGCGTCGGTGCACAGCCATTTTCAGATCTCTCCAGAGATGTTCAATCAGGTTCAAGTCTAGGCTCTGGCTGGGCCACTCAAGAACATTCACAGAGTTGTCCCGGAGCCACTCCTTTGTTATCTTGGCTGTGTGCTTAGGGTCGTTGTCCTGTTGGAAGATGAACCTTCGCCCCAGTCTGAGGTCCAGAGCGCTCTGGAGCAGGTTTTCATCAAGGATGTCTCTGTACATTACTGCATTCATCTTTCCCTCGATACTGACTAGTCTCCCAGTTCCTGCCGCTGAAAAATATCCCCACAGCATGATGCTGCCACCACCATGCTTCACTGTAGGGATGGTATTGGCCAGGTGATGAGCGGTGCCTGGTTTCCTCCAGACATGATGCTTGCCATTCAGGCCAGTGTGTTCAATCTTTGTTTCTCATGGTCTGAGGGTCCTTCAGGTGCCTTTTGGCAAACTCCAGGCGGGCTGTCATGTGCCTTTTACTGAGGATTGGCTTCCGTCTGGCCACTCTACCATACAGGCCTGATTGGTGGAGTGCTGCAGAGATGGTTGTTCTTCTGGAAGGTTCTCCTCTCTCCACAGAGAAATGCTGGAACTCTGTCAGAGTGACCATCGGGTTCTTGGTCACTTCCCTGACTAAGGCCCTTCTCCCCCGATCGCTCAGTTTGGCCAGGCGGCCAGCTCTAGGAAGAGTCCTGGTGGTTCCAAACTTCTTCCATTTACGGATGATGGAGGCCACTGTGCTCATTGGGACCTTCAATGCTGCAGAAATGTTTCTGTACCCTTCCCCAGATCTGTGCCTCGATACAATCCTGTCTCGGAGGTCTACAGACAATTCCTTGGACTTAATGGCTTGGTTTGTGCTCTGACATGCACTGTTAACTGTGGGACCGTATATAGACAGGTGTGTGCCTTTCCAAATCATGTCCAGTCAACTGAATTTACCACAGGTGGACTCCAATCAAGTTGTAGAAACATCTCAAGGATGATCAGTGGAAACAGGATGCACCTGAGCTCAATTTTGTGTCATGGCAAAGGCTGTGAATACTTATGTACATGTGATTTTTGTTTTGTTTTTTATTTTTAATAAATTTGCAAAGATTTCAAATAAACTTTCATGTTGTCATTATGGGGTATCGTTTGTAGAATTTTGAGGTAAATAATGAATTTAATCCATTTTGGAATAAGGCTGTAACGTAACAAAATGTGGAAAAAGTGAAGCGCTGTGAATACTTTCCGGATGCACTGTAAATGCAAGCTTTCCTATATATTTCAAGTGTAAACCGTAACAACCATCTGCATGTACTTTTTTTTTTTTTTTTTTTAGGTGGTCGTTGCTACCAACATTGCAGAGAATTCTTTGAAAATTGATGGGATTTACTATGTGGTGGATCCAGGTTTTGTCAAGCAAAAGGTTTATAACTCCAAAACTAGCATCGATCAGCTGGTTGTTACCATGATCTCTCAGGTAACATCCATTCCTAGTGACTGAGAGAACATGTAGTGAACATACAGTATATAAAGTGCCCTATAAATGTAATGCCATTTATTAACCCTGTTTTTGTGGTCCATAGGCCCAGGCTAAGCAGCGAGCAGGCAGAGCAGGTAGAACAGGCCCTGGCAAGTGCTACAGATTTTACACCGAACGTGCCTACAGAGATGAGATGCTCACCACCAACGTACCTGAGATTCAGCGAACTAACTTGGCCAGTACTGTACTGTCTCTCAAGGGATGCCACTAAATTAATTCCCCGGTTCTCTTTACAGGGTTGTGGAAAACCTGGAAATATCAGGAAATTTTATAATGGTTATTTCCAGGCCTGGAAAAGTCATGATGATAATCAAATGGATAATTCACCCAAAAATGAAAATCCTCTCATCATTTACTCACCCCATGCTATCCCAGATGTGTATGACTTTCTTTCTTCTGCTGAACACAGATGAAGATTTTTACAAAAAATATCTCAGCTCTGTTGGTCCTCACAATGCAAATAAATATTTACCAGAACTTTGAAGCTCCAAAAAGCATGTAAAGGCAGCATAAAAGTAATCAATACTACTCCAGTGGTTAAGTCCATGTCTTCTGAAGTGATACGATAGGTGTGTGTGAGAAATCAATCAATATTTAAGTCCTTTTTTTACTATAAATCTTCACTTTTTTTTTTTTTTTTTACATTTTTGGTGATTTGCATTTATTTATTGATATATTTATTTTTGGGCATATTGCCACCTACTGGAGGGGCTTGGTCAAAGGTGGAGATTTATAGAAAAGACTTAAATATTAATCTGTTTCTCACCCACACCTATCATATCGCTTCAGAAGATGTGGATTTAACCATGAGTCTTATGGATTACTTTTATGCTACCTTTGTGATTTTTGGAGATTCAACGTTCTGGCAACCATTTACTTGCATTGTATGAACCTAAAGAGCTGATATATTCTTCTAAAAATCTTAATTTGTGTTGTGCAGAAGAAAGAAAGTCATACACATCTGAGATGGCATGAAGGTGAGTAAATTATGAGAATTTTCATTTTTGGGTAAACTTTCCCTTTAATAAATTAAGTCATGGAAACTTCTGTTGTGAATAAATGTTTGTAGTTATGCACAGGTCTTTTGTTGGTTAGAAATTCCTCTTTTTGAGTGCAATCTCTGTATACATTGTTTTAAAATCCTTGTCTAGTAATACAAAATGTCTCTCCAATCAGGCAGTGGGCATCAATGACCTGTTGTCATTTGACTTCATGGATGCTCCACCCATGGAGACCCTTATCACTGCCAGGGAGCAACTCTACACTTTGGGAGCACTGGATGATGAAAGTCTGCTCACACGCCTTGGATGAAGGGTAAGTGAAGAATTGAGCATTTACAGTTGAAGTCAGAAGTTTACATACACTTAGGTCGAAGTAATTAAAACTCATTTTTTTAACCACTCCACAGGTTTAATATTAGCAAACTATGGTTTTGGCAAGTCGTTTATGACATCTACTTTGTGCGTGACACGAGTAATATTTCCAACAATTGTTTACAGACAGATTGTTTCACTTTTAATTGACTATATAACAATTCCAGTGGGTCAGAAGTTTACATGCACTAAGTTAACTGTGCCTTTAAGCAGCTTGGAAAACTCCAGAAAATGATGTCAAGCCTTTAGACAATTAGCCAATTAGCTCCTGATAGGAGGTGTACTGAATTGGAGGTGTACCTGTGGATGTATTTTAAGGCTTGACACCATGGGAAAATCAAAAGAAATCAGCCAAAAATTATGGACCTCCACAAGTCTGGTTCATCCTTGGGAGCAATTTCCAAATGCCTGAAGGAACCACGTTCATCTGTACAAACAATAGTATGCAAGTATAAACAGCATGGTACAATGCCGCCATCATACCACTCAGGAAGGAGACGCATTCTGTCTCCTAGAGATAAACGTAGTTTGGTGCAAAAACTGCAAATCAATCCCAGAACAACAGCAAAGGACCTTGTGAAGATGCTGGAGGAAACAGGTAGACAAGTACCTATATCCACAGTAAAATGAGTCCTATATTGACAACCTGAAAAGCAGCTCGGCAAGGAAGAAGCCACTGCTCCAAAACCATCATAAAAAATCCAGACTACAGTTTGCAAGTGCGCATGGGGACAAAGATCTTACTTTTTGGAGAAATGTCCTCTGGTCTAATGAAACAAAAATGTAACTGTTTGGCCATGACCATTGCTATGTTTGGAGGAAAAAGGGTGAGGCTTGCAAGCTGAAGAACACCATTCCAGCCGTGAAGCATGGGGGTGGCAGTATCATGTTGTGGAAGTGCTGTGCTGCAGGAGGGACTGGTGCACTTCAGGAAAAAAATGGCATCATGAGGAAGGAAAATTATGTGGATATATTGAAAGCAACATCTCAAGACATCAGCTAGGAAGTTAAAGCTCGGTCGCAAATGGGTCTTCCAAATGGACAATGACCCCAAGCATACCTCAAGTTGTGGCAAAATGGCTTAAGGATAACAAAGTCAAGGTGTTGGAGTGGCCATCACAAAGTCCTGACCTGAATCCAATAGAAAATTTGTGGGCAGAACTGAAAAAGTGTGTGCGAGCAAGGAGGCGTCCAAACCTGCCTCCAGTTACACCAGTTCTGTCTGGAGGAATGGGCCAAAATTCTAGCAACTTATTGTGAGACGCTTGTGCAAGGCTACCCAAAATATTTGACCCAAGTTAAACAATTTAAAGGTAAATCTACCAAATACTAACAAAGTGTATGTAAACTTCTGACCCACTGGTAATGTGATGAAAGTAATAAAAGCTGAAATAAATAATTCTCTCTACTATTATTCTGACATTTCATATTCTTAAAATAAAGTAGTGATTCTAACTGACCTAAGACAGGGAATGTTTTCTACGATTAAATGTCAGGAATTGTGAAAAACTGAGTTTAAATATATTTGGCTAAGGTGTATTTAAACTTCTGACTTCAACTGTATGTACTGAAAAAGAATGGAACATACTCCTGTAAGGGTTTTGGGTGTACAAGCATCAATTCCCATATGAACTGAACAAGATAAATGTTTCTTGTCTCTGTTTGTGTAAGATGGCTAAGTTTCCCCTGGAGCCCATGCTGTGTAAGATGTTGATCATGTCTGTCCATCTTGGCTGCAGTGAAGAGATGCTGACAATTGTGTCAATGATCCCAGTACAGAACATCTTCTACAGACCAAAGGTGCTCCTCCAGGCAACACTGCCCACACACAAACAGTTTCCAGATCCATGAGTGATCAAGCAACAGTTTAAATCAATAAGCCAAGTCTGTGTCGACTCCAATAAGGAATGCAAGCAGACTGATGATATTTATCTCATGTCTTTCATCTGAATCTCAGGACAAAGAAGCTCTGGCAGACCAGAAGAAGGCCAAGTTTCACCAGCCTGAGGGAGACCACCTGACTTTGTTGGCTGTTTACAACTCATGGAAGAACAATAAGTTCTCCAACCCCTGGTGCTACAAAAACTTACATCCAGGCGCGATCTCTTCGACGCGCTCGGGACATTCGCAAACAGATGCTGGGCATTATGGAAGGGTGAACTTTAGAAAGCTTTCCTCATGTTACGTTACACACTGTACATTTTACACAACATAAGTATTGAAAAATCTTTGTGTCTTGGACCAGGCACAAGCTGGACGTGGTATCGTATGGTAAAGCCACAGTGCGTGTGCAGAAGGCCATCTGCAATGGTTTCTTCCGGAATGCAGCCAAAAAGGACCCCTAGGAAGGATACAGGACCCTTATAGACCAGCAGGTGGTGTACATCCACCCATCTAGTGCATTGTTCAATCGCCAGCCAGAATGGTAATCTTGCAAAAAGAGTGTAATTGCATTAAGGGGTCTATTATTATGTATGTTTCTTGTGCTAAAGCTGGTTTTGCTCTCCTCAGGGTGGTATACCATGAGCTTGTGTTGACCACCAAGGAGTACATGAGGGAGGTGACCACCATTGACGTGAGGTGGCTAGTAGAATTCGCTCCAGCTTTCTTCAAAGTGTCCGATCCTACACGCCTCAGCAAGCAGAAGAAACAGCAGAGGTTGGAGCCCCTCTACAATCGCTACGAGGAACCAAATGCCTGGAGAATCTCCAGAGCCTTCAGACGACGCTAGAACATTCTCAGAAGGTTCTCATAGCCTGCAAGTGTCTGATGCTGCTGCTGGCCGAAGCAAAGACTTGGGGCAGAGTGGAGGATAACATGAACAGATGCTACAAAAATGTGCTTAAAACCCTTCTTTCTGTAAGGGCCCATTTGTAGGTGCCAGATTCCTCCCTCTACTGTGAACTACATTTGAATTTAAAAGGGAAGTTCCCTCAAAAATCAAGGTGACCTGATGTTCTGCTTCTACTCTATGATTTTTATGTTTCACTTCTGTTTATTTTACACTGCTGAGAGGCAAAGATTCTCACTTTGAATCTTAATAACTGAAGGATCAAAATATGAAATTAAAAATGGTTAACATTTATAATAAACTTGCATAACATTAATAGCCCTACAATAAATGCTAAATCCGGTCAGTTTAATTTTTCGACAAGCTAATCCTTGAACATGTCTAACTGATCATTTTTACAATGCAGCTGCTTTTTTGTTCATTGAGCCGTTTGTCGTAGAATGTGTTAATATCAGTGAACATTAACTGACTTAAATGCTGGGAGAGTTTTGGTTTTATTCAGTTATCTCCAGTGCAGAGGTCTGGTCTTATTAAAATGAACAGGATGTTTGAGTCACTTTCCCTATCACACTCAGATCTCATCCTTATTTTGGAATTTTTGCAGGATCAATTTATCAGAATGTAGTGGAGGTTTTGTATTGTAGCGCTTTTATTGGAGGAAACGACGGCGGGGTGGAAATGACCAACATTTTTAATATTGTTACAGCCTTTATTGTCCTATCTTGGGATCATTTGTCAACTTAAACTGTTTTCTTTATAAAGGCCCACTAGGATTGTTGTTTCTGCCTTTTGCCAAGTATTCCATTGGTTTACTATTGGAGTGTGTATTACATGTAAACTCTGAGGCTACATTTTTGGTAAATCCCCCAGAAATAAGACTTAAATTCAGTATTTTTATGAAGGCAAATAAGGAAAAAGTAAAGAGACAAGGTATTTAATATATATCTAACATGATTTTCTTTTATGCTTGCAGAAAATGATATAGCTACATGTTTCAAGCATTAACAAGAATCTCAGTCTCAAAATATAATCCTAATTCATGTATTTGACAAGAGCCACAAGAGAAATGAACAGTTTCCAAAATGTTTGTAGCAGTTCAACAATATATAGGTACAAATGTTGTGCATAGTTGACCAATCCAGACTTTATTTCAACCATAAAGTCTCTAAATAAGACATCATCTTATGGATGGATACATGGGAGTTCCCAAAGGCTGTCTACTCAAGTGTGTCCTCTGGTAAATATACTATTGCCACTAACATAAAGAAATGTGTTTTATGATTGTCAGACTTTATACTGGGGGTTAATATTTAGTGGAGACTAGGGCTAGTTGTCACTTTCACTCTATAGTCAATTTCTGTATAGGCATATACTTTAAAAGCTTTGAACATTTATAGGAGAAAAAGGTATGGTTGAAAACACATTAACCAATTGTGTCAGCATGCCCCAATAATAGGGCCCAAACAGATCTGAGCTTTATTCATTATCATATAAGTTGAAGATTTCATTGCAATCATAAGAAACAGAGACTGTTCTCATGGTATAGTAGTAATATTGGGTCTTTATTAAGCAATCTCTTGAACCACAGTAATGTGTTTAGATTAGAGAGGCCTCACAAGTGAGAGGAATGTGGAGTCCCTAATGAGATTTAATTAAAAAAAAAAACATAGCCGTATATACAAGTGGATGGGGTGTGCATGTGCAATAGATGCAGGGAGAAGTAAACTGAGAGGACTGGGATGGGAGAATGTTGGTGGCATTAGTACATGTAGCCTTTGGAGTATGGTTGAGAGCCCATGTTGGTGGCAGCTGGTTCAGGAGGGTAGGAAACCCCATCATCGAGGTGAGATAGCGGTACTGTGTCCTCTTCATTGACATAGCGTTCGAATTCTGCCTTCAGACTTGGACGCTGATTGTCAGGAAAAGCCAAGGATATAAGAGCTTCCGGCTCACACACAAATTTGTAAACATAACGCTCGCCTGCCACCTAAAAACAAAGTTTAATTTCAGTGAACAGTGTAATGAAATCAAAATAGTAATCAAAGTTGGTGATATGAAGTATTACTTCTTAATATAGTCAAACTTTTAAGTTAAAATAGAATTATGCCATACCTTTTGCATAATTCCCTTCTCATAATAGTAGCGCAAAGAGCGACTCAGTTTGTCGTAGTTCATGGCTGGACGGTTCTTCTGCATCCCCCACAGTCTTGCCACCTTGAGTGTCAAATAAAAAATTATTTTATATATATATATATATATATACACACACACACACACATACATACATACATATTCACACTGTTCTACATTTAATATTTGGTCATAATAGCAAAAGGGCTGCAACAAACTTATTTTGATAAACGATTAATCTAACATTTATTAGGCAATTATTGCAACGATTAATCATTAGCTTTTAACTGATTATTCAGCTTGTGCCCCAAATTAAAAGGTTATTAAACATGCTTAATAACAGTAAAGAGGACAAAATCTTTTAAAAATACCTCTAAATGACATTCACTGAATTAAAGGGAACATACTCAAGTTTAAATCACTAAAGAAATTCACTGCAAAAAATCCTATTGTTATCAAGTGTTTTTGTCTTGTTTTCCATTTAAGATTGTCTAAAAATCCATAAAACAAGATACATTTACTTGAGAAGTAACATATATGATATGTAGACTTGCTTTAAGAGAATGTATCTTAAATATAAGTGTATTTTGTATATAAATGTATTTTTTCACTTATACTTCTGCGAGTGCAGTAAAAACCAAAATATATACTTATATTCAAGATCTATTCTCTGAAAGCAAGTCTAAATATCTTATATGCTGCTCCTCAGGTGAATGCATCTTTTTTTAAAGGATTTTTAGATATTTGTATTAATTGTATTAATATTATATTCAACATTCTCAAATAGTTTTTTCTTCTGCAGTACAGCTGCTAAAGAAAATGTACATTGTTTTAAAGGAGTTTTAGATATTTATATTGGAAAACACGCCAAAACAAAAACAAATCAAAAATGCATTTTGTTGCAATGTATGATGGGGCGAAGACTACCCTCTCTCACATTTCTGTTCACTTCAAAACATTTTAACTCACAAAAAAACAAACTCTCTCTCTTATAAATAAAGCTGTGTATTATCTTCACGATAAGAAACACACAGTGAGGCATATATTATGATTCAATAAGTCGCGAGCCATCACGTTATAATCTAGCTGCAGCAAGCACACCTGAGGGATGAGCTTCCACACGCCAGTGTGCATCAGTCGGGCACAGTTTCAATCTCTCCCCCTTAGATCGGGACATTCGCGCAACTCGTAGAAGAGGTGCTGACCGTACAGAGAAATGCCAGTTTTGGAGTTTGTAGTTATTTACATGACCTGCTTCCTTATTATTTGAACTTTAATAAAGCTATAACGCATTAAATATAACGGCATTTAAGATGTAACACCGGGGTGTTTCCTTTAAAGACACTCGACAAGCAAGTTCTGTTTCATTCCTATTGACCGCCAGAAGCAGTGTTAAGCACTAATGGATAATCGCAGCGGCAGCTAGATAGGTCGAGAAAATATAACAACAAAGTCACGTCGTGACGTAGACCGAGCAAGAATATAATCCACAGTAGCTCGGTACTCAGTCTCTTTCGCTTTCTCGCTCTATGATAGGTCGTTTCTCCGCGCTGTTCAGTGCAGTTTACCTGAGTAGCGAGGACTCGCCCTCTCAAGCTGTGACAGCACACTCTTCACTATTCATCTGGACAAAACTTCATCTTTCGTGAGTGTATATTTCATTTTCTGATTGTTAGTGCTGGAGATACACTGAGCTTCACGGTACTATCTGGTGGCTGGTATCTGACCACGCTAAGGTAACGGTTGCCCCGTAACCTATATTATTTATCGATTCATCTGCCATTACATGGCTATTTCCAGTGATAACTTACTGCGAGCCATATGGTGCTATCCGACGGCCGGTTATTTCGTTCTCGTGTTTCTCTGGCTTGCTTGTTCACAACTTACTATTTTCGGTTCTATCCGAAGATACAATTGATAGTCCAAGTTTTTATTGATTATATCTTGGCTGTCTGATTTCCTACAGTCTTAACCAAGGGCGTGCAGTAATCGGCTGACTCATGGCTCACAGCTTCATTGTCACTGGCTTCCCGCGGAGTTGTAAGCTGTGTCCGAAGATGCTTCTCCCTGATGACGGACACGATCGCTGCAAGGGGAGGACTGGGAAGAAAATTCAGACCGGGATTTTACATAGAAACTGGCCCAAAAGTTGTTGGGGGGCCCTAAAATGTGTCCCATGCGGCCCCATTTCGTGGCCAGCCCACCAGGAAAAGTCCCAGTTTTCCCAATGGCCAGTCCGCCACTGATCGCTGCCCATCGTGTTTAGAAATCCAGCATTTAAGAGAAGCTTTGACGGATCCGTGTTTGCACTGTAGTATGCTGCCTAGGTCAGAGAGACAGCTTCGCCTCGCTGAGTTAGATCCTTGCTCGCCTGTTAGCCTCGCACAGCATGATTCAGCCCCACAGCGCGCTCAGAAGCACCATGCGTTGGCAGCGGCTGGTGCTCCGCAGGCAAACCGACAATTCTGAGCATTTGCTGTCGAAGACTGTTGCTAATCTCTCATGAGAAATGGCAGAAATGAAACGTCTTCTTCAAGCTCTCCAACCTCCAGCGTTACCTGCGAAGGCTTACGAATCAGTGGCCTATATAACTCGAGCAGAGAATACTATCTGCCAGCTGCTTCTTGCCTGCAACACCAAATTGGGGTCATCAAATGTAGACACTTCGGTACCTCAGTTCCTACAAACGACTTTGTTGGCCATGGGTCATGTGACTCGCAAACTGGGTACACTTTCAGCAACCCTGCTAACAGCCCGGTGCCAGGTGTGGCTTGCTCAGGCAAAGCTGCCTAAAGATTGTAAAAAAGACTCTGAGGGACCTGCCAATCTGTTTGGCCCCAATGTCTCCGAGGTATTGGAAAAGAGGGTGAAGTTGTCGGAAGCTTCCCACCAGCTGACTCAGGTCCAATGGGCACCTAATTTTAGGATGCCGCCAGCTCCAATGCACCATCGCTATCCAATACCAGAGCAGCGATTTCGTCACCACACTGCTTCCCAACCTCAGGCCCCACAGCATCCTCGGGGTGATGAAGAGGCCCAGGGCTGTCGCCCTTTTCAACGTCAGCCACAAGGGGGACCACGTCAGTGCCCCCCCATAGGAGCTAAAGGCAGAAGCCACAAGCCCTGAAGTGCTTGGGCCGGCAGTTGGTCGTTTCTCCCTACAACATTTAAACTATTGGAGAACCTCAGTGTCTGACCCATGGGTTCTGGCAACTTTGAGCAGGGGAAATTTTCTGCAGTTCCGATGCCGGCCCCTCAAGTTTTCAAGAATTCTTCCGACAGTTGTCAAAGGTGTATGTTCTATGGCTCTTGCTTTGGAAATTCGTTCATTTTTAGAGAAAGGAGCAATAGAGAAGGTTCTTCCCCTCAATCAGAGGGAATGTTTTTACTCAACATACGACATCTAAACATGTTCCTAAAGTCTCTTCCTTTCTGCATGTTGCGCACTGCTGACGTTCTTCGGTCCGTAATGAAAGAAGACAGATTTGTAAGTGTAGATTTAAAAGACGCTTACTTTCATGTTCCTATTTCACCACACCACAGGAAGTTCCTGAGATTCAGCTTTCAGGATCAAGTTTACCAGTTCAAAATCCTACCGTTTGGTCTGTCTCTGGCTCCCCGTGTTTTTACAATATGCATGAGTGCAGCCCTGTCTCCTCTTTGGTCCAAAGGCATGAGGATTCTGCCCTATTTGGATGATTGGTTGCTTTGTTCCCCAACAAAACTGCATGCTCTACGCACAGCAAGATATTGTTAGAGCACATTCAAAAGTTGGGCCTCACAGTGAACGAGACGAGAGTTGTTTGGTTCCAGTACAGTCCATAACCTTTATCGGAATGACACTGGACTCCCTCGCGATGTCTGCCACATTGTCGCTCATTCGGACGGAAGTATTGATTGTCTACTGACTCGTTTTCGAATGGGGGCAAAACTTCCTTATGGTGTTCTCCTACAACTAATGGGGATGTTGGCGGCTGCCACCTCCGTGGTTCCTTTAGGTTTGCTCCACCTCAGGCCCCTACAGAGATGGAACAACAGTTTATGGCTGAACCCGGCAAGACATCGTCATCGTATGATCATTGTCTCCCATTCTTGCGTCCGTGCACTGAAACCTTGGAAATGGTTAGCGTTTTTGATAGCTGGGGTGCCCATGGGAGTTGTTCCTTCTTGCCAGGAAGTGGTCACAACCAATGCTTTGCTGACGGGATGGGTGGCAATATGGAACCAGAGGGTTAGTTGCAAATAGAGGCCTTGGAGCATATCAACATTCTAGAATTGAAGGCAGTGTTTCTAGCGTTGCAACATTTCTTACCAGCCCTTGTAAGCCACCATGTGCTTGTCCGTTCGGATAACACATCGACGGTTTTTCATCTGAATCATCAGGGCGGCACCAGGTCTCTCAATTCCTTACAACTGACTCGACGGATCCTCTTATGGTCTCAGTACCGACTGGCGTCATTGAGAGCGGTTCATCTGCCAGGATAGAACAATCAGGTGGCAGACGCTCTATCCAGGGATCTACAACAGCCGGGAGAATGGAGGCTTCACCCGGATGTTGTACAGTTGATCTGGCAGTGCTTTGGCGAGGCAGAGGTAGATTTGTTTGCATCGGAAATGACGACTCATTGCCGTCGGTGGTTTGCGAGGACCGAAAAGTCAAGTCCATTGGGACAGGATGCTCTGGCCCACAAGTGGCCGAAATGCCTGTTGTATACATTCCCTCAAATTTTCTTGTAGCACCCATGGAAATGCATTGCATGTTAAGCTTAACAATCAGACAAGAGCTAAAAAGAAAACTGCTTAAGACAATTCAACAACAATTTAAATGGCAAAATAAAATATAATAATAATAATATTATATATATTATATATATTATATATATATATATATATATTTGCATGATTATTTTTGTTGTAATTCATTATGCATATGTTTTATAGTTGAGGTCTAATGGTTATTTATTGTTTTGTTAAAAAACATTGTCACACTAAAAAAATTATTCAATAAGGATTAAGGATAGAAGGATATTGTAGAATAAACACTACAATAAAGGTAATACCTACATTAGTTAACATCATCTAAAAATAAACAATAGTTTTACAGCATTTATTGTTAATGTTCATTTAAAAAAATACTAATACATTATAACATTAAAAGTTGCATATGTTAATGTTAGGTTATGCAATATGAACATGAGCTAACAATGAACAATAGTATTATTATTAATTAAAGGTGCACTCATTAATTTTATCCTCATTAAGAGTTTTACTCCAAAAGAAATTAATAGTAATTTTGAAACATCTTGCACAAAATGTCCACTAACATTAAATTAAAACTCCAGTCATATCAGTAACCTTATAAAAGCAGTTTTATTCTACATGCCATGGAGAGGGTCCCTTCATGGGGCGGCCATTTTAGGATCACATGACCAGCCCAATATTACTTACTTAATCTCACTTTCACTCATGGATTATATTAAACATGGCTGACTCTGAATAGGGAATTTTGACAATGGCATCTGTAACTGAAAACTTTCAGTTTGAATAATGCTGCATCCAGGCCCCTAGGTGTCAGTGTTAGTCCAAGGTGACAAAAAAATATTGTTAATTGTCAGTTCATGATACCAAATGCATTTACTCATGTTAACAAATAGAATCTTATTGAAAAGTGTGACCAAATAATCTGTATCAGTCCTAAAAATACAATATTGGTCAATCTCTACCATGATAGCTATATTACAACTGGTTAGCCAATATGATATGCTCTGCTGTTTGTACTCAAAATTGCAATGAGTTCATCTGAACACAAGGGGTCATTAGTGAATGCATGATAGCTCCCAACCATGAGACGGAAGGGTGAGTCCCCACAAATGTATTCCGTTCCCTTTTATATAACCAAATTACTATGAAACTATGACCAAAAACAAAACACAGCACACAGCTCAGGAATCTGAGTTTAGCTCTCAAACCTAGAGGAAATACGTATTTATCCTTCAACAAAACTTCAAGGTTCAACTTGAGGACCCTTGAGAAAAACTGTCCCCCTACCGCAGGCCTGTAAACTTGTGGGGATGCTGCCATTTTTTCTCAGAGGAAAATATAGTTTGTTTGGAAAGCCAAGCTTTAATTGTGATAGTAAAACTTTGTTTGTAATGAATGTTTCATATGGACAGTAGGGCAAAACTGATGGATGCATCTCTGCATGAAAGTCTGCTGAGTCATGCCATTTAGCCGTCTACTGACCACAGACAATGGGAGGTTAACGTCCATGTCTCGACCGCTGCAGTGTGCTTAGGCTCCGGAAAAATGGAAGGTTGTAATATTTGGTAATGGAGCCGTTCTCCACTTTATTTCACTATGCTGTTAAGCGGGGTAAATAATGCATGGCAGCTAATGGAAAACTGGCATTGTGTGGATGAGTTCTTAGACCCTAGGAAAGTGTGAGCTAATTGCAAGCAAATCTCAAAAACACATTGTTTATTGTCTTTATACTCTAATGAAAGTTGAACAAAGATCACATAGAATTGATCTGAAAACCAAACATTAATTTTGTCCACTTAGTTCTTCTTGAATGATCAATTACTTCTAATATCTTTTGGATAAAAGTTATATTTTGTGTGACATTTTGCATTACCTCCTCTGGTTCAATGAGTTTGAATTCCATGCCACGGCCGGTCCACGCAATGAAATGCGCATTGCCAGGGTCGTCGAGGAGGGCCACCAAGAACTGCCAGAGCTGCAGTGAACCACGGCGCTGATAGGGGGCGCCCTCACGAAACACGCCACCGCCTTCCTGCTTTACCTCGCCTAAACACAGAAAAGAGATCATCCATGAATTCACCTGTAAACCATAATTACATTCAAAAAAATTCTTAATCCAAGCTAAAAACAAATGATATCTGTAATGCTGAATTAAGACCAGGGATTAAGGTTTTAAAAGGGTGGATGA
Organism: Myxocyprinus asiaticus; assembly: GCF_019703515.2. Classification (NCBI taxonomy): domain Eukaryota; kingdom Metazoa; phylum Chordata; class Actinopteri; order Cypriniformes; family Catostomidae; genus Myxocyprinus; species Myxocyprinus asiaticus. The sequence continues at coordinate 16,886,918 of NC_059379.1, forward strand.
TCATCAGAACAAAGGAATAGAAGGTGTGATTGCATAAATCTATCATTTCCTCTCTTGTCTATAATTTCCCTTTAAAAGTCAAGCCTTAGTGGCAGTATACTTATGTTTGAGCATGGGAACACTGACAGTAACTGACACCACAGCTGGCTGCTTCTACTTGTTCAGCTACTGCAATATCCTGCAGCAGTTCAAGACCTGACTTTCAACTGGACTGTGAGAAACTGACAAATTTGCTGCTTTACAAAATCCAGGGTCATCATCATGTACTCTCTGAACCAACTTAACAATACTTATGCACTAATAGTTGTGCAATTCAGCACTACTATGGCAAGCCAAATTTACTTTTAATCATGTGCAAGAGATGAATTTTAGGTATCAACAATTAAATTTTCACTAGTTAAAATGCTAATTCTTGAAATTGGGAATAGGATTACATTTGCACTAGTAAAAATGTTATTCTTCATATGATAAATGTCATTATTATTCACAGAAATATACATTCTTGATATCAAAAAATTTAATTTCAACTAGTAAAAAAAACAATAAATTTGTCAGTCAGTTCAGCTTGTCATAGTTCTACTGGTTACGGTTTACATACTGGGATCCAAAAGTCTATGACCACACGCGAATATGCTTTTATCCTTCTAATATACAGCAATACAGTTTTTTCTTTCATTACAAATGATACTTAGTATAACAATTTAAGTGCAAGTTGAATTGAATTTCTCAGTATTTGGTATGTCACCCTTTTGCTTCAATAACAGCATGTACTCGTCGTATTGCAAGGCTAAGATGCAGATAAATTAATGTTCTTGTTTTTGTTGGTGTAGCTTTAGTTGCAGTACTAATTATCTGTAGAGACCATAGAAGTTATGTCTGGATATGTAAGACTCACCTTCAAATTTCTCAGGAACAACGCGGGAGTCATTTTCAAACATGTAACCTAAAGAGAGGACAAGGGAAGTGTTAGTGCACAGCTTTGACGTGGGTCTTTGTGCCAGTCAAGGATACAAAGACAATATGATAAATATTGTTAATGCATTAATGGCAATCATTAGTAATAACATATCCTCAAGGTACAATACAAGTAACTGGAGATATTTTGCACTGGAATTTATGATACCACATGAGGTATGGGAAACATGTAATCTTGATGGGTGTTATTTTTTTAGTTCTGTGAAGCAAGGTACTTTCAATTTCTATATCTAATGGTTCATTACAGATCATCTAACAACTGAAAATTCCCAAAATGGTGCGGCAAATGCAGCGAACGGAAAAGATGGTTATTTTTCTTCACTCCAGGAAAAACACCCGTCTTTTCCAGTAGTAATATTTACCCTAGAATTCTTTAAGCAAGGGAGAAACGAATGTCCGTGCCAACAGCAACACAGACCCTCAGGTCTGGTTAGCCAGTGACCGCACAGTTCTGGCCAATCCTGATGTGCTCTGAGTGTGTACACTAGAATTATACTAGAAGAACAAACCATGTCCTGAGACTAGATCTTTGTTAGTGTGCATCTAACCTTCACTGTTGTGCTGTGGGTTGTGATAGCCCTCGTTGTGATGGTACATGGAAGGGCAACCAGGCACATCTGTGGGATAAACATAAATCCATGACCCTCAGTAAAGAATGAATACAAATTAAATGACAATCTTTATCTATGTTTCCGCTCTGTGAAAAGACAACCAGTGCTGGTCCTTTTGTGGCACTATTTCTTTAGTGTGTGACTGGTACATCTGCATAAATGATAACCTCTGCCACTGTGTGCAGCAGGACAAAAGGAGCATTTGTCATAAAAGTCATTTGTCATAATATCACCTGTCTGCAGATATATTTTTTAGGTAGTAAAGAGCATGGATGCAAAACAGTCACTAAGCACTGCAAAAGATAGAGCACAACTTCATGTCCATGGTAAAGATCTGTCGTACCACTCTTCTGTCTCAATGCAATTTTAATGTGCTTTATTGTCATGACAAAAAAGCTACCTTTGTATTGTCAGTGATAGCAGTGTAGTTGTGTATGTACAATGACAAGGAAAATCAAAGTGCAAAGAAGTAACATTAACAGATAAAATGAAATATCAGTCATGCAAAACAGTCTAAAAGTCAGTTAAAATAAAGACACATGCTATTTGCACCTTGGTGCAAATAATGGTAAATGCTATTTACACCCCATTGCAAATAGTGGCAGATATTATTTGCACCCCAACCCTGGTGCAAATAATGGTAGATACTAATTGCACCCTGGTACAAGTGGCAGATATTATTTGCACCCATATTTAAATACTAATATACAGTATATAAGCATCACTGCAGTGTGTTTATTGTGCTTATTTAGAGTCCCACAGACACACTACATTACCTCCACCCCTAAACCTAACCATAACCTTACCTTTTAACAACAGTAACCATGGTTTCACCATGGTATTTTTTGTAAATTTACAGTAACCACATAATTAACCATGGTTACTATATTACCACCATATTACTGTACTAACACCATGGTTAATTGCATTAAAAAGATGGTTTCTGCCAAAAAACATGGCTACTACAATATTAGTAATACATTGATGCAATCTACACAAAAGCGATGTGGAGCCACGGGAGGGAACAAGTGCAATTGACAGACCCCCCCCCCCCCCCCCCTCCGGATCAAACACTTCTCTGCACTCCCCGACATTCACTGTGGCCAAATCACCACGATTAAATCAACATTTATGTTCATTTTTATATTATTTTAAGTAGTATTAAAGGAAATATTAAGAGTGGAAATAGGAGGAGGCCTGGGTAGGTCAGTGGTAAAGACGCTGGCTACCACCCCTGGAGTTCGCTAGTTCGAATCCCAGGGCATGCTGAGTGACTCCAACCAGGTCTCCTAAGCAACAAAATTGGCCCGGTTGCTAGGGAGGATAGAGTCACATGGGGTAACACTCCGTTAAAGGCAACCGAAATAAAGATTGCGGAGTAAACAAAAAAAAAAGTTCCAATTAACAAATGTAAACAAAAATGAACAAATTAAAGTAATATTAACTGAACAAGTAATTTAAAAATAGAAACAAAAGATTAGATTAAATGTGCCACACACACACATAAAAAAGTGAAAATGAGAAAAGTTCAGAGATCACTCTGTCCCTCATAATGTGCACTCAGTTGTTACCAAAGAGCAGTTCTTGTGTTGCTCTAAACTCTCTCTTGCTCTCACCCTCTTTCTATATGTACTGTTTAAATAAAAAATGGTTAGTTTGTGAGGTGGAGCAGTGATTCATGCCTGGAGAATGCAGTGGCTGAGGCCCTGATAAGAGGTCACCAGAGAAAAGAGCTCTCGACGCTGAGGGACTGGAGCACTTTTCTACATAGGCAGCTCAAATTAATGTTACTGTTGACTGAGATCTTGGACTGTAAGCAATGAAGGGGCAAACTTGTTTACTCTTATTCTGAAATTCTGCCATGTGTGCAGAAACACATGCAAAGAACCCCTTCAAAAACAAAATTGGCATGGCGTACAAATAAGTGTCAGTAAATTCCAACACTCTGTTCCTTTTTCATGTTTGCAAGAAAATACAATGGGTTTCAAAAGTCTGAGACCACACTGAAAATCTGGGATTCAAAATCTATATCAAACATAGAAAAAATAAAAAAGTTTTAGGAATTCAAACATTTTAAAACAAAGAAACATTAAAACAAAATGAATAGCAAATGTTGTGTACTCTTTCTAGGTCACTAATCAAATAAGCAAACTTGTGACACTGACCATGTTAACTACTTTGTACTAAAGGCCAGATTTCCTTGCTTCCATTGAAGCACACATCATGCTCTTTGGAACATTCTCAAATCATGCTGGGATAACATGGATCATTGGGATTTGCACAAAGTCTGTGCTAGCTTGGGTGCATGCTGTTATTAAAGCAAAATGGGGGCATACCAAATAATAAAAAAATAATTCAATTCACTTACACTGTTTTTCTGTTTTAGCTCTTTGTTTTTGTTTTGTAGCAGTGGGGCAGCCACTGGCCTGGGCAGGGATGAATCTACTGATAATGTGCTGTACTAACAGGGGCTTTACCTCAGATAGCACAGTTTATCCACACACAAACGTCATTTTGTTTCAGGCTATCCCCACCAAAGTTGCCACATTTCTGCTTGTATGAATCTGACCTCTAAAAAGTATCAAGCTTTCTCAAGGGCATTTGTTAAAAAAAGACAACTAGTACCACAAAAAGAAAAAAGAAAAACTGAGTCACGTGATGCCATGCAAGGTTCGGACGTGTGATTGGCGAGCTCTGTGCACTTTGCTAGTTTTAACACTATTATTGTCATAAACCGGTGAGATTCGATACACTCTGTTCCTTAACTATTCTAGGAAGACAATATGTCAAAGAATTCAAAATCTTTGGGCTCTGGAGACATTAAAAGACACTTACGTGCTCAAGCTGATGCCCCTGACAAGACCGCGGACCAGGGAGCAGATTTGGCCGGTGAAGTGCGGGAAATTCGGCGAGAATTGTTGAACTTCTCAGCAATGCTGACGAAGGTCGTTGCTGACTTGGAGGATCTTTCTGTAATATGTCGATCGATCACTGCCATGGAGATGAAATTCACTGAGGTGGTTACAAGAGTGGGGGACGTCGAGAAACGGATGATAATCTGGAGTCATCGGAGAGGGAATTTGGGGATTTGGAGCATGTCTGGGAGAAGCTGGAGGATATGGAGAATCGTAGTCGGTGAAATAACGTCCGTATTGTTGGAATTCCTGAGGAAGCAGAGGGTCAGAATATGGTGGAATTCCTGGACGGGCTCTTTTTGAGTCTGCTCGTTATAACAGGCCATAAGCTGGAAATCGAGCAAGCTCACAGGGTTCCGGCTCGGGGATCCACTGAGGGAGACAGGCCCCGATCAATTCTGGCAAAATTTCTGAGATCATCCGATAAAGATCTCGTGTTATGCGAGGTGAGGATTAAAGGAAGGCTTTCTTAGAAAAACCACAGCATTTTTCTTGTTCCCAGACTTTGCGAATTCGACAAGAGAGAAACATGATCGATTCAAGGAATGCAAGAAACTCTTACATCAACGGAAGGTTGCTTTTGCACTGATGTTCCCGGCCAAATTGAGAATAGATGCTAAAGGATGGCTGCAAAACATTCACATGCCCACAGCAAGCATTGTCTTTCATAAATTCAATGGAGTAAGTTATTTTGTGGTACTCACGTTGCAGCCAAGTGGGCCTGACTCACTGAACATTCACTTGACTGTACGAGGAACTGAGCGCCTTTTATGTTTCTTTTTGTGTTGGTTCCGCCTAGCGGCTGGAGTTTGTTTTGTGGAATAACACTCCTTCAGGACAGTGTTGTGGATGAATCTGCACGTTCTTTGTGCTTATGCCACCTATTGGCTGGAGTTTGTTTTGTGGAGTATTTCTTGCAGGACATTGGAGTGATTAGGTCATTTGTTGCACTCATGTAGCAGTCGAATGGGCCAGCTCACTGAACATTTGTTTGACTGTCCGAGGAAAATGAGCAGCTTTCTTTATCTTTTTTTTGATGTTGGTTCCGCCTAGCGGCTGGAGTTTGTTTTGTGGAGGAAACACACCTAAGGGACAGTTATGTGGATGAATCTACATGTTCTTTGTGTTTATTCTGCCTATTGGCTGGAGTTTGTTTTATAGATTATCTTTTGTTGTGTAATTGTGTTTCACAAAATTTATATAGAAACACCGGACTTGAGCATTCTGAAGGCAAAGTTGTCACGGGGGCTCTCATAGGCGTACGTGGACTGTTTGAGTTTAGTGGGATGGACACCAGTTGGCGCTGTTGTGCGTAGGGTTAATGCGCATGTTTTTCTTTTTTCTGTTTGTTTGGCTCTGGGGGACGTTCGGGGTTTGATTGTTGTCTTTATAATTTTGTTTTTGACAAACAATCGATTTTTTCTCAAATGTTAATATGAGTGGATTGTCTCTCTCCACGTGGAATGTGAATGGGTTGGGGCATCCCATAAAAAGAAGGAAGGTTATTTCTCTTCTTAATCATAAGAAATATAATAAAGTGCTTCTTCAAGAAACTTATCTTTCCCTGCAGGAAGCTGAAAATTTTGGGAAGATATGGGGTGGACACGTTTTCTTTAGTGCTGGCTCAAGTAAGAGCAGGGGAGTCATTACACTGATAAGTAAACATCTGCAATTCAAATATCTCAAACAGATTAAAGATAAATTAGGAGTAGTCATTATTGTTCAAACAGAAATTCAGGGGCAAAATCTTATTTTGGCTAATATTTACGCACCTAACGTTGATGATCAGGGTTTTTTTTTATAGATCTTGAAGGGATGTTGCAAGTCACTGGCACCCCTCATGATATAATATTGGGAGGAGACTTTAATCTTTTGATAGACTCAGTCCTTGATCATAGTGAAGCTAAAATGTGCAAGCCCCCTAGAGCAATATTGACACTTCACAGGATGTGTTAATATCTTGGTCTTACAGATATTTGGAGACATTTGAACTCATCTGGTAGGGACTATATATTTTTTTCATCAGTCCATAAGATTTATTCTAGAATAGATTTTTTTTATTATATTTCATCTGCTGTTGATTGCTAAATTGGAATCATCTTAGTCTCAGATCACGCCCTGGTGAGTTTAGAGGTGTTACCACATACGGAGAAAAAGAAAAAAACCCAGAAAAGTCAAATTCATGCTGGCTTTGTTTAAATTTAAAAGAATTAGTTTCTGTTTTCATGACCATAACACTTTTTTTATGGTCATCTATGTCCGTTAGATCACTGTTGGTAGTCTTTTACAGAACACTGATAAGCAGGACCTACGCAGGGTATTGTGTTTCGACCCTGTGCCAGTCACTAAGCTGAGTGGGAGAAGGTGAGCTCATCTGGGTTGTGAGTGTATCGCCCGAGCCCGCCGGCTTCAACACCATGCCCCTTCCCTTCAATACAACTTCCACATCACACACCTCCCTCTCCTCCCTCCTGCCTTGCTCGACCAAGCCAGTGCACAGGCTCGAGTTACTGAGGCTACTCCTCATTTTTCCATTATGAGTTCATCTTTCTGCAGAAAAGGAAGCCGCTGCTGCAACCCTACACCCGCGAGCTCTCCACTGGGGATTCTAGTCTTTCCAGTGTCCTCCATTTTCTCAATGAAATTCCTATGCCTCCCTCCCTCTTGAAGAACAGACAAAAGGGGAGGGGTGAAGGAGTGACCAGAGAGAGAAGTACAGAAATACTGTTGAGACCTTCGCAAAGTGTCAGTGGATGTGGAAGATTTCGTTTGAAGGGCACAGAGATGATGAGAGAGTAAAACAGAGTGTGAGATTTAGGGATTCCATCTGCGCTGATTTTCAATTGTTTATCTATTTAAACATCTTTGACAAGAGCACCTCATCTCGCTGTTTTTTTTTTTAGCATCTCATGCAAAGTGCCACATTTTTTTAGATGCTGTGTCAAGGTAGAAATACTTCAACTTTTAAAAAATGCATCTTGAGACAAGCACATTTTGTGATATTCATTATGCAGTGTCTAGCTTAAATATTTTTGTACACTTCACGTTCTTGCATTCTATCTGCACAATTTTTTTAACTGTTTGTCTATGCACACATGCATCAGATGGATGTCTTTGGCCTGTGCATTGCATCTTGATGTGTTTTTAGCATCTTAAAGATATGGTGTCAAGTTCAAAGTAGTTCAACTTTGGAAAAAAACGAATCTCAAGAACCATTTTGTTCCATTTTGTTGCACTCTGTCTTGCTTTTTGTAAACACAAGAATGCATCCTGTGTGAATGGCCCCATTCAATGCAATGACCCTTTCTTACCTGCTTGCTTCTAATAGAACATGTACATACTGTATGTACAGTATAATATAAATCTATATTATATAGATCTAATAGCACATCGACAGAACAGACAGAAGGGTAGGAGAGGAGGAGAGCATGAGTGAGGAGACCGGAGACAGAAGTACAGAGACATTTGCAAAGTGTGAGTAGAGAAGAACAAACAAAGTCCTTTGAAAGGGAAGGTGTGAGAGAGAGAGAGAGAGAGAGAGAGAGAGAGAGAGAAATTGTTTTACATTTTAACCACCAATTTACTTTTTACATTGCTAGTCTAAACCACAGTCTTTGATTTTCCAGAAACAGAGAGGAGAAAAGACACCATTTCAAAGCTTCTCGCATGGCTCAAATTTCGGCATGAGTAGGACTCTGCCCTAGGATCATGATCTTTTTACTGTTCTTCGAGTGAATTATTTCAGTGTCGACCTTTTCCACAACCTAGCGAGTTGTCTACATAGTCTGCATTTAGAATCACCAGCAACATGCTGATGTAAAACTCTACTGGAATCCTTAGTGATTTGAGTCTCTTGTGCGGAGTTCTATTTGTTTGGTGTGCATGTTACATGTAGAGAATTCCAAATCATTCACTTATGAGGTTCCATCTCTGTTAGAATGATGCCTTAAAAGGTAGCTACCTATGTAGCCACTATGTTTTAGTACAGAGCCTGACTCTCTTACCAGGTTCATAAGTGTAGTCAGTGGGTTCCTGTTTGACCATCAAAAGGGCAGGAGGAAACCGGTGAGGCTGTGGCCCAGCCATGTGGGCAGCCTGGTCGTACAGAGGGTCCAGATACTCCTGCTTGAAGTTCTGCTGAGGAGGATAAGGCAAGCAGGGGTCAGAGTGCTGCCGACTGTAGCCACCACTCCCACTGGCATGGGCAGGATGCATGCGCTGCATTGCCTGGCCTTGGGAACTGAATGGTGGACACATCTCTGCCGAGCCGGAAGGGAACCTGGAACTGTGAGAAAAATATAGGATGAAGCCTTGATCATCACAAAAACTCTGTTAAAATGCAAGGATCCATTACATGCTCTCTTCTAATTAAACATTTACATATATATTGTATGTATAATATAGATCAATTACAACACTGAATAGAACAGTATTTCTTAAACCTTGTCCTAGGGGACTCTAAATACAACACATTTTGGATGCATCCTTTATCTAATACACCTGATTCTACACACTAACTCATTAATAGGCTCCATGACCTGAACCGGGTGTGCCAAATAAGGGATGTGGTGTTGAGGCTCCTCCAGGACCAGATTTGAGAAACACTAACAGATCATATGAGTAACTAATAGACAAAATCAGTGAAAAAGTGTGTTTATTCGATGAGTATCAGTCAGACTAGGAATACCGAGAGTGTTAGTGGCATTACCTAAGGTTCATGGGGTAACTGTGGCTGTGACAAGCATGGGACTGGCTGGCTGAGGGAGGATTCATGTACCCTGACTCCGGCCGAGTGCCCACTGTTGGTTTTGGGGAGTAATGCTGCATAGGAGACATGGGAGTCCCTGGGCAAGAGCTCTTTGATCCTGTTGCTGCCACGGCTGCTCTTTTCTGCTCGTAGGCACTGCAGAGAACACAGACACTATCAAACTCAACAATGCTTTTCTTTCCAGTTATAGATCATGTTTGCACCATCAGAGTGAGTTTAGAGGATTCTATATTGCTTGGCTTGTTTTAACTGACCTGGCGTAAAGGCACTGCTCTCCATTGGGGTAGCTGAAGCTCTGCTTGTGGCTGCAGGACTGGCTGGGGTCTGAGCCGGGACTCTGGGGCTCTTTCTTGATCTTTACAGGCGGGCTATGAAATGCAACTGCTGCAATACAGAGAGAAACAGGTACACTAAAAATGGCAAATACTTTGGGCTAAAAATACTACACAAGTTCATGACTCACAAATCTAAACAAGAGTACTAAGAGAAAAGATACACATTTGTGCATTCCTACTACTTTATAAGGGCTTGGCTTGTCCTTAGCTATAGTGAGGGCAATAGAACATGCAATCATACCTACACACCCACACAAGCATTTAAGCAAATATTTGTAACTTCTCACCTAGATTTAACTCCACCATAGTTGACATAGTAAAATGTATTATGTTCCCTGCACTCAACTTCAAAGGACATCATAAGCAATTAAATAGTGCTGTTTGAATACACCAAGTATTGTAAAATGTTACACAAGTGTCCCCACAAAGAGTAATGGAGAAAAACAAATTCAGTCATCTCCTCTGATAAAATGTCACCTGGTGAAAGTTGTTAGAAGGCGCAGCAGATACTATTAAGTAGATGGTCTGTGTGTCTTTGATTTGACTTGCTCATGTCACTTACATTGCCACTTACTTGAGGGGCAAATTGTCTTCACAATCTGACATAAACCATGTTATGTTGCAGTTGCTATACTGGCCAACAGATGTGTAATCCCATTTAAATTACTCACCAAAGTAAAAATTTTCTTGCATTTGGTGGTGGTTAATTGTTCAATACTTGCAAGTCACTAAAATTTCTATTAATCACTATTGAAAATGAGATCTAACACTTTAAGTAACATTTATATGCATGAGGATTCAAAGAGCAGAACTGCTAAAAAACAATTGACTGTGATTAAATGAGTATGTCTTTTATATACACACAGCAGCTGGTCATTTAAATAAGAATTGTAATGTTTCTTCAGGCCAGCTTTTAGAGGAGATTTTGGCATTTGGCTGAGGAGTAGCAGAGGAACCACCCAGCTTGCATGGGGTCTGGGTCTGAGCTGCAGTGCTGTTTATTATTGGATGTGAGCTGCCTGGCTCACAGACTGCACGGTACAGGATGTTTTTCTGGGCCGCTCAGGGTAAACAGCAGCAGCTGTGCTAGCCCAGCTGAGCAGAAGCTCTGTGTTTATGGCTGTTTATGTGATGATTGTCGTGGGCGTAGACCTAATAGAACAGGCACTGCTGAAACACAAGCCCAGGTAATTACACATTTCATTCACAAAACAAAAACAAAAAAAGGAGGAGGGAATGGCCTTCCTATACTGTAACACCCAATGTCCTGTCATCTGACAGGCAATACTAAAACAGATAGAGAGAGAGAGAGACCAAGTCAGGACAAAGCCAGGTTAAGTATTTACAAGTTTTCCACAGTTGTAGGATAAAAAAATAAAATAACTAAAATTATGATTTTTAGGCCTGGAAAAGTCATGAGAATTAGACAAATCTTAAGAAGTCCTAAAAAAACAAACAAAAAGTCTTTATAAAAATCCCTATACTGAAAGCACATTTTTCAAACTTTACTCTGCCTGAAATATTTAACTGCCTAGAAAAAGCTCTTTTTGTGTAGAGGAAAGTCTCTTTAGAGACTCGTTGGGGACATTTTCGTGTAAATGTATTAATTCAAAAGATTTGTATCTGACATACTAATGGAAATTCACACCAACATTCTATATCAAGTGATTTATAATAAATCCTTGCTCTTAAATTACCTGAAAAAGGTCTGTGAAAAGTCTGCGAAATTCATTGGTCAAAAAGTTTATTTGTATCTTGTTTTACCCATGCAGGACAGTGTTGGCATTGTCTTCTATTCAGCCCATGAAAACATCCATAGCGGAAATATTGTAAAAATAGAATCACTGTAGAAAATAAAACCATTGCATTAAAAAAAATTAATAATTCTTCTCTAAATACACTTAAAATGGGAAGTAACAGAGTAAATTTTTTTCGGCCACGGATAGAGGGACACCTTGGAAACATGAAACATAATCATAACATTATATATGTCCAGCTGTTGTTAAATATCCCTGAGTTTATAGACTGATGGCAGCCGAGTAAACAGAGAAGTGACAATGAAGGAACGTCTTGTTCTCCTTTTTCCAGTGTCATTTACCTCAAGCACTCCATTTCTGCTTTCTCTCATTATGATTCATGTGAAAGTTGCATCACTTTTCCCCCAAACCACTCATATTTTTAGGTATTATTTCTAGGATACTAGATATACTTGGTTCTTGTCCTGTTAAGTGCGTGGGAACTTACCAGAGTGCTTACCAACATAATGCCTAATAGTGAAAGAGGAACTCTTTATAAATATGTTTTTACTTAAATGGAATTTAGGTTTTACTGGAAAGACTCTGTAATCCATGCCTTCTGTATTATTGCAATAGCTCATCAAAGAGTTTAAATCAGTGGTGTCAAAGACATCAAAGCAGGATGACTTGAGGAAAATAATAAATATATATATATATATATATATGCTAATATATATATATGTCCATTGATCACTTTGAACTACAGCAGGACAGATTAACTTGTTCAATTCTTGTGTTTCTGTTTCATGTTGTCTCACATCCTACAGGTGTAAAACCTTTAACGATTTGGTATTCATGCACATACACGCAAATGTATGCTTTTCAACTGAAACTGGATCTGGGTCATGCAACTTCAGGCCGACCCATTTCATTTTTCCAGTTGCTTGCAGCAATAATGATGACGTGTGCAAGGAAAGTCACCACTGAATGATTATTAGATAAAATATTTTTTTGTTGTTGGCCAAATATTGCATTAATATTCAGTTTTATATGGCTTATTAAAGCTAATAAAGTTATCCAGCGAAGGGTCTCTTTTTCTTGTCAATATTAGACTGATCACAATGTAAATTTGGCAGCAACAGGTCAAACGTTTTGCTGCTGAATTCGGCTTGTGTCTGCCGAAATTTGAATCACTGCCTCTCTGTGGCCAAAGCTGGAAATATTGTTAAAAGTATGGGTACATGTGAACTCCAGTTTCAGGGTGAAATGTCCACAGAATAGTGCCAAAAGCAAGTTATATTTTCAGTTGTAAATGATATAATACAGTCAACAGGAATGCATTCTTTATTCACTGTACCCCTTAACCCAAACCCCAACCCTAAACCCAACAGTCAGTGGAGTAGAAAAAGCAACCTCCGAATCATGCTCATCATTGGCTGTGTCTCGTTTGGAAGGCTGTGTCCTCTGGAGGTCGCATTTGTCAGCCGCATACATCAGAGGCTGTCTCATTTCAGAAAAGCGAGTAGGACACTTCGAATACAGCCTTCCAATGCAACCTTCTTTCATGGGTATTCGGAGGATGCATGAGGTGTATCCTTCGTGGGCACTCACAACCCACAATTCTTTGCTTCAACGGAAAAGTCTAAAAAAAAAAAAAAATAACAACGCCAATTTGCCCGTAAATATGATGTTCAAACGCAAGGAATGTTAATTCCCAAGTTGAAGTACCTCAGTAGATAAGTGCAGAGTATATAATATGTATAATTATATTAATATATAATTAAAATAATTTATTAGACTAAAAGTACACCTGTAAAATCTATTTTCTTTTCTCTTCAAATCATTGTAACAGTCCTAAAATTTACCTCATACATTCCCTTCCAAAGGGACTTTGTTCCCATCTCACTTAAAGTGCTGGCGCTTGTTAAAGAGTGGCGTGCTGTCATAGCAACCATGTTACATTCCGTTTTCGTTTGTCCTACGAAGGCTGTCATGTTTAAACAAGGCTTGTTTAGAGGAGGACGCTCGGTATACTGCAGCCTTAAAAGGACACGTCCTACCTAGCACGCAGCCTTCGAAACGAGACACAGCCATAGATTGTATGAACGTGTTTACTTCCTGGTTTCCATGGGACCAGAACCATATCTGGGAGGCAGCATCACAGGAAAAGATAAACACATTTTAATTGATGCAAAAAATGTCTGGGGGATAGCGTTTGTCAGTTATTAGGCTAAATGGAGTCTATGTCAGGGTGCATGAATCATGTTGTCAGTATTAATGTTTGTTAAATATTCCTTAAATACTAATTTCATCTGTAGGCCCTACATGTAATGTAAAGCCTCTGGTGTTTTAAATTAATAATAAATTTTGCTCCTATTTTTTCTACCCATTTTGGTTCTTAAAGCAGTATAAAGTTAATTCTGGACTTTTTAAGCTCCAGAAGAGCATGTTCATGGGTACATCAAGGTTTTTTTTTAAAAAAATGGTCCGTATAAAGTGATATTTTGTCCACGCAGACCATGAGCTTAAAATTAGTTTGATTTTGACACCACAAATCTGCCATTATTATAAACATAGATTTAAAGCATCCTCTCCTTACTTTTGAGTGCTGATTTTAACTTTCACATCTCCCTTCAAGCTACATCTAAGTGTGAAAAACCAGTAGCATTGTACCTAAATGACAAGAGTGTCTCCATTCAGGATGGGCCTATAGAGACAGGCAGGGCTAGAGGTGGGAAATGGACTTTACATGTAAATAGCATGATTCAGTGAAGAGGATCGGGGTGAAAGGTGATGGTCATGGTTGAGTGCTTTAGGAAGTAGGGGATCATTATAGAGGGCTAAACAGTCAACTACCACCACAACCAAATCTCAGGACCCCGATAACCCCCCACCTCAGAGAAAAAAGGTCCACCAGCTGTGACAGATGGAGGTAAGGTGACTTAACAGAGAGCTCTGAGGTTTCGTCCACTGGTTGTGTTCAAAGTACAAGTAATCAATAGCGAATTGATTAAAAAAAAAAAAAGTTTTTTTGTTGTTGTTGTTACTGTCCAAGCTGCTCTTTTCTATACAATAAAAGTGAATGGAGACCACGGCTGTTATGCAAGATCCTCAAGGAAATATTTTCAGTGAACATCATCTTAAATTTCAGTCTGTTCCTAACACAAAGCTATTATTTGGTTTTAGATTACTAGTAAGATAGTGTATGAGTCATATGGATTATTTTTATTGTGAACTATCCCTTAAAGGCATTACAAGAACTTTTCAGCACTTTACTTTTCAGTTAAACCTTACCACTAGTGATTATCTGGACTGTTTAAAGCACTGTATGTTCAAGTAAGGATTACATTCTGGAAATTATCATCATGACAGCTACACTTAAGGCCAAATCCTCATCAACTCAATTTAAACTAAGGTTTGAGTAATAACATCTCTAGACTATAAACATATCATACTACACAGGAGGAACATGACTGCTGTGACCTACAGTTAGATAAAGCACAATATCCTGAATAGAATGAGTTATTATGCAAAGACTGTTGGATAAAACTTTGAACAAACAGTAACCAAAGGATTATCAAATTGGGTTTGGTGTGATGGGAGCAAATCATTCATGCATGTTTGATATTTTAGCTGATGTTTAGACAAAATCTGATTTTAGATTATGATAACAGCCTCAGTCAAGAGATGCCACCTGGCTTCCAACTGGCCATTTGAGACCAACAGTGACAAATCAATAAGTACAACAAGGATGCCAATTATGTCAGAATGGCTTAAATGCTAAAATGTCAGTATTGGTTTTGGGCAGCCCACTTAACACTGCTCTCTAAGCTAGCCTGTTGATATTTTTTCAACTGGCTGTCATAGGAAGTACATCAGGTGTTTAATAGAAATAAAAGTGACAGCACTGCGAAACAGAATGTCTACTCTAATAATAATCCTATTTCAGAGTGTCAAAACACTGTCTACTAAAATAATGATTCTATTGTGGAATGTACATTCATGTCAGATAATGGATCCAAGAATGTCACAAAGATCCAAAGTCAACCATTCATAAATTTGTTTTTTTTTTAAATATGGAAAAAGACTGGAAAATTCTAGAGAAAACATGCAATTAGACAGAAAAATTGATATATTTTCAACAGTAATATATGTTAATATTTTCTAAAATAAGGTAAAAAAAAAAAAAAATTACCTTTTGGTGTACAGTGAAAGTTTGTTATTATTATAGACTTTTACAGTCTTTGTTATTGGCCATGGTTGGAAAGGCCACTTTTGATGAACTTTAAATCATTGAGTTGCTTTCCTTTGTACATTTTGGAGTCAAAGATGCCTTCATCTTTGTCATGTCATCACTGTATTTTTCATTGTAAATTCTGACACGTCTTTTTTTAAAGTGTTGTTTTTTTTTTACATGTATACTTTATTAAATGTCAGGACTGTTTTGTTTGAATTTAGAAAGTAGGAAAGTTTTTGAGATGCTTTTTTGCTCCTTTGGAAAGGTTCATGTAAATCCATCTTTACTGAAAGGATTAATAAAGTCCAGAATGGACTGTTCTTTTAACCACAGCTTTTGCAGGAACAATGCTGTCATTTCAGCAGAGTGCCGTAGCATATGCTGGACATGTGGTGTTCACGTCAACACAATCAGTATGTTAAAGGGAGGGAGCAATAGATCACAAACACAGCACAACAAAAAAGGAAGTTCTGGCATGCCAAAGCTCTCAGATGGTGAAGGCCTGGGGTTTTCCATAAAAATTGCATTCTACTGGATTGGGTTCGATTGTGACTTCTGACTGTCAATGATTTCCCATTCGGCTTTCAGACGGCTATTTGTAGCTTAAAGATTGTCGACAAACTTGAATGACAAGATAAGTAGAAACTGACAAACACACAAGGCTCATATCTCGTGTGAACCCGTACATGTGCTCTCTCAACACATCCTTTGTCAGGAAGAGCTTTGACACAGCTTTTGGATGCTTTATGTTTTTAAGTGTTTTTGTGCAGAAATTTCATGCTGTGACTGGGTGTGGACGAGACTGGCTGGAGGCATGTGGCCTGAATGACGTCCGACATGTTTTTGTTAACCCAACACTATTACTTCCCTTTATGATAGATTTTTTTTTTTTTTTTGATGAAGCCCTAAGCCAATAAAGAAACACACCATCCTGTTTTTAGAAGAAAAAAAAAATAAAAAATCACATTGTTACAAGACAACCTACTAAAAGATTGACTTTGGCTTTTAGAAAAACAAAGACTAAAGTGAAAATGGTATAAGTGGATGAGCATAATATAATAGAGATGATATAGTGTGATGTCACCCAATGCAACATGATAGTGTTTTATGTGGAAAGAGTAATCAAATATTAGCCTCCCATTCATCAGCCCTCGATATATAGCAATCCCCTCTAAATGTTTAATGCATATATTGATTTTCTTCTCATTGCAGAAATTGTATAATGAACTCTACTGTAGAGATGGCCATTCAGAACGGAGATGTGTAGTGTCTTTTTATCTCCAAAGGAGATAACACCTGCCCATTGGATTTCTGTCAAGCCTGTGAGAAATACCTTTCTACAGAGAGTTGTCTTGTGTCCCATCTGTGCTGATATCTTAATTATACAGGGTGAGATAGAAAAACGCTCAATCAAGGTACTTGATCTACTGCTGGGATCACCCTGGATCAATGGATCCGTCATTGCTTTTTCAATACGAGGCCTGACCCTTCGCGTTTCAGCAGAACTGCTCTGAAATAATGCTGAACCAATTGACCGAGATAAGTGACTTAGACCGAGCAGTGACTTGCACTATTTAGCTGGATAAGACAAAAATGGTTCCAAAATTTTTTGACCAATACATTTCATGACTTTATCCATGATATTTCCAGTAGTTTGAGATTGCTGGGTAAGGCTTTTTAGAAATAATTTTCATTCATACCAATTTGCTAATGAATCATTCAGACCGATTTGCAAACCGGTTTGCCCAATGTATCGAAAAGACCGGACACAAAAGAATGAATCACTTACAAATTAGAATCAAATCACTATAGCTTGTGAGATTGTTTTACTCTACAAAAGAGCAATATATAGCCATTTTTTTTAGAGCAGTGCATAAGTAGAAAAACATATTTACAATAGTATTTTCCTTGACTTTAAAGATGTTATACATTTATAATTACTGTTATACAACAGTCTCCAAACACTGCTATCACAGTGCACTGGAATCATGGGTACTGGATTCAGCATCCAAATCTCTGATATCTATTGGTTTATGAATGTTAAGTTACAAGTGTGCCATGTTATCATTAGCCTTTATCTCAGTGTTTCTTTCAATATCAGCAGGATAAAAAAAAATAAAAAGAAAAAGAAAAAGGGAAAAAGAGCTCCCAATTTCCTGCCAATTTTCAAGGACAATTTCCTGGGTAGGTTTAGAGTGTTTCCCCCCTAGCCACAGTTCTCCCTCACTGCCCCACTGATGCATTAAAATACACATTGCTGTCCATTCAATGAGCAAAGTTATTGCCACACTGACCATACCTCAGCCTGCAAAGTGTATGTTCTAACTTGTTCCAACACCAGACTGGCACACAAGCTTCCAAAATCGGGAGACTTTTTTTTTCACACAAGCTTCTGAGCTGCCGTTTACTGGCACTTCCAATCTGGTAGGTATTCAGCTTACAAGAAAACATCATTTTTGAGAACATAACAACTGCCTAGTCTTGAGCAATGTTCCTCTAATAAACTTTCATACTTAAAAAAAATTCAAAAGGTAACATCTAAATTAAATAGTTTTATTATACACCAGCAAAAGTAAATTTGATAAAACTTTACAATAAGGTTCCATTTGTTAACATTAGTTAATGCATTAGGTATCATGAACAAACATGAGGTATAACTTTGTAATATGGCGCTTTTCGTACCACTGTCTCCTTAAGATGATTTGCTTGTGTTTTTCCTCTTTTGTAAGTTGCTTTGTATAAAAGCGTCTGCCAAATGAATAAATGTAAACAATTAACAATATATTTTTTACAGCATGTATTAATGTTTGGTAATGTTAGTGAATAAAAATGCAATTGTTCATTGTTAGTTCATAGTAAATTAACTATTGTTACCAAATACAACTTATGAGGTAAAAAATGTATTAGTACATGTTGGAATTTAACAAAGATTAACAAATGCTGTAAATGTATTATTCATTGTTAGTTCATGTTAACTAATGTTGGTAACAAATGAAACCTTATTGTAAAGTGTTACCAGTAATTCTTACTTAAGGTCTACAAAGAAAGAAAGAAAGAAAGAAAGAGAACGATACAGAAAAACAAATCTTTAAAGGTGGTGTTCAACAGCGCAGCTCTTAGGCAGTCCAAATCATGAATGGAGATTCCGTTTTCACTTAATGTGCTGCCTCAGCCAGTCCCTCACAACCAGCCCATTCATAAAAAATGTGGGGCTTAAATGTGCGCGTGTGTCGGTGTGTGTGTACGCGTGTGGCTTGTTTCTCTGCAAAAAGTTAGTGAAAGAGGAAAGACTGGCCCCCTCTACGGGGTAGAATGACGGGTCTCTGCACTCTTGAGGATGTTTTTGTAGACTTTGTTCCATAGCGGCTGTATTTTGGAAAGTTGAGAGCTATCGAGCTGCATATTTTGCTAGAGGAGGGGGGGTTGGGGTTGGGGGAAGAGTACGACAGAATTATCCAGCGATATATCAGACACTTTGAGAGCTAACGTAAGGGCACAGCAATCCAAACAAGCTTGAAAATTCAGGGACTTCATCTTTCTCTATTTTCTTCTCTCTTGCTCTTTTTTTCTGTAGACTTCTCTTCTGTGTAAGTAAATTTATAGCCACAACTTCCTTTATAATTACTACAAGACACAAAACCAAACAATGGCCATCGCATCACTGCATTTGCTGGATTAACTCACATCTTGGAACACTCAAGTGTTGAGACAGAGAGAAAGGGAGAGTAAAGGCTGTCCAAATTTTCACATTTCAGCACACTTAAAGGAGAAACGGGATGGGGTAGGGTTAAAACCTTTATTCAGAAAAAGGAACATGAGGGGTGGAGTCTACCCTGCTCTTGGGCATTTTCATGAATGGGAGAAAGACTTCTGTCCTTTGTGTGCTATTACAAACAGTACAAATGCTGTTAAAAAAAAAAAAAACTAAGCTTGCTTTAAATTAAACAAAAAAATGTTTTAATTAAAAATCACTATTTCACAAATAAAAAAAATCAACACTCAAAATCAATACAATTTCTGAAAGGTTCTGTGTTAGTTTTGTAATCTTTTGTTCTGTTTCTTTACTCCTGGGTGCTCCCAACAGTCTTTTCTACAACAGTGTCTAGTCTGAAGTCCAGAAGTCATGTCATGTATTCATTTTAAAGAAATATTCTGGGTTTAATGCAGGTTAAGCTCAATCGACAGCATTTGTGGCATAATTTTGATTATCACAAAAAATGCATTTCGATTTCTTAAAAATAAAAAAATCAGGGTTACAGAGAGGCACTTACAATGGAAGTAAATGGGGTCAATCAGTAAACGTTAAAATACTCACGATTTCAAATGTATAGCCACAAGACATAAAAAGTATGTTAACATGCTTTTAGTGATAAAATTGCTTAACTTCTTCTGTTAGATGATTTATGCAAATTTACAACTTCATTGCCATAACGACATAACACTGTAAACCATGTAATCCAGCAAAAATGCCAATTTAAACAAATAACACACAAGTTTTAACATGTTTTAAAATAAGGGCTTCACATTTCTGCCTGTAAACCCCTTAAACCCCTTCACTTCTATTGTAAGTACCTCACTGTAACCTCAATTTTGCATTTTTTTAAATAAAAGGAGGACGAGTCAAAAGTATTTTTTGTAGAAATCAACATTATGCCACAAATGCTGCATGTCAATTGACCTTAACTTGTATTGAACCCAGAATATTCCTTTAACACATTCACTTCAAATAATACTACTACTATTAATAATAATAATAATTTTACATTTAATTCTTTTTTTATAAGCTTACATATTTTTGTCTTGTTTTCCAGTTAAACATATAGACATCCTTTCAAGAAGACATATTTACATGAGAAGCAAAATTGCATGTACTTGTTTTCAGAAAATATCATTTTTTTATATAAATAAATTAAATAAATTTTACAATTTAGTGAGATTTATGCGTCAAACAAGAAAAAAAATGCTGATGGGGTAAAAAAAAATAAAAAATAGATATATTTTCTTGGAAAACAAATCTTACACAATTGTGCTTCTCAGGTAAGTTGAATGTTTATATATTTTTATTGGACAACAACAAGACAAAAACACTGATTAAGAAAATTATTTGTACAGTATTTTACAGACAGTATTAATGATCCCCAAAATACAGAATTAGTCAAAGTGGGCATACTCATGTTCGTAGCCCAAGTTTTGGATGACAATTTGTGCATTAGGGAGAAACATTCAACCAACTGCTGAGTTTTATTGCTGATAATGACAAACAGAGGTCACAGCAACAGCAAATGGAGAGTCTCAATGTGGGGGGGGGGGAGAAAGGGATGGGGATAGATTTGCCAGATGTGCAGGTGTTGCACAACAGCATGATCACCTCCCCCCACTTCTTTAATCTGGCATTCTGCTCTGTCCCAGAGTTTTAGACTCTTAGTTGTGCCCAGACGGGAAACAACTTTACTGACAAAACAACTGAATGCTTGACTCGATGTATCTTGTTTTGCCACTGATGTGTTTACAGACAAAAGGCCAAGAGACAGAAATGAAACATAATATGATGGCACAGTTTAGCAAAACATCTGACTCACCTAAATGTCATGTTAATCTCACTTAGTTTGAAGCAGACTAACATACAAAAGCCCTAGGAAGTAGGCTGTGTTTTTTAATCTACCCCTCTGAAAAGACCAGCAAGCTGGTCACCAGCATATATTGGATTTTGGATGCTGGTGTCCCCAAGAGAGTTCTTAACTAGCTTAACCAGCAAGACTACCAGCTAACCAGCTAAATTTAGCTGGTGAACAACCAGTACTGACCAGCATAAACCACCTTGGAACAGCATGAAAATTCATGCTGGTTTTGTCAACAGTGTATAAAGCTGGTTGCATAAGTAGACCCACACCATAGAAACCACAAATCATAGAGACCACAAATGTGGGAGAACATGTTTATATTTATAGCTGCCTTGTCAACTCAAGCATTTTCTCAATGAGAAACCTCAAATGGAGAGCATCCATGAGTTATAACTGCATTACATCTAAATGAAAGGGTGGGTGATGCTGTCAGTCAAAGCTTTGCGCCACTTAACTAATGTGACAGGCCTGTCAGCTTGAACTCCCATCTTCTCTGTGAATTTTAGGAAGGCTGTCAATGCCAAAGAGCACTGGTGATTGGTTATGTCCTGATGGGGTTAAGTAGACATGACCTTTTCCTGCCCCAGAGTTCATCTTCATTTCCTCCCCCTCATTGTTGCAAAACAGACAAAAACAATATGTTATGGGGAGCATCTATCTGTCACTAGAGGTCAAATCTAGAAAGGGGTTCCATTGCAGTGTTTGCAAACACAGGTTTTAGGATTACGAGTCCTGAAGAAGTCCTCATTCTTAGCAAGCCACCCACTGCCCAATTCATGTTACAATTACTGATTTGGAAAAAACAAATTCTAATTTTCTATGAGTCATACCTTGAACTCTACAACCTTTGAAAAAACGGCTACCAGTGTTTCCACCACAGGTCACAATAGACTTGCCAATGTGGTAAAGACCCAACCCAATACGCTTGTGAATGGCTCCAACAAAAGGTTCAAGGGGATCTGTTTACAGAGTGCACACCACAAAGCCTGGCATGCAATTGACAGGAGATGCAACAAAACGAGGAAGCCAGTTGAAAAGGCAGCCTCGGTGTTGTGCGGTATAGGAATTTGCTTTCCCATTTACACCTCTGATGGGCACAAAAGGGAATCTTTGTGCTTGACTACTGAATGATCTTTTACTGGTTTCCTCAGCTGCTCAATTGAGCCTTTCAGCCACATGCAAATGGAAGGTGCTCTTTAGTACAAACATCCAAATGCGTCAGTGTAAGAGTAGTAGGTCATGTATCAAGTGTTTCTCACAGTGCTCGTAACACCAAGCCGGAGGAGATGACTGTTCCTCTGAAAACATCCACACCCCAGCCTCCAGCAATTTGTTAATCAATCAGTTTTTGGACAAACAATCGCAGAAAAAAAAACTTCTTCCATCTCATTATCTCTCTCAGCCTCTCAGGTTTCAGATATTTAATTAAAGCTGAATTGTGTTAATTCTGGGCCACGAAAGTCACTGATTGGAATTACAAAAATAATTGTTTTCAAACAGGCAGATAGTCCTTTCCAAAATTCAAGCCATTGTTTGAGCCGATGTTGCTGGGTCGGGCTGGCTGGGATGCTCAAACAAACAGTAATGTTTTGATAGTGCCACAGTATTTACACTTTTATTGGGTGTCAACCAACAAATGGCTTACTTGTCTCTGCCTTTTAAAGGACTCCATTTATGTTAAGCTCAATCTACAGCATTTGTGGCATAATGTTGATTACCATAAAAATGTATTTCGTCTCATCCCTCCTTTTCTTAAAAAAATAAAAAATAGACGCACTTACAATGGAAGTGAATGTGGGCAATTTTGGAGGGTTTAAAAGTGTGAAGTGTGAAGCTTATAATTTTATAAAAGCACTTACAATAATTCTTCTGTTAAAACTCATGTATTATTTGAGCTGTAAAGTTGTTTACAGTCATTTTAGGATTTATTGACATTACATCGTCATGGCAACATAGTTGTAAAATTGGCTATAACTTTACACAGAAAAGGTCAGTAAGTGATTTTGACACTAAAATCATGTTTACATGTATATTATTTATGTCTTGTTGCTATACTTTTGAAAAATTTCATATTTTAACATTCAAAAATTGGCCACATTCACTTCCATTATAAGTGCCTTACTGTAACCCAGATTTGTGGGTTAAGTCAAAAAGAAGGGACAAGTCAAAAAAAATTGTGGCAATCAGTATTATGGCACAAACCCTGTCGATTGAGCTTAACTTGTATTGAACCCAGAATATTCCTTTAAAATGGATTAGGGGACAGTATTCAAACATTACATTAAAAAGTACACACTACAGCTTTAATGTTCATGCAAGATATTAATTAAAAGGATGCTGTACTTACAATTCTCTGAGTGGAAGTCAGGAACAAACTGCTCATCGCTGTCAGGAACTTGAGCTGCAGAGACCACCAAAGAGCTCAGTCAAAATAAGCATTATAAAAAGATTCATGACCAAAATATGAACCTGAGATTTTTAGTCATATTCTTAAAACTGTTGAAAGCTTTTAACAATATTTTATGGTAGTTTAGATTTATGTTTTCCTGTGGCTTGTGATTTCTGCCCTCTGTGATTCAAAGATCAGACTCCAAATGTCTTTAAACCAAGTCATTATTTTTGAGCACGCATAGCCTAAATGGACACTGAGATTTGATGAAGGGATGGGCTGTCCATTAGCCTAGCTTGTGTCTCCCTTAATCATCTCTGTGAAACCTGAGTTACTGCCTCTGGACAGACCATGACCTTCACCTCCACTTTTCCATGTGCCAGCACTTTTCCAAGGGCAGCAGATCAATATCACCACTGAGTGTTGTGTATGCGTATGTGAGTGTGTGTGTGCAGATATCTTGATTACTGCTGAATTCCATCAGATGAACTGTAGATGGTCTATTGAATAAAAAATTTGCTCATTGCTTCTTTAGACACTAAACTGATTGCACAAAAGGCAAAGTGAGATCGTGGATTCATGCAAAAAAAATAAAAATAAAAAATAAATAAATAAAAATAGCAAACCCAGCTACAGCTGTACTCATAGTAATCATGCTAAGCTTCTGGTACTCCCAGACATTTGTAGTGAGAAATTGTCTTTGGGTAATTTAATGGACTTACAAGTAAACTGTTGTGTAAATAAACATAATATACAGGTCTTATTTAAACAGAAAAGGGGTGATCAATGTCCACACAAGATGTGCTGTCCTCCCACCTACCCATCACCAACACTCTAGCTTGATCCTTCTGATAGATTTACCGACTTTCAAGCTGATGTAGCCAGTTATCTAGCTTATTCATCGTCAGCCAGTTTCGACAGAATAAAAGGGGAATCAGAAGAGAGTATATCTAGCAGCATCGCGTTAATACTTAAATCTCTCTTCCTGTGCAGTGCGCACATGCAAAAAAAAAAAAAAAAAAAAAAAATAATACATTTAAAAAAAAAAAACTAAACTAAAAGGACATTCTCAGACAATGTTGAGGAGCTCTGCTTAGTGAAGTGTTCTGGAATTCATCACCTGCTTTAAAGTCTTTGAAGAATGGCCTTTAAGGTCATGCAATAAGTGTTTGGGGAAAGAGAGGGAGCAATAGAAAGAATAGAGCAGATAAGTATAAGGGAAAGTAGGGGAAGAGAACGAATGCAGTATGTTTCCAAAGCCAAGAAGCTTTGATCCTTTTCTTTATGGAAAGGTTAATGCATCTAGCATATTTCTTAGGTGTTGAGAGAGAGTTAAATGTATATGAGATTATGTTGAGCTTCAATGATGCCTGTCTGTGTCTCTTCAAAGGTCACACTGGGTCAAATCAGCTGACAAAGTCAAGCAATGGATCTGTCCTACACACTGATTGCATAATTATGCACAGTAAAAATCTATAATGTCCCATAAAGGGTAATAATAAAAACCTACAGTTTTTTGTGTATTTGTAAATTTTCAGACGGGTTCAATATTGGAATACAATTCCACGGATCGCCACTGAATTCAGGTGGACAAAAAGGCCTGAATTCACAAGTCTCTATTCTGTACTCTGCGTATGATGCTGAGAAAACAAAGCTGTCAAATTAAGATCTCAAACAGCTGAAAGTAGTATGAATAAAGACAAAGATGTGGTCACACTGTAATGTTCTGGAATACAACAGCTAAAATGTAACCATACTGATACAATAAAGGCTTCTGATTTCATAAGCACTGGTCATAGTCACTTCCGCTTTCTTAGTGCAATGTCAGTGTGAATTTCCCCAAGACCACTTTCTGGAATAAGCTTCAAATAATGCCAATAATAAAAACAATTTAAAAAAAAAAGCTTAAAATACTTTTTCTTTACACCAGCTTCTGTAAGCACCACAAAATAAACTGCCACAAATGCCTGAATTGAATTAAATTTACATGTGAAGTTTTGACCTTTTTCCAAAAATACACAAATAATAAACAAAAGGAGGTTTAAAAGACCTGTTATAGAGTTGAATAATTAGTATAGTTTTAAAAGATGGAACAAGCTGATTATTATGGCTTATCAAAAGGCACAGTACACTCTCAAAAAGAAGAGAAATTCAGGTTCTTCCTCCTTTGTCCACTGTTCTGTCTTGCAATCCACATGCAATACACATGCAATAGCTCAGTCATGTGGGCTCATACGATCAGTGACAACTCTCATTTTTCTTGGACTTGTTCCCTTGTTCCAACCAGCAGACCATAAACTCAGACACCAGAAATGTTGGAGATTTAAATCCATCTCTTTAACATTAATCTGCCACGTCCTGTGTGTCGGAAACAGTACTGATGCCCTTTTGAGCATGCTCTAACAATTGACATTAATTTCATAGATGCTGCTCTTATCCTGTTGCTATACTGTAATTATATTAGGACCATTTAAGTTTTCTTCTTTTCTGCCCCCAAGGTGGATCGTTGGGCTGCTTTTATGAGTCAGAGCTAAGCCCAGTATTCGGCCCACCAGATCAAACGATAAATCTTTCAGTCTTATCTCAACATTTCTGAAAAGGAACACATGTCATTTTTAGATACAGAAGAAAACTTTGAATGTCGCCAGGGCTGACAGAAACCAAACCCTATCTCTCTGCCTCTCTTGTTATTCTCTGTGTGTATGTGAATGTGAATGCATACGTGGTCGCATCAGACCATGTGTCTGTGTGTGTATATGTTTGTTTCAATCCAGTAAGCTTCCAGGAACATCTTGTCTAGGGCTTTGAAACGCAAGTCTGCACATGACCCAGGTTTGTCTGTGAGAGCATGGAGACATGTTTCCTATTTCTCTGAGGGAACCTGAATGAGTTTTTTTTTGGTCAGGCAAATCCTGGGAGGAGCCATGAAGTCCGTCTTAAAAACTTAAAAAACTGCTGACATGACTGGACATGCTTTTTTATTAACTACCTTTTCCTCTTTCTCCATTTTTTCTTACCCTTTAAAGGGCAAATCCCCTCCAGCTCTGTCTGTTTTAACAATATGGTGCATTACTCATCATAATCACCTAATAATAAGCCAGTTCTTCCAAAAAGAAAAAAGTTCACAGCGAGCAAAAAGTGTGTGAGAGCAATAAAGTTGTTCCCTGCTCAACTTCATAGTGGCTTAAGCGTCAGTGCTACTCCTTTTCTGTTCCACCTGTTAAATTTGACTGGACTTGTTGTGGAGTCAGGCTTTGAGATGGGTCTCACTGTTTCTGGTTTACGGTCATTGCCTCGTCTGTCTCCTAACTGATGTGTGAAGTTCGCAGTTTGACACAACATAATAATAGCTGACAGTTCTGTTCTGAGGATGAGGGAAGCAAAATAGTATGCCGATAACTAAAAAGGTTTATTCTCTTATTCTGGTTTGACTATGCATTAAAGGTGCACTCAGTAATTTTTTCCCCATTAAAAAGTTTTACTCCTAAAGAAAATAATTGTAATTTTAAAACATATGTATAAAATCACCACCACTCACATGAGATGAGGACTCTAGTCATATCAGTAACCTTATAAAAGCTGTTTTATTCTACATGGGGCAGGGGCGCTCCCATGGGGGCTGCCATTTTAAAATCACATGACCAGCTGAATACTCCTTGCTTAATCTCAGTAACCGTCTTGTTATTGGGCACTTTCACTCTTGGATTAAATTAATCATGACTGATTGTGAATAGTGAATTTGTACAATGGCATCTGTAAGTGAAAACTACTGATTTTGAATGATGCTGCATCCACACCACTAGGTGTCACTGTAAGTCCAAGATGACACAAACAAAAAGTTACTGAGTGCACCGTTAACAGATCTAAAAATCCCTCTGCACATAAACAACTGCATATGGCCTTTGAGGTATTCCAGACACAATTAAGCATACTTACATTTAAACAAAAAGTCTCAGTTTCACTGGTTCACAAAATGGAAACAAAGAATGAATGCATCAAAAGGAGGGAATGTACTGTAATTTCTTCTTAGTCCCGGTTACATCCCCAAATCATTTCTCGATTTTAAGGTATGTTATCAGAAAATACTGTATTCTCATATATGCCATATTCCATCTTAACTGCATGTGAGTCCAAACAAGTTTTTTAATTTCTGAAAAAGCATGCAACAAAAGTATGCATTTACATTCTCACTAATATAAGCTTTTAAATTGCATTAATTTCACCTCTTAATTAATATATTTTCATACATATGACGTTTGCCACAGGACAGATGCATAATTCATTCAAAACAGCAGGGATCCAGCCAACCTGTCTCATTGACAGCAGCCTTTGTGTTCTCCACACTCTGACATGTACACAATAAATTGTTTCTGGCAGGGTTCATTTCAACTATTTGCCTCCAGACTGTCCAGCTTTGATGCTGTTTGTTTGCATTGCCTGGGTGTACTGGCTTTAAAGGCCACTGTAAGGATATTCCAAATAAAATGTGCCCGGCGTCATGTAATCAAGGCATTTTTGTACATTTCACGTAAACAACAAATTTAAAAGATCCTTCTATAAAGCACAGCCACCAAAAGCTATTTAATGTTTAATGCTTTTAATAATAAATCAAGTTAATGACCAAATTATTTTGTGTCAAATAAGTGTCACATTATCATTATATGGCTGCTGTACCATTTGATGACAATGACTGTGCTGATCTACCACATACAGAATCTTAAACATAGCCCTTCAATACTGTTTTAAATGACCACACCTATTATTTATTATTAAATTCTGAAGTTCTAAATTTTTAAAGTGGAAGACATTAATAATTTCCAACAACAGCCTTGATGAGCAAAGCCGCCATCCCAAACTGAAGACATCTTTCTACTGTTTTTGTATAAATCCCTTTGTCTCACTGAACACCCTAACATTTGCTTTACATAGGTTGTCCTCGTGTGACATTTCCTTACAAACTGCCACTAGAGGGACATATTTATTTCAGTATGGATGCACAATAAATGCTTCGAATAGGTGCATACCTTCGGTGAGCCATGTCTCCTGAAGTTGGCTTAAATCCTGAAAGAGATCTAAAAAGAATAGAAACAAGTTACAAATCTTAATGCATTTGCTTCAATAAAAAATCATTATTTATTAAAAAAAATTAGGTCTGCCATTTTGTTTTAACTCTTTCCTCAACAAAAAAAATAAGAAAATAAAATAAATAATATGCCTTTTTCCAGACAGCTGTCTCAGTTCTAAAACAAACCAAGCTGTTTTGGGATGTTGAGCTAATTTAATTTCTCTGACCAAACAGCTAGATCAAACAATATTAAGTTTTTTCCACTTGCTCATTACTTTACCTTCAGATTCCTGAGGGGGTAATTCGGTGTCCATGTATTTCCTTTTCGTCGCCATCAACAGTCTATTTAGGGGCCCATTTCCTTGCGACCTCTACAAAAAGAAAGTAGATTATGTAAGTGGAAAATACAGTACATCCACAGAGAACAACACTGTAACTTCAGAAACATGATGACAGCTATTTAGGCACACTCTTAAAAGGACCTTAAAATAAAACTGACCTAAACAGAATAATAATACTAAAACAAAACAGTACAAAAGTGCTCTTTGTTACAACACACCATGCCAAGGTACAGAAATAAAGAAAACTTCCAAGACAGACTACTGTCTAATACTTTTATGACTTTTTCAGAGCAGCTGAGGTGATGCCTCAACATCAAAACTCATTACTGTGCA
Source organism: Myxocyprinus asiaticus (assembly GCF_019703515.2). NCBI lineage: Eukaryota > Metazoa > Chordata > Actinopteri > Cypriniformes > Catostomidae > Myxocyprinus > Myxocyprinus asiaticus. The sequence goes on from NC_059379.1 coordinate 16,916,244, forward strand.
TTACCTTTTACATCAATAAACAGTTTATATAAATTCAAACAGTGACAATTCAAGTATCCTCAATGAAAAGGTAAGTTTTGATATCTCTGGTACACAGTAAGCAACCATACAACATCAAATCAAAACTGAGAAAAGCGTTGTGCTGAGAGGATGCAACTTTACCTTTGGAGCACAACATTCAATTCACGGAGAAAAAATATATAGTATTTAGTATTTACGACAGTTCTACTTCCTTTCAGCCCAAACTGAGAACAGTTTTCAACGCAGCAGCGCTTGTCTAAAACAAATCACATGCAACGACGATAACGCAACAGCAAAACATCCCCGCGTGAAGCCAGACGAAGCTTTGAGGTGAATAAACCCATACTCACATTAGCTAAAGTATAAGGCACTTGCTGATCCAGATATCCATCCATCTTATAATTCATGCCTTAACCGTTTGTGGTCATTTAGGCTGTGTTTTAATGAGATCCACGCAGACAGAGAAGGTAAGGAAGACGAACAGAGGCAGCAGCAGCAGTTTGTCAATGGAGCGCGAGGAGGCTGCATACGTAATGAGCTCCATTCACAAAAACACCAGCGTACGTATAAACACTAGACTCGCTCCTGAATCAAAGTTCAGACAGCGCGAGACCGCATTTGAGGCAAGGCGCTATTGTCTGCAGAGTTTTGGAAAGTTGTGTGTGTGTGGGATGCAAGCATTTTACACTGAGAATCCTAAAATTAACTATGGAAAATGCCACGTTTGCTATACAGTATAGAAGTGATTTGTGGTGGTATTTAGTGCAAGATTGCAAGGTTGTTCTTTGTAATTCGTACTAAATAATCGAAGCCAACAAAATGACAATTATGTTACCTATGCGTGATTTGTATTTGTGGTCACATGGCGTTGGTAAAAGAAAAAAAAAACACTTTTCCAATATTTTTTTGCTGACTTTAAGTTGCGTCTCTTCGTTGTCGGATGTTTACTCGGTTGCATGGATTTTGATTGGCGGATTTTTCTCTTTCAAGAGCTCAAATTTCTTGTCTTTGTCTCTATGAATGACTTTACCTATGAATGAAACCTCTCTACATCTTCTAACCAATCAAACTCAACGCTTAACCGAAGGCGGGGCTTACATTATTGCAGCCAATCACTGCTTGAGACTCCCTAGGGCTTTCCCTTCGAGGTTGCCAGTTGTTTTTCATTCACAAAAAGGGGAAAGTCGAGGAAGCAAAAACATGCCATTCATAAAACTTGCCCCAGCAGGAATGTTTTATGGTTGTTTTCAGCGTTTGCTTGATTAACAACAGATACAATTTGCAAAAACATCACGTGGTCCATCCTGAGCGAAACTGACTGCACGAACCGTGAATGGTTGCAATCTCAGTAGTGTATTGAGTGTATTTTGGCAGTGAAATGCGCAAAAACAGAAAGTAACACATGCTGTCCAGTGTCCACTATAAATCAGAATACATTATTTAAAACATATGTTCTGTAGTAAACTAAACTGTGTGCGCAGCAACTGAAGTTGTAACTAACAGATGTTTGGCCATTTCACGCGCTTTGCGCGGACATTTTGAAACAGCAAGTGCCCCTTACAAAAAAAAAAAAAAAAAAAAAAAAATGCAAGCCGTGTTATTTTTACTACAATAAAACTGAGGTAACTTGGTATTAGCCAGAATTATAATCAAAAAGGAAATTAAACAATATCACAAATGTTTTTGAACGAATATTATTTGAAACCATGCTAATTAATTATGGTTTTACAGGAGTAACAATATTCTGTATGGTATTTTATCTTTTTATATATATATATATATATATAATATATATATATATATATATATATATATATATATTTACTTTAGTGTTTTAGAATAACACGTTTTAAAATAGCACATACTGATACATGCAAGTGGATGTTTTAGTAGCCTTTATGTAACATAAAAAAAAAAAAAAAAAGAAAAAAAAATGTTCTCCCACCCTTTATTATCATGGGCTAAAAGGTAATATATGACTGACATATTACTCACAGCTGCTTTTGTATTTTTCTTGCTGTTTGTTAGACAGCTTTATGAACCAGGGCAGTGATGTCTGTGTGTTTTCAGTTAGTGCCAGTCATCCATGTGATGTAAGAGATGAATGAGGAATATAAGGTGAAGACTGTTGCTCCCCAACATACACACAGACACTCCACCCCATCGAAGAACAAAGCCCTTCATTTTTCTTTAATACCTTGTAAGAGTGATGTTTACTGATGCATGTATGCCTTTCATTAAAAACAGATTTCCTGAAGGTGACTTGTAACCTAGTCTTGAAATCTAAGTCAAAACACTGTTTTTTGATGATATTCTAAATCTAAATTTAAAATGCACATAAAAAGTTTTATCTTTGATGGGATTTCCATTATCCCATTTGCCAGGGCTGTTACTGTTTATGAAATAACAATTGTGTCCAGAATATTTAAAGCCATAAAAAGAACTCACCATAAGAAATTATTATTATTGTTATTATTATTATTATTATTTGCTTATTAAATTTTTTCCCCAAAGACCTCGATTAAAACATTAAGTGAAAACATAGCTTATTTTGGATATTCATTGTAAATTTCTGAGGGAAATTTTATTAAAGGTTTGAATTTATTAAATAACAGTAGGCTAGATATTGAAAAATGTTAATCACATAAAAATAACTCCTGTTTTTATTTTGTAAATATTTTAAAAGGTTTTTAAAAGCCCTTTCAAAAGTTTTTAACAATAAATAAAGCCATAGCTTTCAATAGTCACTCTGTACTTTGACCCCCTGTTGGGATTTCCATTATCTCCCTTGCCAGGGCTGAGCCATGTGTTCAAGACATGAAAAGTCTGCTCACATTTTTCCTGCCAATTATTTATCCTTTCTCTTTAGTGTTTATATAATGGTGGTATCAGATACTTCAGATTACCACTGTCTTTATTTAATATGTGTCAACTGACATGCTTAACATTGTTTTTAATATTACTTCTTAATATAACAGTTATAAGAATCACAAACAATTCAGTTTCCTCCATCATGCATGATGTGACATTGACATAATTTAAGTAAGCATGAGGGAGTCACAGTATATGAGACAAAATCCCACTTTCCACATCGCCGACAATAATATAGCCATTGGTGTCCAGTGGGGCTTGTAGCATTTAGAGTAAACAGGAAGTTAAGTGTGTGCATAGGCAGGCGCTTGGTAAGGTGCCGACCCTGGGATGTTTACAATGCACTGAGTGTGCGAGGAAGGGCAGCTCACTGGGCTGGGCCATGTCAACTGGAAGGAGATTCCCAGTGCAAACAGTGCCGTGTGAAACTTGGGAACAGGGCATGTGGGCAAGGGCGGGGGACAAACATTTTCTTCGATCCTCTACTAAATATCACTAAAAATAAGCCACACAGACGTGCTGGCCGCTGACTTATCTGACTTCCTTTTTGTGCCACGCTGCCAAATTTGGAAATGGGCTGCATTGCATCCTGTACAGCAGAAACCAAGGCGCCAATGAGCACATCCTCAGATTTCCTTCAAACAGTACAGACCTGCATTTTTTTTTTAATTATTATTATTTATATAATTTGTGTTGTGATTCAGTAATAGGCCAGATTGGAGGCTGCTTGTCACACTTTTTACTTCAGTGAATATTTCTCAGAGTATGTTTATTTTTGAAAGTCAGTTTTTCTGACTTTCAGCCACATACCTTGAAGACTACAAAAAAGCTACCTAAATTGTACCTTAAAGGAAGAGCTCACCTAAAAATGAAAATTCTCATCATTTACTCACCCTCATGTCAACCCAGATGTGCATGACTTTTTTTCTTCTGCTGAACACAAAGAAATATTTTTAAAGAATATCTCAGCGCTGTAGGTCCATACAATGCAAGTGAATGGTGACCAAAATTGTGAAGCTCAAAAAGCATAAAGTTTGCATAAAAGAAAACCATATGACTCCAGTGGTTAAATCCATGTCTTCAGAAGCGATATGATAGGTGTGAGTGAGAAATAGAGCAATATTTAAATCTAAAGTATGTATTTTCTGCGCCACTAGCGCAATCTAATGGAATTGCAAAAATAAACAATGTTTTTCTACACAGTTTTCTGAATACACCCCCAACTGCCGCTATTTGAACAAAAGGGGGGGGGGGGGGGTCTAAGCGGTCGCTCAAAACAAACAGAACAATTTCCAAAGCGCCACACATAGACAGTGCTTGCCGTTTCCGAGAAAATAAACATATGAATGGCTTACTTAAAGTTGTCACTGCTTAATAAGCTCGAGGAGAAGGTATTTTAACACAGAAAAAGTTACACACTTCAGTTTTAAGTTCTTTTTTACTTTTAAATTCTCCCCCATGCCCAGTAGATGGTGATATGCACGAAGAATGCAAGTCACCAAAAACAAAAGAAAAAACTCTTAAGAGGGCTGTTTGAAAGTGGAAATTTATAGTAGAAAAAAAATCTTTGCGTTCTGCTAAAGAAAGAATGTCATACAATCTGGGATGGCATGAGGGTGAGTAAATGATGAGAGAATTTTAATTTTTGGGTGAACTATTCCTTTAAGTGCATTCAAGATATCAGACACTGTAGATGTTTGAAATGTAGATTAATTATGCTTGTACAATTCCATTTTGTTTTGTTTAAGAATTTATGTAATTTATAAGCATCTCATTCACCATGAAAACAGCAGATATGAATACAAGAATACAAGCACAGTGGATAAAAATAATGGAACAGATCAGTCTGTCTGTTGTAAATCATTGTGTGGTACAACTAAATCATAAGATGGCAGACAGTTTGCCAGATTTACAATCTTTGGCAAAGGGTGTTTGTGTCACACTGCCTTTTCCTGCTGTTCTGCACCAGCTCACATTAATTGATTTCCCACTATCCCATGTGGAATGTCTGACACTGTGGGATGTATAAGATGAGATGCAGGTGGAAATCATGTGTATTTTTTGATGTTTGTCTTTGTTTCTGAATGTGTGAGTATCATTGTGTTGGTGTCTTGCTTTTCTCGACAGCAGAATCAGTGTTTGTGTTTTGGACCGTGTGTGGATGTGTATGTCTGTTTTTGTTTGTCTGATGGGCATCTATGTGTGCTTTGACACCAGTCCTTGCCCATTATTCATTCCTGCTGGGAGTTTGGCCGTTGCCAGGATGCCTGTCTGTGTCAGACTAGGCAGGAAATGTCTCTGCTGGCATCTGAGCAGGCATACGCAGCTCGATCCAAAGCATGGCCAAAGCACCTGCAGCCCCAATCTCCTGCCTCAGACAGAGGCCTGCTTGTTTGTCAACAGGCCCCATCCCTGTTAAAGTCAGGGTCTCCCCGTAAGCTCGGTGCCATGGAAGATCAATCAGACTGACACAATGGCCTCCTGCTTTATAGGCCTGTCCTCCAGCGGGATCTTTCTGATGCCCACACAGCTGCACAAGCCAGCTGAATGTACACATCAGACACAATGACCTCTCCCTCTTATTCCCTCTGACAGTTTTTCTGTGGCTGCCAGCAGCACATCAGGAGTCCATAGAGAAAGACTCTATTTTTTGTTGTTCTAATTCTGGTGGGATCGGGGTGCTGCGAAGACACAGAGGAGTGTTGTTAGCGTCTCTGACAATGCTGCTTTTGTTTAAACGCTCAATTGTTGGTTCAACCAACTAGTTGACATTTCCATTTATATCCCATTTCCCAGGCCATTTCTTTGCTAATTTAAGGACAAAGCAAAATCACATGTACATCAGCTATAGTAATCCACTTGTGTCTGGGTACAGAAGGGGGTAGGAGGAATTTCTGTCAAACTGAAGTGAAACAACTCAGTTTCTATGTTACAAATACAATTGTAAACAGCGATTCAAAGAATGAATTCAGGTTATTCATGTAACCACACCAGTTTGCTTTGTATTTAAAGATCCAACACATTACACAGTTAATTAAAAAACAAAACATTCCATCCATATCTTCTGCTGTGTTTGTAATTGATATGTTAATAGTTATATATGTACAACCAACCCTGTAATGAAACATTTTACCACATAACGTGCCATCTGCAGTCACCAAATTAAGATGGGGATTTGATAATTGAATAAAGGAATAAACAGCACTCTGAGCTACACGTGGTTTGTGAAATAAAAGCTGTTAAGCATGCACAAAAGAGTTGGCCATAGGAGTTTTTGCTGTGTTTGTAATCACTGAGTAGCAAATCCCCCTCCAGATTTAGTATTTTTCCACTTTGAGTTTTCTGAAGGGATAAATGTAGAATCAGTTAGATTTCAAGCTGTAATTAGTCTGCCTTCATACAAACAGAGAAATATAAACAATGTCTCCAGATTTTCCTCGAAATGAACACAAGCCGATTTGGGAGTGCAAACAAAAAGTTTTGAGTGTTTAGTTTAGGCTTATCCGGTTTTGTGTTGTCTGATAACATTCAACTTGAACACAGATGTACAGCTTGACACCCTCTTGAAGCTGAAAAAATTTGCTAGCTGACTGAATTTCAGATATATTTAGTTTTATCATTAGTATTTCGCACCATTTTGCATTGACTTGTAGATATGGAATAGCAAAAGATGTAAGATCCAAAATTTTAGGTTCGAACCCTTGAAAATCAGCCAAAAGGGTTTGAAAGTCTAAGGAGAACTACCGGCCAAAATGTACAATGAAATACACATTGTCGACCCTTTCCATATTGCTATTAAAGTCCAAAAAGAGTTCCAAAGACATTTGTATTCCTCTGTTGACATGGGTAGTTGATATTAAAAACTTTACGTAAGTTGAAATGCACTGCAGTCAGTGTGATATGCTATACTGCATCTACAAGTATATTAAAGCTGAAGTGTGTAATTTTTGCACCACTAGCATCACCAAACAGAAGTGCAAAAATAAAAATTGTTTTCAAAAAGCATTCAGTTGACCAAACAAACAAAAGTCCCGCCCCAATGTCCCGCCGTTAGTTGGGCCAGTGTTGTTGTGTCGGGCTTGACAGGCCACTTAAACAGAGCATTTTTTAAGCGCTTTAGCGTCAAAGTGTTTACAGTTTTTGAGGAAATCAGCCTAAGAATGGTTTACTTATATTTGTCTCTGCATAATAAGCTGGGATAGAAGAAAGTATTTTCACCTTGAAAAGGTTACATCAGCTTTAAACAGCATTTTGCTAATTCTTTTATAACTACTACAATCATACAGACAGAAGCTTTCAAAGGAAGTCAATGGAATTTTTGATTGTCTATTACAAAAAAAGTCCAATCAGGTAGAAATTATTTGCAACCTATGTCAGAACAGACTCAGGATGAGTCCGAACCTTTGCCAAGTCTGGCGGACATAGCTTGATAACTTTAGGATGAGTTAGAATTAAAATATGTGTCTGTACTGTTTTGTACAATAGCATTGAATATTTGTAATTTTTTTAAAGAAGTATTTATCAAGGGGGCCTGGGTAGCTCAGTGAGTAAAGACGCTGACTACCACCCCTGGGGTTGCAAGCTCGAATCCAGGGCGTGCTGAGTGACTCCAGCCTGGCCTCCTAAGCAACCAAATTGGCCCGGTTGCTAGGGAGGGTAAAGTCATATGGGGTAACCTCCTCGCGGTCGCTATAATGTGGTTCGCTCTCAGTGGGGCACGTGGTGAGTTCTGCGTGGATGCCACTGAGAATAGCTTGAAGCCTCCACACACGCTATGTCTCCGTGGTAACGCGCTCAACAAGCCACATGATAAGATGCGCAGATTGACAGTCTCAGATGCAGAGGCAACTGGGATTCTGGGAGTCACTACGCCACCACGAGGACTTAGAGCGCATTGAGAATTGGGCATTCCAAATTGGGGAGAAAAAAAAAAGTATTTGTCACATCATAGGAGCATTTGAAATGTTCTACAGAGGTATTAAGGTGATTAAAATGGTGAAAAACTCAAAAGAAATATACAGTACACTTTCCTTTAGATGTTCAAATACATTTTAATCTAAAATCTTGATGTTGATTCTAAAAGTTCTAACATGATCACAAGAGAAGTTGGCATGTTGTTTACGATAGTTCCAAAATCCTAGGATCTGATCAAAATGCAGACTCACCGACAATCACCATTTTCTATCAGACATTTTTGCATCTGCTCCAGCATGTTAATCTTCCCCAGTAGACTGATCTCACAGTGAATTTGGAAACAGAAGGTTGATTTTTCTTTAGCTATAATCAGTCTTTGCTTACTGAAATGTGAAACACTTCCCCAGTGGCCAAAACGATAAGTGTTGTTGGGCGTATGGGCACATCTAAGCTCCATTTTCTGAGCGTAATGTCAATGAGGTGGCACCAAAAGTGAGTTGTGAAGCGAGTTGTTTTGAGCTGCACAGGCTGTAATACAGTGAAGAGGAATGCTTATTTTATCAACTGTACCCCCCAGCCCAAAGACCAAAACCTAAACCTAACCATCAGTGGAGTCAAAATGTAATGTTAGAGGTAAAAATGCAACCTCTGAATCACACTCATCAGTGATTATGCAAACTCGATTACTTCCTTGTTTCAACGAGGGATCTAAACTCTGGTCTCCCACGCTGCTGACGAAACGTGCTTCGGGTCGCGCCACAATGTCATGTTGTTTCTGAAAGTTCAAGGGTATTTAATGTTTCAGTAATCCACATGTTTTAGGAGTTGGCAATAACTTTCTCTAAACCCTGTTAATCATGGTGGAGGACATACATATGAAGAATGATGTGAAAGTTTTACTATGTTAAACGCAGGCTTGCCTTGAGCTCTGGTCATGAAAGGCAGCTAGAATCTGCATGTCTGGCATGTAGAACCTTGGCTCTACTACAGTGCCATTTGTTTGTGGAAAGCATTGAAGGCTAAAATGCCTCCATAGTTCCTGCAGTCCTTTGAAATGAAATGTGTCCACATGGAGTGATGGCTCACATTCACTGGAGAGACAGGTGACTGGTCAATGTTTGACAAAGGAAAGAGCTCAACAATTTAACATTAAACAGGCAGAGTATTGAAGCCTGTATTAAAATGGACCAGCTGTCCATACGGTGTTGTTATGATAATTTAATAATTGTGATGTTGGCTTTTTAAAGGTGCACTCTGTTTTTTTCATCTTAAAATTATTATTTTTTTTCCTAAAGAAATTAATAGTAATTTTTAAACATTGGTATAAAATTATGACAACTCACATGAGATGAAGACACCAGTCATATCAGTAACCATATAATAGCTGTTTAATTCTACATGGAGAGAGTGCTTCTATGTTAGGATCACATGACCAGCCGAATTCTACTAGCTCAATCTCTAATTCCTGTTATTGGACACTTTCCAATGGAGATTTATAGTAAAAAAGGACTTAAACATTGACCTGTTTCTCACCCTCACCTGTCATATCACTGACATGGATTTAACTACTGGAACAATATGGATTGCTTTTATGCTGCCTTTATGTCCTTTTTGGACCTTGTGAGATTTGTTCACCATTCAACATTGTATGGACCTACAGAGCTGAGATATTCTTCTAAAAATCTTCATTTGTGTTCGGCAGAAAAAAGAAAGTCATACACATCTTGGATGGCACGAGGGCGAGTAAATGATAAGAGAATTTTCATTTTTGGGTGAACTATCCCTTAAAGCCTGCTCTGATTCAGGTTTTTATATCTTTTCTAACTGATCAGACTTACAGTTTTCCTGACTCAAATTTTACATTCACTGAAATAAAAATATTTTTTATATGGTAACATCTACATAACTGCTTTGTTTCAAGTCAAAAATATAAACATCACTGTATCAACCTGACTGCATTAGGTTACACCAAAAAAAACTCATTTTAAGGGTTAGATTAGGTAGAAATAGCTCCTTAAGGTAACAACTACAGGTTACCACTTTTTGCAGTGAAGAATTACTTTTGAAAAAGTCTTTCTGACTGATGGCAGGACCTACAAAACCTTCACACTTCAATTATTCAAAATTATTTTAACTTTAAAAGTTGTCTTGACAAACTTTACCTTTCTAAAATCTGTTTGACATTCATATACAGTGGCCCCAAAAAGTATTAATCCACACAGAAATGTCATTGCTTTAGATAACAAAACATCAAACCAAGGAACATTTATTTAAAAGAAAGATAGCACAAGCACTCTTTTCACTTATTCAAGGAAGTTTGTTAGGTTTTAAATGATAGATATAGTTGGTAATTATTTGGGCACTTTTTGGTTGTCAAATTTAGTGGAACATGCCTATACATTCAATGTGATGAACTACAGACACAAACACTAAGAAAAGTAAAATTTGTTCTGAGGTACTAAGGTAATATTTTGTTATCTATGTAGAGTTTGCACATTTGTTTGTGTGACAAATACTATTTGGGGCCACTGTAATAGCCCACTTAACGAACAGTATATGCAAGCAAAATGGGACCTACAGTTGCAATCAAATTTATTCAACCCCCCTGACCAGCAATATATTCTGGTGGTTAATTTTGATTGCAACTGTATAGCATAGCTTAAGTCTAGTGCTGTGTAATGTTATTTTAAATAAACATTGCCCTCGATTTCAGGAGTCTAGCAGGGATCCTGTGACTGATCTGAGATCTCTGCCTAATGTTAGTAAATGAAGTCAGTGGTTTATGAAGGCATGAGCTCATTTTTCCATTCATGCTGCAGATGTAAAAGACACCTCCACTCTACTTCAATTTAGATCATTAGATGAGCACACACCATCATGTTTTCTCACCTTCCCGAAACCTCACTCTGCAGCTATCAGTACAATCCCCTCCCCCCCCCAAACACACACACATGCAATGGAAGAACACACACAATCACACAGTACACCTGTATTTTTAAGTAAGGTACACCTATTTCCCTGTGCAATTTCACAATAATCTGACAATAATTGCGGGGTGCATATCGAATGGGGTTGTATAAAACATCAAATCTGTCTCCATCACCCATCACCCTTCCCCTTCCAACCTCCACCTTATCCATCACACTATGACATCAGCCCTCGTCTCGGTTACACATCCTCCCTAGAGTCCTGATGGCTGAGATAACGCAGAAAAGTCACTGATTAGCTGAGAATATCGTTACATAGAGTAATAGGGGTGACTACTTCTCTCTGTGTACATTTCAAAGAATTGTATCAGATGCTAAACCTTACAATGAACCCTGCAGAGTAATAATCTGTGCATTGTGTAGGCCATCCAACTTTAATCTCTCTGATCTTCAGAAAGTGATGATTCAGTTGAGTCATAGGAGTGGGCATATGAAGTCGGCATCATTTAGCCATAGCATATCTCTCACAGCACCTGTTATGTTTACCTGCTTTGTCTTATTTGAGTTGCAAACCATCGCTAATGGCCTTCCATCAAATCTGGACCACATGCATTGGACCACGATGCATTTTCTTTAAGGTGCCTCCATGAATATTTCAGCCAAAGATGTTTGTATTGTGTGTGAATGGGTGTGGCTGACTGGCTACAGAAATATTTTTCACCCAGCTATTCAATTACGCTATTGCATAATCACTGGAGATTCATAACATGTCACTTAGCCATTTGTTATTTAAGCTCTTTGGAGAACCTGTTTGTGTAGAGCATCATAGTCCATGGGAGAATACCAGAGGTAGGATTAATTTCACCTTTAAGCATTGCTACTGTACATGATGGCCCCGTTTCTTGGCACACTCAAATTTCACATTCTAAAGCCACGCACATGTATACTGAAAACATCAGAGGGGTAAAATAGATTATCCAAAGTTTTCATTTACAGTGTCACAGTTGTTTCTATTCACAAAAATTCTTGCAAAATCTCTCAATTCCTAGTGATGTGATTTTAATTTTTATTATTATTATTTATTATTTTTAAACAACAGTCTCATTCTGCTCTCTTGGGACAAAGTACCAAGGTTAATCTCAAGGTTTTTTTTACCCTGCATGCCCTGAACAGAATAGTTGGGCACATCATCTTTCACTGAGGCTATCAAGTCTCATTCAGCCCTGGGCAATCTGGAAGCATCTCCTGTTACCCCGAACTGAGTATCCTGGGACTGTCATGGTGAAAGTCAATACAAGCCCTCTAATGCACAAAGGTGGCAAAATACACTATATGACCAAAAGTTTGTGGACACCCCCTTCTAATTAATGAATTTGGTTACTCCATTAAATCCAGTAAAGAAAAATCTTAATGTTTCTTTATGTAATGGCTTGGGCTTTGTGTGCTTCCAAATTTGTGGCAACTGTTTGGGGATAGCCCTTTTCTGTTCTAGCATGACAATGCCCCTGTGAACAAAGTGAGGTCCATAAAGAAATGGTTTACTGTGTCTAGCGTGGAAGAAATTGACTGGCCTGCACAAAGCCCAGACCTGAACCCCACTGATCACTTTTGGGGTGAACTGGAACAGCAACTGTAAGTCAGGCCCCATCGACCAACATCAGTTCCTGACCTCACTGATAGCCTTGTGTCTGAATGAGAGCAAATCCCTGCAGCCATGTCACTACATACAGTATAGTGGAAATCCTTCCCAAATGAGTGGAAGCTGTTATTACAGCAAAGGGGGAAATTGAGCCTAAGGTTTTGAAATCAAATGTTCATCAAGCACATATGGTGTCCACAAACTTTTGGCCATATAGTGTGTCTGTCATTGAGCAAACATTAGAGTGAACAAACAGTTATGTACCCACATCGTCATCATTCTCTAGGCCAGTGTTTCCCAACAACTGTGCCGCGGCACACTAGTGCAACAAGAAATATTTAAAAACTGTCCAAATTTGTGAATGTCTAATAATTTCTTTTAATTAAATATTACCTTATCGTTTACGAATATCAGAGACCCCAGTTACTGAACTAATTTAAATTCACCAAGAAAACGCTTAGACCTAAACATAAACGAGTCCTTTTATTGCTATCAAAGCAACTGCAAGCTTTTTTTTTCTCTTCCAAATACATGTTTTCAATGTTTATTGTGCACATCTCCCACTTTTTTACGTGGCAAACTTGTAAAATCGCCCCTCTGTGACGCTTCCTGCAACACTTGTCGTGTGGAGGGCAATGCAGCGCTTGACGCTGGCGTTTAACGGAGCGTTGACGCCTCGACCCAGCTCATGTGAAATGTGCTTTACAATGACGAAAGAACATTATTGAAACTCAAAATTATTATTATTTGTCTATTATTGTGTTTTTTTTTTCTGATAAAAGCCATGCTCAGCAGTTTAAATAGGCTACTGTAGGAACATGATCTGTAGATCTGCTTTGTTTATAATTCTTATATTGAAGTCAGTAGATTTGTAGCCATGCAAGTTTTAATAAAGGAGAAGGTAAGGACGTTATTGAAACTCACTATTATTAGACTATTATTGTTGTCTTTTTGTATGAAAAATAATGAAGGAAGACTATTACGGAAGCCCGTTTTGTCCATGTTTTAACACTTTTTTCTGTCTTGTTTTCTCGTGATCATGACTTAATTTTCTCATGATCTCAACATATCAAAAGTTGTTTTCTCATGATCACAGATTAATTTTCTACTTTGTTCTCATGATTTCCACTTAAAGTTCTCGCAAGAAAACACCTTTTTTCACCTGGAGCAGCTCATCGTCACGGGGAAAGCATCTTCATCTTCTGTTTATCGCAACAGTAGGCTTCTCTAGGTCAAAGAAATGGATTTTATTTAACTTAATCTAGTGACTCGCAAGTCTGCTGACCTGCATCTCTCAGTCATAATCCGGTATACATGGAGTAATGATGGGAAAATGAAGCTTTCTGAAGCAATAGGGCTTTCATTACAAACGTATTTAAATTAGGTTCGTAATCAAAGCTTCTGTACAAGGTTAAATTTACTGTCATCTGGTGGTCAAAAAATGAAGCACAACAAGCAATAAAATGTATCATCAATGCTTTTATGTCGTTTTCGTCTTTTTCTAACTAAAGTGTTTATAAATAAATATGTAATAACTAAGCGAAGGCTCAAAGGCTTCATATACAGTATGAGTTAAGAAGCTACTGTGTTCTGTTAAAAAATAAAAACAATGTCTGAGAGCAAATTAATACTAGTGATTTTCAGACAAATGAAGCCGTCACAGATCACGTTTTTTTTACAAAATTATTGAAGCTCCGATTCAGTGCTTCATTGAAACAAAGCTATTTCAGCTATCTTCAGGCCTTGATTAATGAGATACGTCACACGCTCCTGCTCCTCTGACACTGCAATACTGAATGACGTCTCTGGAATGATTCTGCCGTGATGTATACTTAAGTCGTGACCACGAGAAAACAACTCTTGTTATGTCAAGATCTCGAGAAAATTAAGTCGTGATCACGAGAAAACAAGACAGAAAAAAAGTGATAAACCTTGGACAAAATGGGCTTCTGTAGACTATAGATCTGCTTTGTTCTTTTAATGCTTAAACACTATAAAGTCTCTTGGACGAACGACTCAAAATGATTCACTGACTCACTCATAGGTCATAAGACGCTCATTTGTCGCCACCTAGTGACATTTCCAGAAGGGGTCACTGAACTAATCAGTTACTAAAATTGAACAAATTTGTGAAACAGAAGCAAGCCTCACCAAAATACTCTCATTTTGCAGCTGATTCTGCACAATTGTAAACTTGAATAAACTTGAATCACTAAAATAGCTGGAACTGATGCTTTTAGCTTATTCTTTAAAAACAAATATCCCCAGAAAAAATGTTGATGGACCAGTGATTGTCTTACCTTTTTCGCACCTCATGAGTTTGCATCCCTGTAATTTATTGTGGCATTGCAAGAACAAATCTACAAATTAGAAAAGAAGCAAATTTGTTGTTTTTCATTACCCATTTAGCGCTCTTGCCACCTGTGACCTCACACAGCGTAGCCTACCTATGTGACTTTTTTTTTTTTTTGCATAGCCGAATTTCAAACATTACAAGTAAACATGCTACTAAGATGGACAGAAAACATTGACAAGTTCTTGAAAAGGAAAAATACTGACGATGCCTGTGTGGGATAGTGGTGTGCCATAGAATTTTTTAGTCGTAAAAAGTGTGTCGTGGCAGAAAAAAGGTTGGGAAACACTGCTCTAGGCCCAAACCATCTCACTCTTCTTACATTCATATGTCAGTGGATGTCAGAAGGAACAGATGGAGTAATTCAGCAAAAGTACTTGATAAGGTTTATGGCTCTATCTCTCAGCAACAGAACCCAATAAATTAAATCCAGAGGCCTGTTTGTTGGAGGTAAACATTTTCCAAGCTCAGTGGGTTTTCGGTAAAGCATCTGACTTCCGCTATATAATGCTGAGCTACATATATTTAGAAAATTGAGAGTAACACATCAGTTTCCATACTTTATACATCCATGTTGGTTTTATGTTTGTGATTTAATTACATAATTGCATAACATATTCCTGTTCCTGTAGCTCAACTAGTAGAGAACTGGTAGAATATGGTGCTAACAATGGGTTCAATCCCCAGGAAACTGTAACAATTAATGTTACTGTTCCTTTAAGGCCAACACATTGCTGTGTGTGTATAATAAGTAAACTGTGTTGCGTGGATTTAAATATGATCAATTATACAAGATTACAACACAAACTGATAAAATTTACTGAATGCACTGTAAAGTGCTTTGGATAAAAGTGTCTGACAAATACATACACCTACATATTCCTACATAATAACAATGCATTGTTGTGTTGAAAAAGCAATACTGTCCTCTTATAGACTGAGTTAGCAGGGTTGTTCAGACAGGGGCAGAGCCAGGAGTTTTTCCACAGGGGTGGCCGGGCAGGGGCCAGCGATCAGTCTGTGGTGGCACAGAAATTTTCGGGCAGCACATGTTAAGTCTTTTGCCCAAAAATGGCAATTGTGAGTAGGGTGGCCAATGGGGTCAGCCACGGCCACCCCTGGCCACCCCCTAGCTCCGCCACTGTGTTCAGAGTTCTAAGCCAATTGTAATCACACACCATAATTGTTGGCACACTGACCTTTCCATTTCCAACCATCATTTTTACAGTAATGTTGTGGTAGAAAATGCCACCTTGTGGTCATTGTTGGAACATTTGTGCCTGATGAACATATCTGTATCACAAAATGTATGCTTACTGTAGGTAAAAAAGGCAGGATTTTCTTTTTTTCTTTTTTTTTTTCAAGAAAAACTATATATATATATATATATATATATTTTTTTTATTAATAACAAGATAGGTTTCTGTATTTTAGTCCACTGGTGACCATCTGAATTGACTGTTATGGTTTATTCTGTTGAACCATGTTACTTTATTGCATTTATGTTCGGCAATTACACACATATATTGACTGCATAGTTGGAATTGTATACATTTTGACTACTTTTTGACTACTTATTGTCATCAAGTAGATTTGCTCCCTTGATACTTGAGTTGGAATATGCATGTGCTCTCCAGCAGATGGCAGGACAAGCATGTGATGTCAGGATATCTCCCGAATGTTCTGAAGTTGTAGAATGAATTAGCTCCAAATTTAGAATATAAGTGTCTCAAACAAAGCATAACAATGTTAGTCAGCTTTCTACATTTACAGCTAATTTCCTTGCCATGATCACATCATAATATAGTCATAAATTATGCATAATTTATGCATTAACGTATTAAATGTCAAATTGTGAGTGTGTGTGTATGTATTAATCATAAAAATGAAAAAAGTGCTTTGATTGAAAAAAAAAAGAAAGACTTTGTGAGAGTGAGAAGCAAAGAACGCATGTAAGAGGGAAAGTGAGTCAGAGTGTGTTTGTATAATTACTGTAGATGTGCTGAGCCCCTTACATCATATACCAATTTGTAAGTGTGAATGGGAGCAACCCATGGAAAACTGGTAATGTCTTGTTCTTTCCAGAACTTTCAAAACTAATTAGACCTCACGCTCTGAATGTACACAGAGACACACATCTGCGCATACCTTCACTGCATAATAATCTTGTATAAATATTAAAACAAATCTTTCCCAAACAGGGAAATCTAATATCTTTAACACATTCACCAGGTTCTAAACATTTAAAGGTCAGGTTTGTAGATCACTCATTAGACCTCCAAAACATTTGATTTCTGTGCTTCATTTCTCCCAGTATGCATTTTCACTCATCATCTTTCCCTTTTCCTTCCATTTTCTACCTCTCCATCTCTTTCATTTGCCCTCTGTTCTTTTTACCCTTCCACTCCACATTCCTGGTGAAATATGGACAAGTACATGTGTGAAAGCCAGCCTGTAGTGAACCACATGGGCCGTACGAGAAGCCTAGAAGGTCGGCAGGTAATAATGGCAGGCTTCTTGGAATGGACTTGGATTTCAGCAGCATTTTATTTTCTGTTGATGAGGAAAAGAGCAGACAGGAGACCATCTGGAAGTGTAGAATAACACCAGTTTGGCTGGGTGGCTGCAGTAGATGACAGATTCTCTATGTTTTCCCTTGCCTATTTGCTGGTGCGTCTATGGAACATTCATGTGTTCAAATAAGACTTCAGAATGAGTTTGTTCTGTGAAAGTCATTGTGCAATCCCCTGCAAGCATGTTAAAAAGGGCTGTAATAGACAAAAGGAGTGAAATTTGTGTAGTGTTGATAATTTACATTTTTATATTTTGTAAGAAAAATGTCCCTTTCTCACTGAATATCTCTAAAGGACAGTTAATCATATTCTGTCAGTGCATGTGTTTTTCTCTCTTGTTTGTTGTCACAGGTGCAGATGAGTAGCTTTTGTTTACCTTAGGTCTAAAAGTTTCTGACTCTCTCTGCCATCCAAATTACATTTAGGATTACAACTGAGAATAAAATTATATGATTTAAACAGGATAATTTCTCTCATACTATTTCATATTTTCGGCTGGCTGTTAAAGGTGCACTCAATTTTTCCCCATTAAAAAAAAAAAGCTTAACTCCTAAAGAAATTAATTGTAATTTATAAACATACATATATAATCATTACCACTAACATAAGATGAAGACTCCAATCATACAAGTAATCTTATAAAAGCTGTTTTATTCTATAATATATGCAGAGGGTTCCCTCATAGGGGCGGTCATGTTAGGATCACATGACCAGGGGCCGGTTGCACCAGCTATATGCAAGTTAAAACTTAGTCTAGTTGGGCGTAAATGGGCACTAAGTCACAATTTACGCACTACTAAATATTTGAGCATTGCACCATTAAATTTAGGTTGGACATAACCCAACATATGAACTTAATATTTACGGAAGACTCTGACCAGGAGTAATGGTTGGAATAAAAAAGCAGACTGATATTTTATGATATCAATGAGCTCATGTTTTGCATGACAGGCATCAATCATTTCGACATACATGATGTTGACATTTACACTCGTTTACATTTATGAGAGAGAAAAAAAAAATGTACTTTTAAGTGGCTCTTCAGCATGAAACCGATCTAATGGTGCAGTTTTCAGGGTGTGTGGCCCGATGTCAAGTTTCACATTCAAAATATATATAGGATATTAAAATGAATAAATGTATTTTTTTCAGCCTGTTGTATTAGTATTTATTTATCACCCCTTATTTATTTTAGATACAGTTCCTATATATTGTTATTTACACAGGGCAAATATACTATTTATCAAATCTATATTTATTTCATATTGTATTTCAATGGGGATATTTTTTACAGCTGACAGTTACGTGAGTAAACAAGGTTTGAACATCAACCGTAACAAGATCAAATTGAAGTTCATGGCTTTTTAACACTTCTGTGTACAAATTTGAAGGCTGCTTATTGGATCAGTACAGGTAAACATCATAATATGCGACTACGCATTACTTTACGGAGAGCTTATGACCTACTAGTAAATTTTGCCTTAAGAAGAGGTGGTGCAACCAAATTAAGCGCTGACTTAGTTACAAACTAACTAGAAGTTACTAAGCCCTTAGTGTGAAATTTACGTCCCAATTTACGTGAGACCTTACGCACAGCTGGTGCAACCCTACCCAGACGAATAGTACTTGCTTAATCTTAGTAACTGCCCTGTTATTGGACACTTTCACTCGTGGATTAAATTAATCGTAGCTGACCATGAATAGTGATTTTCTGCAATGGCATTGGTAACTGAAATCTATTGTTTGAATGATGTTGCATCCAGGCCCATAGGTGTCAGTGAAGTCCAAGATGACACAAACAAAACTTACTGAGTGCAAGAATAAGAACAAGAGATTAATTTATTAATTATTCTTTCAATTAATTTCTTTTCAATAAATTTGTCAAAACACAGTCTGAATCGTTCATGATTCAGTCAAAATCAGGACAGCATACTGAATCATTTCGAAGGGTTTCTGACTCTGCAAACAGTAATGCGATACTTTTGAGCGCAGAGAACCAAAAGAACACAAGATTAAGCTGATATTCACCTACAGTTAAACTAAGCCTACAAATGCATCCTTATTTGCCAGCGATGAAGAAGTTTGCAGCTTGTTGATGACTCTGTTCTCAGGTAGTAGACATTTCCAACCAAATGAGTATCATACCTTTTTTTTTCTTTTAGACATTTAATTACTGATGAAGCACTATGATTTAGCACTGATGAAGATTTGCACACATTAAATTAATTCCCCCACCTCCTTTTTGCTGGACTTCCAACTGTTTAGATCCATCAGCGAAAACGAGAGGCGGTGGAACATGCTTTTACATCAATGAACGTTGGTGTACAGATGTAACAGCATGGAAGATGATGTGCTGTCCTAATTTAGAGGCACTCTTCATCAACTGTAAGCCTTTCTACTCACTGCGGGAGTTTTCCTAATTTATTCTGGTGAGTGTGTACATCCTGCCACAAGCATGCGTGAACACAGCATTACAACAGCTGGCTGATCAGATCACAGACACGGAGCAACAACACCTTGACTCACTTATTATTATTCTGGGAGATTTTAATAAAGCTAACCTCACCTGTGAACTGCCAGAATACAAACAACATATCACATGCCCCACCAGAGACAAAAATATACTGGATCACTGCTACGCCACTGTAAAGGATGCATATTGCTCTGTCCCGTGTGCAGCTTTTGGACTCTCTGATCACTGTCTGGTTAATTTTCTCCCGATCTACATGCAGAAACTAAAATCAGCTAAGCATGTATTAAGGACTATAAAGAGATGGACTAATGAAGCAGAGCTGAAACTACAAGCCTGCATTGACTGCACTGACTGGAGTGATTTTGAGGCTGCAGCTACAGACCTGGACGTGCTCACATATACTGTGACATCATATACAGCTGCAATCGAAATTATTCAACCCCCCCAAGACAGTAAGGATATACAAAGGTAAGCTCTTCTGTTGACCCAGAATTTTAAAACTTTACATCTATATCAGTTGAGCGACACATTCAAAGTCATAGTGTGGTATTTATAACCTAATATTTGTAAATAGCAGGATTTTTTTAAAAACACAGCCATGTCATAATTATTCAACCGCTATTGCATGTAGCTGTTTCTTAAATATGTAAGGCCACACAAGTCATCAATCTGCAATGGCACTTATTTAAGTTTTAAAATGTAAGTTTAGCATTGCAAGCAAAAATTTATTTCTGCTATTTCTGGCATGGGACCAGGGCAGAGTCAATGGAAGGTGGGGCCTTGAGAGGCTCAAGGGGTGGAGCCATGGAAGGCGGAACCGTGAGAGACTTGAAGGGCGACACCAGGGAACTTGGTACCCAGAGAGTAACTGAAGACTCGAAGGACCAGGGTGGAGCCGATGGCAGGGAGGACCAAGGCGGTGCTGGAGACTTGGAGGAGCAATGCATAGCTGGGGGATCGGAAGACTGAGGCAGAGCCGGTCGGACTGAGGACCAAGGTGGAGCCGTAGGGAAGGAGGTCCCCGGTGGAGCTGACGGATCGGAGGGATGAGGCGCAGCCAGAGGATCGGAGAGCCAAGGCGGAGCCAGGTGACCGACAGACCAAGGAGGAGCCGGAGGGATGAGGGACCCCGGCAAAGCCGACAGGCTGAAGGACCACAGCAGAGCCGAGGGAACACAGAGCCAAGGCGATGTCGAGGGACCGACAGGCCAAGGTGGAGTCCAGGGCTCAGAGGGTCCAGGTGGGGTCAGAGGGTTGAAAGTTCCCCTTGCCTGCTCAGGAGAACTAAGGGTGGTACAAGATCGGGAACCATCTCTAATAGCTCAGATGTGGCTGTGACGTGGCGTGGAGCAGGCTCAGGCGTGGCTGTGACGTGGCGTGGAGCAGGCTCAGGCGTGGCTGTGACGTGGCGTGGAGCAGGCTCAGGCGTGGCTGTGACGTGGCGTGGAGCAGGCTCAGGCGTGGCTGTGACGTGGCGTGGAGCAGGCTGAGGCGTGGCTGTGACGTGGCGTGGAGCAGGCTGAGGCGTGGCTGTGACGTGGCGTGGAGCAGGCTGAGGCGTGGCTGTGACGTGGCGTGGAGCAGGCTGAGGCGTGGCTGTGACGTGGCGTGGAGCAGGCTGAGGCGTGGCTGTGACGTGGCGTGGAGCAGGCTGAGGCGTGGCTGTGACGTGGCGTGGAGCAGGCTGAGGCGTGGCTGTGACGTGGCGTGGAGCAGGCTGAGGCGTGGCTGTGACGTGGCGTGGAGCAGGCTGAGGCGTGGCTGTGACGTGGCGTGGAGCAGGCTGAGGCGTGGCTGTGACGTGGCGTGGAGCAGGCTGAGGCGTGGCTGTGACGTGGCATGGAGCAGGCTCAGGTGTGGCTGTGACGTGGCATGGAGCAGGCTCAGGTGTGGCTGTGACATGGCATGGAGCAGGCTGAAAATTGAAGCTCGGTGATCACTGGACTTTCCAAAAAAAAAAAAAAAAACAGTTTTCAGCCAATGATCCTGCATCTGTGTGGAAAGGCCTAAAAAGCATCACCAAGTACAAGACACCTCCCCCTCGCTCTGTAGAGAGTCAACTAATGGCTGATGAACTGAATGTGTTGTACTGCAGGTTTGAAAAGCCCAATCTCACACCCCTCCACCGCTCTGATCTTCACTTCACATCAACACCTCCTGGAACCCCCCTCCTCCTACTCAATCTGCACTTATGATCTATGAGGAGGATGTGTGCCGGATCTTTTGGAAACAGAAGACTAGGAAAGCTTCAGGCCCAGACGGTGTTACACCTGCCTGCGCTGACCAACTGGCCTCCATCTTCACACAGATTTTCAATAGATCACTGGAGCAAGTTTTCTGCTGCTTCAAACGCTCCACCATCATTCTGGTTCCCCCCCCCAAAAAAAAAAACAAAATCAAAGGAATTAATGACTACAGACCTGTCGCTCTCACGTCTGTGGTCATGAAGTCATTTGAGGGACTGGTTTTGGCCTACCTGACATCACTGGACCCCCTTTAGTTTGCTTACCGAGCAAACAGGTCTGTGGATGATGCTGTCAATATGGGACTGCATTATATCCTGCAACACCTCAACAGACCTGGGACTTATGCAAGGATCCTATTTGTGGACTTCAGTTCAGCCTTCAATACCATCATGCCTGATCTTCTCTCAACCAAACTGACCCAGCTCTCTATGCCCACCACAATCTGTCAATGGATCACCAGCTTTCTGACAGATAGGCAGCAGCTAGTGAGACTGGGGAAACTCACATCTGGGACTCTTACTATTAGCACTAGTGCTCTTCAGGGATGCGTTCTTTCTCCACTGCTCTTCTCCCTGTACATGAATGATTGCACTGCAAAAGACCCCACTGTCAAGCTTCTGAAGTTTGCAGATGACACCATGGTCATCGGCCTCTTCCGCGATAGTGATGAGCCTGCAAACAGACGGGAGGTTGATCAGCTGACTGTCTGATGCAGTCACAACAACCTTGAGCTGAAGAAAGTGGACTGCAGGAGAAATCCCCCC
Organism: Myxocyprinus asiaticus; assembly: GCF_019703515.2. Lineage (NCBI taxonomy): Eukaryota > Metazoa > Chordata > Actinopteri > Cypriniformes > Catostomidae > Myxocyprinus > Myxocyprinus asiaticus. The sequence continues at coordinate 16,939,025 of NC_059379.1, forward strand.
GCATTTGGTTCAGCCACCAAATCAGACAGAAGGAAACTACAATGGACAGTCAGGACTGCTGAGAGGATTATTGGTGCCCCTTTAGGCCATTTTCCTCATCAAAAATTAAACTGCCTCAAGACTCCCCCATAGTGCAATAATGTAAATACATATCTCATGCACATATGTAAATTCACATTTTTAATTCAATAACTGTACATACCCCTACCTTGCACATACATTACCACTTGCACATATGCCATTCTGTTACATGTCCTATTATTTGTATGTCTATTTATACTCTTACCTTGTTTAATATTCTGTGTCTCACTGTAATGTTCTGTGTGCACTTGTTTCTCCTATAACAAAATAAATAAATAAATAAATAAATAAATAAATAAATGCCTTGTGTACGTGAGAACACTTGGCAATAAAGTTCATTCTGATTCTGATTCTACCTCCTCCCAAATTTATAGATAGTTTCAGTAACTGAAAAAAGAAAAAGAAGAGTGATAATAAAAATGTCTTCAGATAATTTACCATTTTAGTACTAATAATGATTAGTGCTGATTGCAGCTTTTCTGTATTCTGACATACTGGTGAAGCAGATTGAGATCAGAGAACATAACTACTGCATTTCCCACTTGATTCAACCACAAACAGCCTTCCAGCTGGAACTGGGACTTTGTTTTTTACCCTTTTCTTTTTTTTTTTTACAAGTATTTCCTTTGTTTAGAGAGTGAGAAATATTTCTTGTTTTTTACTCCTTTCGTAAAAACGTTCTCTTTTCTTTAAAATTATCTTGATTTTCCTGGTGAGATTAACAGATCGTTAATGTGGCTTTTTAATGTAGAGAAGTTGGTAGCTTACCTAGCTACATTTTTTATTTGCTTTACCAACTGAGAACTGGTATACATGTAACGCTCAAGAAATGCAATTTCAGGTTTGCACACATTAAATTAATTCCTCCTTCCAAATTTATAGATAGTTTCAGTAACTGAAAAAAGAAAAAGAAGAGTGATAATAAAAATGTCTTCAGGTAATTTACCGTTTTAGTACTAATAATGCGCAATTTAAAAGTCACACACATTTTCTGGCCTAATTTTCTATATATAAATAAATAAATAAATAAATATAAAATTCTAAATGTAACCACAACTTGGTCCAGTGGACGTATGGGCATAGAGAATGCACCAACATTAGGGCAACCCAGCTTACATTTGCTCTTAATTTTAATGTTTGGATGAGGGGAAGATTTTAAAATTCTGTTTAATTACATTGATGCTTTATGCATTTAAAAGTGGCTGTTTTATGCTTATAGTTAAAAAAAAAAAAAAAAAAAAAAAAGATCTTCCACATTAATTGGTGTGCTGTATTTTTACAAGAAGTCTGATGTCACAGTTAAAGCTCATAATAAATATTATAATTACATCAAGCATTAAATACTGTAAGTATTTTCAGATATACAGTGTAATCATGTACCTTAACTCTGCCACAAATATATTTAAGTTGTAGGAATATTTGTGGTTCAATACAGGTCAAGCTTAATTGACAGAATTTGTGGCATAATGTTGTTTACCACAAAAAAAAAAAAAAAAAAAAAAAAAGGCAAAAATCGAGGTTACAGTGAGGCACTTACAATGGAAGTGAATGGGGCCAATTTTTTGGAGGGTTTAAAGGCAGAAATGTGAAGCTTATAATAAAAAAGAAAAAGCACTTCCATAAATTATTCTGTTAAAACGAGTGTATTATTTGAACTGTACAGTTGTTTAAATTGTCATTTACTACAGTAATTTGTCAAAGTGTACATTCGTTTTAGGGTTTACAACGTTATGTTGTTATGGCAACAAAGTTGTAATATTGGATATAACTTTACACAGAAAAGGTTAGTAAGTCATTTTATCACACTTAAATCATGTTAATATGCATATTGTTTAGATCTTGTGGTTACTTTTGAAACAGTGAGTATTTTAACGTTTACAGATTGGCCCCATTCACTTCCATTGTAAGTGCCTAACAGTAACCAAAATGTTTGCTTTTTTTAAAGAAGTAAACAAATACACTTTTGTGATAATCAACATTATGCCACAAACGCTGTTGTTTGAGCTTAACTTGTATTGAACCCAGAATATTCCTTTAATTTATGATGGTTGAACAAGATAAAATGTATATGTGTATCTATTAATTTGTACAAAAAAGTACAAGTAGAAAATAAATAGTATTTTTTTTTTTTTTTTTTACATTTTGCATGTCATTAAAATGGCTAAAATAGCTCATTTGACAAACTTTCAGTCGCAATACTGTCTGGTACAACTCTACAGCAAGTGTTCAGACGTTCCCCCCTGTTGTGAGGACAGACCCCCACTCTCCCCTGCCCCAGCCAACCTGGAGCATCATCCCCCCCACTGGGTCCTGGCTGTTTATCTCTTCGGAAACACCAGTGATTAATGAGGCCCTGAACCATCCTCTTTCCCCTGAACCAGCTGAATAAACAGGTCGCGTTATTCCAGCCCAGCCTTGCCTGGGAGCTCAGCTACAGGTTGCCAAAATCCCTGGCTGTCCCGCAACTCCCCAAGACCCCCTGCCACTCTCCTGGGAAAGCCCTCTCACACATAGGGACAGCAGAGGGCGATGAGTGGTATAGCATGACTTTGTGCTTTTGGCACAGAGGTGAGTACGGAAACCTTGCTAGAACTGAAATTACACGAATGAGTGCTTCATTTTTTACATCAGTTTTTAAAACGAGCCATTTTCTCAGCATTTGGGGTCCAAGAGACCATTTTAATAACCTGAAAAATATGCTTCAAGTGATAGTTTACCCAAAAATGAAAATTGTCATTCTTTACTCACCCTCATGTTATTCCAAACTCATATGACTAACACTAAATTAAATCTCATCAGAACATGAGGGTTAAAATTTCTCACTTGGTGAAGTTTCAACCCCAGAACACTGATGCTTGACTGTTCTGTTAGTTTGTAGCCTAACATTTGGCATTGAGCTGAAAGACTGATTACGGCTTTTCTGTGTTCAGACATACTGGTAAAGCAGTGAGTCAATATCAGAGAACAAAACCACTGCATTTCCCACTTGATTCAACCACAAACAGCCTTCCAGCTGGAACTGGGACTTTGTTTTTTTACACTGTTATTTATTTATTTTTTTACTAGTATTCTCTTTGTTTAGAGAGTGAGAAACATTTGTCATTTTTTACTCCTTTCCTAAGAACGTTATCTTTTCTTTAAAATTATCTTGATTTTCCTGGTGAGATTACACACAGAATCACATCTACTTTTTCTGTTTTTGAGTCCATTAGGGCCTAGTTTATTTGTTTAGAGAGGACTGTGGTGCTAGAAGTTTGTTTCTCATTCACTGCTCTGGTGTCAAAAGTTGTACTCTCCACTTGGCGGGGGGCTTTCCGCAGTGACAGTGTGGGGTTTACGGAGGCCATTCCCTCTCTGGAAATATAGTAGTGTTTTATGTGTGCCTTGCTCCCTCCACAAATAAGGCCATTTGTCCATAAGCATTTCCTCCTCTGTCTATGTTTTTTCCCGTAGCGTCTGATCTCACACCTCTCAAACTGGAGCTGATCATTGAGTTTGACTGATGACCGATCCTTTAAAAGCTTCTGTCACACAAATGTGTAGGGGACCCATCGCAAAGCCATTACAAATGGCCAATTGTACTCACTAATAAGAGCTGTCTGGACTTAAAACAAACAAAAGCTGGACTGACAAAGTTACTCAGTATATAAAGAACAAATGCTGAGATGGGCAACCTCACTTTAACACTTGTGGGTTTGTTCAAGTTTTTTTTACATACCATGATCTAGAGCAGGGATTTTCAAATTGGGGTCTATGGACCCCAAGGGAACATTTTAGAGAAAAAATTGACAAAGGTTTTCCAAATAATATTAAGAATTTGTTGTAAATGTATTATTTTTTTCTTCTATCTGGTCTGATAGAATCACATTGCTATATCTACAGTTTTGGAAAATTATTTTTACTTTACCCATTTTATGTATCATGGTACTTTCCTGGTGAAATGAACATTAAAGGCACCACAACAACTTCTACTTTTTACTTTTCCCTTACACACAAATGTTTAACTATAGAGCATGACTTAAAACTACATTTGAACATCTATATAACAGAACCAACAGAACCAGCACGAGTCGACACTTGAGCTTAACGTTGTGGTTGCTTCAGCAATTACATTTTTCATGTCGCATTTGCTTTTTTGACACTATTGGTTAAGTTTAAGGTTTAGGGTAGGGAGGTATGTTTTGTTGCTTTAAAACTCCACAGGGCATTAACCTCATTCTACCTGTTTGAGAGAAGATTTTACACTGTTTTTGTGCTTCGCAGTGGACGTTTCAGTTTGGAACAGCCGTGATACATATAAGGAACCATGTAGTATCATTTTGCAAAAATGTTACCACATTCATGTAATTTTCATGAGATTTGGCTTTATTTTGTTAGAAGCTAAAAAAAAAAAGAACAATTATTTTGTTTTTATTTAATATAATGCTTACTCTTTTTCACACTCAGCATAAATGGGTTTTAGGAAGGGGGTCCCTTGAAAGGGGATCATCATTATTTGTCTTTGGCATCGAAGTGTTAAGTATGATCAGGAAATCGCTGATCTAGTGTACAGGGCCGGCATATTATAGTCTGTTGGTTTGCCTTAAATAGTGGATAGTGAAGAGGACCCTGGGCCTGTGTGGTGAGTCAGAGAGGGAATGTGTGGAGGTGTGGGCTGAGGGATACAGAGCAAGGGTGATTATTGTTGACAGGGACTGCAGACATCATCTCAGCAATACAAGCTTCCCTTTCCTCATAACCAGCTCCTCTTTGAATCTTTCCCCATGGGGACTGAGATCTGACTGAGAAACATATGGAGTATGGTGATATGCGTGTTTCAAATAGCAAGATATTACTTTGAAAATATTCAGAATTTTCCAACATCTGTGGACAATTCTTGATGTGAAATAAAAGAAGAAATGGAAGCAATATGATATAACCATCAAAACGGTATAATACGTGGGAAGAGTACATTATCCACATATCAAATGTAGTACTAAATTGGCAAAACTACTGTTTTAGCCCACAAACTCAAGTTAGCTCATAGTAACCATGTTTGAGGTTATGTATGGAAACATAACTGTGGTAGAACTCAAAGAGAGAGAACCACTATAGATGTTTTTCGGGAGGTTTTGGAGCTTGTATGCATATTTGATTAATTAAATATTGGAGTAAAATGTCAGCTCAGATTTGTCTCAAGTTATTGAAGGTATATTTTTCAGGAACTTTGATTTCAACGTTCATGTTCAAAATGCAGGTTTTCACTCACAATCTCTAAAGACAATGGAGGAATAGTTAAATTACGTAACATCATATGGAGTGTTTTACTGTTTTAGTGCTGTTTTACTATTTCAGCAGGGCTGAGATTTGGTCGAAGGAATGATTTCGCAGGCCAAGTGCCACAGGTAATCACAGCTGTATTGATATTTTTTAGAACAACAGCATGCATGATTGCAAGTTTGATATTGTTTTCATGCAACAGTTCTATAAACAAGAAGTTAATTTCAAGTAACGCACATTTTAGACAAAATATGGCCAATGAAAATTGTTACAAATGAAGCCAAAGCAGGATAAAACAATGCCTGTTTTGCAGAGCAACTCACAGACTGACAGCCTGTCTAGAATGCCACAAACACAGACAGGTGCAATTTAGTGTCACTGTGCTGTTATTCTACTTCGATTGGAGAACCGGAACTGACTTGTGTATGATGCATTATGATTTTTTTGGAAAAGAGACAATGTTTGTATTACAGTCATTAGATCTTGTAAGTATGTGAGTTTAAGCACTATAACTGAACTGTCCAGGAGTGCATGTGTGTGCGTAAAGGGGTGGAGGTGGACAGGCTGTGGCCTTCATGTCGGCGGTAAGTATTCTCCTGAGGCACCTCGCTCATACGTGGAAAAGTGCTTGACGCTCTTCCTCACTAGAAGCGAAGCGGAGCAGTGGCCGAGGTGGAGCCAACCCAGAACACAAACAGAGGTGCTGCGTGAGCCACAAATCCCTGCTTCCTCTGAAACTTCCAGCCTGCTTTTTTCCTGTCCAAATTCCACAGCCATTAAACTTTTCCTGGCATCCATTCAGAAAACAACAGCACAAACCTCACCCAGAACACCCCCCCCCCCCCAACAACCACCACCACCACCACCACACCAGCACTTGGGATGTCGGAGATTGTCAGTCGAGCTCCTTAAATAAAAGTCTGACATCATAGTTGTTTTTGCTGTGGATCAGGTTTCCTTAAAAATGTCTACTGGTCTTCAAAAGGGGCAAAATGAGGTGTTGGTGAGAATGTGGCTGCTTTCAAACTATTTAGTCTCCACTGTGTCTGATAGCATCTCCTAAGAGTTTACAAATTATGTAAAACATTGATAGATTTGCACAGAGTAAATATTTGGAGTTAATATGAATGCATCATTGTTTTATCAGCACCCTGTTGGTTCATTGGTAGCCAATTCAAACAACATCTCAGGTGCAATAACTCACACTGGAGCTGTGCTGGTTTCAGATATTATAGACTTGATGCAGTATTTGTCTAATAATCCTGAATTTTTCATGTTTTGTTTATAGTCAAGATGCATTTGCTTAGATGTACACTAAACTGTCAAAGAGTGTATTATCAGACTTTAAATATCACCAAATCTGTAGTTCAGTAGGGGAGCCATGGGGCAATTGTAACATCTGTTACACTTTACTTCATATCTCACAGACTACTACAAATCTACCTGCCAACTTTTAGTATAAAAACATTTGTATGCTAAAGTAAACGCACCATTTATCGACTTATATGAGAAAGACTAGATCATAATATACTATATACATTATTACAGGAGGTCAGAGTGTTTAGGGCGATTGTGTGGTTGACAATTCTAACACTTAAAAAAAATTAAACTATTGTATGGCAAATAAGACCACACATCACAGTAATAATGTCATTGCTTCTATATTTATTAATATTACTGAATAATTTTTACCTTTTATATGGTACTAATTCTTTGGTACTAAAGTAGCTGTCAGGAATATTTTGGTTAAAGCAGAAGTCTATGTGGAGATATGTATATTACAATATGATTGTATGAAACAACAAATTCCATTTATTAAAATATATTAATCAGCTAAAAATCATGAACTTATCAAGTAGATATTTTGATGAAATAAAATTATTTGTGTTAATACAAAAGTCTATGTGGGACCTACATTATAATTATATGAAATAACTTATAGGAATATTCTGGGTTCAATACAAGTTAAGCTCAATCAACAGCATTAGTGGCATATTGTTGATTGCCACAAAAATCAGTTTTGACTCGTCCCTCCTTTTCTTAAAAAAAAAAAAAAAAAAAAGCAAAATATCGAGGTTACAGTGAGACACTTACAATGGAACTCAATGGGGCCAATTTTTGGAGGGTTTAAAGGTAGAAATGTGAAGCTTATAATTTTATAAAAGCACTTACATTAATTCATATTTAAAAACTTTCATACTACTCATATGTATTATTTGAGCTGTTGTTTAAATAGTCATTTTAGGGTTTGTTGACAATTGATATTACATTGTCATGGCAACAAAGTTGTAAAATTGGCTATAACTTTACACATAAAAGGTTATCAAGTGATTTTATCACACTAAAATCATATCAACACACATATTTTTTTAAATGTTGTAGCTATACTTTTGAAAAAGTGAGTATTTTAATGTTCAAAAATTGGCCTTTACTTCCATTGTAAGTGCCTCATGTCACCTCATTTCTTTTAATTTTTTTTTTTAAGAAAAGGATGGATGAGTAAAAATTTATTTTTGTGGTATCAACATTATACTACAGATGCTGTTGATTGAGCTTTACTTTGAATACTCTTCAAATAATATATAGCAGTCTAAGTCTTCAAATAGAGTTTTCAAAATAGATACAATCATCAAAATGAAAGTAGATACTCTGATGAAATAATGTTCATTACATATTTTATAGATTAAATCTTTCAAATCACTCGGTAACACTTTACAATAAGGTTATATTTGTTAACATTAGTTAATGCATTATCATAAAATAACAATGAACAATGTATTTTCTTACAGCATTTATTAATCTTTGTTAATATTAGTTAATAAAAATAAAATTGTTCATTGTTAGTTCAAAGTGCATTAGCTAATGTTAACAAATACAACTTTTGATTTTAAAAATGTATTAGTATATGTTGAAATTAACATGAGATTAATAAATGCTGTAGACGTATTGATCATTGTTAGTTCATTTTAACTAATATTGTTAACTAATTTTAACAAATTGAACCTTATTGTAAAGTGTTACCAATCAGTCACACAATTTGTATATAATAAAATACGTCACATTCTAAAATCCTGTATGGTAGCCACCAGCTACAGTGTATGCAACTGTCAATCATGTTAACTCTTAACCAACAAAATAGAGATAATAGATATTATTTTGAAGGCATCAAAACTTCAGACAGTAGAAGAAAAATATTGGACATTCAAAAAATATTTTTTATATCTCCAAACAGATTTTAGTTAAAAAAATACATCTCAAACTGAAATGATCACATTAGTTTTCTAGGGCAGAGAGAGAACTTTATTGAGCATGTGCTGAGTAAGTGCTATCACATAGCTTAGTGTGTTACAATTTGCCTCTGGTCTCTCCTACTGTATTTCATTAAAAATTCAAAATATGTGTCACTCAAACTCACACTCTGTAAGCTACAGTAACTGAGAGATGTACTGGCCCTCATCTCTGTCCCTTACCTTGCATCTTCTTTTTACCTCCCCAGAGGAATTCCTAGAGGATTCCAAGGCCAGACCAGCTGCTGTGAGTTGTAAAAGGCAAGGAGAAAATGATTGAGAGGAGAGAGCAATCCATGTGAGTTCAGGGTCAGATCTCTACCGCTAAATGAGAACAATCTGGATCTTCTTGTGAACTGTGAGTCAGACCAAACTACACAGAATAAAAGTCAGGCAAAATCAGAGAACGGTTTTTCTTAGGAAAAATCAGAAAAATGGAAATAGAAGGGGAAAAAAAGATACAGAAGTTCTAGACCAGTGTTTCCCAATCCTGGCCCTGGATTACTCCCAACACACATTTTGGTGTCTCTTTAATTAATTACACCTGATTTAACTCATCAGCTCATTAGTAAATGCTCCATGACTGAAGGTGCATTCAAATCCTTATGGTGCCTACACAGTGTTCACTGCTCCCTAAGCACTGAGCATGATATCTGCTGAAGTTCACTTAACTTGATCAAATTCGTTCATTTGGAATACCCTGAAATGCAATCAAACACAGACGCTTGAATCGTGCTGATTATGGGTTCCAAGTAAAATGACAATATACTTGAACTAATAATAAATAAATAACCAATAATAACCTATAATAAATAACAATAAATAACCTTACACCCATATATACATTTTTATAATACATCTACGTGTATATTTACAAAATATATTGCTATATATTTAAATTAATATACAGTTTTCTACAGACTTGTAACCCGTAAGTGAAATGACTGTTGCTGTTTAATATAAAAACTTTTTTATGGTTATGTGGTTATTTGATAATATGTGTGTCATCTTAACTGTTATAATACCAATTGTCATAATAATGGATGCAAAGATCGCATCTCGTCCTCTCTGCATACACGCACAACTGCAAAGAAAGCACACCTGAGGTGAATTAAGCTTAATTAAAATATCTCAAACCCCTTTTATTTCTTTTATTTTAGCGTTTATTTTAGCCAATATATGTCAGTGCTCTGATGGTTTGCAATGACTAGTGGTTCAAGTTTCCTCTCCACTTCCTGTCAAATGATTTATCGATGTACACATATTTCCTATGCCGTTTGGAATGCCCTTCCAACTGAATATTTCCCTCTCCACTTCCTGTAAAATGATTTATCAATGTACACTTATTCCCTTTGCCATTTGGAGTGCTCATCCAACTGAAAATGTACTCTCCCTAAGTATTGCAATCTCAATTAAGAAGGCAGAATGCAGTGTGAAGTCCACTTTGGAGGACACTAACTGTTGATTGGAATGCACCTTTGAATTGGTTGTGTCAACTAAGGAAGACATCCCAAATGTGCAGTGTTGGGGGTACTCAAAGACTAGAATTGGGTTCAAGCCAGAAAGTATGAAAGCAACAGAAATCAGGCCTGACACCTGTGCCGTAAAGCCCAGCATGTTGTGGGGGTTGAGTCTTCAGCAAGATGAAGGGTGCTGGGCAGAGATGGACCATGTTATACTAACTCTGGGGCCAGCTCTGAAAGCCGATAGCCTTGCAGGTGTTGGTTTTCAACCAGTCGTCCGGACTGGAGAGCAAGACTTGTGGATGCTGCTTAGGCTTCCTCTTTAGACTTGAGCAAATTTCACTGTAATCGCTGCATGAGTAGATTTCCTGTCTTTGAAATGAAAGCAGGTGACAGAATAGGAAAGTCCTGATTGTGTGGTGAATGGTGACAAGTGGATGTCAGAAAGCAAGAGACCCAAGAGCAGAGGAACAGTTCTCAGGATTTATTGACAATAAATTAGAACACAGCAAGGCTGGCGAAGCATGGGGAACCTGGCACTGACTGCAGCAGGAAGGCAGTGAGTGTGTTTGTAGGTGTGTGTGTGTCATGGTCGTGTAGAGAGCAGACCCCCCCCCCACAAGAGTTACCTTGCCAGAGGTGAAATTGATCAATGAGGGCGCGGTCCAGGATGACCCAACATTTCTCCTCAAGTCCATAACCCTCCCAGTCAACCAAGTACTTGAACCCTCTGTCCCTCCACCTGATGTCGATCAACTTTTTGACCGAATACACCGGAGAGCCCTCAACTAGATGCGGTGGAGGCAGGACGGGTGTGGTGGGATGCAAATTGGAACAAAAAACTTGTTTCATTTTAGGAACATGGAAAACGGGATGGATAGCCACCGGACTAATGACCTTAACAATGGGAAACGGCCCAATAAACTTGGGACCCAGCTTACGTGAGGGAAGTTGGAGCAGAATGTCCTTCCTAACACGAGCGCCAGTCCATATGAGGGCTTCTCTGGTGGCTTCCAGGTGCAATGGCATATTTGAATAAAGGTGTGAGAGGACGGGACCTGAACGTCGGGCTCTTAGGCGGGGAACAAAAGGGGCTGGTAACTGAGGCTACACTGGAAGGTTGATAACCCTGTAGACGATGACTGCAAATAGTTGTGGGCATACTCGACCCAGACTAAATGAGAGCTCCAAGAAGATGGATTACGGGAGGCCATACAGAGCAGGGTCTTCTCAAGTTCCTGATTAGCCCGCTCCACCAGCCCATTTGTCTGGGGATGGAACCCAGAGGACAAACTCACAGTAGCCCCCAGCTGTAGGCAGAATTATGCCCAAAATCTTGACACAAATTGGGGGCCATGGAGGCCATGAATGCGTAAGACTTGGTTAATGACTGCCACTGCTGTCTCCCTCACAGTGGGTAATTTGGAGAGGGAAATTAAGTGAGTCGACTTCGAGAACCAGTGCACAACAGTCAAAACAACTGTGTTGCCATGGGAGGGGGGGGTACCGGTAACAAAATCCATGGCTATGTGAGACCAGGGTCTCAAAGGGACTGACAGTGGTTGGAGTGAATGAATGAACGTTACATTTATATAGCGCTTTTCTGACACTACACTCAAAGCGCTTTACACAGTGAACAGGGGACTCTCCTCAACCACCACCAGTGTGCAGCATCCACCTGGATGATGCGACAGCGGCCATAGTGCACCAGTACACTCACCACACACCAACTACTGGTGGAGAGGATAGAGCCAGTTAATGGATGGGGATTATTAGGAAGCCATGATTGATAAGGGCCAATTGGGGGGAATTTGGCCAGGACAGGAGGAGCCCGGCTGGGAGTTGACTGGAGTATTTATTTGAAGTGCAATTGGAGCAAGCGGCTATGAACCGGCATACGTCCTACGCTTGCGATGGCCACAAGAATCTCTGTCTAATGAGTGCCTGGGTGCAAGCCACCCCTGGATGACAAGCGACATTGGATGAGTGGTCCCACTGTAGGATGTGCATCCGAACTAATTGTGGAACAATTAACAGACTCGCTGGGCATGTAGCGGGAGGAGCGGTGTTACATAGCACAGCACGGACTGTGGCGTCCACATCCCAGGATACCATGTCCACCACCCAAGTGGCAGGTAGAATGCTATCCAGTGGGATGGCAAAGGTCTCAAATTCGAAACATTGAGATAATGAATCGGGTTTAACGTTCTTAGAGCCTGGACAATATGAGAGAACGAAGTCAAACCTGGTGAAAAACAATGCCCAGTGAGCCTGTCTAGAATTAAAGTGCTTAGCGCTATAGATGTACTTTAGGTTCTTATGGTCAGTCCAGACCACGAAAGGTACCCCTGAACCCTCTAATCAGTGACGCCACTCACCCAAAGCCAGCCGGACCACCAGCAATTCTCTGTTACCTACATCGCAATTCCGTTCAGCTGGAGTTAAGCGGTACGTGAAAAAAGCGCATGGTTGCACCTTTCCATCCGAGGAAGAGCACTGCGACAGAACCGCTCTGATCCCAACCTCCGATGCATCCACCTCTGTCACAAACTGACATGAAGGATCGGGAGAACTAAGAATAGGGGAGGTGGTAATCCGCTTCTTTAATTTAGAAAACACTGCTTCGGCCGGCGGAGACCAATAAAAGTCAGTGCAGGTGGAGGTGAGATCCGTAAGAGGTGCAGTGATTTGGCTACAAATAGTTACAAATAAACCTATGATAAAACTTTGTGAACCCCAGAAACCTCTGCAAAGCCTTGTGGGAATCTGGGGTTGGTCAATCGGAGATGGCTCTGACCTTGGCAGGGTCCATGTGCACTCCCTCGGACAAAACGATGAACCCTAGGAACGGAACTGACTGTGCATGAAAAACGCACTTCTCCGCTTTAACAAACTGCCTATTCTCTAGCAGTCGCTGAAGCTCCTTTCTGGCATGCTGGACATGGTTCTGGATATTCTGGGAGAAGATAAGAATATCATCTAGATAGACAAACACAAAACGGTCGACCATGTCTCTGAGCACGTCATTCACGAGCCCCTGGAAGACGGCTGAGGTGCTGACCCCCTAAGGGTGTTAAAAGCCATCTTTCACTCATCCCCCTCCCTGATCCAGACAAGGTGATAAGCATTGTGTAAGTCCAGCTTCGTAAAGACGGATGCTTCGAAAGCTGAAGACATCAATGGCAAAGGATAACGATTCTTCACTGTGATGTCATTCAGCCCCCCAATAATCTATGCAAGGTCTAAGCGAGCCATTCTTCAACTCCATGAAGAAGAACACTGCCCCTGCTGGTGAAGAGGAAGAGTGGATGAGACCGTCTGCCAGAGAATCATTGATGTAACTGATCATGGCCTCTCTCTCAGAAACAGAGAGCGAAAACAGCTGTCCTCATGGAGAAGTGCCAGGGAGAAATCAATAGCACAATCGTACAGGCCTCATTTCCACACACGAACCCTGATGTGGTGTCACAAGAGGGCTGCAACGAGAAGTACAGGAAACATTGTGAAAGGAAGGTGCGGAAAGAACCCGTCTCACCTGTGAACAGGGCTGGAGGATTCAGACGAGGCTCAGAGCATCCAGAAACTTGGGTAACTGCTGAATCCGGTGAGGGTTATTCCTGGGTTGGACTGGTATGGGGAGGCTGGTATGGGGAGGCAACAGATTTGTTGGACAACAGAGGTGAGCTCAGCGAGCTGCGATGCCATCATCTCCAAAGATCGATTAGAAGCGGAGATCTGATCCTGCTGACGTCCCAGTAAAGCTCCCTACTGAGAAAGGGCGGAGCGAAGAGTGGATTTCTCCGCTGGGTCCATCCTGGCTGGATTATTCTGTCAGAAAGCAAGAGACCAAAGAGCAGAGGAACAGTTCATTGGATTTATTGACAATAAATTAGAACACATCAGGGCTGGCGAAGCATGGTGAACCCGGCACCGACTGCAGCAGGAAGGCAGACAGAGTGTGTTTGTAGATGTGTGTGCATCGTGGTTGTGTAGAGAGCAGATCTGTGAGGAATCCTCCATGAAGAGTGTATTCGTAGGCATGTCTGCATCGTGGCAGTGTAGAGAGCAGTTCCGTGAGGAGTCCTCCATGAAGACTGTGTTCATAGGCGTGTATGCGTCGAGGTAGTAGGGAGCAGATCCGTGAGGAATCTTCGGTTGAAGAATATGTGGGCAGAAGGACAAGCGCAGCAGCAAACTGGAAGGTAACCGCACTCCAGACACACGGGCAGAGACGGGCAACCAATACAGATACATGAGACAGGACCAACTGAGGCAGAGAGAGCGAGGTGAGTTACTTGAACACACAACAACAATCTAACAAAGATCATGACACAACGAAGGGTTTAAGTTGACAGAGAATCTACAGAGAAGAGGTGCTGTCAGCCCTCTAATTAGTGGCATGATCAGTGTTCCCATGGAAACAATCAGTGTTCCCTTGGATACGCTGATCACGCATGCCATCAGCACCTGAGACACATGAGGGAAAGAAAAACAAAACAAACAGAACAAACCGGCGAATTCACCGGGGCCGTGACAACAGCATGTTAAATCTTGTTCCTCTCAACAGCTGTATATCAAAAGGCTGTTGTGTGTGCAGGATTAGGACTGCAATCCGCCATTATGTCCAGCTGTTATGTGCCTTGATGTAGTCTGTAGTCCTGTGAATTACACTGTTAATATTTAGGATACTTAGAGGTCAACTTGCTCAAAACTACATGGAAAAGGATATTTAAACAAACTGTCTATACATTTCTCTTTTAAATTTAGCTTATGGTAACATAAGCATAATGGCACAGTCTAAATCTGTGTCAAATACTAAAAATTGGTGCAAAATGTCCCCAGACGCTAACTAAAACTCAAATATCTTTTTGGGGCCATACTCAAAAGGAAAATTGATTCTTGTATAAAATAAATAATGTCATAATTCACTTCTAAAAAATGTCAAATTATATTTTGAGGTCTCTTATAAATAGCTACATTTAAGAACAACATAAGTCAGTGAGAAATCCCCATATGAATGTGTACATCCATGCAGTATGCAGCTAACCCACATTCTCAGCACCCCAGTGGGCTTGCATTGCTTTCCTACAGGACGCAATCCACAGCACGACTCATTCACCCAACTCTTCTCTGACCACTGCCTGTTATTTTCCCCAAAGTTCTCAGATATCTCTTTCAAACCAGAGGAGGCGCTGACCAGAGAAGGAGAGTCTCTGACTGATGCCAGAGAAAGCAGCCGACGTAGTGTGCTCGTGGGATAGGACCAAAGACTAATTAGATTTGTTCAAACCAGTTAAGAATGTTTTTCTCAAACAGGAGGAGTCTCAGGACAGCTCCAGGCCTCTGTTTTTGCTGTTTTAAGTGAAACTGAGATGTTGTTTAATAGTACAACATATACTTGTGCAGTGAGAACATTGTTGTCATTGTCACTAATGAGAAAAGCACTGACATACACTGGGTGTTTAAATTAGAGCAAAAGCAGCGATTATGTTTGCTCAAGACAATGTAGCATGGCTTATTATATGAGCATACCTATTATATTACATTAAGTTATGTTGTTATTATTATGTTGTAATTAATTTAGTTAAAAATGAAAATATATGATAGATAGAATGATGTAAAATGTTGTTTTAGCATTAATGATCTTAGCTGCTAACAACTCACACACAAAGAGCTTAGCTTATTTGTTTAGCTTAGGGGTTTTCAACCATTTTAGACCCCCCCCCCCCCTCCATTCAGACTCTCAGCTAACCTATAACCCCAATGCAAAAAAACTAGATTTTGATCAATTACATTAAAGCTCAAGTGTGTAATTTCTGCAGTACTACCATCTCAAAATGCAGTAGCAAATATAATGTTTTATATTGTTTTCAAACAGGTTTCCCAAACATTTCCCCCATCTTCCATTGGTCGTCCAAATTGTCCAGTCCCATACTCATGCCACCAGGATAGGAGGAAGTATTTGAACATTGAAAAATTACACACTTTAGTGTTAAAAAACATTATTACCTTCCATAATTTTGACAGATCAGTGACCACATGTAGATTGTATTTTTTATTTTTTTTATTATACTGAAAATGTTTATGTTTCAGGTATTGTAAGGAATTTAACAATCCTGGTGCCGATTCCTCTAAACGTTTCTGGTTCCTAAGCAGTTCCATTAAGGATTCTTTTTGTAATTTTGAGGAAGAACTATTTCGAAATAAGAAATTCATTACTTTTTGCATTTACTGCCCTCAGCAGCATGTTGCCAAATAATTGATCTTTTCAGATTTTGACAGAGCAGATATAATAAATCAGAAACAAATTTCATACAATTCTTGTAAAAGGCGTGTTTATGCAGACTTGTGTAATAATTGATCCTTACTATAGATTTATTTTATTATCTCAGCTCTATAGGTCCATACAATGCAAGTGAATGGTGACCAAAACTTTAAAGGTCCAAAAGGGACATAAAGGCAGCATAAAAGTAATTCCATTAGACTCCAGTTGTTAAATCCATGTCTTCAGATGCAATATGATATGTGTGGGTGACAAAACATATCAATATTTGTCCTTTTTTACTGTAAATCTATACAATCAATTTCCACTGTCAAAGGTGGAGATTTATAGTGAAAAAGGACTTAAATATTGATATATTTCTCACACACACCTATCATATTACTTCAGAAGAAATGTATTTAACCACTGCAGTCATATGGATTACTTTTATGCTACCTTTATGCCCTTTTTGGACCTTTTGAGTTCTGGTCACCATTCACTTGCATTATATGAACCTACAGAGCTGAGATATTCTAAAAATCGTCATCTGTGTTCTGTAGAAAAAGAACATCATATACATCTGGGATGGCAAGAGGGTGAGTAAATGATGAGAGAATTTTCACAGTGACAGTTCTTATTTCATTTGGAGTTTGACATGACTGAAGTCATAACTCATGCATCAGTAATATTAATTTAGTAACCATATTGACTGATGAAGTCAGGCTGTATGACTTTGATTCACTAAAAAGAACCAGATCATAACAATAATTTGGTTGGTGAATCAGACAACCCTGGTTGTGCTGTGTTTTGCACTGTAGATACAGTAGCGGTACAGTGCTGCTGCTGAATTCTGCTGCAAGAAACACTTTTAGTGTATTTTAGCATGGTGTGCACTTTTGGAAAAGTTAACGGAAGTGAACATTATGGAAATTATACAGTTCCGTTATCTTAAAAAAAGGGAACAGGTTTTGAACAAGAACCAATTCTTGTCTACTGACCCCTTAAAGGACCTTTAAGTGCCCCTGGTTTAAAACCCTGGGTTTAGCCAAATATCAGCCAAATGAAAAATGTAATGGAAAAAAACAATAAAAATAAAAACAACTGTGAAGCCTTTAGCCTATTCCACTTTGAAAAGCTTTATTCTTTCATAAAACAACTGAATTAGGGTTGTGGCTAGCCTGTTGGCACAGTCAATGACTGGTAGGCAGCATGCCAAGAAGGTTATCCCCCTAGGGACAGTTCCAGCCGCTCCTGTCTGAGACATGAGCTTTGAGTGTCTGCTCTGTGCAGCTCAGTGTCTTGCAAACGTGAATGAGACACACAGGCCTGGCATTACCACTGCTCACACACTAATCCTGCCCAGACCAAACAGCTTACCCTGGCCAGAAGGGAACATGCTTGTGAAAGCAGGTGTTAATTAGAGCCAGCTTGGCGTGGTGGAGCTGCTAGTGCATGTGTGTCTGTGTTTTAGTTTGTGTAGAATGGGTAAGCTTCTGCACTGTGACATCACAGCCATACCCTCATGGTGAGGGAGCATACACACCGAGAAGACTTTCATTGTTTGGTGGGAACAGGATCCATGTGTTAGAAATCCTCCTCCCACGTGCTGAGGATGCCGGCTCTGACTGAAACTCAAACCCAGGCTCAGGAGCACCATGCTGATGAAAGACAGTGTTAATGCTCCAGAAATCCCAGCCTGTCACGCCACAGCTCAGCCATCGCCACCCCCCAGCCCCCTGCCCATGGCCTTATGGGAGATGGAGTCTGAGTGTGGGGGTGGTTAGAGAAAGGTTGAAGTTAGAGAAAAAGAAAGATGGAGAGACAGAGGGGGAAATGGGGGTGGGTGTTGAGGGGATGAATTATATTCACTTTTGTCAATACTTACAAAAAAAGGCCAAAATCTCAGCTTCAGCTAGCTCTTGAAAACAGGACAGAATATAATTTTGAAAAAGGTCGCAAACTATGTAACAGTACAGTATCATACAGTGAGATATATAAAACATGTTTAAAATCCATTCATTAACGAACCTGCAAAGTCTATTCTAGTAGTAGTAGTAGAAGTTCAAGTCACGTTTTTAGTGTACAGTGGGGTCCGAAAGTCTAAGACCACTAGTTAAAATGCTTCTATTTGGTATTTTTCTTATTTTTATACTGTTTTATATTACAGATTATATTATCAGCATTGCAATTGTTGGGCCTCATGTATTCAGATAGAAGACAAAGGCAGGCCTAACACAGTCGTAAAACCTAACTCAGGCCCCCACATACCAAGTCATAAATTTTACTGATAAAAATTGCGCCAAAATCAAACAAAGGGAGTCCAAAACAGACTAAAAATCCCATGAAGCCTTGCTCACTAAAGGATCGAACTCACAGCTCCTATTGGATGAGGCACACGACAGAACACACCTCAACCATGACATCATCAGGAGTAGAAATACCTCTGAAATGCTTCCGGGATTTGCTTCCAGCAACTTTGCTCGCCATGCGAAGACGCAGCTCATTGCTGCTCTCAGGTGCAGCCTCGTGGCACAAGGAAGTAACATCCAACTTGAAACTGTGGCCATACAATCTCCATCTCGCTGGACGAGTTGAGATTACTCTGTGTTCCACCGAACACTCTAACGGATCCGAAGGAGACCGCCGAGCAATCCGCATCTTCATCCGTTTGCCTGCAGAAATGAAAAGAGAAAAGATTTCACTTCCATCTTCAATCAAGTCGACATTGCTGATTTCTCCGCCAGCCTGCCGAGAATCAGCAGCCGTACCGCCAGCCGACAGAGCGAGGAAATGGCCTCCCATCATCACCCGAGCCTCAAGGAACCGAGTCTGAGTTAAAGGACGGATGAACACACATTCTGCATCCTCATGCGATTCAAGTAAGAGGTTTACGTCTGGGCAGAGATAGAATATTATAGTGTGTTATTCTTGTGTATCAAGGTTATTGCTTGTACAGTTTACGGACCGCCATGTCCGCTCATTATTAATACTCAGGATATTAATTATCACGAATTTGATCTGCTGTATTGTCGTCCAACCACATTGGACTGTTGTGCATTTCCGCCATCGCGGGTGAGACCGGCAAACTGAGTTTATCCATTAAAGAATCAAAGACCGCGGGACGGTTTACGAGCCGTCCACCACGTCTCTGAGTGATAAACTAACAGCTGCTTTCTCTCCCACGGTCGCGAAACCGGCTTTGGGGCCGTCACTTAATTCTCTCTCTCTCTCGTACTAACCACACACACACACACGCGACCCCTCACAAACATTCTGGCACACATTTTTGGCTAGTAAATAGCTTCGTGATAAAGCTCAGCTATGTCCCTAAGCTACCATTGACTGGTTTCTCTCCGTCAACATTCGCGGCCATATTCCCTGGCCGGAAGTCTCGCGTGACATACTCTCCACAAGAGTCACATCCACCATTTTGTGCGCGTCCCTCCTTACACACACACACACTTTGTTATATTACAAAGAAAAGTGTTTTGGTATGTTTTGCATACACCTGTGTCATGCTGACGGGATGTCAGTGCTCGGATTCAAGCCTTCATTCATTGTTTTTTTCCCGAAAATCGATATTCTTCAGATGTCGATTTTCCTAAGAAAACAATCTAATATTGAGACTGTTTTAATATTCGGTTATTAGTCCCTGATTTCAGGGTGGTGCCCCGTCAATGTTAATCCTTATTAATATTCTATTGATTTTTGATAATTGATAATTATCTTTGATGATTGTTGAATTTGAATGATCAATAAGCTAGTGTTAATTTTAATTAATGTTTCATCGATGTTAACAATTAACGATTATCTTTGATAATTGTTGATTTAAAGGATTAGAAAAAGCTAACATTGATTCTCATCAATGTTCTATTGATTTTAATAATTAATAATTATATTTGATAATTATTAATTATTGCTAATAACCAAACCCGCTCCTAAACGTAGCGCACTACATTTACTGGAGCCCCATATGAGGTTTTAATGAGTTAAGATTCAATTAATTAATTTAAATATTTGTTAATATCTAAAGAAATAATTATCAATTATTTCTGATAGTAACACTGATATAAACAACCAGTAAAGCCCTACACAATTTTAGTGTAAAGTTAGCATGGATGCCACAAGTTTGTGCAAAACCCAATGATCTTTGCTATTCCAGCATGCTTATTAGTCCTTCTTTCAATTAGTGTTGTATAAAGTATCCATTCGATATACTTAAGTAAAAGTAAAGATAACTTTATGGAAATTGGCTCAAGTAAAAGTTAAAGTAGCTCATGAGAAAACTACTTAAGTAAAAGCATTAAAGTAACTCTACTTAAGTATCAAAAGTACAAGTAAATCAAATACATTACGGAACAGCTAATTAAACCCATGGCAACTTATATGACTGGCGGTGCCAAGCTGGGGATCAGAGGTGGACTGGCCATCTGGAGAACCGGGACTTTTCCCAATGGGCCGGCTGCGAAACGGGCTGAATGTACCACGATAAGCTGAAATGGGCCGCTGCGTTATGCTGAAGGGGGCAGCGATATGCAGAAAAGGACAGTGCCCCCCCCCAACCCCACCCCCACCCCAGTTTTGGGCCAGTTTCTATGTAAAATCCCGGGCTGATTTCTCTTCCCAGTCCGCCCCTGCTGGGGATTATATTAGAAGTTAACTCAAGAACTGCTCTGACCAATCAGTCAGTGAGTAAATGCAGTCGTCTGGTGCAAAATAACAAAGCAAACAACATGAATTAAAGGGTTAGATCATTTACTCACCCTCATGCCATCCCAGATGTGTATGACTTTCCTTTATCTGCAGAACACAAATGAAGAATTTTAGAAGAATATCTCAGTTCTGTAGGTCAATTCATTGCAAGTGAATGGTGGCCAGAACTTTGAAGCTGCAAAAAGCACATAAAGGCAGCATAAATGTAATACATAATTTAATACATTAGACTCCAGGGGTTAAATCAATGTTTTCTGAAGTGATGTAGTCAGTTTTGGGTGAGAACAAACAAAATTGTAACTCATTTTTACTGTACCTCTTGCCAGTGCTGTCTCTAGACACAGTCATGAATTAAAGCTTGATTACACTTCCTATAGCGCTATCTGTTGCTCTTTGCATGCGTCAAGCACTAGGAAGTGTAAAAAATTTAAATTTTGGGTGAACTATTCCTTTATTGCTGTGTTCAAGTCAGGTCAGAATAATCATATTTATGAGATTAGTGCAAATGAACAGCACCACAAAGTCGTAAATCCAGTGAGATTGTCTTGGAATGCCGATTTTCTGAGATGGGGGCATGTCAATTTAAGAAGTATGGCAAGAATCAAGCAAATTGGTGACTGTACAGTTTAGATTGAATACATATTTGTGTTATTGATGAAGAATAAAGCTGGCCAGAAAATAAAACTCATTTAGCTAGTTTATATGAGGTGACAGGCTTGTGCAACAAAATGGCATTGCCCATCAGTATGGCCAAACAAGAATGATAAAATAGGACACACCTAATGTAGACCTACATGTGTTGCTTTGGTGCTGAAAAAGCTCCCTGCTTTTTTAGAAAGCTAAAATGATGAAACATGTAAAAACAGACCCATTCTGTCCAACTAAAATACCTTGAACAATCATTACATCGCAATTATGGCTTCTGACCTTGTAAGTACTAACTTCCCAGGAGGACTTGAATGCAGCTTAGCCTAAATCACAACTTAATTGAAATAGTGTACCTTAGCAACCACCCACAATACCCAGTAACATCATACTGTATAGCATCAATGTGCTAAAAGCGAACAGAACACTTTTGCAACCACCCAGAACACTCTAGTTTATAAAATAAAGATTGGTAGACATTTTCATGAGTGCTGGTAATTATTTATACACATCGTCGGACCTTGGTTAAATGTGAAAGATTGCCTAAACACATTTGATCTACTTTCATATGCTGCTCATATGTTCATATTATTTTACAGCTTTCGAAATGTTTAAGCTAAAACGTATCAAATGTGTTCGTCAAAAAAAAAAAAAAAGAAAAAAAAAAAAGATTTTAACTTTTGCAGGTCCTTGTCTGCCCCAGTGAAAACGTCAGAACACATGGTATCTGCGCACTTCCCTTGTGATTTTGATTCAGATTCATGATTCGTGAAACAAATCATTCAGACTGCTTTTTGAATCTTTTTGACCAGTTCAAATGAATCAAATGTAAAAGATTCAACTCAAATGATTATTTTACGAATCAGACTTCACTACATTTACATTTACATTTATTCATTTGGCAGACGCTTTTATCCTAAGTGGCTTACAAAAGAGGAAAAACATAAGCGAATAATCTTAAGGAGACAGTGGTATAAAAAGTGCCATAATACAAAGTTTCACTAGCATCAGAATAGCATTCAAAACAGATTAAAATGCAACAAGGGATTTTTTTAATTTTTAATTTTTTAGTGACTGGTTAAGTGCTCACAGAAAAGATGTGTTTTTAGCCATTTTTTGCCTCTTTGTGTTGGTACAACAAGGCGATGTTCCTTAGCCGACCGCAGGCTTCTAGTGGGCGTATAGCTCTGCAGAAATTATTTTAGGTATACTGGAGCAGACCCAGTGACTGTTTTGTATGCCAGCATCAGAGCCTTGAACTTGATACGTGCATCAACCGGCAGCCAATGAAGAGAGACAAGGAGTGGTGTAACATGTGCTCTCTTTGGTTGATTAAAGACCAGATGTGCTGCTACATTCTGGATCATTTGCAGAGGTCTAATTGCACATGCAGGGAGGCCTGCAATGAGAGCATTACAGTAGTCCAGTCTAGTTATGACAAGTGACTGAACAAGAAGTTGTGTGGCATGTTCAGAGAGGAAGGGTCTTATCTTCCTGATATTGTAGAGTGTAAATCTACATGATCATGCGGACTTTGAGATGTGGATCACTATCGCTGATCCACATGGAATTTACACGTACATCATTTTTTGTGGTGTTCAGTCACAAAAGTAACAAAAGGGTCTGCAGAAATTTATCGGAGTAAACTTTCCCTTCAAAATGTAGTGACGTAAAAGTAAAAGTCCAAAGAAATATTTATACTCAAGTAAATTACAAATATTAAAAAAAATTAAGTACAGTAACGAAGTATTTGTACTTCATTACTATACACTTCTGCTTTCAATGCAGTCTGTAACCTTCCTCTCTAAGTGTGGTTTTCTGAGCAATTTGCTACTTTGACTTACAGCACTTGCCTTATTAGCCTACTGCCTCCTCTGGATGAAGAACAGCTTTTGTAGTATTCCTCATTTGTAAGTCTCAGATTTTTGTTTTACTTAAATACACTAAGTTACATCGTTATTAAATTTGGACTGAGTAAAATAATAACTTAAAGAGAAAAAATGTCATACTTTATTTTACAGTGTTCATATTACTGTGTATCTACATAGGTAATTATTGAGTAATATTAATGCACCACATGTATGTACTGTGTAATTATTTTGTAGAGCTGCTTGTACTTACATATTGTTATAACTACAGTAATTAATAATAGTAACACGTAAACTGTGTAACATGGACACTGTCAAATAAAGTGTTACTGGAAAGGAACAAATATGAAAAAGTAATCTAATCATAATTCTGAATTTCACGTGCTTAAAGAACCTGTGGCTTTATTTTTAGATGGAGCTCTTGCATGAAACTTACTTCCCATTGCCGAAGTGTTCCCATGGTTGTAACGAGCTGAGTGATGTTGAGTGAGCCGACCCAGAACAAGAGGTCCTCCGGTGCCCATTCACACAGACACACATGCTCACACCAGACCCTGTACATTTAAGCAGACGGACATGTCCATTAAAATACAGAGTAATACAAATTTGCTGCATTAATCTTCCAGATTTTGGTAGAATCTGCTGACTGCAGAATTGAGACAGGGGAATAAGCTGTATGTGTCTTTATGAGATATGCCTGATAATGACCTAGCTTCAAGCCAGAACACACTAGCAACTGCTTAGAATCCACTCAGAACAGCTTGGCAACCTCCTGGCAAGGCCTGGATCCCCTCATATGTCCCATATTCAAACTATACAAGGGCAGTATAACCTTCAAACTTCGCACTAATCCTCAAACTGTTTTAAAGGCCTAGAGAAGGCTTTGTTGGGCCAACATTCAAAGTTTGTCTTTACTGACTTTACTTATCTAGTTACTACTTTTGCTGATTTATGATGTGCATTCAGAAATATCTGGAATGTCATTTGTCTTCTAGGAAGGATGTCCTAAATTTTGCCATTAAACTTACTGTCATTTATCAATAAATTAATGAAGCACCATCTGCTAGGATGTAAAGGTGACTCTTCCAAGAATGTTATGCCTAAAGTGGAGATGCCTATGGTATTAAGAGATTATAATGCTACTGATTGGGTTGGTTAATCCATGTGTTATACACTTGCACTCTAAAAATGGAAACATGCAGTTACCTGATCTAACCCTTAAAATTAGATTTGTTGGTGTAACTTAATGCAAGTTGATTCAGTGATGTGAATTAATATTTTTCACTTGAATAAAACCAGTTAATTTAGATGTTACCACGTGATGCACCTATTTTACCTGAATATTTTTTTCAGTGCACAGTACAGTTCCATTTTGACATTGTGTTAGTGTTCAGCATTATTCATTGATGTATAGGAATAATATATACATTTCTTAAGACAGAACCAAATAATTTAGACATGTTTGAAGCACCTCAATGAATATTTGAAGCACCATCACCATCTTAGGTTTTTTTTTTTTTTTTTTTTTTTATTCTACATAAAAATACTAGAAAATTGAGTCAAGAAAAAGTTTTAAAAGTCTGAATCGATTTGACTTTAACAGGTATGGAAATTTCCTGTCTCAGAGGTGATTTCAAAAATACCAGATGTAGACTAAAATGGCAATAATTTTAAGGAGGAATTTGAAGAATGTTGAAACACAAGTATACTATGTCTCTTTGTCTTTCAGCCTCTCAAAATACTTACCAGGTGATTCCAAGTCATCTTTTACTGGAGACCATTAAAATGGGGCAATAACTTTTATTGATCACTAACAGTCCTTGCTATAGAAAGAGGGTCTATTGTTCAGTGAAGCAGATCCTGATGGTTCTGTTTCACAGAGATGGGTATCTCGCAGGGGCAGCACTTTCAGCTGCCAGGATCAATTGTATTCGGCATTAAACTGCTGTGGCAAATACCGTATCAGATGAAGCTATCAGACAAGACTTCTTTTGTTTGGTGGAGGCCTGTCTGGCGACTGAGACACCTCTGAGAGAGAGACAGGGGGAGGTAGACTAAGAGAGTGCAGCTGATGGATAGCTACTGTTGCTTCACTATTGGCTGCCATGTGTGCATGATTCCTTTTTTCAGCCTAATCAGAACACTCAGGGCAAGTGAATTGGAACTCGAGCTCTGTTGATAACATCTCTGATATTTTTTGTTGTTTATTTTGTTGTGTGTGTGTTTTACTTAAGTAACTGTATTGCCAGTGCAAGATAGTAGATGGTACTCATACATTTTCCACATTTGACAGAATTTTTCACAATTGAACATTTTCAGCATATGGGTCAAGTAATGATTTTCATGTTCCATTCTAGATGATTCACTGGGCACTGTGGCCAGATCCTGTCCTATTTTTTTTTTTCCCTTCAGGGAGATAAAAGAAGGTCAGTCCAATCAACAAATGTAATTATTTTTAGTAGATTCAAACAAAATTTCTTCTCTCCTTTTGGTTATAAGAGCTGTAATAGGAACATGGCAGGAAGTTCTGCATAATTTAAAACTGCACTGAGAGACTCTGGTCTTTCTTGATTGATTGTGCAATGAAACTGTGAGATTTACTTCTCCTGGGGGGATCACTAATCATTAATGGGTCACGGATCTTCACTGACCACATCCTCTAAATAGAAGCCGTTTCAAAAAGAACCTCACACACACATGTACATACACCTTTACATGCAGTATATGGATCCAAACACACACACACACACACACACACACACGCACGCACGCACGCACACACACAGCATTTTTCTTCTACTTTTCCCTCTCCAGTGCAAGTACTGTCTTGGGAGGATGTGAGGAAGCTATCACACATTTCCTCTGTTTCTTCCTCCACTCCTTACCAGCAGTTTCTTCCTTGTGGAAGGCAGCAAACATCAGAAGGTTCTGTATAGACAGAAACAAGAATAAATTTGCAGGTTGACCTAAGACAACAGAATGGATGAGATGAGAGATAGATAGCCTATGTAAAGGATTAGTGATAAACTGGCCAGGCCGATTAGCCTATATTTGGCCAATTTGAAATGATTGGCATTGGCCGATTAATGTGTCCACTGGTCGCTTATGTCAGTTACAAACAAATTCTGACAGTCTTGTAAATTATTAATAAATATTTTGTCCTTTTTTTTTTTTTCTTTTTTTTTTTTCTTTTTGAGCATTACTTCATGGTCCGGTGGCTTGGTGAATCATAGCTGTCTTGAGCCTCTGTACAGCTGTGTGATAATGACAGAGAGACTGAATGCAATAATGTGGCTGAACATCACTGGCTCTAAGAGCAGATTTTGGATAATGAATCTTCTTTAGACTTTGAGAATGATCTTACGATGTACTAAATGTTTTTGGAAATTTTCAAACCAATAATAAAACGCAAGGTATAGCAGGTACTACAGACCAATAACTCTCTACAGAAACTCTTCCCCCTTTGCACATACCTGTACATATCTCTCTGCATGCATACCATTTGTATTTGTATTATTTGTGTTTGTATTATTCTGTAAATATTTTATTGTTATAATTTTGTGTCTATAGCTACTTTATATCTATGAGGACTGGAGTAAAATTCCTTGTGTTCGTGAGCACACTTGGCCAGAAACCTTTTCTGAATTCTACTTTGTGCTTGCGTCCATATTTAAACCCCTAAGATGTTTTTGTATCTTGGAGGATACAAACATTTGAGATGCTGGGGAGAGAAGCAATGAGTAAGTCTGCCAAATTTATATGAAAAATATTGAAAAGGTGTTCCTTGCAATTACTGAAGTCATGTGAATTTGGATAGCCTATACAGTAAACTCTGGCATCAACTTTCAAAAACTTTCATTAACTTGCAGTCTTTATCTAAAAGTAAAATGGCAGCATTTTTTGAGAAGTCAGCTGACTTGAGGCAAATGTTCCTTTTCAGTGTTATATTCATGATTTCAGCAAGCAATATAATAATAATAATAATAATAATAATAATAATAATAATAATAATAAAAAGCAATATTTTAAAGAAAACAGGGAAATAAATGATCTGGTCCCTGAGGTAATGAAAAATACCAATACATTTATTTGAGGTATTTTTATGTTCTTGCCTCTTTTAGGGTTAAAACTTTTTTTTAAAATGAATTTTCATTTTAAACAACCTCCTGAGGTATAATGGCTTTAACTGAAATAAAGAAACTAAAAATCCATGTGATAAAAGAAAATCATTGTTTGCTCTGTCTTGTGGTTGCGTAGCTGAGCTGAGCTGAGCTGTGTGAGGGGTCATGAAGCTTTGATGTCAGAGTGAAATGTTGCCTCTGTAAACAACACCATACAGATGGACCACAGCACTGAAGCGAGCCCTGCAAGCCACGCTTTAATTCTGCAGCCACATCACAGACCTGACCTGCACAACTCAGGCTATCCATCACGCCCCTACCCACCCCACAAAACCCTGAGTGAGGATGCAAAACAGGGTCAGAAATTAACCAGGGCTTGCGACAAAAAGTTAAATAAATTCCCCAGATATTTAAAATGAGAGGGCCAAGCATGTCTGTGAATTCCTCATCTTTAATTTAATATATCTGAGAATCTTTTATTCTATAGGACTTCGATTTATGAGTTTTATGAGTTATTTATTCATTATTAGTTTATAGTTATGAGTTTAGGCATCATAGTGACCAATTTAATTAATTGATTAAAATGTTTTATTTAAATGGATGGCACAGGGAATATTACTTGTAAAAAAATAAAAAAATAAAAAAAAAGTCTTCATAAAGGTGAAAAAGAAATGTCCCTAAAGGTCAATTCTGGGGGGCAAGTATCAACCCCCATAAAAAATTATAATAA
Source organism: Myxocyprinus asiaticus (assembly GCF_019703515.2). Classification (NCBI taxonomy): domain Eukaryota; kingdom Metazoa; phylum Chordata; class Actinopteri; order Cypriniformes; family Catostomidae; genus Myxocyprinus; species Myxocyprinus asiaticus. The sequence goes on from NC_059379.1 coordinate 16,967,454, forward strand.
TAATGTATGACACCAATGCCAAACATCAACAGTCTCCATTCTCTCTATATGTCTTTACTGTAATATTGCCTATTAAAATCTAAGTCAAATAGTGATGAGATGAGAAACACCTTCTAAACTATTTTAATTTTCAGTATTTTGACTATTTTGTAAATTCATCAATATAAAAATATTGTTGAATTCAATCATATTATAATCATTCGTTGAGAAATGCGGCATACCTGGCTGAAGTCACTTGATGCATATCAGAACAAATGTATTTTTGGAGCACCTTTGTTTTGCTGGCCACAGAAAAGTTATATTAACAAAGCTTACAGTAATGAGCTATTTTAACAATATTTCTTGGGTGAAATCTGCATTCATCAACATAATAATTAAAACTCTTTGAGCCATAGAATGAGGAAACTGCCCCATTTTGTCTTCTGTCTGTAATGGTTTGCTGCCAGTCTGAACTGTAAGTGCTCGCCCTGTTCAGAACGCTAGAGTTCTCAACCATCTGTCTCTCTGTCTCTTGTTTCCTCTCTCCATTTTAGAATCCTAGTCTAAATGAAATCACTGGGTGAATGAGTGTAAGTACTCAGGATCATGTTACTTAACATGCTATTTTTTTTAAATGAAAATAAAACAAATCAGTAGGGTTCTGTTTAAATAGTGTGTATGAGCATGAGTGTGCGTGTCTTTAAGGATAAATCCCCTCCTGTGTTTATTTTAGTAAATATCACAGGTGTAAATGGACCACTGTGGTGCTCTTTTATTAGAGGCTCTAATATCATAAATAGGTTTATACACATGATTTATTTTCATAGTCATTACTAAAAAAGCAATAATAGTGCACATAATGGTGGAAAGCAAGGTACGTAATAGGGGACTGGCTCAGAGAGGTTATAGCTGCACAGGGTCAGCAGCACTTTGAGACCTAACCCTCATTTTGGGTGTGTATGGAACTATTCCTGCACCAGTCCACCTCACAGGCCACTCACCTCTCTCAAGTCTTTGTTTGACTGACCGGCCAGAGCATAGGCTCACCATTGTGAGTCCCTAGACTCTGGATGCTTTACCACTGTTTTCTTTGGGAAGCAGGAAATTGGATGACTGGCTACCTGCAACAACAACATCCTGTACTCGAGAAGTCATCTCTCCTCTCCAACCCACCTATTATTCCCCTTTCTCCACAGTACTCCGCCAGCGGTCACTCTCCAGACTTCTGGTGCGACGGGCCCCTGTGTGGGTCTGTCTGAGTTCTGGTCAGGTTTAAATCGATTTTTGTGGCCATCCAGATGCTTTGGGGCCAAGTGTGGAGTTGAACCCATAGCTGAACTTTCAACAGTTAAGGCCTATGAGGTTCAGAGTTATAAAAGCACTATGGAAGATTATCATAATGCTTAATGGCAGTTATGAAACAAACCATCCTGGATTATAAATCTATTCCAAATGTAGTCATATAACTGATATAAGTCACACAAACCAAAAATTACCCACAATTGATTATGTTGTGCTTTAAGTTGATACAATGTGTTTTGTTGTTATCCTTTTTTTCCGACAACAGCAATATGATAAAACTGACATCAATGTTTAATAAACAGTTACATTTATTATAAATAATAATCAGAATAAACATCATTAGACTACCATTACCTTATCTGTAAGAGTTTGTGGTTGCCAAGTTTCGTAACTTGTCCCAACTTTTTTACAATGGAATACAGCTCATCCAATCAGAATTTAGTCAGAACTATTTGTTTTGTGAAATATGTTTAATTGTAAATTTTTTGCGTGATGTTTAATGTATAAAGTTCAAAAACAGTGTATAATTCAAACTGTAAGATCTGAAGAAAAAAAATCATTTTTTCTTGGTTTAAAAATTTTTATTATTCTTTTATTTTTATATGCAACATCTGTTTGATCAATTTCATGTAAAAAAAAAAAAAAAAAGAGAGAGAGAGAGAGGTACAAAAAAGAAATAATTCAATAAGGCAAAAAGGTATATTCTAAAAGCAACTTGACAACACAATTTAGGGTAAAAACAAAGACGTGATATCGAGGCTTTGGTGGTTTGGCGTGATCCTGAGAGTGTCTGTCTGTGGAGCTTCACAGATGGTTCTGATCAGACATCAGTGTGAAAGCGGTCCAACAACAGACCTACATCATGCCGTCATGGCTAGAGGTCAAAGCTATTAAATCAGAGCTTAAACAGTTAATATAAATTGTTTTTATATGTGAATAATTGGTTTTTATAGGTCTTTGATTTCACTCAATCTGTTCATGAATGAAACTGGATGGTGCTTCCAAACCATTCAGGTTCTGTTGATAATTAGTCATCTGAGCAAGGAGAGCAAGAGGAAAGCTTTTGTCCATGAAGCAGTGTAACGGGATATGTGGAGGAACTAGTGAAAAATTGGACATCATGCGTATGGCCTGGGTGAGCCTGGGTGACTGTAAATATGAGTAAACCTCAGATGAGATCTTTACTCTGAGCTAGGAGATGCAGCAGAGTCCATCTCATCTGCTTCCAGGTCATGAGGAGATGCAGGCTGTCCTCCTTTCACTCTCTTCCACTTCATTCGTCTGTTTTGAAACCACACTTTTACCTGTGAATAAAAATTATTGTCAATATTCATAGGACTTAAAGTAATAGTACACCCAAAAAGACAATTTTGCCATCACAGATGTGTATGTCTTTCTTTCTTCAACAGAACACAAACAAAGATTTTTAGAAGAATATCTCAGATCAGTAGGTCCATATAATGCAAGTGAATATTGACCAAAAGTTTAAAGCTCCAAAAAGCACATAAAGGCAGCATAAAAGTAATCCATACGACTCCATTGGTTTAAATTATGTCTTCTGAAGCCATCAAATCGGTTTTGAGTAAGAACAGAACAAAATGTAACTACTTTTTCACTGTACATCTTGCCATTGCAATCTCTAGGCAAAATCATGATTTCAAGCTCGATTACACTTCCTAGTGACTGACAAATGCACAGAGTGAAAGCACTAAGAAGTGTAATCAATCTTGAAATCAAGATCGCCAAGGAGACTGCTTGTATCAAGATTTATAGTAAAAAAGGGATTACATTTAGCTCTGTTCTCACCTAAAACCGATTTGATCGCTTCAGAAGACATGGATTAAACCACTGGAGTCTTATGAATTAATTGTATGCTGCCTTTATGAACTTTTTGGATCTTACAAGATTTTTAGAAGAATATCTCAGCTCTGTGGTGAATGGTGAACAAAACTTTAGAGTAAATGATGAAAGAATTTTCATTTTTGGGTGATCTATTCCTTTAACACACACCAGTTCGCCTCCACAAAATCTATCCCAGTTGAGTTTTGAGTGTAAAGTGGAAGTTTACTTACCGTAATGCATATACATTGGGATTGACTCATAAAACCTTCTCAATGTCCCTGAAATAATATTTTTAATATTTCTGGGTCTGGACTGTGATATAGAATGTGTTTTAAAATCAAGCATTTTTTTTTCTGGCTAAAAATATATGTTATTGTTATGATCAACCCAATAGGTACCTTCTTGTTAAATGAATAATGCTGCTGATGTTTTGCCTTCAGAAAAACGTACATACTTTATGACACTAAAACACTAAACACTATGGAATCTATTTTATTATTGCTACTTGTTTTCCTGAAATGCCCTATCCCTATTAAAAATGAGAGTGTATCATTGTTGTATAATCTTTAACATTGTGTAGGAAAATTGGGAAATTGCAAAAAAAAAAAAAAAGAAAGAGAGAGAAAAAAAAAGATAATGATAATTAATACAATAAAACTGTCTGGAAGTGATTTTGAGAATAAATTGTGCACTCTCACTTGAGTGATTCAAAAACTTTTGCATCCAGCAAATCAAAAGATTTGTGCCATTATTTTTGACAGCTAAACTCTGAGGACCACAAGTCTGTGACCCTCGTGCATCCCTTTCTGCAATCCCCATGGAAACACAGGGACATGGACCATCTGTTCCCACACTATTTTTACATGCTTCTCTCGACTGAATCTGTCTGCCAATCATCTTTAAAGCAAAGGGTGGCAGGCGGCCAAGATATGTAGGATGCAATGGGAAATGTGTAGAAAGAGTTGCAAAGGGATTCAGGAGAAGCCCAGAGTTATGCTGGGATCTGGCATGTGCTTGGGCCTTAGACTGGGAAAACTATCAAGGACCAAGCTAAGTGTGGTCTGTGTTTAACACTAAGGTCTAGTCCGAAATTGCAGAAGAAAAAATAAGAAAGTGATGAGAAGATGGATCTACCTTTTGTCAAAAAATTTTCCACGCAATCTGTCAATCTTATTTCACACTGACTTAATTTAGACTTGATGAATAAGTATCTCCTTTATAAAGACCTGCTGTTTTCAGCCAATAATACCACAAGCCTATAGACATATCTATTGTACCTGTCTCTCAGTGAGGTCAAGGTTAACAGCAATCTCGTAGCGCCGCAGGCGGGTTAAATAGTTGTGATGGGTGAACTCGGCCTCCAGCTCCCGGAGTTGTTCCTTGGTAAAGGCTGTTCTTTCCTTTCTAGCCTTGCAGTTTGAGTCAGGCTTGAAGCTTGAATCCTGAATCTCTGGAGGACACAAAAGGAAAGAGACTCAATCTTAGTTTTGTGATCTGTGGCACTGAAAACCCAATGAAGCTCTATCATGTAAAGAAATCATGATTACACCTTACAAAAAGGTACATTACATATAACAGTTAATGCATTGGGTATCATGAACTAAAAAAGAACAATATTAGCATGTATTAATGTTACTAAATGTATACATTCTCAGTTCATAATGCATTGACTAATGCTTTTGTATGCAACTTTTAACCTTAAACATATATTAGGGTAAGCAGAAATGAATTAAAATTGACCAAGATTAATCAATGCTTTAAAACGATTGTTCATTGTTAATACATGTTACCTTTTGGAGCAACTAATTTGAATGTATACAACCTTATTGTAAAGTGTTACCAAAACCATATTTTAAAACAAACACTTAACTGTTTCTTTTGACATGCTCAAATTGTCAAAAACTTTTTGTAATGAAATAATATTACAGAAAATAATAAATTCTTTGCAAAACTCCCCTAGGAGCTGCATCTGTTTACATGCATGTTAGGTTTAAAACTCTCTCTGCATTATAACATTGGTTACAAGCAGTTTTGTGGGCCACACAGGACACACATTTGCACAGGGCTCAGGGCAGATCAGAGGGTGTTTGAGCCCCAGTTAAAGCAAGCTGGATGTTTGGGGGTTGTTGTGGGCACAAGAAACTGACCACAGACGACTCAAGTTAGCAAGGAATGCACCGGAACATTGTTAAATCCGCTGACAAAAGAACAAAGGCTTGCATGGGTCTAGCTGAAGTCGAGTGACTGTGTGTGGGTAGAAGTGTGAATGTATGTGTGTTAGGGTCCTGTGCCCTCTACATTCCCTGACACCGTAATTCAACACAATCACACAAACCCATATCACAGAAAACAGAAAAATGTAATGGGTGAAGAGAAGAAAATTAAAAGGCATACCTTGTTTTAGTTTCGAAATGTACTTTAATATTAAAGGGATATTTACCCAAAATTTTTAATTCTGTCATTTACTCAACCATGTTGCATGTCTCCAAACCTGTACATCTGTCTTTTTTCCATATCTTTTTTCTTTTCATGCAATGCAAGTGAATGGTGACTGAGGTTAACATTCTACCTAACATCTCCTTTTGGGTTCCAGTTTTGGGTAGCTATCCTTTTAAGAGTGATATGTAAAAATGGTTTAAATCATTTCTATAAGTTGTGTCAGCTTAATTAGTTGTTCCAACCTTGTGAACTCAATTAACATGTGTGCCATACTTTAGAACTGGTAGCACCAAATGAACCCTGATGCAATTTCTGTAAAAGGACTTTAATTTGTCAGTGTGAGAATTTGTGCTTCGTCTTTGCCAGATCCTGGCCAGACTGTGAAATGGACTGAAGTCACACCACCAGATGTGAGTGGGAAAGTGAGACAGTTTCCCAGTAACAGAGCAAAATGCTTTCTCACATATGGCAACCTGTGGCCTCTGTTCTTTTTAGAAGGCGCATTATTATAGTCATTAAAGTCCCGTTCATTTAAATGCCCTGCCGAGGGTAGTTAATGGAAAGGTGGTGGCAGGTTGAGGAAGAAACACCTGGCACTGTGTGTGTGTGTGTGTGTGTGCGCGCGTGCGTGCATGCGTGCGTCTATCAAAAACAGACTCCAATAAATTTCCCCAGCAAAAGCCCATAAACATTTAGGTAGCAACTTCCCTCATTTTATGTAGAAGCGCTAAAGTCATTTGTCCAAATGAAGTCAACATGAGTTGATCGTTAAGCTTCATTTTATGTCCTTTAATGGTTACTAAACAAAAGGGAACATATTGTAAACCTGCTTGTAAACATCCAGTACATACTAATTCTTAAATTCTTTAAAAGACTACTGACCAAAACTAGGTAAATAGAACTAGAATATAGAAGTAATTTGAGAGAAACTTAAGTGCAATCCTTCCATATTTACAACTGATTTAAACGACTGACAACAAACTCTTCTGCAATCACATTTTCAGTTTTCTTTCTACAAGCAGATTCTCCGTGATGTAGAATTCATTTTGGAAGTGAATATCACATCTGTTTACAATTTTATGCAATCAATGAATGCCTGCCTGTCTTTTAGGTACAAACCTGGTGAAAACATAATCACTAACAGATTTGATTATCATATCATCGCCAAATCCTTCACACCTTGTCTCACTGTACCTTTTACACCACATTTCATGAAAAAAAAAAAATACTGCTAGATGTAATCATATTAATGCGCACTAAAAACTTAGCCTTGGTAATGAATATTTTCATGATGTGAATTTCTCTCCAGTCAAATGTTCTGTGGAGATCCTGTTACTGCTTAACGACAGGAAAATGTCAATGGATAAGAATGTAGAAGTGGGATCGCAGGCAAGTTATATTACAGACATGGTCTGGCTTGTTTCGACCGCAAGTGATGGAAGGTTACATTAAGGTAACTCAGAGAGAGGGAAAGGGTATATTTATTCCCCACATTAGACTATGAGGCCAGGATGCATTGTTGTACAGTAGGTCCTGATGATGGACTTGAGATACACATTTTTAAACACCACACATGAATGTCTGAGAGTGAATATTGTCTGGCTGTTTTGGCCAACGTTATATAAAGCATCTTGAGCACTATTGGGGAAATGTACTGTATATATCTTCAAGAAATTTCCCCTGATCCCAGAAAAGCAAAGCTGTCTCAGTTTCCACAGCAAGTCTGAGAGATGAAATTAATGCCTGCTCCAGATGTGCCACAAACACTGAGGTTCACTTTTCCTTCTCTCAGAATAGTGTGAAACTGGAAGTATTCAGAGTGCTCATTACTAGAGTTATTATGTAGATTTAATCATTTAAGTGCATCATTAACAATAACTGTAATATCTCAAACAAAACCTAATTATTTTTGAGGTATTAGAATGAGTGGATATGAACTTCACAATGAACTATATAATATTAACACTATTTTGGTCTTTTTGACAATAGATGAGCACAAAACCTTATAGTTGGATTCATATAATTCTTCAGAGGTAAGCACTGTATATGTATAAAAAGGTTTCAGATGATCCATAATTCACTACTTAACACCTCAGATACTGGATATGGAATATGCTGATCTCAGTTTCTACGCATTTGTCCTTCAGAGGTGCCGGTAGACTAAAAGATTCAGAACATGTATAGCTTCTTTATCCATTGAATCTGAGTATTTCGCTGACGTTAGTATAAATCTTTTGGATCCCTCATTATAATTAAAATGGATGTTTTGAAAAATCAGGTCTGGGTTGTGAAAGTGTAAGATGTTTTTGAATGTCAAAACTGTCAAAGATTTGAAAACAATAGCAAGCATTAAGGAGCAGAACTATTCCTAAGAGATTGCAACAACTGAAGGAAACAACTACAGAATAATATGCATGGAATTACATGTTATGAGTCATCCACCATGTACAGGTTTGCTGAAACTATTTTTAAATAGAATATAAGTGGTACAAATATCTGCTACATTCGTAAGCTTTCTCACACAGTGATTATGCATGTGAACTGTCAACACAATACATTAAAAAATCCTACCATTTTTGTTGTTTTCAAGTTAAATGTTTTAATAAATTACATTTTGCTGCAATTTTCTGAATAGGCAAAATTCAAAGTATCACATTAGTCAGAGTGAATCACGCCATCAATCACCTCATAACTCCTCCACTCTTCCCTAAACCCCCGTAAAATGACTCACCTGTGATTTCTCTTTTCCGCTTGGAGCTTTTTTTCTCTGTTTCGACCGCTGCCATACTTTGAGGGGAGTACTCTCCCTCTAGACTTGATGTGACTGCTCCAGGCAGCCTGTCTCCCCCTGCATTGTCCATTTCTGCCCCTACACCAGCTCCCACTGCTACTGCTGCTGCCTGGCACGGCTCTTGCCCTCTACCTCGTGGTTCACAGGGAGGGAACTGCCACTCCGTTCTTTGGTAGCCACCATGCGTCTCTGGGTACAGTCTCTCCTCTCGTGGGTAAGCGTGTGGTGCCGGCACCAGACAAGAACTGGAGAAGTCTGTGTAGGCCAGGAAATCGTGCTTTTGATGCAGGGAAAAAGGGGCCTGCTGGTACGGCTGCAGCCCTGCTCCAGAACCTCCAGTGTGAGGGGTCCTAACGCAGCCCCAGAGAGCACTGCCTGTGTGAGGAGTCCGCATGCAACTGCTTGCTGGTTGATCCATGCTGAAGAGCACACAGCTGGGGTCACACGCACACTCACACAGTATGAAGCCAAGGTGTCCTCAGAGATGCAGCTGTTTGGGTCTGGTGCAAGCCAACGTGAGAAATATCCACTTCAGCATGTGGTCTTACATGCACATCAAGGCCTCAAAGTCCAACTTTTGAAATCACCGTTAGGTTTACCTCAATACAGAAGTATCAAACACCTTCCAGCAGTGGCCTTTCTGCATTGACTGTGTAGTGTGATTCAGCTCTGTTGTAACACATCAGCTCACACTCTCTCAGACTCTCATTCAGCTTTAAGGCCACTACATCCACTCTCAGCTCTACATGCTGTTTTCACAGTTCTGAGACATTCCTGACAAGTGATCCCTCCTCCTTTTAAAATGCCTAGGTGGGAAAGAGTAGCAAGTTTATGGAGTGTAACGTGAGCTTGAAGAGGAGGAGTTCTGTGGTCCACATGTTGGTACCCCCCAACCCAGCCCTGCTTCATATACTATTAATCATGTGGGATTTTATATGCACATCTAATGGGATTTCCAGGTGCTGGCTTTTAAAGAAACATTGTCTGTAAAATATAAAATGAACACCCACACAGGAAAGTTGACCGGATCCTTTTTTTCCTTTATTGTTCTTTTCCCCATTTTTTTTTTTTTTACTCTTTCACTTTTTACATTTTTTTTAAACAGTTTTTCTTTACCCACACACTTTTGATGGAAAGTTAAAGGGATAGTTCACCAAAAAATGAAATTCTGTCATAATTTACTCACCCTTAAGTTGTTTCAAACTGTATTAAAAAAAATAAATTCTTCCATGGAGGGGAAGTTTAGCAGATTGTCTGAGCTGCTCTCTTCAATACAATGAAAGTGGATGAGGATTAGGGGCTGTCAAGCTCCAAAAAGGACCAAAAAATAAAATAAAAAAAATAAAAATAATAACAATCTTTAAAGCATCATAAAGTAGATTATACGACTTGTACACTATATTCGGAGTCTTCTGAAGCCATTAGAAAACTCTGTGTGTGTAATTTAAGATATTATTCACTAAAAATCTTGCCTTGAAAATTTTGACAGCTGTGGTCCCCATTCACTTTGATTGTTTGAAAGAGAACAGCTTGAACATGCTGCTATAAATAACTCATTTAGTGTTCCACATGGGTTTGGAATGACATGAGGATGAGTAAATGACATTATTTTCATTTTTGGTCAAAGTATTGCATGAACCTCTCAATATGCACCCTGCTTTAACCTATTTCTACACTGATGTTTCGTAGTCTGCATTACTGATGTGTATAGTAACGTGTGTAGCCTCACAGTGCTGGTCAAAGTCTGACTTAAGCATTGCTTTGTTCAACACCTCGTGTGTACAAGCTGTAGTACAACAAACACAACAACATGCTGTCACTTATTTTAACACGAAATTAGTCTGTGTCTGAAGACTGAATTGTTTAAATTGTATCATTAATTCATAAGTGAATTAAAATCTTCTAATTTTAAATATGCTAAATAAAAATTGGGCTGTGCTAACAGTTCTTTAAATTATTTTAACTAAATGATCTGCTAATACATTTGTAATACATTTTGCAAATCAATTCCTGAAATTAACATGTTTTGTGTCGGGTTCAATATTTAATCCATTCAATTTTGCCCAAATACATAAAATGTTGCCAGGATCAAAATGTAACTCTTTAACAAATATAATCGTTCTGCTGAGCAATAATAATTACATGCGATTCAGGAATAATTTTTAAATTGAAGTATTTAGTTCAACTGCTAATACAGCAGTTGCTATCCATATAACATATTGTTTGTAATCATGCAACCATTTGTATGCTCCAAATGTGAGGTCATTTCTCCTGTATTCTTGCCATGTGTTTGTTCTGGCAAGTAATGTAGCTATTGAATAGAATTCATTTGACATTTGAATGTGGTTGAGGTTGGAATCTCTCTTTCTCTCACTGTCCATGGGCTGTATTACAAGTGTTGGAAAGGATACATGTTTATTTTGATAAGAATGTATAAGAACTGTGGTCTGTGGTTATTTTTTATTGTTGCTTTGCCTTGCCCTCTGTGTGATCCTGACCATTGTGAACAGAGCAGCCTTCGCCTTGATTACAGGAGCGTAATGTTTGAGGGTCTGAGGTAAGACTGCAGTCCTTTCCCTTTACCCAGCACATAGATGAACCATGAAGCATCCACCTCTTTACTGGCAATCTGGGCCCTACCATGACCACAGGGGGGCTGGGTTAATATAGCATTCACGTTTAGTTGGGCCATCTGTGTGAGAGTTGTGCGTTTTTCTTCTTTATGTGTGTGTGTCAGTCCATGCACATTTTGGGTCTTGTGGTAGTCACTGCTCCATGCTCAAACCTGTTGCAGTCAGTCGGCCAGGGAAGGTTGGGGGCAAATAGGGTGTTTTTGTGTTTTCATTTGATCCATCTTCATGACACCAAAGAGAAAAATAAGGATGAAAGAGTGTCCTAATAGAGGACAAGCTCAGGCCAGGCTCGGGTCAGAGAGCTGTGGGAGCAAAGAAGAGATTCAGACCCCACTGCTGTCCACATCATTTACTGCTTCCGCCAAACAGCAAGACATGCCCTTACACACAACCAAAACACAAGTGCTGGACTTTTGTTTAAACTTTTGTTTGGATGACTCTGAAGTTTTCTTATAATTGGCAGTAAAGTTCAAATACATTCTCTATAAATATGAAGACCTTTTTAAGACCTTTATATATGGTATTAATAAAAGATTAACATTTATGTATGTTAATTTCAATTTTCTACTTTATGTTTCTATATGTTTAATTTTATTTTAAGTCTTAAAAATGCTATGTGTTTTTATTTTCTTTTTTTTTTTTCAGTAAAGGTTTTTCAGCTAGTTTCAGTTTATTGTTATTTAAGCAGGCCCAGACATTTTAGTAGGACTGTTTAAGATTTTAGGAAAAACTAAATTATGCTGCCCTCTAGAGGTTAATAAAGAGTTGTGGTACAGAAGATCAAATGCTCAGTTCAGGGCAGGCAACATGTAATCTCTAAAATCTCTAGAGAAATATGTTTTTCTTTCTTTCCACAGTGAATTCTGGGTACGTGCACATTTTATATTATGGCATATCTTTTCGGGGGATGAGTAAAAATATGAATCTGAAATTTGGCATCTGATTTTGGTCTAAAGGGTAACTGAGTACCAACATTTGATGGTATGCAAAATGGTATATTTTTATGAATATTTTAAAGGAGTGTTTACATTTTGGCATGGCCGCATAGACAGAAGTAGTAACAGTAGAAACATAAATGTATTAAAATCGTAACTTTGTCATGAAATGTGAATTAGCTTTTCCATTCACCCTATCAATCACATTTATAAAATAATAATAATAATAATAATAATAATAATAATAATAATAATAATAATAATAATAATAAATAAAAACATTACATAATTCAACCTGTCTTATTTACCTCAAAATAATAGTGAACTATTACTTTAAATGATATGATGAAGTGAAGTCATTTAAGTCTTCACAATATTCAAAAGTCATACTCTCATTTCACATTTATATACAGTATAATGTTTATAAAATTTGTTTGGATGATGAAGTTTTCCAATGATTGACAGTAAAATTCAAAATACATTCTCTATAAAAATGAAGACATTTTGAAGACCTTAAAGGACTTACATTTTGATCTGTTTCTCACCCACACATATCATATGGCTTCAGAAGACATGGGTTTAACCACTGGAGTCGTATGGATTAATTTTATGCTACTTTTATGTGCTATTTGGAGCTTCAAAGCTCTGGTCACCATTAACTTGCATTGTATGGACCTACAGAGCTGAGATTTTCTTCTAAAAATATTATTTTGTGTTATGCAGAAGAAAGAAAGTAAAACACATCTGGGATGGTGAGTAAATGATGAGAGAATTTTCATTTTGGGGTGAATTATCCATTTTAAAGCCAAGAATTATAACATGATCTACACTTTTAAAGCAGTGATTTCATTTTTCTGAAACACTGTACTCTTTATATAGATTCAGTCAGTTTATTAAATAATAATAATAATTATTATTATATATATATATATATAATTTATTTTCTTATATAATTTTATCTTTGTCTTGTTTACCTCAAAATAATAGTGAACTGTCACTTTAAATGATATGATGAAGAGGAAGTGACATCAATTATGTCTTCAGAGGACTCACCTTCGAAAGTTCTAGTCTCGTTTTACATTCATATTTTTTTTTCATGCTTGACAAGAGTAAAATAAAAAGGTAAGAGTTTATATATATATATATATACTATTTATAGAAAATTCATATTATTGTCTTTTGATAACAGGGGGACCAGCATCTGTTTTGGTTTGAAATGTTTCACCCCATCACATTTTAATTTCCCAACATATAAATTTGTATTAATTTAGCTTAAGATGGAACAAAGCAAACTAATTAGCATGTAAAGTAGTTCTAAGAATGATTAAAATCTTTACATTTGGTGGTAAAGCAAGTTAAAAAAAAAAAAAAAAAAAATTACCTTTTCTTACAAAACAAAATGCCTTTGCAAAATGGAAAAGGCACCCGTTTCATAGAATGACTCTTGAGAGGGAAAATTCCATCACTCATGGTGCCTTAAAACCAACATTGCTTTCTGTAAGCATCACTTCAGGTTTACTGTTCTCAAGAGGGTGTCTCTGGGAGTTTGCTGGGAAGACCTGAGACTCCAGCATCACATGTTCATGGAATACCTTCCTGTGGATTCTGTCTTGTCCCAAACATCCAAGGGCAGGACTTCCTGCTGTGAGCTCAGGGCTTTGAAAATTAGGCCCAAACTGCTCTCCAGAGAGTTTTCAGGATCAGGCCTCCACACACTCAACAAGCCAAACGAGAACAGCCTTGGAAAACAGCTCCTATAACACCAGAAAAGCTCCACAATGAGATGCACGCTCACACACTTACACACACGCGAACAAACAAACTAAATTTAGCTCTCTTGCCTATTTTTATACTCTTTTGTGTTCGTATGTTGCACAATATACTCTTGTACATAACGATAGTGTGCAAATTATACTTAATTTGTTCATCTTGCACTGATTAACAGAAGAAAAAAAACACCCAGTAAGCCAAAGACAACTAACTACCTTATAGACCTTTAAACCAAAACACTGATTTTAATTTGAGAAACTCTTGTAATAGTTATATCTATAATAAAGAGATAAATTTGAAACGTTTCAGTGTTATACGAAAAAAGAAAAGAAAATTATATGCGTTTGGAATGACATGAGAGTGAGTAAATGAGTGAGTAAATGACACAGAATTTTAATTTTTGTATGAATCATTTTTTTGAGATTGAATTGAAGGATATCATAAAGAACCTGTCCTTCTGTCCATATTTTGATTTGCACTTCTATCCAGAAATTTTACCTCAAAACTGAACTTTACTTTACTCAATTTAGATTTACAGTACAGGGACAATGTACATAAATAAACATTTACATAAAAATACAAACAAGCAGTATTTGTCAGTTTAGCAACTATAGCTAATTTTTAACTGTAACCCCTGGGCAGGTATTACAGAAAAAAAAAAAAAAAAATGAATAAAATATTAAAAACATAAAAAACAGGAATAAAGATTTGCTACTTAAAACTGGAGTGAAAATATACTTCATAAACAGTATCATACAAACATAAACATAAATGGCAGTACATGAAGCATGTTTGTTTCTGCTTGATTATAGCAATGACGAGGAGGAGCTAGACCATACAAGATTTTATATAAACTCAAAATATTATATTTTAAGATTTACACATTTTAATTTCTTCCCAAAATTCCATGAAATTGAATTGAGTGATCTTAACAAAATAAGTATTAAAACTAAATATTTTAAGTTTTAATAATTACATTTTGTTAAAATTACACAATTAAATTTGATAGAATTTTGCCATGAAATTAAAATGCATAAAAGTTAAAAATAGGCTCAATTCTTTATTTATTTATACTGTCCAAGACTAGTATCTGTGAATTTAATTACGTAAAACTTTACTGTGCTAACATTTGACTAATTTGTTAGCAACATTATTATGAGTTAATATGAGTATTAAATTATGAAATTTATGCAATGGATGAAGCCAAAGAAATAATCTCGGCCTCTGATGTGACTCACTCTTCAATCAAAAGGAAAAGCAAGGGAGGAAAGACATTCCAGATGTCACCAGTGAACTCTGCACAGCTCCGGTCTGTGGCCACAAGAGCTTTGTGTACCTGCCCTGCTAAATCCATTACCCATCTCCTGTACAGTGCTTTGCACAGCCAGAGAATTCTCGGAAGCCTTTCAATCAAGCAGCTGCATTGCATAGCTTTGCTGCTTTGTGCCAGGCTCTTCCGGTACATTTAGAATGTGACATTTACGCTAGATGCTGTTTGGGAATTCCAGTAGCCAAGGTGTGGGAATCAGACTAAAGCCAACATGTGGGAAGTCAGCTGTTGCATTTCTAGATTCTGGACAGTTGTTAATAGTAGATACACTGCAGATAGCAAGAGTGGTCTCTTCGCCTGCCTAACTAATCAAATAGATTATAGACATAAGTTGCAGTAGACTGAGGTAAGCCAGATGGAGTGCTCTATGGAGTAACAAATAGCAGGAGGTTTGGCTTCCTAGAAGAGAGCATACACTCCATGTCGGTCTCCCTGGACCACTCTCTGAAAGCCACAGCAGGCGAACATGGAGCGTGTTGAGTTTCATGTGTAATGTTTGAGGAAAATGCCTTTTTTATGAGACCTGAGGTCTTGCAGCAAATAGGTTGAACAGCAAACCAGTATAGCTGTAACTACCCAATGTTTTGATTCTTGGCTTTGATTTGGACCAAATCTTCTGAGACTTTCACATTAATTATGCTCATTTAGTCACAATTGGAAGTCTCTGTGTTAATTGTAGTTACAGAGCAGGTAAACCTTGAAAAACTGAGAGTTCAGCTTGCCAGGTTGTTTTAAAGTGCTTCTAAAGCCAAAATTCTAGTGAAGTGCACTGCACTCCATTCACCCTACAGAGAGACGTTGAGCTCTTAAAGGGATAGATCACCCAAAAATGAAAACTCTCTCATCGTTTACTCACTCTCATGCCATCCCAGATGTGTTTGACTTACTTTCTTCAGCTCTGTTGGTCCAATGCAAGTGAATGGTGAGCAGAAGCTCCAAAAAGAATATAAAGGCAGCATAAAAGCAATCTATATGACTCCAGTGGTTAAATCCTTGTCTTCTGAAGCAAAATGATAGATGTGGGCGAGAAACAGATTAATATTTAAAGTATTTTTTACTATAAATTCTCCTCCCTGCCCAGTAGGTGGCAATATGCACGAAGAATGTAAAATTTTGAATGTGAACAAAACAAGAATGTGAAAGTGGAGATTTACTGTATAAAAAAAAGGACTTAAATATTGATCTGTCTCTTACCTACACCTGTCATATCACTTCGGAAGACATGGATTTAACCACTGAAGTCTTATGAGTCTTCAAAGTTCTTTGCCTTTGTTTGTGTTCATCAGAAGAAAGAAAGTCATACACATCTGCGATGGCATGAGGGTGAGTAAATGATGAGAACATTTTTATTTTGGGGTGAACAATCCCTTTAAGTATGGAAACCCAAAGCATGTGTAAATCAGTACACTGTGTATATATGATCACTTGTGTATGTGTATGTGGCGACAAGTATAGAGTTTATCTAATGATTATTGTTGATACGTGGCACACAGATAAACTGGCTGTATCCTTTCTCTTTGTGTGTTGCTTTAGGCAACATTGTGCCAAACAAAATGCACTCTGCAGACTACCATGAGACATCGGGAGTGTCATGTTTCATTGTCTGAAAGCTGTTGAACACCAGCCACTTACTTTAATAGAAGAACAAATCTACAAAGCTGAGAAAATAAATGATTTCAGAAATCATACCTGTAAACACAGTGTGCTGTGATACTACAATGATGTTTTAATCTAGTGCCTGTGTGTGTGTATGTGTCTGTGCGCAAGCAATCAATTTATAACTATTTGCCGCCATGAATCATAAGAAAAAGAATCATTTACATTGTGGTATATAAATGTATGTTGCCAGTGGCATCCAAATCTGATGCCTTAGTTATGCAAAGTATTAAGCATGTAATGATTTGATGTCCATTGTTTTATATTATTTTATGTTATGGGATAATGGTTATTGCCCTGTTTCCAGTGTTCTCCTGTTTAGTTTTTGTAATAAGTAATTGTGACGGCTGCTCTGGTTTTCTGCAAGTAAATGGCATCCTCTTGTGGTCAATAGTGGTAATGCAATAAAATAAATTCTCAATTTAGCATTCCTCCAAATTTCAGACTCATGTAAATCCACTTTGTCTTAAACGTCTAATATATATTATATTATATTATATTATATTATATTATATTATATTATATTATATTATATTTTTCATTTAAACAATATATTAATTTAACGAGACCACTGTGCTGATTAAATAAGAACTTTCTGCAAAGAATTTGCATAACACACAGTACACATTGGGTGAGGTTGTTTAGGTACAGTGTTTCATTTCTGAGAAGGCCACTGTTATAAGTTCCAGATGAGTAAGTGTTGAAATGCTTTTTTTGTGTGATATCTAACTTATTTGTTTATTCTCAGGACAGGAAGCAGAGGAGTATCAGCCGAGTTTCAAAAGCAAAGCAAGCACAGATGTTAATTGGATAATTGCACAGATTAAACAGATTGAATGTTGTCGTCATTACCTGTGACATACTCTTATTATATTATGTTAACACAGGTCACCAGGCAGGAACACATGTTCGGTCTTCAGTTTGTCTATGTCAGTGTGTCATGCAGTTCATGTGGACTTTCACTGATTTGTTACAGGCATTTGAACCAACAAGTGTGTTATAGGGAGTTTCATATGTTGTATGGTTTAAGTATCGGGTCATAGATTTATTCACAGTGTTATTAGGCTTCAGGAACAGAACAATGCTGGAAATTATACAGCTTGATCATGCTCTCTGTGACTTTTGTTTTTACTGACCCCCCACCCCAGCCCACCTCTGTCTAGGGTGACCTAAATTACACCACCCAAGAAATGTTTTCACAAGAACATCTGTCTTCAATTTCAGCAAAACCAGCCACAGCCATCTTAGTCGTTATTTACAGACTATGAATGACCTACGTATTTTTATGTGACTCTATTATATTACATCACTTTCGCTTGTATGGCCCTCAAATATATTACTTAAAGGAGAAATCATTTTTAATTCTTCCGCTCTCTCATTTGTTGTGTTGAATTTCACCACTAGTGGGGGCTCTATGACTTTCTTTTCATCACGATTTCTCACAAGCGCTCATGGATGATCAACTTCTACGTATCTGTGGTTTTTGTTTAGTACAATAACTAATCTTTATGTGTTCAAAAAATTTATAATTTCATTAATAAGCCCCAAACACTCAGCCATGCTCCTTTCTAGTCTTTCAGCAGTACACAGGTTTCCCAGTGAATAAAATTGTTCTTATGTCTTTTTTTCCCCCTACATTTTTTGAGACTTTGGGAAAAGCATTTGTACATTTTCTTAAGTACTATTATTTTGAATCAATACAACACAGCGAACAAACATTAGCTGAGTTCGGAATTGCATACTACCCATACTACTCTTACTACTTCTGCCATGTCTATCAATGGCAGAAATAGTATGAGTATTGTGGCAGTATGGAATTTAGAACTCGGCCATTCTCTCACCCTAGTGCGTGAGTGAGCTGTCCGAATGATTATAATTGAACCGTGAACCGATTCAGGCCGTTTTGCTTACATGTTTGACCAATTCAAAAGAACCAATTCAAAAGAATGATTCACTGGACATCAGCACTTTGTGATTATTAACAGCCGACAGGTATGGGGCACAGACAACATAATTGCTGAAATTATCATAAACAAATGTTTCTCAGGTTGGTATAAGGTAAGACAAGGTTCCCTTACAACTCAGTACACTTGACATTGCATTCTGCTAATGCATATGGGGAGTGTCATTCTACATGACCTAGTTGAAACCTCTTTACAATAACGCCAATATTGTAATATTGGCTATGGTGTTTGAGCCCCACTCTTTTAGGCGCGAAGCTGTCCGCTATAAAAGCAGGTGCGCAAATGTAACATAGCCCGATGGTGGGTAGCTGTGCAGTGAGTAAACCTCACTCCTCTGGCCTCAAGAGGCACACTAGCGACTGACGCTAGAGGCTGCAGTCTTTAGCCTCCTTGTTAGCGTGCCCACCTCCCATGCCAGAGACGCTTGTTTGATTCCCGCTCGGAGCAGGTCGAATAGGACCGGTTACAGTGGTGCCATGACCAGGATGGGAGTGAGGTTTTGGGGCACACTAGCGACTGACACTAGAGGCTGCAGCCTTTAGCCTCCTTGTTAGCACGCCCGCTTCCCATTCGATTCCTGCTCGGAGCGGGTCGAGTGGGACCAGTTACACAAACACCATTCCTCAGAATTTTATTCTTTCACGACAGTGATTCATCTCTCGTCTAGAAGCCCTCTACTACTTCGCCATCGACATACACGAGTCAGCGGGCGGGATCTTCACGGCAACGAGAAGACTGTCTGCTCCCCTGCCGTGTTCTGACGAGAAGACTCTCCGCTCCCCTGCAGTGTTCCGGTGAACATTTACTCAGCCTTGATGTTTGCTTCGCTGGTGAACTGGCCGCTTCAGCTTCCTGATTCCCTGCAGAGCTTCGGCAGGAGTTTTGTATCCTTATAAGCTATTGTGTTATTGTGTATACACAGGGTTGGGAGGATTACTTTTGAAATGTATTCACAGATTAGATGCTGTAAAATGTAATTTGTAACATATTTCGTTAGATTACTCTAGGTCAGTGATGTATTCTAAATACTTTGGATTACTTCTTCAGCCCTGGTAGATTTTTTCACTTGTTTTGACTATAAAACTCTGCCAGTACAGTAAGACAAAATACACATGTTAAAAATACATTCTCTGAAAGACCTAAATATCTTATGCAGTGTTGTTTCTAAAACAAGATAAATCAAATTTATCTTGTTTTAAAGATTTTTTGATATTTTTACAGGAAAACAATATAAAAATTATTATCAAGAATAAGATTTTTGCCCTAATATCAAAGGTCTTACTAGAAAAAAAGAAATTATGATCCACCGTGAATTTCCTTGATAAAAAAAATATGATCGTGCCTGGTAACATGTGCATGTAAAATGATAGAAATAGTATTTTAGCTTAGCGTAAAGCTTACAATTTACACAAGGTTTATTTCTATTTCTTCTGCTCCATACTTACTTCAAACTTACTTCTGTGTCTGCTCGTATGAATGTAACACATCATAAGAAAGTGTTTCACCGTTGTTCAAATGCACTTTAGATCACATCATTTATATGTATAAATGTTTTCCATCTAAAAGGACTAAATATTAAATGAAACAAATGACAATGAAATGCAAAGTAATCTCTTCAGTAATCAAAATACTTTTTGAATGTAGCTGTATTCTAAATACCAATGATTTAAATTGTAACTGTAGTGGAATACAGTTACTTATATTTTGTATTTTAAATACGTAATCCCGTTACATGTATTCCGTTACTCCCCAAACCTGTGTAAATGTATGTGTATGTATGTATGTGTGTGTGTGTGTGTGTGTGTGTGTGTGTGTGTGTGTGTGTGTGTGTGTGTGTGTGTATGTATATATATATATATATATATATATATTAGTGCCCAACAGATATATTAGCCTTTCACCGATATATCGGTATTGGCGTATATGTTTACCGATATGCGCAGATATGAAAACTTTTTTCAGAACACATAATGCAGAAACCAATGCTTTAGAATTGGTGTCATAACATAGTTTGTCCAGCAGAGACAAACTATGTTTACAGAGCTGAGCTGATGGTTCTGCAGACAGGGCAGGGTGAGGCGGTGTCTTCGCAGTAAGTTGCTAACTAGTTTGTGAAATACATACTTGAAAGTTAATAAACAATTACCCCATCATTTTCTCATTTCAATATAACTGATATAACATTAACCCTGTCCCTAACAACCATGTCACTCATGTTTATCACATCTGTTTGCTGTTAGCCAGCTATAGTTTGTCAGTGCAGTCAGTAATGTAGCAGATTGAAAGGTAAACATCAGAACATCTTTTTGCAGCTCAGCAGATACAGTATGTGTGTGACAAGCTTCGGCCCTCTGTAGGAATTCGGCCTCACGAAATTCTGAGGATTGATGTTTATGCGCCTGCTTATATAGCGGACAGCTTGACACCTAAAAGGGTGGGGCTCAAACACCTTAGCCAAAATTAGAATATTGGCGATACTGTAGAGAGGTTTCAACTAGGTCTTGTAGATGGACACTCCCCATATGCATTAGCAAAATGCAATGTCTCGTTCCCTTCATCTCAGGGAACCGAGGTTACGTACAGGACACAGCAGATAGTTACAACACAGTAGATATTTACTGCACGTGCCCCTTTAAATTGAGTCTAGACACCTCCATTTTAGCATTATGACTCACACATGCTGTTTTTCCGGACTAAATTTGGGATTCTTTTTACTATTATAATATTTTGTGTGATTTTGCAGTATATTTGTGTTACTTTTCACGTGACAATGTCAAAAAGTAAAGCAAAACTGAAGATAAAAGATTAGCGTTAACATTCCACGTGTGAGCATAAAACCATAGCCTAACCTGAGAGCAGTACACCGCTGCTTATTTAAACTTAGTGAGAGGGATAAAGCCCCAGCTGTGAGGTTCTGAGTCTGTAAGCGGCAGGGGTGTAAAGAGTACTGAAAAATAATACTCAAGTAAAAGTACTGTTACTTTTTAATAAATGTAGTTTGAGTAGAGTATAAGTTCCTGTCCTAAAAACTACTCAAGTAAGAGTAAAAGAGTAGCTCATTTAAAAGTATTCATGAGTATTGAGTATTGAGTACTGAGTTGCGAAAGATATGCCCCTTTATAATAAAAACTCTATGCTGCAATTTAAAAATTTTGTACACATACCATAATTTACATTCCTTTTTATGACTATTTGCCAGAAAGAATAAAAGTATAGGTGTTTGTGATTGACAACTTTTAAAATACATCACTTATCTTTGATAATGTAAACACTACATGAATCTGATTTTTTTTAAAAAAATGGGCGACATGATTACAGAAATGAAAAGATGAAAATTTATTTTCAATATCATAATGTATGAAAAAATTACATTAAAATCAGTTTATGTGTAGGGTCTAAATTTCCCTTAATGCTGACTGAGAGAGTTATTGTTGCACATAAAACATGTTCAAAACAATGCATGGAATGCAAAAAAAAAAAAAAAAAAAACCACTAAAAAAGCAGGGTCACTTGGCGCGTCATGTCCTGCACAATAGAGGTGGTAGAGCAATTGTTTGGTACAGGGGCCACATCGGGCCTTAAAGGAATAATTCACACAAAAATGAAAATTCTCTCATCATTTAGTCACCCTTATGCCATCTCAGATGTGTATGACTTTCTTTCTTCAGCAGAACACAAATTACGATTTTTAGAAGTATATCTCAGCTCTTTTGGTCCATACAATGCAAGTGAATGGGTGGCAAAATTTTGAAGCTCCAAAAATCACAAAAGTCAGCATAAAAGTAGCCTAATCCATGTGACTCCAGTGGTTAAATCCATGTCTTCAGAAGAGATATGATAGGTTGGGTGAGAAACAGATCAATATTTAAGTCAATTTTTACTATAAATTCTCCTCACTGCTCAGTCAATCTGCACTTTAACTCTCACTTTCTTCTTTTGTTTTTGGTGATTCACATTCTTCATGCATATTGCCATCTACTGGGCAGGGAGAAGAATTTGTAGCAAAAATGGACTTAAATAATGATCTATTTCTCACCCACACCTATCATATCACTTCTGAATAATTTGGTAATTTATTATACAAATTAACACACTCTCTACATCAGGGGTCGGTATTATTAAAAAAACTAACAATATTATTAAAAATGTCACTGTTTTATTCTATTACATTAATACTTTTAAAGCTACTCAAGTAATTCAGCCAAAAGTAGTGAGTGGTTTATCGTTTCCTTGTTATTGTTGTTTGATTAATAGCCTTTTTATGACATTGCCTACTAGACAGTGCTCAATTCAGTTACATGTACACTTCAAGTCCAACATTTTGATGCAAATATGATTTTTGTCCCACTGTTTACATTCACTTTAGACCAAACCGACTGTGTTTACATGAATGCCTCACCAAGATGGGCATTGGCGGAATTATAAAGTGTATTTGACCATTTAGGCACATACCTGCATTAGCACACTCGGAGCACATGTGCATGTAAAGCATACAAACATTAGCCGCCTGTCGATCAAACAGCATGCAGCTATAGACGCCCAGAAGTAAAAAGTCAATCTTTTATATTTCATCTAGATCAACCAACCACTGGTTGTCATGCTATCATGATCAATGTAATGAACACCCTTGTTCTAGATGTAGAACATAGGCTAAGTATAGAAAATTACTCAAAAGTTTATCATTGATATCGAGGACATCTCTCTCTCTCTCTCTCTCTCTCTCTCTCTCTCTTTTTTTTTTTTCAGATAAACATCAAGATTGTTTTATCGCACAGCCCTGTTGATAACATTGCCTTAATCTCTCACATCAACCCAATAATCTCAGTGATAGAAAATTTCAGGCTACATTATAGACACACAGAATCTAGTAAGCAGAAATATGAAATTTACCTTGATATGTTTCTTAAAATTAGAGGCAGGATTAATGCTGATATCTGGCTTGAGCAAGTTAAACTCACATGACACTGTCAAGCAACTGGCCTTTTTCACTGTGAAAAGCCCTTTTATGTGCGGCCGTGATTTTCAGGTGTTGAAATGTATTTGAGGCATCCTCCACATCCATTTCAGATGGCGCCAGATCTACAGCTGCCATTCAAGTTTTTTACGTGTGATTTGATTTGATGGGAGTCACGACTCTCTCTAGCCAAGTGGACGATGTCCACTTTCTTGATGTGCTCATCTCCCAAGTGAGCTTTTTGGCAACACCATTGAGGATTTTGCCCATCAGTTCTCGACGGTGAGGAAGCAGACCGAGGCAATTAAACACATCCTGTCGCAGTGCGACTTGGCCACTTTCAGGCCACGGAGGTCCCGCACTTCTTGCCAAAGCCATTCCCCTGCAGTGCCGGCTCCTGTACCATCGGAGCCTGCACGCCGGCCTCAGAGAAAAAGATCCTCCCGTGGGAAGTCAGCTCCACCTGCCCATCAGTTGGACCCCAAGAACCCCAGACGGGCTTCGAAGCGGTCCTGACATGGCCCGCCCAGGGATGAGGCGACTACTCCTGACCGGTCTGGCATGGTGCATCTCTCCAGCCCCATCTTCGCCCCTGGGCCAGCGCGTGGTGAGTATAACATCGCAGAGTGCCCTCTGGGCCTTGGCACCCACATGGTCAATAAAAGAGCAGTTTCCTCCTTCCCTGGGCCAGCGCACTCGCAACAGCCAGGCGCTGGAAGTCTTTCCAGTCAATCAGGTGAACACGAGTACTTCCCATTCCCTCATTCTCCGTCGAGAGACAGCCGGTGAACAGGTAAGTATAATGGTCTCTGGGACTGCTCGCCCGCCCCAGTCACCGGCCACCGTTGCGGGCTTGCGGAGCAGCACGTCCCCCCTGGGCTGTCTTCCAGGTGGGGCGCCTGCTCTGCGTTGCCGCGAACCACCCTGCCCGGGCATGGTATGTCCAGTCGTCCCCCTGGTGCCGCTGTCACAGAGACTGGAGTCCTGGTTAGAGCTCTCCAGCCCCTCACAGTGTCTCATCAGGATGATTCGCCTCGGCTACGTGATCCAGTTCGCCAAACGCCTGCCCCGGTTCAGTGGCATCCTCTCCACTACAGTGCAGGGCGAGGGTGCCTCCATCCTCCGGGCAGAAGCCGAGTTGCGCAAGGGCTTCTACAGCCCTTATTTTATCATGCCCAAGAGAGGGGGAGGGTAGCGCCCAATCTTGGACCTGCATGCCCTGAACAAGGCCTTACACAGGCTTCCATTCAGGATGTTAATGCAGAAGCGCATCCTGGCATCAGTACGACATCAGGATTGTTTTGCGGCCATCGACCTGAAGGATGCGTACTTTCACGTATCGATCCTTCCTCGAAACAGACCCTTTCTTTAGTTTGCCTTTGAGGTACGAGCATACCAGTACAAGGTCCTCCCCTTCGGTCTGTCCCTGTCTCAACGCATCTTTACCAAGGTCGCAGAGGCTGCATTTGCCCTGCTGAGAGAGAAGGGCATTCGCATTCTCTATTATCTCGACGACTGGCTAATCCTAGCTCACTCGCAAGATCTATTGTGTGCACACAGGGACCTTGTGCTTCAGCACCTCGACAACTGGGAGAAGTGCAAGCTCTCCCTTGTGCAGAGCATCTCTTTTCTCAGTATGGAGTTGGACTCGGTCACTCTTACGACCGAACGTGCTTAGTCAGTGCTGACCTGCCCGAAGATCTTCAGACAGAAGGTAGCGGCACCATTGAAACAATTTTAGAGGCTCCTGGGGCATATGGCATCCTCGGCGGCGATTCTCCCCCTCGGGTTGATCACGCCACAGTGCCGTCAGAGTTTCAGCCCTTGGTCAGACCTGCCATTTCTATGGGCAGGTGTTCCCCTAGAGCAGGTCTCAAGGTGCGTTGTGGTCATGACGGACGCCTCGAACTCGGGCTGGGGCGCCATGTGCAACAGACTGGCAGTGTCGGGGCTCTGGACAGGGCCCCGACTCCAATGGCACATCAACTGCTTAGAGTTGCTGGCAGTATTGCTGGTCCTGAGGAGGCTCCGGCCATTGATTCAGGGCAAGCATGTGTTGGTCCGAACTGACAACACAGCGAACGCAGTATACATAAACCGCCAAGGCAGCGTATGTCTCCGTAATGCTCTCCTTCCTGGAGAGGGAAGAGCACTTCTCAGCGCTATTCTAGAAAAGTGCTTGGCGGGACATTGCTTAACAGCAATCAGTTAAGACACTGCCTGTAGCCTCCTTGGGCAAGTGCCTCCACCCCCCTTAACGGAACTAGGGAGACGCCTTACCTAACTCGCTGGAAGGTCACAACGTGGTTGAGCGCTCGCTGCGAGGCACGCAGCAGCTTGCCCGTGTCCACTCTTCCGTACCTCGTGACACGGTTCAGCGCCTGCGGCATTTCCTATAGGAACCCCTAGTGTCACTACATCGACACAACGTCGAGTGAGTGACAGACAGGGAACGTCTTGGTTACTGATGTAACCTCTGTTCCCTGATGGAGGGAACGAGACGTTGTGTCCCTCCTGCCGTGGCGCTGAACTGGCCACTGACATGGCCAGGACTCTCTATCTGCTCCGCAGCATAAATCTGAATGAGTGATGCATGCCATCTCCTTTTATACCCGTACGTCCGGGGCGGAGAGTGGGATGCAAATTCCACTTGCCAATTTTCATTGGCCTTTTCTATTTTAAGCAAAGGTGTTTGGGGCTCTCAAGATCAAACCGCTAGTGTCACTACATCGACACAACGTCTCGTTCCCTCCATCAGGGAACAAATGTTACATCAGTAATCAAGATGTGTTACTACATTAGTGAGCACATATATTGTTTTGTAATTTGGCCCTCACAAGTAAAAAAAACCTGTACATACACAATGTGTCTCCATTAATGTAACTGTATGACAACACATTAAAGTTGGCATGAAATAAAAATTGATCCTAATAATTTTATTAATGCATATTACTTGTCTTATTGCGAACGATTCATTCGTGTATATTTGCTATTTTATCAAATTAGTTTGACCTCGTAATCTTTAATCAAAATGACATTACTGTCTCTTCCATTGATATGACTGACTCTTTTCTGCTGATGTATGCAAGGCCGTGCTGCAGTAAAGCCAGTTTTAGACAGTTTTAACCCTGACCCTGCAAACTAACCTGCCATCAGTGTAGCTAATGCAGAGATGAGGAAGTGAGTTTTCGGCTCTTTCCCTCCAAAATTGCTGTTCCCTACCCCAAACTACCTTGGTTACAGGCCTGCTGGCTTGAATTTACATTTCAAAGCAGGAGGAATCACGGCTAATTCACGGTTGTGTCCAAGACATTTCACACCAAAATGCTTCCAGACGTGATCACTACTGAACTCAACGCGAGTCGGACGCACCTGGAGTTTATTCATATTTTTAACGCAGGAGTCTTGGATGTACAGCATGAGTAAGTGTTTTTTTTTTCCCCTTTAAATTTAGTGTATCGTGATTCAAAATGTTGAAATGTTGTGATCTTTACTCGCTTGTTGCTTTGGACTTGCACAACGGCTCCAGCCTCATCGAAAGCAAGGACTGCGATGTGCTGTGTGCGTTTGTGGGCTGGTTATGGATTAATGTTGTCAGTTAGATTATCGTTCGGTTCTCAAGTCAGTGGGGCATGGTGGAAAGAATCTATGTGGGACTGTGTGTCGACTGCAAACTCGCATTCGGGTCTGCCTCCATTCAGACTCCTAAATTTTTTCTTTCTCAATAAGCTGTTTTACTTGGAAATACATCACAATGCGGAAGAAAAGTCAGTCACAATTTGCTGACTTTAAACCCGTGGTTTAAAATTGGTGAGTCACAGGCCTGTTCTGGTAGGATTGTGGACAGCTGGTCAAAAAAAAGGCCTAAAACTTTGACGCACTTATCAAAATGAAGCCATATCCATAAGAGTCCCATTCATTTGCATATGATGTAAGCTTCAGTTGTTTTTACAAAATTGTCAATTTTCCTATTCAGCCTTTGTCATGGTAATAAATGTGCATATTGTTGGGTGTATGCAGTTTTGGATAATAGAAATAAATTCCTATGTTTGGTTGGTAAAGACATTTCTGTTTGCTTCCTACAAAACACAATTTTGCTTCTGTGTTGAGTTGCCACTTGATCTGGGCCCTGAGGCAAAACCAGTTGAAAACCACTGCCTTCAACCCCCTGTGCTTGTAAACTACTACTTTGGCTGGATGGCTACAGCAGACAAACAGCATAACAAAAACACTTTACACACATTCAAACATTGTAACATTTTCCCTCAGGTACCTTTGTAACAGGACCTTCAGTCACTGCTGTGGTGTGATTTACTGATGTATGTTTGCTGAAGCTAATGTTTGAAACTGCAGTCCCATGTGGAGGAAGGAGACTCAAAGGTGTTGAGACAGTCTAGCAGTGTGGAAAAGGTGGTCAGACGTGTGAAACGATACTCAGGAGGGTCCGGCATGCAAACATGACCGCTTACCAGGGGTGTAAATTAATGAATTACAAATACTAATGTTACTGTAATTAAGTAGTTTTTCCCAGGAATTGTACTTTAAGTAGTTTAAAAATTTTATACATTTTAAGTACATTTTAAGTGCTGTAACTGTACTTTTAATGCAATATTTTCCCACTGTCTGTGTTCGCTACTTCCCTGTCCTGATTTTTTTTTAGCTATCAACATGGAGCTGACTTCCCATGGGAGGATCTTTTTCTCTGAGGCCGGCGTGCAGGCTCCGATGGTACAGGAGCCGGCACTGCAGGGGAATGGCTTTGGCAAGAAGTGCGGGACCTCCGTGGCCTGAAAGTGGCCAAGTCGCACTGCGACAGGATGTGTTTAATTGCCTCGGTCTGCTTCCTCACCGTCGAGAACTGATGGGCAAAATCCTCAATGGTGTTGCCAAAAAGCTCACTTGGGAGATGAGCACATCAAGAAAGTGGACATCGTCCGGCCCAGGGCGCGCGCCATGACCTTCGTCTCACGTAAGGCAAGGTCGGTCGCAGTGTGCAGTTCCTGCATCAGCCCTGGGTCGGTCTTCCCTCATGCAGATCTTTTAGTGCCTTGGCCTGGTGGACCTGCAGGATGGCCATGGCGTGCAGGGCGGAAGTGGCCTGACCCGCGGCCTTGTAAGCCTTCGTAATTAAAGAGGAAGTGAACTTACAGGCCTTGGAAGTGAGCCTTGGTTGGTCACGCCAGGTGGCTGTGCCCTGTGTGCATAAATGCACCACTACAGCGTGCTCTACCTGGGGGAGCTGGACATATCCCTTAGCCGCTCCGTCATCGAGGGTAGTCAGAGTGGACCAGCCAGCGAAGCGTGTACGTGCAGTAAAAGGTGCCTTCCACGACTTCGTTAGCTCCTAGTGCACTTCCGGGAAGAAAGGCACCGGGGTGGGGCACGGCAGAGAGTCACGCTCCGAGCCCAGAAACCAATCATCCAGCCGCAAACGCTCAGGGCATGGTGGAGGGTTCCACTTCAGCCCAATGTTCGCAGCCGCCCGGGCAAGCACGGCTCCCATCTCAGCGTCTGCCTCATCCTGTGCCCTACCACCCATGGATGGGAGCTCAGAAGATTCGTCTGCTTCTGATAGCAGAAGCCCACCCTCCGATGCCGCGACCGAAAGCTCATCCTCGTCGCGAGCTGCGAACGACACATTAAACCCGCAGACCACCTGCATCGCTCGACAGCTCGTCCAGACAGAACGAGCGTGCTGGGGGATGGGAGGTCCATGGGGGCTGAGCTGGCGGAAACACTCTCATGTCCACATCCAGATCGCCCGCGGTGCTTGCTGACTCGGCCGGCTGAGCGTCAGCCCAGGACGGACCAGGTTGGGGAGCAGTAGCTCCTTGCTTCACGAAGAAGGAAGTGAGCCGTGACCGCAACGTTCTCATGGGCATGTTCTCGCAATGAGAACACAACCCTTCCACGAAAGCCGCCTCGGCGTGCTGGCGCCCCAGACACTCGAGGCAGATTTCATGGGTATCCGGAGGGGAGAGATAACGGCCATATCCAGTAGCGCAAACGCAGAAGGACATCTTTAAAAAGATGGCAAGCATTTGCGCAAGCTCTTTTAGAAGGAAAATATACTCTTTCTTGAATATACTCTTTTAGCACCTGCAGACTCAGGCTGCCGAAGCACTCAGGGGAAGCACAGCAATCAACCATGCGAGGGTGACCGCTGATATGCGGCGTAAACATTCAGCAGCGTAGCAAGAGGTGAGAGGACGAACATACACACACACACATGCATTTGGCTCCAAAGAAAAAATCTGAATGAGTGATGCACGCCATCTCCTTTTATACCCATATGTCTGGGGCGGAGAGTGGCATGCAAATTCCACTCGCCAATTTTCATTGGCCTTTTCTATTTTAAGCAAAGGTGATTGGGGCTCTCAAGATCTAACCCCTAGTGTCACTACATCAACACAACGTTGAGTGAGTGACAGATAGGTAACATGTTGATTTTCACTATATGATACACGACCGACTTGTGTGACATTTGAAGCTGTCCTCACTATTTGAAATGCTTTTAAATTGGCCAAATCATGTTTTGTTTAAAATGTAAACGTGAGGTTTAGGGGTATAGGGTTTGGGGTTATCAAATATCATCACCTCCATATAAAAACCATTGCATCTATAAGATGACCTCACTGATTTAGACCTTCTGATGAGTTTCCATGCTCTGTCACAATTTAGTGTGTATATTCATTAGTAGAGCTCAGTGTGAGTTCACTTTATTTCGTTCTCTCCCTCTCTCTCTTTTCCTAAGGGTTAGGTTCCTTTCACTCAAGCATGTCTAACAAGGAGGAAAACAGACACTTCCCCCATAAGAAAATAGGACATCAACACACTCTATCAACAGAATGACTGCTCCCACAAATCCTCTCTACTTCCTATGACAACTCTCTATACAACTCTGTATTTTCCTTCAATATCATTAATGTTTCATTTTAATTTTTGCAAACAGAAAGTTCTTCTGGGACCTTTCCAGGTTTTTCAGTCACTTAATGTATTTTTTTATTTCATCCTCTTCTCCACTCTCCAGTGCTTCGACATGATCCTTCATTCTGTGTTCATTCTGTGTTTTTATAAGAAAACAACAGGCAGCAGTTGTATAATACTCCATTATATTTCCCATGTGTCTTCAACACGCTTATATAATTTTTGCAGGACATTTTGGGGCATTTTTTTACATTTTAACCCTGATCAAAGATGCCAGTCAGTGGGTGTTCAAGGTATGTCATCTCAATGGCATAGGTGTGTACGTGTGAGTATTTGACATATTGTTTGTGGCTCGTTGCATGGCTCGTTGCATCAGTGATAGACAAGACTCCCCTCTACCTCAACCCGCCACACTTTCCACTGCTCCCCTGGGAACTTAAACAGTCTGCACCATAGGAATGTTGTCCTAAAGCCACTAATTTGCCTTGATTACATTAATATTTTTCAACTGAAATTGCCCTTTTCCCCTTCCTATTGCATGTTTATTTTTTTCTCTCTCTCTTGCCTCCTCCTCTTCTTTTGCCTGTTCATTGCTTTCTCTATTAGGACAAAATTAGAGGCCATTAGCTGGCAGACGGATGCCCTGCTGTTCCGGTCTGGCTGTGAGCTAGAGCTGGGGGTATTGTGAGCAGGACGGGGTAACTCTCTGGAGACCTGTGCTTGCTGGAGTCACACTGGGGTAAATGGAGAGAGGTAAAGATAAAGAACAAGATAAACAGTGAGTAATTGCTGCTTTCAGGCATGAACAATTTCTTGTACTTCCTCCTTAAGCCATCATTGTCTTGGCCCATAGTTAAATGAGGTATCATGATGAGAGCCCAACATAGTTTTCTACAAAAGTCTACATAGTTTTCCACAAAAGGGACATACCCTCCCAATCTGCTTGAATGACTGAAGTGAAAAGTACACTGAAAGGCTGTCTGTTGAGGTACCTATGATGAGATATCAACTGGATGTTTTCCAAAAATGTCTACGGGCTATCCCCTCTCAACCTTGAATGACTAAAGTCAACGTATATTGAAAGGCTGTCTGTTCAGTAGAGATGTTCCTTGTTCTCTGTTTGCTTCATTGAGCGTTCTCACCCTGTTGAATGGTATTGAACTGTTGAAAGACGTTTCTTTAGATAACACCCCACACACAAACAGATTCTTATACATTTACTGGACTGAATTCTGAATGGCGTACAGGTTATTACTATTTATGTTCTATGAATGGTTCTTCTGGCCTCAAAAGTACAACAGCAGGTGTTTTTCTGTTTTCTGACTTGAGCACAGCAGCTGGTCTAGTGTGGATGACCGCACTCTCCTTGGTTTTACCACAATTGCATTACAATGCAGACCTCTTCCACTCCAGTATTACCGGCCCGCAGGTGGTTCTTCCATCCCAGCACTATTTGTACTTTAATGTTATTTATCCAGTGATAGTGTATACAGACACTAAATCACTAAAGTCACTGAATCTTTCAAAGTCAGGAAGAGTAACCAGTAAATAAAATGTCAAGAATAATAGTCTTTTTATATGAGCAAATATGCCATGAATTCTTTAAGTGGAGATAACCTGATTTCACAGTGTTCTACTCTCTGTTGCTGTGCCAGCTGATTGGTGAAGGTTTTATTATCAACCCTTGAGATTGTGCATCAGTGGAGAGGGTCATCTTTCAGTCACACCTTGAATGTTTCTTTTAACTTGGAGAAAATGGGTCAAATCCAAGAGAAAGAGAGAATCACAGAATGCAGAGGGGCAGAGAAAGCACAAGGCAGAGTGCCATGAGAAACTCTCAACTCTCTCTCTCTTTCTTTATACACCATCCCCCATCTTTTTTAGAGAACTTTCTTTCAGGGACTGACAAAAAAACACACTAAACCTCTTTTTATTTGTTTCACCAGTTCTGTGCACAGTTGTTTGTCACTTAGCTTGTTGGGATAAACAAATGATAAATAAATATGGAATTATTCACCTCGAAGACAATCCAGTCCTCCAAAACTCCTGCACAGATTTTTATGACCATTCCAGAACAGAGCTGGGGTATTACACGTTGAATAAAAGCTTGATTTTGGAATAACGTAAAAAGAGATTCATGGCCACAAACATCAGTGTCATACAGCATTATTTTGATTCACATGTTGACATGGGGACTCGCATGGAATAAATATTCCCTGATCAAAATAAACATGTAGATGTAATATTGATCTACCACAAATACAAACCATCAGCACATTCAAAACTCTCCTCTGACAATTCACAAATAATTCTTCAAGTCGTCTGGACAGTGTGGTTTAATGTTGGTTCAGGTGAGTTAGAGAGATGTTTGAATCGTACACGTGCTCTGCGTGTGGAGGTGCATTCAAGCTGCTCTGTGGGGAACTGAACTGCTCGAATCCTGCCACGTTTATCTTTCCCAGCTCCTCCTATCTCCAGTCTGTAATTGTAGACTTCCAATCATGCTGTTTACCCCAAAATGACTTTTGTAATCTTCCTTACCCTCATTTCCCCCACAATGCTTCCACAAACTTATCACTGATTGCATTTACATGCACAACAATATGCTTATAACTGCAAAATCAGCTTATTCAAGAAATCCAATAATGCAAGAAACCTGAGTTTAGTTGAGAGCTGAGTTGAGCTCTTACTGAGCTTTTTTAACAGTTATAAGCTGATAATTATTAAAAATCAGCTTTTTCAACAAATCTAACAATGCAAGGAAACTGTGCTTACGTGAGATTTTAAATTATTCTCTGGTTTTGACGTAAAAACATAAACGAGCATGCACACAACATGCATACCCATTGGATGTGCCACCAGAATGCCATTAAAGTTGTTTACATGCAAAACGAGCGAATTCAGGGTAATTGGCAAAACTCTGTGTACTGATCAGTTTATGCTTAAACAGTTTATGTCAGTTTATATCTTACTCCGGTAAAAGAATACAGTTTAAACCATTTATGTGACTTTACATGTTGTCAGCTTCAGCATAATTGGTGTAATATTGTGCATGTAAACATGTGTCAGAAGGCTTTAGGATTTCATTGATGGCAACAATCTCAAGTCTTGGAAGGACAGTGGACAGTAACACTTGCTCTATGAAAATAAAAGTTCCCTCTGAAGTTAGTGAAGGCCAATTCATGTCTTGGATAGTTTATTTCCTTTCTAAACATGTAATAGTTCTGGCTTTTGATGATCATTATGCAAACTTTATGCAAACAATGAGTTCTTAAACTTCTCTTCAGATCTTCTTAAAAAACTTGCACGCATTGAATGCAACCCATCATCTCCAAACCAAATGCTGCTTTTTCCTGCTCTCAACAATCAGGAAATGTGTTGACACAACAACTCCATGTAGTCCTTTTTTGAGGAGCAATAACAAACCACATAATGAGTTATGGTCATCCAGTGTTTCACCACCTTAAAATGGGGGCACCCCATTGTTAGACATCTTGGCTGTCAATGGTTGTTGATTACACAACAATTATTACAATGCAAAAGATATGAACCCAAACCTGGCCTTTGGTTTGCTGAGGTCTTTGAGATGGCTGTCAAAAATGTTTGCCCCCCTGAAGTCAAAGCTGCAATTTTCTGACCTTAGCATTAGTCTATTGTAAACGGTGGCCCCAAAGCATGTTAGGACTGTTTTGGATGCTTTAGTCACACTTACAAAATGTCTTTGCATGTCTTTAAACTGATATGCAAAATCTTTTTAAACATTTGCAGACATATTAAAATATCAAACTAAGGGGCTTCTGCAAACAAATGGTGAAAGACATTTTCTTATAACTAAGTTTACTTTTCTAAGCCATTTTGTCAATTATTTTTAGGGAAGTAGTGTTTTTTAATGGCTGTATGAAGTCAGTTCCCCTCAAGTTTATGTCTTAGCAACGTAACCACAGGTGTAGTTCATCATATTAATTAAGGACAGGTTCTAAAAACTCTAGAAAGACAACCAGAAAGTGTCCAAATACATTTTATCTTAATGTAGAATTGTTTGTTCATTTAAAACCTACCAAACTGCTTTTTGTGTAATTTTTTGCTTAAAAAGTGTTTTTGTGCTTATATTACTTTTCAAATAAATGTCACTTGTTTTGAAATTTTGTGGCTTAAGCATCCAAATACATTTTGTGGCCACTGTATGACTATAATTACATGTCCACCCTTACTGGGAATGAGGGGTTCAGAATCCCTCCTGATGTGTAAGGGTTAAACGGAGAGTGATCAGTCCCATCTGGTGCTCAGGCTGACGTAGAAGAGCCAGGCTAAGATTTGCATCATTCTGAATGTGAGAGTGTGAATGTGGCCATGGTGGTGGAGAATTGAAATTGGCCTCTGTCATGGAACAGTTAAGCTCTCTGTTTCTGCTGAGGCTGATTTGTCAAACTGGAGCTGCCTCTATATTATGAGCCCAGTTTCTGAGAGAGAGAGAGAGAGAGAGAGAGAGAGAGAGAGAGAGAGAGAGAGAGAGAGAGAGAGAGAGAGAGAGAGAGAGAAACCTAGGCCTAATATCTATCTGTCCATTTGCCATTCAAAATTAAAAATGTAGTGAAATGAGATTTGGCTTCATGTTTTCAGAGTGACAAAACAAATAAACAAAGAGAAAGAGCTTTAAATGTGTGTTTACCAAGTGCTTGTGGGTCTTTTGTGCAGTGAATGTATAAACAGTATGTCTGTGTGAATGTGTATGTGTGGGTGTGAGCACAAAATGTGAAATAGTCAAAAAAAGTGGTTAAAGAATTTCACAGCTTATTGTGTCATCCAGAGCTTTGATACTACTGGAACCACAGGTGAGAGAGAGGGAAATAATCTTTCTAGAATTGTAATTCATTTTCATTTTTAAGTGGAACCTGCTCACCAAATACCAGAGAGATTGCATCATGTTTTTAATCTGTGGTTTACATGGAGAGAGTGTAGACATAATGGGTGTTTTGGTCTCAGGTGTGGATATTCTTGAGCAAGGTTAAAAGTCACATGAGGACAGGGGCATAGAAATGATCTGAATGTCAGTTTGAAGTGAATTTGAGAGATCGTAGACAATAGCATAAGGTATTGCATTAGTGGCAGTACACTCACTGCAACTGTCTTTGAGTATGGTCATATATCAAGAAATTCAAATGTCATTTTTAATAGAATCATTTATGCTTATTTTGTGTTTATATGAAGGTGGGGACCAGAGATTAAATTTCCCCTAGATTTTGTCATTGTAGGCCTCACGTTTAGCTCATTAGAAAAGCTTGCTTCATCTCACATGGTTTCAATCCTGGAGTCCTGGAGACTTCAGGGGCTGTGGCTGGGGTGCAGACCTCTGCTATGTGCAGACGAGAGCATGGAGACCAACACCTGGAGAGAATGCAGGACATGGGATACAGTGGAGGAAGGGGTAGATGAAGAGATCAGGGAAAGGAGGGTGGGAGAATTGAATGAGAAAGACAGAGTAAGCCTCAGTTAATGAGGTCTAACACACCATTGCTCCCGGCTCCTTCAACACTCCCCATCACTATATTCAAGTTGTTTTGATTAACTTTTGAGAGATGACACATGTTGAATAAGAGAGGAAGTGCTTTTCTTTTTTTTCTTTCTGAACAATCATCAAGGAGGTTCTGAACTCTCAGGCTCCTCCTCAATGTTTTCTCATGACATTTCTACCCATCACATTCCTCCTTCTGTGATGCAACATAGCATGGCCTTTTCATTCTTATAAAATATTCATCATTCAGACAGGAGAGTCAGCTTGTTTGTTTTCTCACCATGTGCTCAACTCTCAGCAAGAAGAGGAAGAACAGAGCTGGGGCAAGATGGAACACAAACAATGACAGTCTCTATTCTCCATCACTATTTTGGAATGGCCGTGTAAAAGAGGACGCGAGAAGCAGTTTTTCCTTTTCCAGGTGACGCTTTTATTTCCCCTTTTCCTCGACAACACTTTATAGTTACTTCCGTACACTCTAACCACACTAACACACACACACTGCTTCTACAAACAACTTCTACTATTCAGGAATGGTCACTCTGGCTCAGCTCTGTCATATCCAGTCTCTCCTCTGAGCGTTGTGTCACTCTCTTTATGCCGCTCTCCCCGTGCTCACTGAAATTAGAGACATGTGTTAGACATAATTTAGCTCAGGAGTAAGCGCCCTTACCGCTTTCTCTCTCCGGAGAGATGCTTGACCACGCCCCCGCTGCCACATATCCCCACCGCCCGACTCAGGCCGGGGCGACATCCGGCCTGGTTACCACTCCCCCCCCATTCCTGGAAAGGAAGTCGGCGACAGCCATCTGCGCCCCCGGTCTGTGGACCACCTTGAACTTAAACGGCTGAAGAGCCAGATACCAACGGGTGATCCGGGCGTTAGTATCTTTCATGCCGTGGAGCCACTGGAGTGGGGCGTGATCCGAGCAGAGGGTGAAGGCCCACCCCAACAGGTAGTATCGGAGAGTGAGGACCGCCCACTTGATGGCGAGACACTCCTTCTCCACGGTGCTGTACTTAGTTTCCCTTAACGAGAGCTTACGGCTAATGTACAGCACCGGGCGCTCCCCCCCCCCCACCACCTGCGAGAGCACAGCCCCCAGCCCCCTGTCTGAAGCATCTGTCTGTAAAACAAAAGGGAGAGAGAAGTCAGGTGAATGTAACAGTGGCCCCCCGCAAAGTGCGGCTTTAACTTGCGTGAACGCCTGTTGACACTGCTCTGTCCACTGGACCGGATCTGGAGCTCCCTTTTTAGTGAGATCAGTCAGCGGGCTGGTGACGTCCGAATAGTTAGGCACAAACCTCCTATAGTAGCCAGCCAGCCCCAGGAACTGCCTCACCCCCTTTTTGGTCTTGGGTCTCGGGCAGGTCGCAATCGCCGCTGTCTTGTCAATTTGGGGACGCACCTGCCCGTGGCCCAAGTGGAACCCCAGATACCGTACCTCCACCCGCCCAATCGCACACTTCTTCGGGTTCGACAAACCGAACGGAAGTGTCACAAATAGGTGTAATCCAAACGGTGTGAAGAAGGCGGTTTTCTCACGGGAAATTGGTGTCAAGGGGATCTGCCAATAACCCTTCGTCAAATCCAATGTCGAATAAAAACGAGCAGTGCCCAACCGATCGAGCAACTCATCAACGCGAGGCATTGGATATGCATCAAATTTAGACACCGCGTTGACTTTTCTATAATCCACACAGAATCGCACAGACCCATCGCTCTTAGGCACTAGAACAACTGGGCTGGACCAATCACTGTGGGATTCTTCTATTACCCCCATATCAAGCATCGCATCCAATTCCTCCCAATCAATTTTCTTTTTGTGTTCGGGTAGTCGATAGGGGCGGCTACGTACCACCACCCCCGGCTCGGTCTCGATGTGGTGATGGTTGAGGTTTGTACGTCCAGGTAGAGGGGAAAACACATCTGCAAACTCCTGTTGCAACCTGGCAACCTCCGCGAGTTGGCTCGGTGAGAGGTGGTCTCCGCAAGTGACCGGGTGAACTGTTTATGTTTTGAGCTCACCTCCGGTCCGAGCTCCGCCTTCTCGGGAACCACCGTAGCCAACGTCACGGGGACCGCCTCCCTCCACAATTTTAGGAGATTGAGGTGGTATATTTGACGTGCGTCCCCTCTATCGGATCGTTTAACCTCATAATCGAGATCTCCCACTCGTCGTGTGACCTCAAAGGGTCCTTGCCACTTGGCGAGTAATTTAGAGCTCGATGTGGGAAGCAATACAAGCACTTTATCTCCCGGTGCAAATTCCCTTAGCTGAGTTC
This sequence comes from Myxocyprinus asiaticus, assembly GCF_019703515.2. Taxonomy (NCBI): domain Eukaryota; kingdom Metazoa; phylum Chordata; class Actinopteri; order Cypriniformes; family Catostomidae; genus Myxocyprinus; species Myxocyprinus asiaticus. Next base: position 17,005,774 of record NC_059379.1, read on the forward strand.
CCCTGTCATACAGTCGGCGCTGTCGTTCTTGAGCTTGGAGCAAATTCTCCTGTGTTAGTTGCCCCAAGGTGTGGAGTTTTGCTCTAAGATCAAGAACGTACTGAATTTCATTTTTACTGTTCGAAGGTCCTTCCTCCCAGGCTTCTCGCAATACATCAAGCACGCCGCGTGGGCGTCGCCCATACAGCAGCTCGAATGGGGAGAAGCCAGTGGAGGCTTGCGGGACCTCTCGTACTGCAAATAACAGGGGGTCGAGCCATTTATCCCAATTTCTAGCATCGTCGTGCACGAACTTACGAATCATGTTTTTGAGGGTTTTATTAAATCGTTCCACCAGGCCATCCGTTTGAGGATGGTATACACTGGTGCGAATCGATTTAATATTTAATAACTCGTACAGTTCGCGTAGTGTCCGTGACATAAACGTTGTGCCTTGATCGGTGAGGATTTCTTTCGGAATCCCCACCCGGGAGATTATTTTGAAGAGTGCCTCCACAACACTGCGTGCTGAGATGTTGCGAAGAGGCACTGCTTCCGGATATCGCGTTGCATAGTCCACTAGGACCAATACAAAGCGATGTCCGCGTGCTGACCGTTCTAATGGCCCGACGAGGTCCATTCCAATTCTCTCAAAGGGGACCTCGATCAAAGGGAGAGGGCGCAATGGCGCTTTTGGGGTGGCCGGTGGGTTAACCAGCTGGCATTCGCGGCATGCCGCACACCACCTGCGGACATCGCCGCCAATGCCCGGCCAATAGAAATGGGCTATTAGACGATTCAGTGTTTTCCTTTCTCCTAGGTGACCTGCCATAGGATTATAATGAGCCGTCTGGAATACCATTTCCCGACGGCTCCTTGGAATCAAAAGTTGGGTTGTATCCTCTTTGGTTCGAGTGTCCTGTGTCACTCGATACAACCACTCATTTATAATTGCAAAATAGGGATATGAAAGTGCGATGTCAGGCTGGAATCGTTGACCATCGATAACTCTCAATTGGTCAAAGGCGTGTTTGAGGGTTTCGTCTCGCGACTGCTCCAAAGGGAAATCCCCCTCAGGGAATTCCCTGAGAAGGGGAGGGGCCGCAGCCTCTCCCCCTCTCTCGTCATCATGACGTGGAGCTGTCGAGGACGGCCCCGGCTCCGCCTCCCCTGCCAGAGCATCGCACATCACACATCTCCCTATTCTCACACAGGACCCATCCGCACAAATTCCCTTTAACAAAGCTTTAAAATCAGGCCAATCAGTCCCCAAAATCAGCGGATGGGTGAGGCGGGAACTAACCGCAGCCTCCACTCTATGCTTTTTCCCCTGAAATTTAATTGTCAGGGTCACCACTGGATACTTGTGAATATCCCCATGTACACACTTCACCTTCACCGTTTTGGATGTGACCAATGCCTCAGGTTGAACCAGGCATTGGTGGATAGTGGTTTGATTACACCCGGTATCCACCAACGCTTGGTGAGTACCCCCCTTGACACTTACCGGTATCCGGTACGCTCCGGCCCGGTCGGGGGCAGCCTGTGGGAGGTCAGAGACCCGCACCACCATCCCCAGCTCCATCAGAGGGCACTGATCTCGGAAGTGGCTCGGGTCTCTGCACCTCCAGCAGGCCGGCCCAGGCGCCACGCCTGCACTTGCGTCGGTGGGCGCCCCCCCCCTGAGGGGGAGAGCGGCGGGGCACTGGAGTAGGGGAAGGTGTCGCCTCCCACACCCGGGGAACTGGTCTCAGGGGCTGGGTTCCTCCTCGTCTGCGTGGGGCAGGAACGGGACCTGGAGAGAGAGCAGACGAGAGAGAGAGAGGGGAGGGGGAAGAAACAGAGGGAGGAGAGAGAAGGTAGGAGGGATCTTCTGTCCTCGGGATCGCCGCCATGTGGTCCTCCGCAAGTCGGATAGCTTCCTCCAACGACGCCGGGCGGTGGCACTGGACCCACTCCGCCGTTCCTTTTGGCAGTCGAACTATGAACTGTTCCAGTACCACCTGGTCGATAATTCCCTGGACGTCGCGATCCCCCGCTAACAGCCATCTTCGGCAGGCGTCACGGAGCCGCTGGGCAAAGGCAAACGGGCGGTCAGAGCTTTCCAACTTCAAGCTCCGGAAGAGTTGACGACTTTCCTCCGGAGTGCGACCAACCCATTGCAAGATGGCTTTTTTTAGATCTCCGTAGGCCAGGAGGCTCGACGCTGGCAGTTGTTGAGCCGCGAGCTGGGCTTCCCCGGACAGTAGTGGGATCAGTCGGGCTGCCCATTGGCCGAGCGGCCAGCCCCAGATCTCAGCAGTCCGCTCAAACAAATCCAGGAAAGCCTCGGGGTCGTCCGCCGCCCCCATTTTCTGTAATGCTGGCGGGGGTAAAGGCGTGGGTGTGTCCGGGGTCGCGGCTGAGGATGCCCCCTGGCTGAGGAGGCTCCAGATCGCCTGCCGGTCCTCGGCTTGAGCATGCATGAGCTCGACAAACCGGCGGTCTTGATCTTGCCGGAGCTCAAGCAGCGTTTGTTGGTGGTTCCGATGTAGGCTGGCAAGGGCTTGGAGGATCTCCGCCAACTGGGAGGACTCTACGGGACGACCTCCATCCATCTTCGACCCAAAACTTCAGTTCCCGGGTTTCGGTACCAGTGTAAAAGAGGACGCGAGAAGCAGTTTTTCCTTTTCCAGGTGACGCTTTTATTTCCCCTTTTCCTCGACAACACTTTGTAGTTACTTCAGTACACTCTAACCACACTAACACACACACACTGCTTCTACAAACAACTTCTACTATTCAGGAATGGTCACTCTGGCTCAGCTCTGTCATATCCAGTCTCTCCTCTGAGCGTTGTGTCACTCTCTTTATGCCGCTCTCCCCGTGCTCACTGAAATTAGAGACAGGTGTTAGACATAATTTAGCTCAGGAGTAAGCGCCCTTACCGCTTTCTCTCTCCGGAGAGATGCTTGACCACGCCCCCGCTGCCACAGGCCTGTTTTCTCTAGGCTGTGATTTGTATATAAGTAATTTCTGGATGTATGGGCCTTATAGTGATTCTTTACAGAGTCTCTTTGGATCAGATGTCCAAAAATCAGGGGGTGTTTTCCTCCAGGGTAAAACACGAAAACATAGTGTGTTGATGGTCTCAGCACTAACAGATCCAAAATCATAAAAAAAAGCCTTTCCGCCTAGATTTACTCTACACTTCATCCAATGACCCTCTGTGACCAAATCTCAACACACTATACAAATAAAAAAAATTTTTAGCAAACAGATTATTTAATCCAGATCAATGGAAATTTGAGTTGAGAAAGTGAATATAAATGTACTCTATCGTAAGTTACCCCCCTACACTAAGTGTTTTCAGCAAGGTTTATTGCATGAGGTGAACACATTTCCTGTTGACATAGTTGATGGAGGGTCCCACAAGAGTATACTGTACATAGTTTTTATAATGATGCAAAATGCTGTTGAAATCTGTACAGATTTCACAGGAACCTTATCACTTATTCAATGATGTGATCAAACATTATGAAATCTCATGAGGAGTTGAACTCACAGGTTTTTTGGGCTCAATCGGTGACAAGTAACAGCCCACTAACACACATAGTGTGCAAATTTTAGCAAAGCTAGATAAAACAAATGAACCATTACTATGGACTTTCCCTATCTGTCACTCACTCGATGTTGTGTCGATGTAGTGACACTAGGGGTCACTCTTGGGAGCCTGAAACACCTCTGGTCTTTGAAAAAAGGCCAATGAAAATTGGCGAGTGGTATTTGCATACCACTCTCCCGAACATACGGGTATAAAAGGAGCTGGTATGCAACCACTCATTCAGATTTTCTCTTCGGAGCCAAACGGTCGATGCTCACTGAGCTGAATTCTCACGGCTGTTCATTCACCTCTGCTGGATCTGACGGCGCATTTCAGCTTCTCCCCCTCTGCACTGGTGCACTGCAGAGAACGCCCCTGGGCGCTTCGGCAGAAATAAAAGAGCATATTCTAAAAGAGCATATTTCTCTAAAAGAGTGGCACACACGGAACGTCTTTTTAAAGATGCCCTTCCGTTTATGTGTTATTCCTGGTTGCGGTCGTTATCTCACGCCTTCTGACGGTCACGATCGCTGTCTTTCGTGTCTGGGCACTACCCATGTGGAGACAGCATTCGTGGATGGATCATGTACTCATTGCGAGAACATGACCGTGGCAACGTTGCGGTCGCGGTTTGCCTTCGTAAGAAAGCAAGCCACCCCACCGGCTCACCACCTCGGTCCTTCTACCTATGGGTATGAGGCCAGCACGGCTAGCACTGGGGGCGATTTGGGGACCCCAATGGGACCACCTCCTCCGGGTATCCCCCCACGGACCTCCCATTCCCCAGCACGCTCGTCTGCCCCGATCGGGCTTCCGGATGAGTCCGCTGGCTCATCTCATGGCGAGTTCAACCTCTTGTTCGGAGCCTGTGAAGGTGATGAGCTCTCGAGCGCAGCATAGGAGAGCAGGCTCGTCCCTCAGGTACGATCACCCAGTCACAGGCTGACGCGGAGATGACGGACATGTTTTCCCGGGCAGCCGCGAGTGTCGGGCTAGAGTGGAACCCTCCGCTCTCTCCTGAACCCTCACGGCTCGATGATTGGTTCCTGGGCTTGCGGCGCCGCTCACAGCCACGCCCTGCCCCAGTTCCTTTCTTCCTGGAAGAGCATGAGGAGCTGACAAGGTCGTGGGAGGCAACTTTTACTGCCCGGTCCCAATCTTTCAGCTCCCCCGCCCTCACTAACCTCGATGGTGGGGCGGCCAAGGGCTATTCGGTGATCCCCCCGGTGGATAAGGCGCTCGCGGTGCGCCTATGCCCGCAGAGCGCCGCCACCTGGCGTGGACGCCCAAAGCTCCCGTCCAAGGCCTGTAGGTTTACGTCGTCACTGATGGCCAAGGCCTACGGTGCCGCTGGACAAGCCGCCTCTGCCCTGCACGCCATGGCTCTCCTGCAAGTCCACCAAGCCAAGGCGCTAAAGGAACTGCACAAGGGTAGTTCCACCCCGGGATTGATGCAGGAGCTGCGCTCGGTGACCAACCTCGCCCTCTGGGCGATGAAGGTCACGGCGTGGTCTCTCGGGCAGGCGATATCCACCTTGGTGGTCCAGAAGTGCCACCTTTGGCTCAACCTGGTCGAGATGGGAGAGGCCGACAAGGCACGGTTACTTGGCGCCCCCATTTCCCAGGTTCCCAAGGTCCTGCACCCTGTCTGCTCATTGCCAAGGGCGTCCTCCTGCGGTGACTGCGCCGGCTTCACCGCAGTCAGCCCCCATGGCCCGGCCCAGCCCCAGTGTGGAGCCCACCGCAGGAAGCAGATGCCACCCGTCTCACGGCCGGCCTCCAAGAACCCGAGAAAGGCTTTGAAGTGCCCCTGAGACGGGCGACCCAGGAATGAGGAAACCCGCTGCTCTGGAGCTGGTAAGCAGACCACTCCATGCCCCAGTCGAGGGCTGGGAGGAGAATCTTTTGTTACCTTTTCATTTAATTTCGCCTCATGCCCAAGTGGCTGCGGTACCCAAGAGTTCAGCAAAAGAGCGGTTTCCTTGTTCCCTGGGTCACATACCCAGTGCGCACGGCCGTCATCATGACCATTGTCCACCATTCCATTTCGGCAGGTTTGGCGCTCCAGCGGTGGACTCCCCGCCCCTGCGCGCCCAGCTGTGGCACAAATTCGCCCCCGATGTGATGGTCTCCACGGGTCACGAGGACAGATTTCTTCCTCCCCCATCCCATGTTGTTCTGGGGGTGGTCTCAAGGAGCCAAGTAAGTGCTTCGATGTCCCTGAACTCAGCACAGCCAAGGCATGACTTGGCACCTCAGGCTCTGCCCTGCCGTGAGGCCCCACCCACCGGTACATCTGACGAGATTGTCCCCTTGTTCCCCCTCGCCCGGAGCTTGGACGCATGGCTTGCGCTTTCCAACCCATCGCGATGGCTGGTCTGGACCGTCCGACTCGGCTAAGCGATTCAGTTCGCCAGGTGCCCGCCCAGGTTCAGTGGCATCCACTTCACCTCGGTGAAGGGCGAGAACGCTGCTACCTTGCACGTGGAAATCGTTACCCTCCTACGGAAGGGTGCGATAGAGCCTGTCCCTCCAGCCGAGATGAAGAAGGGGTTTTACAGCCCCTACTTCATTGTACCGAAGAAAGGCGGTGGGTTGCGGCCAATCTTGGACCTGCGAGTACTGAACCGGGCTTTACACAGACTTCCATTCAAAAACGCATTGTAGCGAGTGTCCGGCATCAAGATTGGTTCGCGGCGGTAGACCTGAAGGACACGTACTTCCACGTCTCGATTCTACCTTGACACAGACCCATCATGTGGTTTGCATTCGAGGGTCGGGCGTATCAGTACAAGGTCCTCCCTTTCGGCCTGTCCTTGTCCCCTCGCGTCTTCACAAAGGTCACAGAGGCAGCCCTTGCCCCATTAAGGGAAGTGGGCATTCGCATCCTCAACTATCTCGATGACTGGCTAATCCTAGCTCACTCTCGGGATGTGTTGTGTGCACACGGGGACCTGGTGCTCTCGCACCTCAGCCGACTAAGGCTTTGGGTCAACTGGGAAAAGAGCAAGCTCCTCCCGGTTCAGAGCATCTCTTTTCTTGGCTTGTAGTTGGACTCAGTCTCGATGACGGTGCGTCTCATGAACGAGCGTGCACAGTCGGTGCTGACCTGTTTGAAGGCATTCAGACAGAAGACAGTGGTTCCACTGAAACTGTTTCAGAGGCTCCTGGGGCATATGCCATCCTCAGCGGTGGCCACTCCGCTCAGGTTGATGCGTATGAGACCGCTTCAGCACTGGCTCCAGACTCGAGTCCCGAGATGGGCATGGCGCCGCAAGACACATTGCGTGGCCATCACGCCGGCCTGTCACCGCCTCTTCAGCCCTTGGATCGACCTCACATTTCTACGGGCAGGTGCTCCCCTACAGCAGGTCTCCAGGTGCGTTGTGGTTACGACAGATGCCTCCAAAATGGGCTGGGGCACTGTTTGCAATGGGCACGTAGCTGCCAGCTCCTGGACGGGCCTGCGGCTACGTTGGCACATCAACTGCCTCGAGTTGTTGGCAATTCTGCTCGCCCTGCGGAAGTTTTGGCCATTGATCCAGGGCAAGCATGTGTTAGTTTGGACAGACAACACGGCAACGGTGGCATACATCAACCTTCAAGGCGGTTTACACTCCCATTGTATGTCACAACTCGCCCGCCGTCTCCTCCTCTGGAGTCAAATCAAATCAAATCACTTTATTGTCATACAGCCATATACACAAGTGCAATGGTATGTGAAATTCTTGGGTGCAGTTCCAATCAACATAGCAGTCGTGACAGTGATGAGACATATACCAATTTACAATAACATCAAATTAACACAGCACAATTTAAATATCTGATATACACATAATTACACTCAACAATATACAAATAATAACATACACTGTACAGTATACAATACGCACTATATAGATACACATTATTCAATAAAAAATATATATATATATATATAAAAAAGTATATATAGTATATATAGAATGTACAGTTTTGTACTGTATTGACATTCAGGCTGTCGGTTGATAGTAAGTTGTTAAGAGAGAATATAATATAATAATAATATCATTTATGACAGTCCGGTGTGAGATATAAGAGTAAGGGTAATAAAGTGCAGTGCTGATGTATTTTGATCGTGGGAGATCAAGAGTTCAGAAGTCTGATTGCTTGGGGGAAGAAGCTATTATGGAGTCGGCTGGTGCGGGTTCTGATGCTGCGATACTGCCTGCCTGATGGTAGCAGTGAGAACAGCCCATGGCTCGGGTGGCTGGAGTCTCTGATGATCCTCCGAGCTTTTTTAACACACCGCCTTGTATATATTTCCTGGAGGGAGGGAAGCTCACCTCCGATGATATGTCTGGCAGTTCGCACCACCCTTTGCAGTGCTTTGCGGTTGTGGGCGGTGCTATTGCCGTACCAGGCGGAGATGCAGCCAGTCAGGATGCTCTCTACAGTGCAGGTGTAGAACCGTGTGAGGATGTGGCGGTTCATTCCAAACTTCCTCAGCCGTCTCAGGAAGAAGAGGTGCTGATGAGCCTTCTTCACAACGACTTCAGTGTGGATGGACCATGTGAGTTTCCTCAGTGATGTGGACACCCAGGAACTTGAAGCTGCTGACTCTCTCCACTGGTGCTCCATTGATGGTGATGGGACTGTGTTCTCTGTCTTTTCTTCTGAAGTCCACCACAAGCTCCTTTGTCTTACTGACATTGAGGGAGAGGTTGTGCTCCTGACACCATGTGTCAGAGTGTGCACCTCCTCTCTGTAGGCTGTTTCATCATTGTCAGTGATCAGACCTACCACCGTCGTGTCATCAGCAAACTTAATTTTGTTGCCACACAGTCATGTGTGTACAGGGAATACAGTAGTGGGCTGAGAACACAGCCCTGTGGGGCTCCAGTGTTGAGGGTTAGTGATGAGGAGATGTTGCTGCCTATTCTAACCACCTGGCATCTGCTTGACAGGAAGTCCAGGATCCAGCTGCACAGCGAGCTGTTTAAACCCAGAGTCCTGAGTTTCTCATCTAGCTTGGAGGGCACTATGGTGTTGAATGCTGAGCTGTAGTCTACAAACAGCATTCTCACATAAGTGTTCTTTTTTCCAGGTGGGAGAGAGCAGTGTGTATTGTAGATGCAATGGCATCATCAGTGGAGCGGTTGTTGCGGTAAGCAAACTGCAACGGGTCAAGAGAGAGAGGCAGCACAGAGCAGATGTAATCTCTGATTAGTCTCTCAAAGCATTTGCTGATGATGGGGGTCAGAGCAACAGGATGCCAGTCATTTAAGCAAGTTATTTTTGATTGCTTTGGAACAGGCACAATGGTGGATGTTTTAAAGCATGTGGGGACTACAGACAAAGAGAGGGAAAGGTTAAAAATGTTTGTAAAAACACCAGCCAGCTGGTTCGCGCACGCTCTGATGATGCGGCCCGGGATGCCGTCTGGGCCCGCAGCTTTGCGGATATTCACCCGTCGGAAGGACCGGGTTACATCCGCTACAGAGACGGAGAGTGAACTAACCTCCGTAGCTTCGGCTGCGAGAGCTCTCTCCTCGAGGGCGGTGTTATTTCCCTCAAAACGAGCATAAAATGTATTTAGCTCATCCGGGAGAGAGGCAGCAGTGTTCATGGTGGAGTTTTTATTCCCTTTAAAGTCCGTAATGATGTTAATTCCCTGCCACATGCTTCTAGAGTTGGTAAAGTCAGCAGCACCTCAAGTCGCTGCGAGCCACTCACATCCCGGGCAACCTCAACACTGCAGCAGACGCACTGTCATGACAGGTTACCCTCAGGGGAGAGTGAAGACTCCACCCTCAGGTGGTCCAGCTGATTTGGAGTCGATTCGGGCAGGCACAGGTAGACCTGTTCGCTTCCCGAGAATCCTCCCACTGCCCGCTCTGGTACACCCTGACCGAGGCACCTCTCGGTATAGATGCAATGGCACACAGCTGGCCCTCTGGACTATGCAAATATACGTTTTCCCCAGTGAGCCTACTTGTACAGACCCTGTGCAAGACCCCCCCCCCCCCCGGCGAATTCCCCTGAGGAAGGACCTTCATTCTCAGGGACGGGGCACCATCTGGCACCCACGACCAGACATCTGGAATCTCCATGTCTTGCCCCTGGACGGGACATGGAAGACTTAAGTGGCCTACCACCCACGGCGAGGGGGTAATCACTCAGGCTAGGGCCCCCTCTGCGAGGCGCCTGTATGCCTTGAAGTGGCGTCTGTTCACTAAGTGGTGTTCTTCCTGACGCGAAGACCCCCAGAGATGCGCAGTCGGATCTGTGCTTTCCTTCCTGCAGGAGATGTTGGAAGGGCAGCTGTCCCCCTCCACCTTGAAGGTGTATGTAGCCTCTATAGTGGCACACCATGACACAGTGGACGGTAAGTCCTTAGGGAAGCACGACCTGATCATCAGGTTCCTGAGAGGTGCCAGGAGGTTGAATCCCTTCAGACCGTGCCTCATTCCCTCATGGGACCTTTCTGTAGTTCTTCAGGGTCTACGGGGAGCCCCCGTTGAGCCCCTGCAGTCAGCTGAGCTTAAGGCACTCTCTTTAAAGACTGCCCTCCTGACTGCGCTCACTTCCATCAAAATGGTAGGAGACCTGCAAGCGTTCTCTGTCAGCGAAACGTGCCTGGAGTTTGGTCTGGGCTACTCTCATGTGATCCTGAGACCCCGACCGGGCTATGTTCCCAAGGTTCCCACGACCCCTTTTAGGGATCAGGTGGTGAACATGCAAGTGCTGCCCCAGGAGGAGGCAGACACAGCCCTGACATTGCTGTGTCCGGTGCGCGCTTTACGCATCTATTTGGATCGCACGCAGAGCTTTAGAGTCTCTGAGCAGCTCTTTGTCTGCTTTGTTGGACAGCGGAAAGGAAGCGCTGTCTCCAAGCAGAGGATCACCCACTAGGTCATTGATGCCATAGCAATGGCATATCACGCTCAGGACATGCTGCCCCCGGCAGGGCTACAAGCCCATTCTACCAGGAGTGTGGTGGCTTCCTGGGCCTTGACCAGTGGTGCCTCTCTAACAGACATTTGCAGAGCAGCAGGCTGGGCAACACCCAACACCTTTGCGAGGCTCTACAATCTCCGGGTGGAACCGGTTTCATCCCGTGTAGTGGCAGGCACAAGCAGGTAAGTCCAGGACAGATGGCCACCATGAACACCTTTCACCTCCCCTGAGCTGAAGATGTGCGCTGTTGACTCCCAGTAGTGTTCACAAACTGTGTTCCCTGGATGACTTCCTCCGAGCCCTGTGGCAGACGAGTTTGCAGAGAAACTCACTTCCGGCTCAGTACATGTGCTAACTAAGCCCTGTACTGGGGTAGGTGCTCCGCATGTGTTGGTCCCCATAGGTAACCCCATGCGACATTTATCTTCCGCTAATTAGTTTCCCTGTTGGTAAACTGCATCTTCCTTGGGCAGAGGCCCCTCTGCCCCAGTCACCATGTTTGTAGAAACTCTTCCCCCGTAGGGTAGGACCTACCATGGGACTTCTCCACATGACATACTTCCGACAAAGCTCGGCAAGACCATGTTACGTATTTCCACTCAAAATACCCCCCCCCCCAGGCGGGGTGTGGTCTCCATGGTGTCTGCCCCTTGGGAGTGACACCCCCCAGACGTAGACCTGGTGGCCCCAGTCGGTTAACAAATTTCACTCTTTTTTTGGGGGGAGAGAAAAAAAAAAGAGAGGATAAGAGGCCACGACACAACATCTCATTCCCTCCATCGGGGAACGGAGGTTTCGCAAGTAACCAGGACGTTTTTACACCAAGTGCATGTGTGAAATTAAAGCTGCAACACTTTTTTTTTGTTTATAAAATAGACTGTACATTATAAATATGTTGACAAAATTCAGTATTGATGTGATTCCATCACAACTGTCACTTTGATATATCGATGTGTTATTGTTTTATAATAATAGATTGTATATATTTTATGTATAACCAAGTTATGTTGCACTAATGAATGGGTCTTTTTGCATTATCTTGAACATTGTCTAGCATTCATTTCATGTGTTATTGTAGTTTACGTTGCTGAATAATTACAGATTAACATTGTTTATGACAGTTACTGTACAGGCAAGATCAAGTTAGCTAAAATTACACAGACCAATCCTTATGGCACTATATTTCACATGCTTTGCAGTTATGTAAGTTTACCTGTCCAATAAGAAGAACACCAATTCAGGGTCGGTTTTGATCTCCAAAACCGAACGAAGGTCCCTCCAGGAATCAAATGCTCTGTCAATGTTCACTCTAGTTTTCGCTCGATCATGATCACGTTCCCACTTAGCCAGAGATTCTGTAGATAAATGTTTTTTTTTTATTTTATTTTTTTGGCTTACTCAGAATTTATTTAGGAGTCGGTGTTATGCTGGGAGCCGGATGTTTGCTGGATTCCATCTTTAAGATAATGTTACCTAGTGTTGCAGTTTGTTGACGCTGTTGAATAGCGGAAGAGAAGCACTGAGTCAAGGCTCTCGGGAGCGCGCATAAACGTCACATCCTTTGGATTTTCCCGGCAAAAGCGACCCTCTCACTTTGCATGAAAATCAGTCTACAGGCTTTAATAGGCAACCTAGGAAGTCTGGGAAGGACTCATTTTTTAAGTTGCGTTACAAGCCGTTCACACATTGGCAAAAAAAAAAAAAAAAGGCATATATTACATGAAAATTGTTACATATTGCACCTTTAAGAGAAAAAACCTCACTGAACAATAGGATATACACTTTAGAGTCATGTGTCTGAAACAGCAGTTTTGACGTCCAAAACAAGGTATTTAAGAAAAACTGTAGCAGCAAGTGAAGCAAAAAAGTGACATTGTCAAAAATGATAATACTAATAAAAAATGGCTTAAACCAGCCTAAGCTATTTTGTTGGTCTTAACTGATTTAGGCTGGTCTAGCATGTCTCCCTGCCTAACTAAGCTGGTTTTAGCTGGTTTAGGCTGGTCTTCTAGCCTTACCAGGTCGAAATCAGCAAACAGACCATACTGACAGTATATAGATAGATAGATAGATAGATAGATAGATAGATACTGTATATATACAGTATATCTACAGCACATACATCATGTAGAAAGAGCAGTGAGTTAGTATTGGAAGACTGTTTTTACTATGTGTAGCAGGAGTGAACGGGCCCTGTCTGCGCTGATACAATCAGCAGTAGAGCTGCATTTTATAACAAACAAGAGCCGCGATAAATGACGGGCTATTTACCCTGCACCGCAGACATAAACAATGGCCCTCATGGTTGTAGTCTGCTCATTTAGATATACCACCTCCATTATTTCAATTAAGGTTCAGTGCCAATGAATCCATGGTTTTCCTGCTTACCCGAATTGAGAAGGGGGATGTGGACTAATTTTTACACACACTGATAACCTTCTGCTCTGTTTTCTTGACAGACACACTGTAAGTGGAGAATGATTTCTAATTGTTGCCCAAAAGGACATGGCGGTCTGAGTCTGAAGAATGCTGCTGATCGTAAAGGGGGGCGCAGGGGTGAGCTGTCAAAGATTTCAAAGCTCAAGTACACCACAAGTTCCAAGTCTTCATGCTGTGAATTGTACTTGGAAACTCTGCTGAGCAACATAAAATAAATATTTGAACTCAATGTAACCATAAGTGTTCCGTCTTATGTATCAAAAAAAAAAGTGACCTCTGTGTCAGTTTTATAACCTCGTAATTGTATTATCAATACATTTTGTGTTAAGTATTTTCAGTTTTAACAGTTTAGTTACTATATTTTAGGGTTTTAGCAGTTTGTTCTTTTAATTTACACTCAAATTAGTAGTATTGATTCTTATTTTTACATTTTGAAATATAAACCTAAAATTGGTATTTCATCACATTCCACAAAAAAACAAACAAACAAAAAAACAGTCTCCACCATGAAGGAGCCAGTTCAACTCAACTGAATCCTTAAAGCATCTACCACTAAAGACAAGCACTCACAATTGTGTAATTGTGCAGTGACACAATAATTTCCTTTATTGCATAGACACACATTAATAATCTTTAGTTAAAACACACACACACACACACACACACACACACACACACACTCACACACACACAAAACATACTAAATTCAAAGTCCTGTTCAGTCGGCAGCCATCTTTGGAACACTCCTGGGCAGACTGGGCAGCTATTTCTAAGGATACCAGCTAATGCGCATGTACATTTTCAAGTTGATTGACAGACTATGTCTGTATCTAAAAGGTGATTGTATAATTTACCTGTAAGGCGGGACTTTCTTTTGTTCATCCGTTGGTCGTTCCATTTCTCCCATTAATTTTAATACCAATGGTCTGTCTCTGCAGAACTGTTTCTGACTAAATTCTATAAAGCCATGAGCCAGAGTTACAAGGTAATAGTATTCCAGTGTATTTGGAGCAACTTTGTATGAGGAAGTAGTGTGATTGAGTATGGCAAGTGGATGAGAGAGTTAGTTGCCACTTTGCATGGCTAAATGGTGTGTAAGCATTAACTAAATTAGATTGTAGGTTTCTGTAGTCCCGTGTATCAAAGATCATCTTGTAGAGTAATATTAAATGAATAAGCCACAACAGGCAGTGAGTTATAGTGAGTTTAATAGTAACTTGCCACATTACTATAAAATTTAATTGAAGACCAACATTGGCTCAACCAAAGTTATGAGTTTGGCCAATAAAGGGCAAAAAATGGGCAAAGTGTTCAGAACGTCTGCTCAAAAACAATTACTAGTAGCACAGAAATTGCACATTTCACCTTTAAAATTGAGTGTTTCATCTGTAGAGTCACATGACCGGCTTTTATAGGGGTGCTTTAAGGAGGAAATGCTTTTGGGAGCTGGGGTTGAAGAGTTTAATGTAGGAATGGATGAACATCTCAAACACACTCATTTCTAATGCGCTGTATGTGCTCTCTCTTTACTGGAAGTGGAAGAATCCAGCGTTGTCTTGGTGAATCAACAAATCATGCCTTTCTGGTGAATTCCATCACCAAAAATTACATTCGCAAATGTTCTCCACCTTTGTGATTTTGTAACATGTCTACACTTGTGGTCCAGTAATTTTTGCTGTGGTCTGCAAAAACAAAAAACAAAAAAATGTGTCTTTTATTGTGTAGATCTTTAGCTAATAAAATCAAATCCAGTGAGGCTGTTTGATGCCAGGATGACAACTGCTGGCCACAAATTTCCTCAGGAACTGGATATGTGAGCTGGTGTCTGATGGATGAAAGTTCAGTCACTGGTTCTGGGTTAGACAAAGGTGAGAACAACAGAGAGAAGAAACGGTCATACACCACTTCATAAACTGCTTGATTTCATGAGGAACATTTAGGTAAAGTCCCAACTCTAAACTGAGGCTTGGGGACTGTGAACTATTATTCATGTTCAGTGTAGGACCAGTTGCACAATTAACATTTGCTTTGGCCACGCAGACCCCCCCCCCCACCCCAATACATGTTTCTGTGCCTGACATCCTGTGTGCATGTGCCCTTATGTATGTTGACCTGTCTTTTGCGTGTGCTCCTTTGTCTCTGTGGGGTGCATTCCTTCACTTTAATTCCATGGCACTGGGTTGAACTCGATTCCAACAGGGTTATTTCATGATATGTATCTGTTGGCTGGTGTTTGGCCCTCTGAATAATTATCAGAACTCTGTAAATAGCAGCCGGCAGAGTTGGAACAAGGAAACAACCATGACACAATCAGCAGCATCGCTCATTTCACTAATAGCTTCCTAAAACAGCTCAGTTCGGTTTCTCTGTGATGTATTGCCGCTTCCGTTTTAGATCTCAGAACCTCAGATATGATGAATGGCAGGGAGAGGGAGAGGTTTCATACTCTGTTAATAAGACAAGTTTTCAGATGGCCCTCGATATGTCTGAGAAGCTTGTTTGGTGATGAAGTGCAGCATGTGAGGAGGCTTTCTATCAGCACTGAGGATTTATGTCCATCTCGTGTTCTCTGGTTACGTCATTTCATGCATCCCTGGTGACTGAGGATGTAATAGCAAAGGAATTTGCTTATGATAAAAGTACTTTCATATGTCCTCCCTGTGTCAAGTGCTTTGGCAATTTTGTGCTCTCTTTTAACTGCTTCCAGTGGAAACAATGGCACTTTTTATTTTGCATTTTGGCAGGGGTAAAAAAAATCTATATAAAAAAAATGCAAGGATATTGTGGCAGACAGGTCTCTTGCTCATCATAAAGGAGGAAGCAGGAACTGGGATTACAACCAAAAGACTTTTAATTCAACACAACATAAAACTGCTTTTCAGCATAACAAATCCATAACGCACACCCAGCTCCGTGTGCTCTCTCATTCTGATGACTTTTCAGTCCAACAGGCGGAATGCACACATTTAGCGGCTGTGTGCACCTCCCTCTCTATCCCGAACTGGTGTCTCTGGCTCCTCTTTATCCCTCTCCTGGCTGATTGCGTTAACTCAGCACTGGGCATCCATCCTAACGGCCCAGCCCCACCCTCCTCCTCGTCACATACCCCCAACGCCCGATTCAGGCTGGGGAACCAACCGGCCTGACTTACTCCCCCCACCCCTCCCTTCCTTGAGTGGAGGTGTTGCTTTTTCGGCTACCCTTCCACCGGCTGGTCTTCCCCGCCACCTGAGAACATGAGTAGGATGAGGGGAGGGAGAGGGGAGTGGGAAAGAGAGCGGGAGAGCCAGAGAGAGAGAGAGAGAGAGAGTGAAAAGAAAAAAAGAAGTGAAAAAGAAAGAAAAAAACTCCGGTTCCCGACCACGCCGCCATTCAATCCTCAGCCAGCTGCACAGCGGTCCTCAGCAACGGCAGGCGATGGCACTTGAACTCTCAGCCATCCCTTCCGGTAGCCTGCTGATGGACCTGTCCAGTACCACCAGATCGATCATCTCCTCAGTGTCGTGATCCTCCGTCAGCGCCAAGGGCTCTCTGACTGCGCATTTCCCTCCAATCCCGGGTTTCAGCACCTCTGTGGCAGACAGGTCTCTTGCTCATCGTAAAGGAGGAAGCAGGAACAGGGTTTACAACCAAAAGTCTTTTAATTCAACACAACATAAAACTGCTTTTCAGCATAACAAATCCATAACGCACACACAGCTCCTTCTGCTCTCTCATTCTGATGACTTTTCAGTCCAACAGGCGGAATGCACATGTTTAGCGGCTGTGTGCACCTTCCTCTCTCTCCCAAACTGGCGTCTCTGGCTCCTCTTTATCACTCTCCCGGCTGATTGCGGTAACTCAGCGCCAGGCATCCATCCTAATGGCCTGGCCCCGCCCTCCTCCCCTACAGATATATATAAAAAAGCTCAGATGTGGTGTAAAAGTTTGTATGCAAATCTAATTGTGTGTGGATTATTATAATCTTTTTGTATCCTAAGCTTGGATCTACATTGGCCGTGAAATGCAAAACAAAACAAAAAATCTAAAAACACAACAGCAAATCCAAAAACTAAATAATTCAGAAACACAACAACAAATCATAAAACACAAGGGCAAAACCGAAAACAAAAGAGCAAATCAGAAAACACAACACTAAATCCAGGAATAAACAACAGCAATTCAGTCGAAACGGAAAGGGAAAGGATTATTTCAAAATTAATTCCAAATGCTCAATTACTGAAAAATTTGAGTGTTATATAACACTTATATAACACAGAGAGCAAAAACAGAAGGCGGGAAAAGGTAGTTTTAGGTACGATGTTCATCTATGGTGTGTAAGGGACAGTCTAAAAATTCCACACACTGCGCTAAAACGCCAGTGTCCAAGCGTTCATTTAATTGAACATAATTGAACATATTCTAACATAAAAAACACTGTTTTTAAAAAAGCATTTTCACATTCTAAAGGTTTCAGTAGACTGCCAGCGTGATGGCTGGCTTTCTACATTTAAAGCCAGCTTGTCCAATTTAGTGTACAGTGTTCAATTATTTTAGAAAACAAATTGACATGACCGGCTTTTATAGGGGTGCTTTAAGGAGGAAACGCTTTTGGGAGCTGGGGTTGAAGAGTTTAATGTAGGAATGGATGAACATCTCAAACACACTCATTTCTAATGTGCTGTATGTGCTCTCTCTTTATTGGAAGCAGAAGAATCTAACGTTGTCTTGGTGAATCAATAAATCATGCCTTTCTGGTGAATTCCATCACCAGAAAATGACATTCGCAAATGTTCTCCACTTTTGTGATTTTGTAACATGTCCACACTTGTGGTTCAGTCATTTTTGCTGTGGTCTGCAAAAAGGCTTTCATTGTGTAGATCTTTAGCTAATAAAATCAAATCCAATGAGGCTATTTGGTGCCAGGATGTCAACTACTGGCCACAGATTTGAAATTTTACCAAGATATTATTTTCATATTGTAAATGTTGTTAGGCTGCTATTAGATATGCTGACTTACTCTAGGTGAGATTTTCCCAGGATGTGGAATTATACATATAAATTATACTGTATTTTTTAATTTTTTTATTAAATAATAAAAAAAACAACAACAAAAAAACAATGTAAGTTAGTCATTCACACCACTGGCAGCCTGTTACAACCTTTGTAATATAAAAATGACATTTTGATGAATTTTAGTGGTGTTTTTTCTAAAATAATTGAACACTGTATATTCAGTGTGATATATATATATAAGTCTATATATATAATTGGATATACAGTTGAAGTCAAAAGTTTACATACACCTTAGTCAAATACATTTAAACTCAGTTTAACTCTCCTGCAGCAAAGCACCCCCACAACATGATGCTGCCACCCCCATGCTTCATGGTTGGGATGGTGTTCTTCCGCTTGCAAGCCTCACCCTTTTTCCTCCAAACATAACGATGGTTATTATGGCCAAACAGTTCAATTTTTGTTTCATTAGACCAGAGGACATTTCTCCAAAAAGTAAGATCTTTGTCCCCATGTGCACTTGCAAATGTAACAATGCTGTTGGTAATGATGAAGACGATGAATAGAAGAACCCAAGTGCAATTTTATTTACATAAAGTGAGAACCAATAAACCCTAACTATAAACATGAACATAAACTTGACTTGGCTTAACATAACCTTGACTTGACTATAAACAATGACTACGTGACCAAACACAACCAAAGTTACATTCAACAATACCTGACAAGGGACAATGGAAAACATGAGGGCTTAAATACTAGACATGGGAGAACACATGACAAAGATGACCAATGAACAGACAGAACTGATAACAAGATAACAAGACAATGAACCAATGAAAACAAGACACATGAACATGGAGGGAAAACAGGACATCACATGACTAGGGAACACATGACAAGAAACAGGAACTAGAATACAAAATAAAAGACATGATATACATGAACACACACATTAAACATTACAGCAAACTGCATTCTGGCTTTTTTATGGCAGTTTTGGGCAGTGGCTTCTTCCTTGCTGAGCGCCTTTCAGTTTATGTCGATATAGGCCTCGTTTTACTGTGGATATAGATACTTGTTTACCTGATTCCTCCAGCATCTTCACAAGGTCCTTTGCTGTTGTTCTGGGATTGATTTGCAATTTTTACACCAAACTGTGTTCATCTCTAGGAGACAGAATGCGTCTCCTTCCTGAGCAGTATGATGGCTATGTGGTCCCATGGTGTTGCAAACTATACTTGCATACTATTGTTTGTATAGATGAACATGGTACCTTCAGGCATTTGGAAATTGCTCCCAAGGATGAACCAGGCTTGTGGAGGTCCACAATTTGTTTTCTGAGGTCTTGGCTGATTTCTTTTGATTTTCCCATGATGTCAAGCAAAGAGGCACTGAGTTTGAAGGTAGGCCTTAAAATATGTCCGCAGGGACACCTCCAATTCAGTACACCTCCTATCAGAAGCTAATTGGCTAATTGTCTAAAGCCTTGACATAATTTTCTGGAATTTTCCAAGTCGCTTAAAGGCACAGTTAACTTAGTGTATGTAAACTTCTGACCCACTGGAATTGTGATATAGTCAGTTAAAAGTGAAACAATCTGCCTGTAAACAATTGTTGGAAAAATTACTCCTGTCATGCACAAAGTAGATGTCCTAAATGACTTTCCAAAACTATAGTTTGCTAATATGAAATCTGTGGAGTGGTTAAAAAATGAGGTTTAATGACTTCAACCTAAGTGTATGCAAACTTCTGACTTCAACTGTATTTGGAAAATCTATCCATTGGCAGCAACCAGAACCTTTATAATTTAGATTTTATTTTTTTAAACAACAGTGCTTTTAAGTTAGAACATGCAAGTTGAATAAACTCTTGGACGCCACCAATGTTTGGGGGGGGGGGCATTCATCAAAAAAAGGTTGCGAACCACTGCCATAGATGAACATCGTACCTAAAACTAACTTTTCCCGCTCGCTGTTTTTACTCACTGTGTTAAAAATTTTCATGTTTCTGTTTTCCAAAGACAGAAAACACTCCAAATGATTTAGTTTTTCAGTCAGTGACCTTTTAGCATGGATTTTTATATAACTGTGAATCAATCCTGAAGAAAGAACTAGGTCTCATTTACATGGTACCTACCCTTTCCATTTTGACTAAATTGCTGTTGTGTTTTCTGATTTGCTGTTGTGTTTTCTAACTTGCTGATTTGTTTCTGGATTCGCTGTCGTGTTTTCTGATTTACTCTTTTGTTAGCGGATTTGCTGTTGTATTTTAATATTTGTTGTTGTGTTTTTGAATTGTTATTTTGTCTTTGGATTTGCCATTGTGTTTTTAGATTTGTTGTTTTGCATTTCACGGCCACTGTATGGATCACACTTGTGTTATTAATGTTTACTAAAATAAAACTACATATTCATGACTACAAAACTAACTAAAATATGATGACAAATTAAGTATGTTTACATTTTCTGTCATGATTCATTGTTGTTTGCCTTGTGTTTCTCCCCTGTCATCTGTTCCTCCCAGACTACACTTCTCATAATTACCTGCCCTCATCACTGCCAGCTGTCCTTGATTGTGTTCACCTGTCTTTCATTTACTCATTACCCATTGTGTATATATGTCCTGTTGTTTGCTTAGTCCTTGTCAGTTGTTATGTGTTTTGACCTCCTGTTTATTGACCTGTTCCCTTCATAGATGTTTTGCTCGTTTCTGTGTTTTTCCCCATCGTGGTTGTTTCTTTTGTTCCTGTGTTTACCCTGTTAATCTGTTCTTTGTTTATTTTATTAAATACTGTTTCGCTGCACCTAGATCCAGCTCTCGTGACTTCCTTCCTTACGATACACTCATGTTGTTCCAAACCTGTATAACTTTCTTTCTTCCATAGAACACTAAAGGACATGTAAGGGGCCATTCACATGACTTGGTTGCACTACAAACTAAGGCAGGTGTCTCGAGACATGGGTTTTTTTTTATTTATTTATTTATTTTTTTTTATAAAAGTTGAAGATGTTGAAAAAACAGTGAGATGCAGCACAATGTTCAAAGACATCTGTTTAGCGCATGTTTACATAGGAAAACAGTGCAACATATGCAAAAACGTGTTCAGTGTGACAGCCTCAGTCACCATTCACTTTCATTGTATGGAAAAAAGATGCAATTAGAAGTATATGGTGATTCTGCCTGAGTTCATATTGGAGAATGAAAGTCATGCAGGTTTGGAACAACATGAGGGTGAGTAAATAATGAAAGAAATCAAATTTTTCCCTTTAAAGTTAAAAATGGCACCAGACAGCCCTGATACATTTTCTGTAAAAAAAAAAATTAAATACAAAAATAATACAAAAAAAGAATTTAAACAAAATTAAATTAATGAAAACTTAAAAGAATGAAATGACAAAATTGCAAACAAAACAAAAACAACAACAACAACAAAAAACAAACAAACAGAGAAATTAAAACTAATTTAAAATAATTAAATCTATAATAATCCTGGATCACATACTGTACTGTAATGTGCAAATATTTGGGAAAGCCTCAAATCAAGAGTGGTGGGGCTTATTTCTCAACTTGGTTCAACCATTTTTACTACAATAAACACTAATGTGTTGTGCTGCTTAAGCAGAGCTGTTCAGTGCATTACTGTTAAAGCCTGACAGTGTCCCCTCTATCTGTACCTATCTGCACTGTGGTGGTCTTATTGGCTCACAGCTCTAAGCAGTTCAGAGGGGGTTTTGGCCCTACTGCAAGCTCTGACCGCAGTGTGGGAAAATGTCAGAATGTTATTGTAAGAACGATGAATTGCTCCTGACGCATTTGTTTATACACTCTCTCGAATAATGGGAACATTAAATATTTGGCCCTAAATAATAATAATCCATTTCCTCCCTGAAAAACGCTAATCATTTGAAAACAAAAAAACAAAAAAACAAATTGTCTGTTGAATTACTTTATTTTTGCAAGGTTGATAACAATCAGCCTGCACACCACTTTATTTGAAAACATTCCCAGTTTGTGTTCTGTATGTGTCTCCACTGGTCTCGGGACCTTTGAGCTAACATCAGCGACATGGTTTCCAGATTTGGGCCATAAATGCCAAATAACCAATGCAGTCCTTGGGGATCAGGCACTGTCAAAGATAAAGAGGCTCAAAAAGCATCTCAACAACCCAGCTGCGCTAGACAAGTCTGGCACGTTAAGTGTCTATATTTCTTCTTAACGTCTTCTCATCTTGGGTTTCTCCTGTACACTCTTTCAATGCGGCATTGATTTCCACTGGGATCATATATATATATTTTTTATGATTAAAATTTTTATTTTTATTAAAACACAGAAAAACAAAACATAAATACACAAAATCAGCTTTTAACACCCACTACCACACCTCCTCTTCCCCATCCCAAACCCCACCCCAAACCTCAACAAACACCCCTGTAGTCTTACATGAACACATATAAAGGAAAACAAAAACCAAACAACTAATAGAGAGAAAAAAGCGAACCCTTGCATCTCTAGATACAGACTTGACATTTTTTAGAATCCTAGCCCACACTCCTTCCTCCAATACCAAGTTTAAATCTTTCTCCCATAATCTCTTCAGTGAAGTTGAAGCTCCATCCCCCAGACTCTGAATTACAGGGAGTAATACACTGATGCCTAATGACCTTTTCCAAAAGCAGTTATCACCTCTCCCAAAGCATCTGCCGCTTTAGGGAGGTGTGTGCTACTCCCAAAAACAGTACAGAGCATGCAGCGCAGCTGTAAATACCTATAAAACTGAGAAAACTTTCGGAATCCCAAAATGATGACCCAAATTCTCAAAAGATCTCAACACTCCACTCTCATTCAGGTCACCGAGTGTAGTAACCCCCCTCACAATCCACTCTGACCAACGGAAAGGGAACTTGTTGATACATAATTTGGGGTTCAGCCATATGCTTGAGGCAACATTTAAATAAATGTCTGAATTAAATACTCTGGCCACTCTTGTCCAAATCATGTGCAAATGTGAAATAATGGGCTGTGACTTAACTTCTCCGGTTAATTTGATAGAAAGGCTTTGCAATGGCAAAATAGGGACAAGGACTTCCTGTTCAATAGAAAACCAGAGAGGGGCTCTTTCAGGTGGAAGCGACCAATGAGCCAAATGCCTGAGACCGAACACATAATAATAAAACAAAATCTTGGGTAGGCCTAGCCCACCTTTGTCAATCGGCCTATGTAATTTGTTGAAATGTAGTCTGGGATGTTTACCATTCCAAATGAAGGACTTCTCTACGCTATCAAATTGCTTGAAATAAGAGAGGGGGACATCTATAGGGAGTGACTGTAGCAGGTAGTTGAATTCTGGAATACAGTTAATTTTAATAACATTAACCGTCCCAATCATCGATAAATGTAATGAAGCCCACCTGTCCACATCGCTCGAAAACCATTTTATTAAAGGATCAAAATTAACTCTAACTAAATCAGACAAATTTGCTGGGAATAAAATACCCAAATACTTAATGCCCTGTTTGGTCCACTGGAAGGTGCCCGGCTGGAAGGCCGTTACTGGACAGTACGCTATCAGAACCAAAGCTTCGGAATTAGACCAATTGACTTTGTATCCTGAGAACTTGGAAAAGGAATTAATAATTCTGTGGAGGCAAGGCATAGATCTAGCAAGGTCAGAGACGAATAATAAAATATAATCTGCATAAAGCTGAAGTTTATGCGCCACACCTCCCGCCACCACCCCTGGAAAATCATCCTCCTTTCTTATTGCGGCTGCTAATGGTTCCAGGGCAAGACAGAACAATAATGGGGAAAGAGGGCAACCCTGCTGAGTGCCCCTATCCAGAGTAAAATAATCTGAAATTAAACCATTTGTTTGTACCGCCGCTACAGGGTGTCTATAAAGTAACTTAATCCAACCAATAAATGTACTCCCGAACCCATACATTTCCAAAATCTTAAAAAGATAATCCTATTCTACCATATCAAATGCCTTTTCAGCGTCAAGTGAGATGGCAGTGACCGGAGACTGATCATTCGCTACTGACCACATGATAATGATGAAATGCCTAATGTTATCAGAAGAGCTACGGCCCCAAATAAACCCCACCTGATCTATATGTATAAGAGATGTCATAACTTTACTTAATCGGTTAGCCAATATTTTTGACAACATTTTTACATCTAGCTGGATCAGGGAAATTGGATGGTAACTTTTACATTCGCTTGGATCTTTGTCCTTTTAAGAATCAGACTGATCCAGGCTTGTATCATGGTTGGGGGAAGCTTTCCATTCTTTAATGATTCTGTATAAACTTCTAACAAAAGTGGAGCAAGTTCTGTAACATAAGATCTAAAAAATTCAACTGCAAAGCCATCTGGCCCCAGAGCTTTGCCAGTAGGCAGGGCCTTAATTACCTCGTCAAGCTCCTCCAAGCTTATCTCAGAATCAAGAATTTTTTTATTTGTTTTTTGCTCAGTCGTCAATTTAGGGAGTTCTAATGGTTCCACAAAGTTTCTAATATCTTCATCAGTAGACGAAGATGTGGAACTATAAAGATCAAGATAGAATTCTTTAAAAGCATCATTAATATCAATGGCCGAGGTACATTTTTCACCACCAGCAGATTTCACTGAGGGAATGGTAGAAAAAGACTCTCTTTGTTTTATATATCTAGCCAAACGTTTTCCTGCTTTGTCCCAAGTCTCAAAGTATGACTGTCTTGTCCTGAATAACCAAAACTCCACCTTCCATGACAAAGTAGTATTATATCTGTATTTCAATCGGGTCAATTCTCTGAGGCCATCAGACGACATTTGGCGCTTCAGCTCTGCCTCTGCACTTTTAATATTTCCTTCCAGCTCCATGAGTTCTCGTGCTTTGGATTTTTTGATGAATGAGGCATACTGTATGATCCGACCCCTAAGAACCACCTTAAGTGCCTTCCAAGCCACGCCCACAGAGGATACTGAGGACCAGTTGGTCTCCATATAGAAAAAGAAATAAAAAATAATAATAATTCCTTGTTGCACTTTAATCTGTTTTGAATGCTATTCTGATGCCAGTGAAACTTTGTAATATGGCAGTTTTCATACCACTGTCTCCTTAAGATGATTCGCTTACGTGTTCCTCTTTTGTAAGTCGCTTTGGATAAAAGCGTATGCCAAATTAATAAATGTAAATGTAAATATAGACATTGATTTCAGCCTTTAACATTTGTTGGATATCAGGATTTTGCAAAAGGGATACATTAAAGTGGCAACTATATGATTTCTTTTTCTCCATATGTGGCAACACCTCTAAACTCACTGTGATCTGAGACTAAAATGTTTCCAATTGAGCAATCAACAACAGATGAAATTAGGGATTTAGATATTAAAAAATACCTATTCTAAAATAAATCTTATGGACTGATGAAAAGAATGTATAGTCCCTACCAGATGGGTTCAAAAGTCTCCAAGACCAATATTTTTACACATCCTGTGAAGCGTCAATTTTGCTCTAGGGGGCTTACACACTTTTGCTTCACTATGATCAAGGACTGAGTCCATCAATAGATTAAAGTCTCCTCCCAATATTATATCATGAGGGGTGCCAATGGTTTGCAACATCCCTTCAAGATCTATAAAAAAGCCCTGATCATCAGCATTAGGTGCGTAAATATTAGCCAAAATCAACCTTTGCCCCTGAATTTCAGCTAAAACCATAATGATTCTTTCTAATTTATCATTAATCTGTTTGAAAAATTTGAATTGTAGATGTTTATTTATCAATGTAATGACTCCCCTGCTCTTACCTGAGCCAGCACTAAAGAAAATATGTCCACCCCATATCTTCCCTACTTTTTCAGCTTCCTGTGGGGAAAGATGAGTTTCTTGAAGAAACACTATATCATATTTCTTACATTTAAGAAAAGAAATAACCTTCCTTCTTTTTATGGGGTGCCCCAACCCATTCACATTCCATGTGGAGAGAGACAATTCACTCATATTAACATTTGACATTTTGATATATTGATAAATTGTGTGTGAAAAACAAAATTATAATTCTAAATTAACCACGTGCATGACAGCACCAACCAGCATCGATCCTTCGAAACTCAAAAAGTCCATGCACGCCTACGAGAGTCCCCGTGACAGCTCTGCCATCGGATTGCTCAAGCCTGGTGTTTCTATAAAAATTTTGTGAGGCAAAATTACATAACAGAATATACTTTGTAAAACAAACTCCAGCCAATAGAAGGCATAAGCACAAAGAACAAGCAGATTCATCCACAACTATCCCAAAGGTATGTTCCTCCACAAAACAAACTCCAGCCGCTAGGCGGAACCAGCACAAAAAGTTCCTCGGATGGTCAAGTGTATATTTAACGAGTCAAGTTGACTCAGAGGCCACATAAGAAACACTCCATGATTTCCTCAGTCTATCATCTCTATAAAAGACATCGCTTGTTGTAGGCATGTAGATATTTTGCGGTCATCCTTATCACTGGCCGGGAACTTCAGTGTAAAAGCGATCTTCCGTCAATGCAAAAGTTTCTTGAAGGAGGGTTATCCCACAAAACAAACTCTAGCCACTAGGCAGAACCAACACAAAAGAAACAAAAATTGCACCCAGCTTCCTCAGACAGCCAAGAGTAAGTACAGCGAGTCAATCCACTCAAATGAGAAACACCAAATGGCTTACTCACTCCAATGTTTTTATGAAGGACAGTGCTTGCTTGGGGCATAAAAATACTTTGCGGCCATCCTTAGTATTTATACTCAGTTTGCCCGGGAACATCAGTGCAAAAGCGATCTTTCGTTGATGTAAGAGTTTCTTGCGTTCCTTGAATCGATCGTGTTTCTCTCGTCAAATTCGCAAAGTCTGGGAACAAGAAAATGTTGTGATTTTTCCAAGAAAGCTTTCCTTTGCTCCTCGCCTCACATAACACAAGATCTTTATCGGATGATCTCAGGAATTTGGCCAGGATTGATCAGGGCCTGTCTCCCTCAGCCAATCTATGAGCCGGAACCTTGTGAGCTCGCTCGATTTCCAGCTTATGGCCTGTTACATCGAGCAGACTCGGGAGGAGCTCGTCTAGGAATTTCACCATATCTCTGCCCTCCCCATGCTCAGGAATTCCAACAATTCGGATGTTATTCCTGCTTCTCCTATTCTCAAGATCTTCAAGTTTTTCAAGAACATGTACCAAATCAACTTTGGTCGCCAGCGGATTATCAGATAATTCCCTCTCCAATGACTCCACTCTTTTAACCAACTCAATTTTGTTTCCATCGCCGTAATCGATCGACGTATTACAGCGAGATCTTCTAAATCAGCAACAACTTTCGTCAGTATCACAAACATGTTGGACAGTTGATGCTGGATTTCTCCTGCCGCACCGTCCAAACCAAGTCCCTGGTCCAAAGGCCCGTCAGTGGTTTCAGCTTGAGCACGTAAGTGTCTTTTAATATCTCCAGAGCCCGAGGATTTTGAATTTTTTGTCATATTGACTTCAAAGTGCAAATATGTAGCAGGGTCATATCTCACCGGATTATAACACAAAAATAATTAAAAACTAGCAAAGTGCACAGAGCTCGTTGCTCACACGTCCACTCATCGCATGGCATCACGTTACTCCTCCACTGAGATCATATTTACAGACTGCATCTAGCTGTAGATTTTGTCTTTTGGCTTTAGACGCTAATGCTTGACAAATATAGCCATTAAATTCCTGTGAGATTTAACACTTGTGTAAAGAATGCTCTGTAAACATCTCACACATGTGGAGGTCTCCCATCTGTAAACTGCATGCTAACTCGGAGTGACAGATGACAGAGTGGTTTGCATGTTGAGATCATGGTCATTCCGTTCATTGACCTTTTTGTTTAGTCTTCACTTTTGTTTCAAGAGATTCATCCACAGGGAGGGAGATTGTGTGTTTACACATGGCTGAGCACAGGACTCATTGTGTATGTGTGCACATGTGTGTATGTATAAGAGAGAAAGTGAGAGCAGGGCTATTTAATTTGAAATCTCGAGGTTTGGCTGACAGACTGGTAGGTGTCTGATCTGACAGATGAGCAGAGTTGATGAAGCCATTTAGTGGGAGGGGTGCAGTGGAATGTCCTGAGCCTGGAGCTGTGAGCAACACTTTAATCCTTCATTCCCTCTTGCACGCTAAACATACAAATAAACAAACTTCCAACATTCCATTTTATTTAATCTGTTTAAGAATATTGTTTTAACTGGCCTTCTTCCATTTAATCTCTTTTGAAATAATGGACCAAACCTTGGCTATGTTTTCTAACATGTATAATCTGCCATTTGTGCAGTCCATTACAGCTGGTCTTTTCCTTGTTGGATTTTAAAGGGATTGTTCACCCCAAAATGTCAATCATTTATTAATTCACCATCAGGTTGTTCCAAATCCATGTTTTCTTCTTCTTTTTTTGGAACACAAAATGCACATTACATTTCACATTTTCACTGCAAATGTCGTGTCTGTAATGCTGAAATGTACCACTTTCATTTTTAGGTGAACTATCCCTTTAAAAGCTATGGTATACTCACAGCAAAGTTCTTCTTCATTCTTCGCTCAGAGCCAAAAAGAAATTCGAAACAGCTGAGCAACGGTATACTGTTTGTGAATATTCAGACACTGGCCAAGCCACTATGGGAGACGATCGTAGCATTTAAATATGAGGATGCACAAGACTACATGTAAAATTTTAACTATTGTGACATAAAACTGTGTTATCAATGACTTCATGCCTCATTCTTTTAGAAGAATTCAAATGAGATCAGTAAAATAAGCTGTTTTAACCACTCAATAATGATTTAAAGTAATATATATGCAGTAGGTAATGTGCAATTTGTCATGTTTACATTCTGCATTCATCACGCTAATGTGCTAACACGCTAGACGCTGGGGGTTGCACAGACTAGTCCACTTGTTGACTTTAATGCTCTGCCATAACGCTTTAAGCTTGATGTTGACTAGTCTCTGATCATGTGATTTTGACACTAACAACATGGCCACCTTGCAGAAAACAACAGGTGAGGAGCCCGGTGGGTCATTGCAGCAAAGCAGCAGTGGTACATCAAGTGTGTGGAAATACTTCACTAAAGATGAAGCCTGTACAACAGTCACTTGCAAAATATGCAAGTCTGTCCTAAAGTACAACAAAAGTACAAGTGCAATGCACAATCATCTGAAAAGGCATCCGCTAACACTAGGTGAGGAACGATGCAAATCATCTCGACAGCAGTCAATTAACAACTTCACCAAACGTCTTGCTGTGACAGAGAAAAGACGGCAGCAAATCACCAATTTGCTGGTGAATTTCATTGTCAAAGACATTCGACATTTAGCTTCAGTGCACGGAGAAGGTTTTAGAGAAACCTTCCACATTCGTAATGCTCCAGCAGCTGTTCGAGCAAAGGATCGCGGTGCAATCTGTGCTCACAGATGAAACCTGTCACCAAACCAGCCGTCCAAAAGTCACTCGCCATGACAGCATCACAGTGGGAGCTGCTGGAACAGCTGATTCCAGTGCTGCAACCATTGGCCAAGGCCACTGATATAATGTGTGGTGAGTTGCATGTGGGGCTGTCTTTCATCTTTCCAGTCATTTTCAACATGATCAGCACCACTCTGCATGTCGAAGCATCTGACCTGACAGCTGTACATGCCTTTAAGAACACAGTTCAACGGCAGTTGGAACATGGTTTAAACTGGAGTCCGACAATCTGACAGAATCCATCCCCGCTGTGGCCTGTATGCTCGATCCCCAATTCAAACATCTTAATTTCATCCCAGAGAGTAAAAGAGAGACCTCCCACAGACACCTGAACAGCTTGCTCCAGGATGAGGGAGAGCCGCTTGCAGCAAAAGGTGGGTCTGCTGAATGAAACTGCGCTAGCATAATTGATTTTAAATGCTGATCTGTTGTTGTTGTTATAATACACGCAGGTGTGGTGAATTTATAGCCTAAATCATTTTCATCCTAGGTGAGGATGTACACAGCGAGGACACAGTTGATAACAAAGGTAAGCCAGTAACTGGGAAAAAGGCCCAACTTGAGCAAGATTTTGAGCAGCTTTTTGGGCCACACTATCACAGTGGGAGGAAAATGGGACACCACTCCACAGCAGCTGAAGAAGTCCATGAATGTTTATTAACAACACCACATATTCCCACCATGGAGAACCCCCTGCAGTGGTGGGCCCGCAACCAGGACAAATTTCCATGTCTGGCCAAGCTTTGCAAAAGCTACTTGGCTGTCCCAGCTACCAGCACCCCAAGCGAGATAATTTTTTCACTGGCTGGGAATACCATCACCCGACAGCGGGCAAGCCTCCATCCAGCCAACGTCGATGCCCTCATCTTCTTATACGCAAACCAGGATCGAAAAGCTGTGACTGAGCAGGACTGTGACAGTGAGTAGGCTTACAGCCTAGATCTTTCGTGAGTGTCATTATTATGTTATGCCGACATGCATCAATAATTTTTCTTTTGCACTAAAATGGGAGTTAGTGTTATTGTTGCATTGTTACCATTAAGTTGAAACACGTTATGAGCTGTCTGTCAGCATCGTGGCATATTGCAAGCATTCCCATCTCTTGTGTGGGAATAGTCAACGTCGACTCGACTTTAATCACATAACTATCGACTTAAAAAAATCTGAGGTAGTTCAACCCCTACTAGATGCAGCAAAAATATTCAAGTGCCTACAAAGCTGTTTATACCATATGAATTAGGCTGTTCCGACAGGTTTTGACATTTTGAGGACAAGTTTGAAATGAATATCCACAATGTAATGCACTCAAATATAAAAGGCACACAATGCAAATAGAGGGTTTCTGAGCCTAATCTTAGGGTGCAGTGTGGCCACGTTACCTTAAGGACTGAGCCCTTCGCACTATGAATGGAACACTTGATTAAGAACAATTTAGCTCTTGATAAAACTCAAGATGTCAGTAAATAAGCATCATTATTTAAGTGTGTAATTTCTGCTCCATTGGTTTAGGCAATGTTGCTGTGTCAGGCTTAGGTGTTTCCTGTACAACAACATAACTCACTGCTTCTCCGTTATAGTATGATGCATCCTTGGAGAAATTAACTAGCTAGTCACGACTATTTCCCAAAACCGTCATAACCATGTCGCACATCCATCATTTCAACCATGTTGGTTCAACAACTTAGAGCCATTGTTAATGGCGTTACATAAGGAAATATGCTTGTAACCACAGTTGGAGACTTGTAGTTCTATCAGGAAGACTTGCAGACTTGAGTGAAATTTAAGATGATATTTATTTTATGAATATAAAACAGAAATGTAATGTCTCTCTTTGGTGTAAGCCCCGTCTGGTGGTCCGAAGAATTTGTACTCGGAACTGTCATATCCTGCCGGAGATAGGAGGCAGGGGCGAGGAGCCTACCCCCGTGAAGGACGGGACTCAACTGGTGGTGGTGGGGTGGTGGAGGTTGCGGTGTTAGCGCACTGAAATGCAATGTGATAGATTGTGAGCAGACTTATAAGGCATTCGCTTACATGTGATTGGCTAGGAGTTACCTAGCTAATGGTGCGATGATGTACAGCTGCTAGTCTTCCCGCTAGAACTACGCTGCGCTTACATTTCTATCAGGAAGACAGCTGCTAATCTTCCTGCTAGAACTATGCTGCGCTTACATTTCTATCAGGAAGACTGCAGACTTGAGTTTAAGATGACATTTATTTGATGAATATAAAACAGAAATGTAATGTCTCTCTTTGGGTAAGCCCCGTCTGGCGGTCCGAAGAAGTTGTACTCAGAACCGTCATATCCTGCCGGAGATAGGAGGCAGCTGCTAGTCTTCCTGCTAGAACTACGCTGCACTTACATTTCCAACCACACAACTTTGCAATTCTGTTTGAGAATGTTCATTGAAACTGTTGTTTTAAAAATGATTGAACATGCGAGTTCACTAACAATGCTTTTAAGAATCACCCCTGGTTGGGATGCTCAAACAAACAAGGCAATGTTTTGTAAGCACCACATAGTCAAATATTTTATGCTTTTCAGGGAAATTAACCTAATGTATTACTTAAAGTGTGTTTTTGTATGAAGCTGGTATAATAAAAAGTACATTAAAATTAGAAACATATAGCTTTAAAGTAAAACAATTAATAAAATCAGTAAATAAGAGTGTTGTAGTAACAATAATAATCTCATATTAAAATAATACAAGCCTACAATGCATACATTTTTAGATTTCATGCTATTTTGCTATGCAATTTCATTTGTTTCAATGATTTCAACTACATAATAGTTGTGCCAGTAAAGTTTCCACTAAGGAATCAGACCTGTCACTAATCACCCTTAACAGATACACTGTACATCCATGATTTTTTTTCTAAGAAATAAGATTTTTGGCTACTAAGCAAAGAGAGAAACAAAACTCACAGCTGTGCTGTCAGGTTTGAATCATCCATATTCATGGTATTGAAAAGCTCTTTGGCTGCCAGTCTTGCTTGGCTCAGATTGCATTACTGTAAGTAATTTTTTTCCTTTCTAACCCTCTCCCTCAGGTGAAAGTCGGGGGTGATATAGACTTTGTACTCAGTGTCTCCTCGGTTGCAAGCTACATTTAGAGGGTTAGAGTGAAGACATGCAGTAATAGTCCAGGATTGTGAATAATAGTTCTTGGGGTTCCAGCTTGTGAGTTTGCCAGCATTTCCTCAACACCATCTCCCTCCCCTTACTTGAAGCAGTCAACATGATTTCTGTGGAGTAAGCACAGTAAATCATAGATGATTAACTCAGCACCAGCCTCCTGTTGAATGAGTCATTGCATACTAATTTAAGGATGAGGAGAGGGTGTGTTATGTTGTTTCATTTCTCAGTGCCTGTAAAGGACTGAATATTACATAAAACGTTCAGGTAACAATTTATAATAATGGTCAGTCATTAATAGGTATCTATGCAAGAATTAATGCAGGACAAAGTAGTAGTACTACATTAACACTTTAGTTACTACTGTTAACTAATATGAAAACACGATTAACTAATCAGTAAGTAATAGCGAACGAATGACTGAGGTAGTTCACTCTTAGGCAATAAATAATTACTGAATTGAGAGCTATTAACTATGGCTTATTAAAAAATAACTATTAATTAATTACTAATCACAACATTAACGTGTCTAAAATGTGAATGATTATGTTTTTATTGTGAACAAGATCATGAAATGTGCCTTCAGAGAAACATGCGCCTCAGGTGTGTTCTTTGCGGGAATTAATTTATGAACGTAACAGCTCTCTGAATCATGGCTACAGTGTCTGGTAGAGTATCATAGTGAAGGATGTAATCACATATTCAGGATTGATGGGGACCAAATGTAATAATGTAATAATTAACCATGGAAAAAGTAGTGGATCAGTAGACCAATATTATAAATATTGGGGAAGACATGTCCCCCTCAATGTCTATGGTGGTTACGGCCATGATCATAGTCAGCTTACCTTACAGAAATATAGGGATGTATGTACCCAACCTGTGTATTCCTTATATATCTCTTCTGTTCATTACAAATTATTAACTTCGGCATGTTTGATATTGCTGAAGATCTTTTTTTAAATAATTTTGGCAACCCATAAATAGAGTCAAGTGTTAAATAAACATGAAGGAATTACTAAATAACCTATCTAGACCATTATTTTAAAGTGAGGGTCATGACAGCGCATTATTAATTAATGAGATTTTACTGTTTCCTTCCTTGGTACATTATTATAAAGTGACAACACATTATAAACCATTAATAGTGGTAGTTACTTGTCAGTTAGTAATGAATACTCAAGTGTTTGTTCCTACATTTTATTCATTTAATCAAACAGATAGTTAACAAACATTCACAGACATTTAAAAAATGTAATTATGAATCTCTGAAATAATTTAACATAATTGCATAAGCTCCAAACCTTTAGCAGGATAATGCTTTTAATGGCTGGTGCTCATGGTTACAGCATGTTTTAAAAGTCTTATCTCTTAGCATGAAGTAAAATAATAAAATTATGTGTCTAAAGGACAAGTGTGTTGATCTCCGCAAGACTTCAACAGAAAACGGAGAGAAAACTGGCGTTAAGCTATGAGGCCGATTCCACAAGTGTACTTCTGCCCTAAACAGTCCACTCTGTAAATACGTACAGTTTTTATAAAATTAATTTTACATGTTACCTCCTTTGCCTATGTTCGGTCTGAACAGAACAGAATTAAAGTTTACCGCGTGCAGGCGGAGCGACGGGAGGAGCAAAATCGCACTCGCTCTTCTTTCAGTTTCAGCATGAGTATTGAATATGGCGAACCCTGATTGGATTAGTAACTTGATGGATGTGACATTCATTATTTTTTTCATTGGAGCCATTAAGTTACTCAGAGTTTTTCTTTTTAAATGCACTTCACATAAAATTAAAAACTTGTAAGATTACAGAATCTATGACAAAAAATTCATTGTAAAATTATTTTGTAAAAATGTTTAAAAAAAAATTGGTGTATATTCATTAATTAATAATGTTACCATAAATTCATAAATTCATCATAAATTAATTTCCACAAAGAACAGACGTGAGGCGCATGTTTCTTTGAAGGCACATTTCATGATCTTGTTCACAAAAAAGACATAATCATTCACATTTTAGACACGTTAATGTTGTGATTAGTAATTAATTAGTAGTTATATTAAATTAGCTATAGTTAGTTAATAGTTCTCAATTAGGCAAATCAAATTCAGTAATTATTGATTACCTAACAGTGAACTACCACAGTCATCAGTTTACTATTACTTACTGATTGGTTAATCATCTCCATATTAGTTAAAGTTGCACTCAGCGATTCCTGAGAAACACTATCGATATTCGAACTCAACTGCCAAAACAAACACACCCCTCTCTTCAGTGCTCCTTTGGAAGGTCCGACCCCCCACCAGCTCCAGACACCCACAACTCTCCTGCTACTAAATCTAACATCACAACAACAGCATATATGGGTTCTGTGAAGCATAGCAATATTTATTTTACCCACCTATTGAGAAGTAAAAGAGCAACTTCTGCATCCGTCTTCAAGCCTTTTACCTCTCGGAGGTCTCTCCACCGCTGAAAAGCCTCGCCGATGTTGACGCGGCTCCTAGCCTTCGACTTATCATAATCGTTTTTTAGGATTAAAAAAGCCATTTGTCCTCCTTAGAGTTTAGAAAGTTCACATCAGCCAGATTTGCCATCGCTCCTCTAATGAATTTCCCTCTCGCTCTGCCCCTACCCCCCATCCTGTGCAAGTGCAAGAACCACCCCTGTTGCTGATTGGCTGGAGTAGTGTTGTGTGGATCGGTCCGATCCACTTTGTTTTTGTCCCATTTATAGAGCCAGGGCTGTGTACAAATACTAGATTTTTTTTCAGCCCACCCACAGAACGGACAGCTAGCAGACTGTGAGGAGATATTTGCAGAATCTGACAAAAAGTGTATTGGATTAGAATTACTGAGTGCACCTTTAATAGTAGTAAGTAAAGCGTTAATATAGTACTACTAATTTGCCCTGCATTAAGTCCTGCATAGTAATGACGGACCATTATTATAAAGTGTTATCATCGTTTACATCCATGAATGTTTATGTGCAGAGAATGGCAGTCTAGAGGGAGTTTTACCCTTGGAAAGGTGTCAGTTTAAGTTTTTTCCCTCTGACCACCAACACAACAAAGCATACATATTTTAATTGATGGTTCTTGGGATTTGTTAAACCTCGTTTCCTATTTAATTGTAATGATATCCTTTGCACTTGTTTGCCCTCTCTCTCTCTCTTTCACTGTTAATGGAGTTCAGGCAAGACCTAGGTGGGTCCTTCTGTTTCATGACATATTTTGAAAGTATGGGCTTTGCTTTGTGTTAAATGCCATAAAAGAGCACATGTATACTCTTTCACGCACTTCCTAGACAGTGTCAACTGTGTCAAAAGAAACTCAATATACAGAGGCTTAGTTTGAAGTGGTCATGTGATCAAACTTGTGTTTTTCTTTGAGTTGTGACAACATGTGTCTATGGCTAAATTTGTCATTGGACACTTTAAATTGTGCACATCAACATACAAATGGAATAAAACTCTATTGGTGAAATAAAGATGAATGGATTGTGTATCAGTGATCAGTTCTCTCTCTCTCTCTCTCTCTCTCTCTCTCTCTCTCTCTCTCTCTCTTTTTTTTTTTTTTAGAATGGAGTACATTTTAATTGGCACCTGCTGTGGTGTTGCTTGCAGTTGTGTGTTACCCCTCAGGGCAGAGGTACCATCTGATACTGGCCCAGATTCAATATTAAATTGAACCAGCCACTTCTTCTGTTTCCTAAAATGTACACCCTTATTCTAAAAAGGATCACTGTCCAAAGGCAGTAAGAAGCTCTGGCTGAGTTTCTTTTTGTTTGTGCCATTTATTCAGATAACAAAAGATGCAGAACGCTGAAAGTGAGGTGGATTAAGTGGATAAGACACATTGTTGGACTGAGTTACTCATGGCTTCACTGTTTGACTATGTTCTGTTGAAACTTTGATTTACTGGCCACAAAAACTAGTCTGTGAGAGCGAACAAATAAAAAAGGGGCTTTAATGTGAGTGCTCTGTATATTTGTGTGACCCTTCTACAATGTTATGTTAATCTTAAAATAGCTCATAAAATAAGATGGCCATATAAATATTATAAAGGTTATAAAAGTGAAAGCTTTCGAGTTTAGGAGAGTGTACAATGGTATACTGAATTTTTTTCTTGAGTACCTAAAAAGGCAGTTTTTTGGGCAAAGTTATTTTTGCCTGTGTGTCATGTGAAAACATCAAACTCCACACAGGGATCTATGTGTGCTTTCAATTTAGATTTGTTTTTTAGTTTTTTAGTGTTTTCTAATTTGCTTATTTTTTTTTTTTTTTTCAGTATTTTCAGTATTTATTTTAGTTGTTGTATTTTAATGCTGCCAGTTAAAGTGTTAGAAGGATAGTTCACCCAAAAGTGAAAAAAAGTTCTGTCAACATTTACTCACCCTCATGTCACTCCAAATCTGTATGAATTTCATTCTTCAGTGGAACCCAAAAGAAGATATTTTGAAAAAATATCTCAGTGTTTTTTTTTTGTTTTTTTTTTTGTCCATACAATGAAAGTCAGTAGGGTCCAGTGTTGTTTTGGACCACATCGACTTTCATTGTGTGGACAAAAACAGTTGAAACTTTCTTCAAAATAGCCTCTTTTGTGTTCCACTGAAGAAAGAAAGTCATACAGGTTTGGGGGCGACATGAGGGTGAGTAAATGGTGACATAATGTTAATTTTTGGGTGAACTATCCCTTTAACTGATATAATTTAAATATGTTTGACAGCATTAAATTTCTCTATTTCTCTTTATAATTGTCTGCTGTTATCTCAATGTAGTTTCATTTTCATGTTTAATGAAGGCACGTTTTAAAGGTTTAAAATTTTGTAATGCACTGTACTGTGAATCAAAAACTTGTTAATCTGTGTCATTTGTATGTTTACCTTAGAGTCCTTAAAATGTATTTAGATTCAGTTTTTACAATTATGTTGTGCATATATTTTAATTTCAGTACATCTTGCAGCAAAAATAGCCATAGAGGCTGGCATGCCATTAAAATCAGACAAAGAAGCAAAATAATTCAGTAAACAGAAATGTTTTCATTTAGCTTTGTTTTAGTTTATATTAATGGTAATAACATTGGCTCCACAGTGATGACAATCCATCTTATCTGCTATGCTGTCCTTTCAATTGTACTGCTATCTCACATTGAATAGCAAAAAAGGGTGGGGAGGTGGGGGATTATTCATTCCATTACATCCCCAGTCTTCTATGAATTTGCCTCTTAGGATGTTGAACTGCTCCTTGGAAGCAACTCTATGAATCCTAGCCCTGTACAGAGCAGCTGTGCTGAGGCAGTGTGCGCGTGAGATCTCTGCTCCCTGTGATGCGGATTCATCACTTGTCGGCATTCGCAGATGGACTTTGAGGATGAATCCCATCTGTGTCTATTTGCCTGTAAGACCTTACTGTGCATTTATAGAGTAATTCTGTTAATCTGAATGTAATACTATCATGGGACATAAAGGTTTAGGTCCTTAAAATGAACCTAAATTCTTTCAGGTATGGTTGTACCACAGTCCCACAGGATTATTATGACTTATAGGGTGCCATGGAATGGACCCATTAATACAGGTCATACTGGGAACATATGTATGAGGGTTATACCTCTTTGGTTTTGACAGAGAGAGGAGGCCCTGCCGCTAGAAGCATGCACTGGTTTAGTGTTTAGGTGTCGTGGGATAGTTTCCAGGTCAAGGAATTTTTCATTGCTGCCAGACCCATTTAGGTATCAAAACTGCCTGACAGACCTATTCTGAAGGAATGGAATAGATTTAGTGTGCTCCGCCCAAGCAAGCAATCGAAATCAAACAAAGAAGAGCGAGCTGCATCAATGGTAGCCTACTATCGCTTTCTGTCTATTCCTTTCCACCCCTCTGAATTGCCAAGGATCTCACTACAAACAACTTGTTACCTGACACACTTTGGTCATCAGCCAAAAAAATTGTGTTTTGGAGGAACAATAGGATGATTCACAGAAAATTATATCTATAGTTTGGTGTGTCTTATATTCCATCACCCAGAGTTTGCAGTCTGCTATTTTTGATCTCACAATAACAGCACACAGCCCTTCCTACATGCTATTTGTTGATTCTGTTCCGAGGAGCTATTCAGACCTAGTCCATGCAACAGGGCTACTTCCTCTTCAGTGTATCAATTTTCAGGTTATATGTCTTGTTTTGTACTGTCTTTTTATTGCAGAAGGTCAATGGCTTTTGGAACAGACCTGCGTGTGTGCGTATGGTTACCGAGACATGGTGGCAATGACTCGTTTCAGTTGTCTATTTCTTGTTCTCTCTCTCTCAAAACAGGGTCACATGTCTGCCCCTGGGGAGGAAGCACCTTTCATGGCATCAGCCAGGTAGTGTGAAGGATTAGGTCTGTTTTTCCCCTGCTGCTGAAACCAGCCACAAATAAGCAGGCTGTGTTCCCAAGGGATGCTTAGAAGCACGCTCTGCGGCTGCTTGTTTTGCAAGCATATTATATTCCAAGATGGTTTTCATTTGATGGCACATGAGTTTGTGTGAGGGTCATTCATATTTCACATTTTATGTTAATAGTCATGCAATTTCCAGTGTTGGGTTAAGTTACTCAAAGTAATCTACTACAGATTATTAATTACTTCTCAGAAATTTTAATCACATTACTTTACTCTTTACTCAATGGAAAAGTAATCACATTACTGATATGTGAAACTGAAAATGAGAATTCTGTCATAATTTACTCTAATGTCATTCTCAACACATAGGCCTTGATTTACTAAAGGTTTGCATGTATAAAAACATGTGCAAACTTGATAGCACATGCAAAAAAGATCTGAGCTGGTCTACTAATGTAGTCTTCTGAGGACTGCGTCCTTCAGATGCATCTTGGCAATTTTTGCTTGTTTCCCTGAAATGAATATGCAATTTAAAATTGTGCCTCTATATCTGCAAAATATAGACAGGTGTTCATGCAAATGAATCAAATTTATTTATAAAGCCTGAATGTCATTTCAGAAATGGAAACTGCGAGAGCAAATTAAATCAAACCTGTGGCTTTTTAAATTGCAATTAGTGTCTGTGTATAAATAGTCAATGAGTTTGTTAGCTCTCACATGGGTGCACTGAGCAGGATAGATACTGAGCCATGAGGAGCAGAAAAGAACTGTCAAAAGACCTGCATAACAAGGTAATGGAACTTTATAAAGATGGAAAAGGATATAAAAAAGATATCCAAAGCCATGAAAATGCCAGTCAGTACTCTTCAATCACTTATTAAGAAGTGGAAAATTCGGGGATCTCTTGATACCAAGCCAAGGTCAGGCAGACTAAGAAAGATTTCAGACACAACTGCCAGAAGAATTGTTCAGGATACAAAGAAAAACCCACAGGTAACCTCAGGAGAAATACAGGCTGCTCTGGAAAAAGACGGTGTGGTTGTTTCAAGGAGCACAATACGACGATACTTGACCAAAAATGAGCTGCATGGTCGAGTTGCAAGAAAGAGGCCTTTACTGCGCCAATGCCACAAAAAACCCTGGTTACAATATGCCCGACAACACCTTGACACGCCTCGCAGCTTCTGGCACACTATAATTTGGAGTGACGAGACCAAAATAGAGCTTTATGGTCACAACCATAAGCGCTATGTTTGGAGAGGGGTCAACAAGGTCTATAGTATAAAGAATACCATCCCCACTGTGAAGCATGGTGGTGGCTCACTGATGTTTTGGGGTGGGGTGTGTGAGCTCTAAAGGCACGGGGAATCTTGTGAAAATTGATGGCAAGATGAATGCAGCATGTTATCAGAAAATACTGGTGGACAATTTGCATTCTTCCGTACGAAAGCTGCGCATGGGATGCTCTTGGACGTTCCAGCACGACAATGACCCTAAGCACAAGGCCAAGTTGACCCTCCAGTGGTTAAAGCAGAAAAAGGTGAAGGTTCTGGAGTGGCCATCACAGTCTCCTGACCTTAATATCATCGAGCCACTCTGGGGAGACCAAAGATTTTGCCTGACCTGGAGGCATTTTGCCAAGACGAATGGGCAGCTATAACTCCTGCAAGAATTTGGGGCCTCATAGACAACTATTAAAAAAGACTGCATGCTGACATTGATGCTAAAGGGGGCAATACACAGTATTAAGAACTACGGGTATGCAGACTTTTGAACAGGGGTCATTTCATTTTTTTCATTGTTGCCATGTTTTGTTTTATGATTGTGCCATTCTGTTATAACCTACAGTTGAATATGAATCCTATAAGAAATAAAAGAAATGTGTTTTGCCTGCTCACTCATGTTTTCTTTAAAAATGGTACATATATAACCAATTCTCCAAGGGTATGCAAACTTTTGAGCACAACTGTATTCATGACAACATCTCTTTTTGTATTCTGCATAAGAAAGAAATTCTTACTGGTTTGGAACGTCATGAGGCTAAAATTATGTAAATTATGATGAATTTCCATTTTCAGGTGAACTATGTTTGGCTAAAAGAACACAGTAACTACTTAATTTGTATTCGCATTACACTCAGCACTAGAAATGTCAGCCCAGTTGCATTGAGGGTTATTTTGGCCTTTACTTTAATCAGATGCAGTGCCCTTTATTGGGACAGATGCCTGTGTCACACAGAATGGCTCAGAGAATGTCCCTCTCCCAGCAACCCAGTGCAAACTTTTGCCACTCTGCCTCCGCCATCCTCCTCTGTATTTGACCTGAGCTCTGTCTGTGCTGCAAGAGATCCCGGGCCTGAGAAATTAAAACTGCCTTTTCATGAGACCACTCACAGGCACCAAATTAAACATCTCACATTCCAACTGTGGGGTGCAAACATTGAACATACACACTCACGAACACACA
Source organism: Myxocyprinus asiaticus (assembly GCF_019703515.2). Taxonomy (NCBI): domain Eukaryota; kingdom Metazoa; phylum Chordata; class Actinopteri; order Cypriniformes; family Catostomidae; genus Myxocyprinus; species Myxocyprinus asiaticus. The sequence goes on from NC_059379.1 coordinate 17,047,194, forward strand.
TCTATAACACATTACGCTATCATGAAATTTTGTTCTCAGAGCTTTGATGCTGTGAGGGTTGCTTCTATGAGATGACTCTATCTCACCACATCAATAGTACATATTTTCCTTTGAAAGTTGATCAAAAGGGAAATAAAACCACACTTTTGTCTCAGGAATTGCTTAATGTTATTCATTAATCAGACAGAATGTGAGGGGAAAGGGATTTTTTCTTGTCCACAAGTTTTTTTGGTTCAGTTTTTTTTAACAACACAATAAAAACACATCTTATTTCAACAATGGCAAAGTAAACTAGTACTTTCTTTGACATTGCTTGGTTTCAATTTTTTTTTTTTTTATCCCCTTTTCCCAAATTCAAGTAAGAAGACTACCACCAGTGGGTGATATATTAGGAAAAATAGAACAATCAATACCTGTAACTAAACCTAAACTTCTCAATTAGAGGAACATGGACTTTCTCCAACACAAATAATAGCTTAATGGGTAATTGATCTCGGTTGCTACACTGAATACAGTTTCATAACCTGCAGCATATGGGTTTGTTTTAGCTGATGTTTACTGCAAGTTGTGTCTGAGAGCATCAATTATAAAGCACTTGTTCTATGTTTCTTATACTTTATCCTGTTCTCACCACCATGCTGCTAGTTTTCCACTCATGCATTTCGGTTCAAATCAACACCTCATCCCAAGGGATTCATTGTGGCCTCCTCCCAGGTCTTTTTTCCAAAGCTCAGCAACACTGCACTTCTTCTCAGGAGGCTTTGTCATGCAGGTGGTACACAGAACTCAACCAAAGTGTAGGCTTGCAAATATGCAGAATTTGAGTAATATAGATCTCACTTCTTGGTCAATGTTTGGTGAGTTCAGGACTTGTCTGAAAGATGTGTGTTTAGTATGGATACATTGTTCTCCTATGGACTGAAACAGCTTTGGACAGGGAACGTTCAGCTAATGTTTTGCTAACAATATGTAAAGTTTAGAAACAAACATTAAAATCACGTTCTTGTGCTGTTATTAGTATGCGGCAAAAGCTGGCACAATTTTAGAAGAAAATGTTTTTCATGCAACATTGTTTGTACATCCTTTAAACAAAATTTTGTAAAATGTATCTGACTGTGAAAAATGATGAAGAAATTGACATTTGTTTTTTTTAGAAAGTTGTGCTGACCTAATGTAACAGGTTCACAGTTAGGTGAAAGGAGGAAGCGGGAGATGGCAAATACAACTCAAAAGGTATATTTATTTTAGAACTCAAAATCACGCTTTTCCGTGGCAACAGTTAAATTCAAAATCAGGCTTTCCATCGGCAATGATTCAGCACAGTCTCTGAGTGTGTGTGGGTAGCTCTTTCCCCTCACTGGCGTCTGGCTTGCCCTTAAATCTGTCTTCAACTCACTGCAATGACAGACAGCTGTTAGAGAAAATCATTGACAGGTGATGATCCTTACCGTTCTCATCTCCTGATCTTGCTCTCCATTCACAAGCCAGTGCTCGACCACGCCCCCACCACCACTCCTAAATAACGTTCTACTCACTTTAAAGGAAAACTTAACATTTATACATTCCAACAACTAGGGTTGGAAAAAGAGAACCGGTTCTTATTCAGAATGGGTTCCATAAATAAATAAATAAACCGCTACTAAATCAGCTTCACAAAACATTCAGCGTGACCAGTGTAGTCCAATTCCTAAACAAATGACTCTTATGAGCCGGTTCTTTCAAATCTACAGCACAACGAGTGTAGTCAGATTTACAAAAAAAAAAAAAGGCTCAATTATGAATCGGTTCTCACTGCAAAACATGCAGGGCTACTTCTAGAAAAAATTACTCTTATCAGCTGATTCTTTCTAGTGAAAAAAAAATTCTTACTGAACTGCAAGTCATTCTTTTCATAATGTCCAACTCAAAATGAACCACGAACTGTTACTGTGTTATGTGTACGAAATGCTTGTGAGATTTAAATCAGAGTAGGTTAATTACTGGATTGATATTGATATGACATTGCGTATTTAAAGATAATTAATTAGTGGTATTTTATAAAAAAAATTATTAATTAATTAAATATCTTAATTAAAAAGTCTGTATAAACATTTGCAAGAATATGTTCTGTTAACATATAAAACCATCAATGGGCAGTGAATCCAATAATAATATTTTTAGTATTTCCAAATAGTTCTTCCTCAAAAGTACTAAAAGTATCGATAATGGAACCGCTAAGGAACCAGTGTCGTTAGGAGGAATCGGAATTATAACCAGAATCGTTGAATTCCTTAGGTTTTCCCACCCCTACCCACCACCACCATCACAATGTAGTGTTTAGAAGAAAGAAAAGAAGAAAATAAATGTGTTAGCTGAGAAATGCCTTGAATGCATTCTGAGGATAGAGCATGTTGGCTAAACAGAGAAGCATCTTGTCTTGCATGGGCACTTTCAAAGACTGAGCACAGTAAATGTCACCCAACCAAGTCTGTAGGTGCAAACCCCTTTAAAACGGCTTGTTTGGCATGACAAGTTCCCTGGCTTAAAAAACATAACAAAACAGAACTTTAAAGACTTTTTATAAATTGCTGGTTTTCACACAATCCCCAGCGATTTTATGCTTTAAGTATTTCTAGCTGCCAGTGTTGTTTCTAGCTGACTCGAGTTCTGTTTATCCCCTCAGTTTGAATTGGTGTTAAATAACATTGTTTATGTGCAAAATTGCATGAACTGCCATTAGCTGCCTGTAAACAGCAGGCTTCAGACATAGTGATTATTCAAATTAAATTCAAACATGATGAATGCAGTAGCATTGCCAAGAAATAACAGTAGTCGGATGGGAAACCATGTGCAGGCATATTTAAAAAACAAAACTTGTCTGAGGATTAATGCAATTCTCTTCATCAGCAAATCATTTTGACATGTCAGTGCTCTCTGTGATTTACTATGTGGTACCACTTTTACCTACATTAAAAATACAGGATATTTCGCATCTCCCATAAGCACTTTTGGATCCTGCAGAACACATATCCTCCCTCTCTCCACTGGGCATCAAACTCAAATAAATTCCAGCATGTTTTGATGTTTGCTAAGACTGTAAATGATGTACTGAACAGTAATGCCTGTTATGCAAACACTTCAGAAATTGTGATGATTCAACAGCAGGTCTTGAAAACCTAGTCACCCTATTTCTTGCTTAGGTCTAATGATAGTTGCTTGAGATGTAGACCTGCTTCAGATCAGATTATCCTTGATAATAGATACAGTTACTAATTTGGGCGAGCATTTTAAACATGTCTCTAATTAAGCTTTAAAACAACTGATAATAGAACTGAAGCTTCTTCCAGAGTTGAGTCATGTTATAATTATTCAGACGAAAAACCTGATGCTGTAGTGTTACACAATAGCCTCAGATGGATTAGATGTTATGCGATATGCAAGCTCTTTGGGGTTAGCTTTAAATGAAAATACAGCTTGGACTGATTAACCATATGTACCTATTCTAGTAAAACCCTCTACTTCAGTATCAAACGTCGTAATTTTTATGTCTCAAAGAGAGACATGACACTAAATGCCTTAGCTATATGATGTTCCGCAAGTCTGTGTCATGTGTGGAGGACTACATTAATATTCAAGGACTTTTATTCTGAAATTGTGCTTTGTGAAACTGTGGTGCTTAAGAGACTGGAAGAGAAGGAGACCAGAAGAGAGGGAGACCAGAAGAGAGGTTGAAGATGAAAAAAACGTGGTTGAAGCATGCGGTGAGAGTGGAGAGCACTCAAAGTGAAAGGAACCCGTTTTCCCATGTTTTCTATGGACAGTGCTGACAAGTGATGATGGGAGCTGTTGAGAAGCTAGACCAAGCTTGTGTTGTCAAGTGTTTTCGCTGTCGTAAAGACTGGGGCAGTGAAAGTTAACCAATGTGTGTCGCGGAAGATGGTGAAAAGTCCGTGATGATTCAGAACAAACGTGTTTTGCTGAGGATGGTGAAAAGTGCCGTTGTGACTCCAAGTATATGCAACTGATGTGAGTTTTTCTGAAGTTTTTGTCTCTCTTTTGAGTGAAACTGAGTGACTGTATCTTTGAGCTTAACTGCCATTGACATCTGGAAGAAAATATATGGACATTATTTCGTCAAAGCTGACCTGAGTTGAGTTTTTGTCTGCCGCTGATGCAGTGAAATACTTTTCATCAGAGATATAAGTGAGTGATTTTTGATACATAGACGTTTTTGAGTACTAATCTCCCTGAAGAAAGCGTGCTGAAATAAAATTTCTACTTTTTCAGGTTTTTGTCATTGTCCATGTGAGATTCTCGTTTTGGATATATTGCAGATTTTTTTTTTGATGTTCTGGAAAATTCTATCTGATTGCAACGCTGCATAAACGCTGTGATCTGTGAGCTGAACTGGTCACGTGAACGAGAAGTTTCTGGAACTGTGATCTAAACTCATCACGTATGAGAAGAGAAACGTTTTTTTTATGTGCTTTGAACTTTCATGTGAAAGGAGTAACCGTTGCTGTGTGTGAACTTCAGAGATGTTGAACTGACTATTGACTATTGACTTGACTATTTTGTCGAAAGCTTTCAAGTGGATGTTGCCATGTCGTTGTTTCACTACGAACTGTTTTTCTGGTGTTTTTGAAGAGATATACTTTCTAACTTTAAACAGGTTGCTGTTTAATGAAGCAGATTACCCTGCCATACCAAGATGCTCCATTACCAGCCCAATTCTTCAGTGGGGTAAAGTTAAAACTCATTGATTTGTGTGTCAGAAAGGCAGAAAATGTGTCTGATGGGTTTGTGACATTCATTGAACATTGCTGATTGAACTGAACTGTTTATTATCTGAGCACTACATTTGAATTGTTTATTACCTGAACACTAAATTTGAACTATGACTATTTGAACATGGAGACATCCACCAGGTGTCATGGAGATATCCACGCTCCCGCCACTGGCATCAGCTAGACCTCATCATCACCAGACGGTCGGAACTTGCCAGTGTCCTCCTCACCCACAGTTACCACAGTGCTGACTGCAACATGGACCATTCTCTCGTGGCCAGCAAGGTACAAGTAGCACCGAAATATCTGCACCACTACAAGAAGAAGGGCCGCCCATGCATTAACATCTGCTGTGCAAGTAATCCAGAGAAGATGCAGCAATTCATCAGCTGGAGGCTCTCACCGAGGAGTCATCTGACAAAAACACCACTGACTCAAGGTGGTCCCACCTCTGAGACGCTGTGTACAACCCAACCATCACTGCCTAAGAAGGTGTGTAAAAATGCAGACTGGTATGAGGCCCACTGGGAGGAAATGGAACCGATGACTGAGGTGAAGAGGAAAGCCCTCCTGGCTTACAAGGCATTGCCTAGCCTGAGTACACTTGAGGATCTCAGTACTACTAGGAAAAATGCCCAGCAGACCACCCCCAACTGCGCAAACACCTATTGGCTAAACCTCTGCAGCACTATCCATTCAGCTGCTGACACTGGAGATGTAAAAGGGATGTACGAGGGCATCAAGAAGGCGACAGGCCCCTCAACCACCAAGACTGCCCCCCTCAAGTCAAAGTCGGGCAAAGTCATCACAGACCAAGGGAAACAGCTGCAGAACTGGGTTGAGCACTACCTCAAGCTGTACTTAACCCAAAATGTTGTCACACACACCGCACTGGACACCATCCCAGATCTGCCAGTCATGGAGGAGCTAGACACCCCACCCACTCTAGAAAAGCTTAGCAAGGCAAAGGAGACCGTAGCAACTTCAGTAATTACCGGGGTATCTCCCTCCTCAGCATCATCAGGAAGGTGTTCACCTATGTCACCCTGGCGCGCCTGCAGACCCTAGCCTCCCGAGTATACCCAGAGTCCCAGTGTGGCATCAGAGCTGGCCGGTCAACTGTAGACACCATCTTTTGATCACTATGCCAGCTTCAGGAAAAGTGTCGAGAGCAGCAGATGCCCCTCTACATTGCCTTCATTGATCTGACAAAGGCGTTTGACCTGGTCAACAGGGGCCGGTTGCACCAGCTATATGTACATTACAACTTAGCCTAGTTGTGGCATAAATGGGCACTAAGTCACAATTTACGCACTACTAAATATTTGAGCGTTGCACCATTAAATTTAGGTAGGACATAGGAGTAATGGATGGAATAAAAAAGCAGACTTACTTAATGACATCAATGAGTTCATGTTTTGGTTGACAGGCTTCAGTCCTTTCAACATATATGATGATGTTGACATTTACACTCATTTACATTTATGGGAGAAAACATTATGTAAAAAACTTCTTCAGCATGAAACCGATCTAACGGTGCACTTTCCTGTGTACTCCGCCCAGTGTCAAGTTTCAACATATACTAAATATATAAAATATTAAAATAAATAAATGTCTATTTTTCCAGCATGTTGTATTAGTATTTATTTATTGTCCCTTATTCATTTTAGATACAGTTATTGAATATTGTTATTTACATAAGCTAAATATATAATTAATGAAATCTTGTTTTACTATGTATCGTATTTTAATGGGGATATAATTTATTACAGCTGACAGTTACATGAGCAAATAAGGTTTGAACATCAACCGTAACAAGATAAAACTAAAATTCACGGCCTTTTAACAGTTCTGTGTACAAATTTGAAGGCTGCTTATTGGATAAATACAGATAAACGTCATTATGTGACTATGCATTACTTTACGGAGAGCTTATGACCTACTAGCTAAGTTTTGCATTAAGAACAGGTGGTGCAACCAAATTAAGCACTGACTTAGTTACAAACTAACTAGTAGTTACTAAGCCCTTAGTGTAAACTTTATGTCTCAACTTAAGTGAGACCTTATGCACAGCTGGTGCAACCCTACCCAGGAGCAGATGCTTCATGCTACTGCAGAAGATTGGCTGCCCTCCATGACTGCTAGCCATCGTCACCTTGTTCCACGAGAACGTGCACAGCATGGCCTGTTTAATGGCACAACATCGGAGGCCTTCCCAGTTGGCATTGGAGTCAAACAAGGCTATGTCCTTGTGCCGATGCTCTTCAGCATTTTCTTCTCCATGCTCCTCCAATACGCTTTCAGGGACTGCAGCAAGGGAGTTTATATTCACACCAGGGATGACGGCAAGCTGTTCAACATCTCCTGCCTTCACACTAAGACTAAATGCACAGAGATACTCATCTGTGAGATGCTCTTCTCCGACGATGCTGCCTTGACGTCACACATGGAAGACGGTCTGCAGCAGTTTGTCAACTGCCTCTCCCATGCCTGCAAGGAGTTTGGACTAACCATCAGTCTAAAGAAGACCAACATCATGGCCCAGGATGCAGACTCCCCCCCTACCATCATCATTGACGGGTACAACCTGGAAGTTGTTGAGAACTTTACCTACCTCGGGTCCACCATCTCCAGTTTGCTCACCATCAATACAGCGGTGAACGGCAGAATCGCCAAGGCAGCAGCAGCCATGGCCAGAATGAAACAGAGGGTCTGGAACAACCCAAATCTCACGGAAAAGACCAAACTACTCGTCTACCAGGCCTGCGTGCTCAATATACTCCTCTACAGTAGCGAGACATGGACCACTTATGCGAGACATGAGAGGAAACTCAACAGCTTCCACCTGAGGTGCTTGCGGCGCATTCTGCGCATTCAGTGGCAGGACAAAGTACCCAACTCAGAGGTTCTGGAATGTGCCGGCATGAACAGTTTGTTTGCCACTCTCAGTGAAAGGTGCCTTTGATGGCTTGTCCACATCAGGAGAATGGAACAAAGCCGAATTCCCAAGGACCTACTATATGGTGAGTTAGTAGAGGTCTCAAGGCTGGCTGGACACCCACTTCTGCGTGACAAAGACACCTGCAAGAAAGACACGAAGCTGTCCAACATGAACATCAACATGTGGGAAAGTAGCACAGACAGGGCGTACAGAAAGCCGAGGAGGCCAGAAGCAAAAACCTTGCTGCAAAGAGAGCAAGGAGGAAAGAAAATCAATGGCAGCCTCAGCAGGCGTCGCCATCATTCATCTGCAGCAGATGTGGCAGAGACTGTCATTCAAGAGTCGGACTATTTAGCCACTCACTAAGGTGCAGATAGAACATAACCCAACTGGAAGCTACACCATCGTTGCCTATATAAATGAATAAAATAAAATTACCCACTCTCGATAAACATCGGATAATTTATATCTGTCATCCCAGGAAAAAGTCGATGTAGTAATCCAGAAATCACTTTATTTTCTGTATAGTCACACAGTACAGATGTAATGAAAACTCATATCCTGTCTCCCGATGAAGTCACACACACACATACACACAAATGTGAAACAGGTGATTTTCTTTGGATACTTTGTTTGTTATATGTTATTTCTGTTATGGGAATTGTAAAATTAGCGCAATCCTCTGTGTAGCATGTTAGCAGCTAGTTTGTTTACTAACGGTGGCTATGGAGCTCCTCTTCTTTCTCAATGTAGGTTTTTGTCCAATCAAAGTCTGCAGCACCTCCCACAGTGCCACAGTTACTTTATGCCCCAAAAGTATCTAGCCTGGAGTAGGAGCCCCTAAAGCGGCTTTGAGGAACTATAGTTCCTTAGGTGCAAAAATGCCGAAAAGCACTAGACCAGGGGAAAAGTACCTAAAATGTGTTTTAGTACTGCTAGTGGGAATGGCCCTGTTGTAATGCAGGCTAAAGATACAGTACAGGAAAATGTGTTTGGGGAAACTGGGGAAATGAAAAGTTTCTGTAGCTGGTGTTTCCTTAACTGGTAGGGCAATGCACTAGCAAACTTGCATGCATAATTTTCTTAGTATTTTTTTTTTTTTTTTTAAAGCAAAAATATTTAAATATTGGTAGAACAAGATACATTTGCAGTACGTTCATCAGAAGAAAAATTACATTAGATTAAAGGAATATACTGGGTTCAATACATGTTAAGCTTAATTTACAGCATTGTGGCATTATGTTGATAACCACACACACACAAAATTCAAAATTCCCCCTTTAAAAAAAAAAAGCAAAAATCAGGGTTACAGAGAAACACTTACAATGGGAGTGAACGGGGACAAGTTTTGCAGGGTTTAAAGGAATGTTCTGGGTTCAATACAAATTAAGCTCAATTAACAGTATTTGTGGCATAATATTGATTACCACAAAAATGTATTTTGACACGTCCCTCCTTTTCTTTAAAAAAAAAAAGTTCCAGTGAGGCACTTACTGTACAATGGAAGTGAATTTGGGCCAATTTTTGAATGCTAAAATACTCACATTTTCAAAAGTACAGCCACAAGACATAACGTATTTGAGTGTAAACATGATTTTAGTGTGATAAAATCACTTACTAACCTTTTCTGTGTAAAGTTATAGCCAATTTTACAATTTCATTACCATGACGTTGTAATGTCAACAAACCCTAAAACGGATGTAAAAATTACAATTTAAACAACTTTACAGCTCAAATAATACATTATTCTTAACACAAGAATTAATGCAAGTGCTTTTCTAAAATATTAAGCTTCAAATTTCTGTGTTTAATCTCTCCAAAAATTGGCCACATTCACTTTCATTGTCCCCATTCACTTCTCTTTTTTTTTTACAATTGTAAGTTCCTCACTGTAACCTTGATTTTTTTTTTCTTTTTTTCTTTTTTAATGAAAAGGAGGGATGAGTCAAAATAAATGTTTGTGGTAATCAAAATTATGCAAAAAAAAAAATGCTGTAGATTGAGCTTAACTTGTATTCAACCAGGAAAATTCATTTAAATGCAGAAATGTGAAGCTTGTAATTTTATAAAAGTGGTTACATTAATTCTTCTGTCAAAAATTGTGGATTAATTTAACATGTAAACATTTTTAAATCGTTGTTTTTATGGTCGTTTTAAGGGTTTGGGGGTTTGCTGCATTACATTGTCATGGCAACAAAGTTGTAAAATTGGATATAACTTTACACAGAAAAGGTTAGTAAGTGATTATATCACACAGAAATCATGTTAATATTGTTAACGTCTTGTGTAAGAGACAAAAGGGAAGATGGTGTCGCAGATCTTCATAATGCTTTAACTGCTTTAGGAGCTTCTGTGCCTTCCTGTGGCATAAGTATTCTGTTGTTGGCAGAGTGTAAACCGCCTGTGCACTTGGAAACAAATCATTGAGGAATTTCAGTTGCACTTCCCTTTATCAGATAAAACAAGTTGCCAGGAATACGTTCCTCGATCCCTTGATTTACAGACTTGAATATTCCTGAATAGAAATAGTCTCAACATGCCCTTATTTAGGAAAACAGTGTGAGTGTGAAAAAAAGAGAAGGGATGAGGGGAGATGACGAATAGACAAGCTTTATTGATGTGCCCTTGACCTCCAAATTTCCCAGGGCCTGTGACTCTCCCAAGAGGTCAGAGATCACAGATCAGGCTGTGATAAGGGATTTTAGGATTCTACCATGCCTACTACACTCGTTTTTCTTCTGTTTTTTTTATTTAATTTTTTTATTTTTTATTTTCATTATTATTATTATTATTTATTTTCTTTTTCTTTTTTCTTTTTTTTTTATGCATAGAATAGTAATGGGATTTTAGAGACTCGGTTCATGTTGATTGGTTTGTGCTGCATTTCTGCTGTGCTCAATCTTTGCCTCTTGGCATACAGTGACCATTGCAGATTTCTCTGCCATCTCGGGACTGTAGGGGATCCCAAGGATCTCAGTAAACCAGCAATCACTACAAGGAGGATTGAAGTGAAATGACTCCATCCTTGGTCTATAAGTTTCTGTGATCACTCTTTATCCACTCTAACTGGTTTGGGCTCTTCAAAGCTATCTTTAGTTTTATTTTGTGACTATTTGTAAACAAAGGGAAAGAAATCCTCTGTAACTAATGTCAAACAACAACTACAACTACAAGACTGAAGCTCATCATCCTTTGATGTTTTAAGTCTAAAACAAAAAGCCCTGGATCACTGCAAACTCGCTGCACTTGCACACTATTAAAGCACTTCTAGTTTGCACACTTGTGTGAGACACGCTGCGACAGATATCAAAACAGTTTGAAAACTGCTTTGAAATCTGGCCAACCATGTGTGCGCACTATCCTGATGTGTGTGTGAGCAGAAAAAGCCAATTAAATGAAGTGACGCCAATGAAGGTTGTGTTGTTTGACATTTGGGCACATGGAAGCTCCAGTTTCGGGGTTAAATATCCACAGAGTGGCTTCAAAAATGAGTAGTATTTTTAGTTGAAAAGTATGTCATAAAATCAACAGGAATGCATATTTTATTAACTCTAACCCAAACCCCAACCCTACCTAACCATCAGTGGAGTAAAAATAGAACTTTTGAGTGAAAATGTAATTTCCATATCATGCTAACCATTGCTAATGTGTATGCGATTGCTGTACTTCTTGGTTCACATGGGACCAGAACCGGTGTCTCTGGGGTTGCTCATTTCAGTAGCGCTAAAGGGTGTAATGTGTACATTCATGAATTTATGCAAAAATGTCTGTTGGGAAATGGCGCTTATCAGAAATTCAGCTGAATGGGGTTGATTACAGGGTACATGAACTTATGTCAATTTCCCATGTAATCATGTTAAAAAAGAGAGTGGTGCATTGGTAAGCGGGGACCAAAGAAATAAAAATGCTCCATATGTCACCCAGCACTCTTCTCTTCTATATTTTTGTTCTTTTTTCTTTTTTTTTTTTTCTCCATTTCTGTGCAAAAAAGTCTGTCCTCCATGTTGTTTGCTGACAAGTCATCAAGAATCAACACTCAAGTTGCTATTTGCATGAGCTTGTGTGTAAACGAATTTCAGGATCTTAAAGTCAAGGCGGTTAAAGTTCTTGAAATTGACAAACCTGGTCTTCGATGTGCGCTTAGCATAAAACAAAAAAATTTCCCTAATTTCATTTCATATTCACCCTCAACGTGATTTTGTTTCCTTGAAAATGTTGCATCAATATTAGGATTAATCACTGTATTTCTCAGTAATATCTTGTGGTGATGGGGGCATGGTCGTGAGTCTGTTTGCGGGAGAGAGGGAGTGGTGTGGTTCGTCAAGCTGGCTGACATAATATCTAACAGCTGTTTCTCATTACAGTGTGTGAAGGTTGCATGGGAAAGGACGAGTCAGGAAGCACAGACACCGTCAAAATAAGGCTTTTATTTTCTGCCCTCTGCACAGCCTGTACACTCTCTCTAGTGTTTTCCTGGGTTCACTCAGATAGCTTCACCAATAACAAAAACTCTCCATAATCATAAACATAAACTTCTTAAAAGACATGCAGCTTTTTGACATTCAGGACACACGCCAACACTGGACTGACGTGTCATTCTCTCTCCCTTCTGACGGTAATGTGGCTGTTTTTATGCCGCTCTCCCCAGCTCACTGGAATTAGAGACAGGTGTTAGACATAATTTAGCTCAGGTGTAAGCGCCCTTAGCGCTTTCTCTCTCTCCGGACGGCACTCGACCATGCCCCCGCTGCCACATATCCCCACCGACTCAGGCCGGGGAGCCATCTGGCCTGTCTACCACTCCCCCCCCCCATTTCTGGAAAGGAAGTCGGCGACAGCCATCTGTGCCCCCGGTCTGTGGACCACCTTGAATTTAAAGGGCTGGAGAGCCAGATACCAACGGGTGATCCACCCGATCTCAGGACCGCCCTCAGATGCTGCATGTGCCGCTGCCAATCATTACTGTAAATGATAACGTCTTCTAGATAGGCAGCGGCGTACGCCGAATATGGTCTGAGGATTCAGTCCATGAGACGCTGAAACATAGCTGGGGCCCCAAACAAATTGAACGGAAGCGTCACAAATTGGTGTAATCCAAACGGTGTGGAGAAGGCTGTTTTTTCCGCGGGAAATTGGTGTCAAGGGGATCTGCCAATAACCCTTGTCAAATTCAATGTCAAATAAAATCGAGCAGTACCCAACCGATCTAGCAACTCATCAACGCGGGGCATCAGCTACGCATCAAATTTAGACACCGCGTTGACTTTCCTATAATCCACACAGAAACATACAGACCCATCGCTCTTAGGCACTAGAACAACTGGGCTATTACCCCCATATCAAGCATCGCATCCAATTCTTCCTGAACTATTTTATTTTTGTGTTCGGGCAAGCAATAGGGATGGCTATGTACCACCACTCCCGGTTCGGTCTCGATGTGGTGCTGGATGAGGTTCGTACGACCCGGTAGAGGGGAGAACACGTCTGCAAATTCTTGTTGCAACTTGGCAACCCCTGCGAGCTGATACAGCGAGAGGTGGTCTCCGCAAGTGATCGAGGTGTTATGATTAGGTTTTATATTCACCTCCGGCCCGAGCTCCGCCCTCTCCGGAACTACCGTAGCCAACATCACAGGGACTGCCTCCCTCCACAATTTCAGGAGGTTGAGGTGATATATTTGACGTGTGCCCCCTCTATCGGTTCGCTTTACCTCATAATCGAGATCCCCCACTCGTCGTGTGACCTCAAAGGGTCCTTGCCACTTGGCGAGTAATTTGGAGCTCGATGTGGGTAGTAATACAAGTACTTTATCTACAAGTACTTTATCTCCCTGTGTGAATCCCCACAGCCGAGCACCCCTGTTATACAGTCGGCTCTGTCATTCTTGAGCTTGGAGCAAATTCTCCTGTGTTAGTTGCCCCAAGGTGTGGAGTTTTGCTCTAAGATCAAGAACGTACTGTATTTCATTCTTGCTATCTGAAGATCCCTCCTCCCAAGCTTCACAGATGACATCAAGCACCCCACGTGGGTGCCGCCCATACAGCAGCTCAAATGGGGAAAAGCCAGTGGAGGCTTGCGGGACCTCTCGTACTGCAAATAACAGGGGGTCGAGCCATTTATCCCAATTCCTAGCATCCTTGTGCACGAATTTACGAATAATGTTCTTAAGGGTTTTATTAAAATGCTCTACCAGGCCGTCTGTCTGTGGGTGTTAGACACTGGTGCATATCGCTTTAATGCCCAATAATTCCTAAAGTAGTGTGCGTGACATAAAAGTTGTGCCCTGGTCGGTGAGGATTTCTTTTGGAATCCCCACCCGGGAGATTATTTCGAAGAGTGCCTCCACCACACTGCGTGCTGAGATGCTGTGCAGAGGCACTGCTTCCGGATATCGTGTTGCATAATCCACTAGGACTAACACAAAGCGATGTCCACGTGCTGACTGTTCTAATGGCCTGATGAGATCCATGCCAATTCTCTCTAAGGGGACCTCGATCAATGGAAGGGGGCGCAATGGCAGTTTTGGGGTGGCCGGTGGATTCACCAGCTGACATTCACAGCATGCCGCACACCACCTGCAGACATCGCTGCCAATGCCCGGCCAATAAAAACGGGCTATTAAGCGGTTCAGTGTCTTCCTTTCCCCTAGGTGTCCCGCCATCAGATTACAGTGAGCCCCCTGGAATAGCATTTCCCAGCGGCTCCACGGTATTAGGAGCTGGGTTGTATCTTCTTTTGTTTTAGTGTCCTGTGTCATTCTATACAACTGCTCATTTATAATCGTAAAATAGGGATATGAAAGTGCGACACCTGGCCGGAGTGGTTGACCATCAATTACTCTCACTTGGTCAAAGGCATGCTTGAGGGTCTCGTCCCACAACTGCTCCAGAGGGAAATCTTCCTCGGGAAATCCCCTTCGGGAAATCCCCTGAGAATGAGAGGGGCAGCAGCCTCTCCCCCCCACATCATCTTGACGTGGAGCTGACGAAGACAGCCCTGGCTCCGCCTCCCCTGCCAGAGCATCGCACACATCACATCTCCACACTTTCATGCAGGACCCATCCACGCATATTCCCTTTAATACGTTTCTGAATTCAGGCCAATTAGTCCCCAAAATCAACGGATGGGTGAGGTGGGACTACCCGTGGCCTCCACTCTATGTTTTGTTCCCCAAAATTTAATCACCAGGGTCACTAAAGGGTATTTGTGAATATCCCCATGCACACACCTCACCCTCACCGTTTTAGCGGTGCCCAATGCCTCGCGTTGAACCAAGCATTGGTGGACCGTGGTTTGATTACAACCTGTGTCCACCAATGCTTGGTGAGTACCCCCCTTGATTCTTACCAGTATCCGGGTGTCGGGGACCCGGACCACTGTCCCCAGCTCCATCACATGGTATTGATCCTGGAAGTGCCCCGGATCCCTGCAACCCCAGCAGACCGGCCCAGACGCCATGCCCGCACCTACGTCGGCAGGCACTTCCACCTGAGGTGAAGAGCGACGGGGAACGGTAGAGGCAGGGGGCGGTGTCCACCTCCTCAGGCGAGGAACTGGCCTTGGTGGCGGAGCTCCCCGCCTCCGAGGGGCAGGAACGGGTTCTTGGGAGAGAGCAGAGTGAGACGGATGGGGGGAACACACAGAGGGAGGGGGTAGAGAAGGGGAAAGAGAAGAGGGCTCTTACACCCTCGCGTATGCCACCAAGTGGTCCTCTGCAAGCTGGACAGCTTCCTCCAGTGATGGCGGCAGTCGATGAATCAGCTGTTCCAGTACCACCTGGTCGATCACTCCCACGACGTCATGATTCCCCACCAGCAGCCATTTCTGGCACACGTCTTGGAGCTGCTGGGAAAAGGCAAACTGGCGGTCGGTCTTCCCCAGCTTCAAGATCCGGAACAGTTGGCGATACTGTTACAGACTACGACCCACCCGCTGCAAGATGGATTTTTTGAGATCGTCATAGGCCAGGAGATTAGCTACTGGCAATTGTTGGGCCGCAAGCTGGGCTTCCCAGGACAGTAGGGGGAGGAGCCCACTGGTCGCGCGGCCAGCCCCAGATCTCTGCGGTCCTCTCAAACAAATCAAGGAGGTCCTCGGTATCATCCTCCATGCCCATCTTCAGGAGTGTGGGGGGAGACATTTGGCTGCCATGGTCCGGGGTCACCGCTTGATCTCTCTCCTGGCCGAGGAGACTCCGGATCGTGAGCCGGTCCTCTGCTTGAGTTAGCAGAATCTCAAAAAAACGCCATTCCTGGTCTTGGCGCAGCTCAAGCAGAGATTGGTGGTTGGTCTGATGCATGCTGGCGAGGGAATGGAGGATCTCGGCCACCTGGGAGGACTCCATGGGGCGTACTTAGAATATTCCGGGTTTCAGCACCAGTGTTGAAGGTTGCATGGGAAAGGACGAGTCGGGAAGCACAGACACTGTCAAAGTAAGACTTTTATTTTCTGCCCTCTGCACAGCCTGTACACTCTCTCTAGTGTTTTCCTGGGTTAACTCAGATAGCTTCACCAATAACAAAAACTCTCCATAAACATAAACTTCTTAAAAGACATGCACCTTTTTGACATTCAGGACACACGCCAACACTGGACTGACATATCGTTCTCTCTCCCTTCTGACGGTGGCATGGCTGTTTTTATGCTGCTCTCCCCAGCTCACTGGAATTAGAGACAGGTGTTAGACATAATTTAGCTTAGGTGTAAGCGCCCTTACCGCTCAACCATGCCCCCGCTGCCACACAGTGATAGCGGAGAGAGCCCTTAAAACAGCTGAACACGCCAGAGAAGAGAGAGAGAGAATGAGTGTGCTGCGTTGCCATCTGTTTACATTGATTGTTGAATCTTTTGAGTATTTGTGAAGAGGTTTTTGTTTATTTAGAGAGTGTGAATTATTGAACTGTGAAAAACATTAAAAAGAGTGCATATGCTGCACACGAGCCTGAAGCGTGTCACTGCTCCCTGTCTCCTAATTTTCCCACACGAATCCTGACATGGTGTCACATATCGTATTGCTATCACTGAGTCCAGCTATCTCTTTTTACTGTTATTACCATCACAGATTTAACACAAATTTTCAAGAGGTAAAAATGATGATGTTGACAGGTGTTGGTGGACAAAGCGAGAGGGCAGGCACAGATGTGTCTAACTGAATTCATCCCTCACATATGGAGCGGTGCTGCTCATCCCTGTCCTCTACTAGTGCTTTCTACAGACTCAGTTCAGTCATTATTAGATTAGGCTTTGTACCTGCTCTCCTTCTATACAACACATGAAAGTGGTTAGAGTGAGCACAATTAAGATGGAGCACTCCACGGTTCTAATCAGAGTTTAGCTGGAACAAATGCGGCTTGCTTGGACTGCTTAGAGATCTGAGGCATGCCAACATGCTGGACGTGTCAGCCGTGATCAAGGTGTGCCACTCAAAAAAGAAAACATGACACGCATGCACTCGATTTGATATATCATGATATCTCCCATATCCAACTGATCGGCTAATTTTCCCTGACTCATAATTTTATAGGTGGGCCCAGATATGGGATTATCATTCACTTGTGTTTTCACATTAAATATTGGAATATCTTATATAATTTAACTGTTTTGTCAGGTTTTGTTTCACCCTCACCTGGTTATGATTTCAAAGGGCTAGGTCTCCCTAAAATGAAAATTCTGTCAAATCAATCACTCTGGGTGAACTCTCTAATAAATTATAGACTGCCTGGACAATCAAAAAGCCTAACAGATATCACATTCAGCCAAGTTTGTCCACAAAACTAGCCTCATGGGCTCCATGGCACGCTGCATCTTTGTGTGAACAAGACCGGGCATTATGAGCTAAGGTTTCTTGATTTGTTGTGGAGGGATGTGGAGTTTTGCCTGGTCCATCATCCCGCACACTATGTAACAATAACCCTCCGTGGTTTTATATGCCTGTAAAACCCTTATTTCACACCCATATGCTCTCTGTATTCTGCACAGGCCTTGGCCATAAATGGAAACAGTGCTTTATAATAAATCATATATCTGTCTCCAGTCATGCCGGCCATTTCAGAGTATAGTTATGCGAACATAAGCCATTGCCATCTAAATTACTATAATATGTCCTTTTGTAAATACATCTACTGTCCTGCTTTTCTTCAGGGTCCTTTGAAAGGGCTTTTTGTGAAGAACTAAACACACTGCATGTCTTCATTTACATGTCATCCCAGATATTATTCAGAGGAGCTTCTAACTGTAGTTTATAATTTGGCCCTGTCAAAGTTAGCAATGACTTTATTTGTGCTCGGGGCATGTCTTACAGATGGTGACAACATATTGTTTTAAATATGATGCAAAACAAAAGCAGAAAAGTTTATATCTAATCTCAATTTATGACAATCCTTTTAAAGAATTTTGCATTTTATGTCCTAATACATGCAGTGTAACAAAATGCATTGTAGAATATTGTAGAATGCCCAGTCAGGAAAAAAATATAACGTCTGCATTACAAAATATTCTTTGGTGATTTGCCAGTGGAATGTCAGATTTTTACCATATATTTCCCTTTTGGAGGTGAAGGGGTGAGGGTGTGAAAATGAACTTCCAATGATCTGTTATTGTACATGAGTACAATTATACTGTCTTTTATGGTGGATTGACAAACTCGATTTTGTATCTCTATGCTCAGTGGTTGCAAGTGAAATACTCTTTCTCCTGCTACCCTGTATCTGGAGCAGGGTCGGCGCCAGAGGGGGGCACCAGGGGGCAGTGCCACCTCAGCCAGACCACTGTGCCCCCTCTGTCAAAATGTTGTATTTGAACCAATTTTAATAATTTAGTTATTATCTTTTAAATTAGTTTTACTTTTTTCGACAGCCTGAATATTCAACTCAATTGTAAAATAAATGACATAAATGAAGCAAATAAATTTTTTAACTATTTGTGGTGTGTATTTGAACGTTTCAGGTGAAAGGTGACTATCAGTTGATTGCTCTCTTCTTAATTAGAAAAATGTTGTCTGCCATATAATTCAGTCAGAGGCTGAGCTCAGAGGCTCAAAGTCTAAAAGAAGGAAATGGATTTAAGAAAAGGAATTTAACTAGGATAAGGATTTAAATAATGATGTAACAAAAAAGTGCAAGCCTGGAGAGATGCGGTCCTCAAGACAAGAGGTTGAACACCAGCACTTGGCGCATTCAGTTGTTCTAATTGTGAGTCCAGTGGTTTACTATACCTATTGTTGTGTTTTGTTTATGAATATAAGTGAAGTTGTCTTGTTTTATTTATGTTGATATACGGATAGAATTTCATGCACTCAAACAAACAAAATCAAGTTAAAAAAAAAATTACATTAATAAAATGTAAATATATTGAGGTTATATTCATTTAATTTTGTTATGAAATAGAAATGCATAAATCTTAAATACAGGCAATTTTTTGGAGTGTGCACTCCAGAGGATCATTTGATTGGACATTTATTAGACGAACATTTTTAGATTTCGCTTTTTGTTTATTTAGTATATTTATAGCATATTTTAATGTGCTGACATGCCACGATTTCAGACACATGTATACAGGCAAGGTGTAAAGAAGCGTCTTCTGGCTGCAGCCTCTGCTTCACACCAGGAACTGAACATATATCATATGCTCTGCTTTAGGAGGTGTTTAGGTTAGTGTGGTTTGCAAGCCTCAATCCAGTTTTTATTCGATGGAATGTTATAGTTCTCTCATTAGTAATTTTAGTTACTGTTAATTTTTTAATTAACATTTGCCTCGTGCTTATTTTTAAATGATTCAAAATTAGGAAAGTGAGAAAATGAGCATACAAATTATAACTTTCAAAGCTTTTTCAACTGAACAGATTTTATTTATTTAGAATGTTTGGTGATGTTTCAGTTGAGCTTATGCATGTACATACACATGTATAGCTATCAAAGCCATGACTTGCACTTGCGGGGGGGGGGGGTTGTCATTTTCAGCAGTGTTACGTCTTAGGGTAAATTGACAAATCTGTGCCCCCTTTGAAATTTCAAATGCCCCCTTGGGTAAATTATCCTGGCTCCGACTCTGATCTGGAGCCAAACAGCTTTAATGACTTTTGGCTTGGAAATATATATAAAGGCAAAAAAGGAAAACTCATACTCATCTTTCAAAACTAGCAAACTATAGTAGTGAAGTAATACTGTATCTAAAATACTGCTTCAAGACATTAGAATTTCTTTGTTAAGAATAGCACAGTGCATACTGCATGGTTCTAGTGGGGTATTTCTGCAAAAGTGGCCAAGGGGTCTGCTGAATGGAAATGTTTTGCTCAGCAAACAACAAAAATTGGAGGGAACAATGCCTGAGAGTACCATGAGAGTTTGACCAACTACTGTATAGGTTGAAAGTTTCAATTATGATTAAATCTGCTCATTGACCTTTGATATAATTGGCATAAATAAAGTATATTACCATACATACCTCTGCTGACCTTTAATTCTATGGATCATGCTTAATACTGTGCTTGGCCCCAATTGCTGCTTGTAACTATATTTTTATACTGTATATATTCACATGTGAAACTGAATATACTGTATATGAACTACTGATCTTTAAGCATTATATAATATTGTTTAATGATATATTAATGAAAGTTTTTATTGAGTGTTACCATGGGCTTTTCACATTTCCTCATGCTCCTCTAACCAAAATAGTAAATCTCTGCTTTATGGGATGCCAGTTGTGTTGTCTTACTTCTTGAGAAATTAAACATCCCCCAGCATAGCAGCACATCATATTTTCCTTATTAAACTATTATTAATGTAAAACAATTAATTAAAGTGCTACAAAATGAGTGCTAGCCAAAAACTTTTTGTATTAATGTTCTAATTTTAATGTTGAATTCTTATCCTGCACACTTATGACAAACTTTATTGTAAAAACTGAGAGACATATCTACCATGTGTTAAAGTTTTATCTCTGAGAAGAGGTGGTTTGGATAATTGGGGTTGAGTGACAGGAATCAAAAAGGGCCCAGGTGAGTACAGCCGCTGTCAGTATCATGCTCTCATGGGATTTATTTTTATAGAACAGTGTCATGATGGGAATGTATCATCTGCAGACTTGCAGACACACAGTGCAGATTTGTTTTTTTAAGAAAATGGAGAACAAAAGATGCAGGAGAGGAGAGGGATGCAAGAGATAGAATAGTCTGCAGTAAAGATAGATTCAGATGCTGAATCACAGAAAAATTTCCTTTAGTTCAAGTGGTAGAGCATGGCACTAGCAATGCAAATGTCATGGGTATGATTCCCAGGGAACACACATACAGATAAATGTATACTAATGCACTGTAAGTTGCTGGATAAAAGCGTCTGCTAAAAGCATAAAATGTCAAATGAAAGCACGACTAGTACGCTATTGCTGATTTGAGCATTAAATTTGCCGGTTCATTCTCATCCTCTCTGATAGCCAAGACCACGTCCTGGTGGGGGGACTTGAAACCTTAATCTTCCATTACCCATCTTCTCCGTTTCCTTACCTCCATTCTCATCCTAAGCAAATAGCCAAAAGTATAGTGTTACCTTCTACCAAATCCCCAATAAAAAATAAATTTATATGCTCTTATGAAGTCACCTGTTGGCATGCTGGAGGCTTATAAAGGCCAGGACCGGGAGACTGTTATGATTAAGAAACAGGAGCATTTTAGCTGTCCTAGTGTTAGCAGAGTTTTAATCAGCTTAATAGAGTTTAACTTAATGGCTAGAAAGAAAACAAAGAACACATAAAGAGCACTCTAAAGGGTTATTGCAATAACGGTAACACTTTATATTAAGGTTCCATTTATTAACATTAGTTAACAACATTAGTTAACATGAACTAACAATGAACAATAGTTTCACAGCATTTATTATCTTTTTAATGTTAATTTCAACACATACTAATACATTTTAAAATAACAATTTTAGCATTTGTTAACATTAGTTAATGCATAATGAACTTAAATGAACTAAAAATGAACAATTGTATTTTTATGAACTAACAATAACTAAGATTAATAAATGCTTTAAAAAAAACCATTGCTAATTGTTATTTCATGATACCTAATGCATTAACTAATGTTAACGAATGGAACCTTATTTTGAAGTGTTACCACAATACCTTCTGATGCATCAAGGCAGAACACCTGTATCTTCTATAAACACTTCAAAAAGACCTCAGATAAACATAGCTTTTTTTTTTTTTTCATAACTGGACTTTGTTTGGATTTAATGTTATTTAATCATTGCAACATATTTTAAAATAACATTAAAACCATTTTGTTTTCTATTAAAAAAAAACATACACACTTGTAATGAACTGCAAAAGCTGTGTTCACAGTTTCAAATATGTATCTGTCTGGCTCACAGTTGCGTTTCTGAAAGCAATCAGTGAATAAAAAAGCTTTTATGATTTAGTGAGTGTTGGACGAGTCGTGATCCCTGGACTTAACAAACAGCCAGTGGCAGTAAAACACACTCCTGAATGTCACCCCCCCTCATAATGAAACAATAAAGCAGGCCCGGTCTGACAAGTGGAGAACACAGCTGAGAGAGCGGTCTGTTCTAATCAGGTCCCTGGAGAAAGACCCACATCTAGACACAGAGACCAAGACACATAAAAGTTCTGAGAATGCAGAGACAGGACAGAAAGTCACAATGCAAGGCAAATGGGGGACCCTGTTTAAAGCACAGGTGCAGATGTGTAGTCAGGACAAGTAGGGTAAAGGGTTATGCTCACATGCCCCCCTCGACTCCTCCAGGGGCTCCTTGCAGAACGAGTGTGTGAACAGGTTCTGGGAGTTGATTCAGGCTGAACAATCTCTGTGTTTGTCACTGAGGAGAAGAATGAGTATGTTTTATCTGTGCAGGCTCTAAATTCACAGATTTGCCATTGTTACAAAAATGGCAAGAGTTCTGATGCTGCTTACTAATAGTTCCGATGCTCTCTCTGGCTACAGTGGCTGTTAGGAAGACAGAGTATGTAAATTTTTATGCCGCTTTTCAAAGACGACAAGTGAACCGGACATAGGAGTGCATGATCCCCCTAAACCACCAACGGAGGTTAAACGATTTATCGTGTTTCATGTGAGCATTCTGGAAAATCAGAGAACTTTTTGGAAACTGTAGCAACAAATGCCGAAGCTTTCCAGATGCAGGACTGCCAATCGCAGGTTTAATGGAATGACTTGTTTGATTTTTTTTTTTTTTTTTTTAAATCTGTCCCTTTTTCCTAGTGTTTCAAAGAAAAGAAAATCTCTCTTGGCGGCAGATTAAGCATTCGATGGGGCGGGTCAACCTGCTGATGTCTTTTCATCATAATTTATGTGCCATCTGTCCACTCAATCAGCACCTCAGAGACACAGAGCCGTAATTCACTAGAAGTGCCTTCAATCCTAATGGATATCACAGCACTTAACAATTACTTCCCAGCACTGTTAACAAAGAGTGCATGGAAACCTTGAGGGACCCTACTGATAGCAGTTTTAGGGAGGATTACCGTGAAACATTTTGTCCTGTGCTGTATGTACAGTGTGCTGTTCAATATGGACATTTCTTTTTTTTTTTTTTTTAAAACAAAGAGTTTAGCTGTACTATGTCTTGCACAACTTACAAACAACAACCATGATGATATCCTCTGTTATAATTAACAGTTATGGAATAAAATATAAATTTGAATGTTATAAATTGTGGATGAATTCCATGTAAACCATGAGTGAACCGTATGAGATATTCTACAGAAGCAAGTCTATCTGGTTATCAAATGCATTATCAATACCCAGTTACTCATCCCTAATGGCTGGATTTTGGCCGAGTATCACAGAAGACCATATGCTATCAGTATGCAAAATAGACATACCAGAAATTTTATTGAAAATATCTACTTCTTACACAAATCTTCTAACATTTAAAGCTGCATTATGTAATATTTTTTTGGTTACAATTAACAAATGTTCATCACTGAGTGAGTACATAAAAAACCCATGTTCAAAACCCTGTCCTTGTCTTACTCAAATACACTACAGTAAGTATAAAGATTTTTATTTAGAGCTGTCGGGTCGGATATGGCACGAAATTGCAGGCATATGTCATTCATCCTTGCATGCTTGTGTCATGTCCAGCTAGTTGCGAGTCGCAAATGCGACTGCTGTTCAGTCAGTTCAGTCACGGTTTCAGGAGTCAGGACAGCAGTGGAGTGAAATCACTCAGCAAATGGTTTTAACTGTTTTTTGTTTTTTTTACTGTTTGGCAAAGTTGTTTACATGCTATAATGCTTTTATTTGTTTTCTGGTGGGGTTGTTGAAGCTTATATTGGTTGGTCATGCTTTAATGAATCGCACATTACTCATGTGATCTCGACACGTTTATAAGTTACTGTTACATGTTTACTAACATTCATGACTTCTGAGTATTTTATAACATTGTTGCAGTTTCGAGATTCCGGAATTGTGTCTCTAAGTTTTTTTTTTTTTTTACCTAACAGAGACCTACTGGTCTAAACGCAAGTGTAAAGCCACTATAGTTGCAACTCATCGCAAGTTGTTTATAATGTAGTGATTTCATTGCACAGTAATGTATATTAATTTGTTTAGCATGCAGCCATCTCTCTGTTGCAACTTTACTCCCAAATAAACGATCAAACATTGTAATTGTTATATTGCATGTTTCTGCATATTATTGTCATTTTCAATAAGTATTTCATCATTATTAAATCCTTGCTTTGCATTTTTTATATTATAGTCTTATTGCTCACAGTGCATAGACATGCTGTTGTAGTATTTTGGGTCACTTGCATTGTCCAGTTAGGCTGTAGATTGTAATATAAAATGTAGAGCCTTCAATTTAACTCAAATCAGACATTTCATGAATTTCACCTCTTAAAGTGATATGTGTAGAACCATACAAACATTAATGTATATTTTGTAGTGGATAAAACACTTTATATTTTATATTTATATTTTAATAATTAAAATATAATTAAGAGTGTTGTTTATTTTCCTCAAAGTAAGTAATATATCGGTTATAAATGTTTACGCGAATGACATAATATCAAAATGAAAATAGCTTGTCATGACTCCGCTCTGCAGGTAATCACAGAGTCCTCGAACCATGATATTAATCCGTGGAGAAGATCAGTGCTGAATCACAACTGAAGTAAAGTGTTCATGTGCAAGTTACTTTCAGTTTTATGCTTCAACCGCTAGAGGGCCAAAAGTTACATAGTGGAGATTTAAAAAAGAAAAAATTGATTACATACTGATTAAATTACATATTGATTACATTGACTTATCTATATGTTCGACAGCACCAGATGTATCTCATTGTGAAAACATTGCTTTTGAAAAGCTGATCTTTGCCCCGGCCCATATTGTAGAGGTGTTCTGAGTGTTTTTCCTCTGTCAGATGAAGTTCATACAGAATTCATTCTACAGTCTGGATTACTGGGGCTTCCAGGCCTCATCTCTAGCCAGCATATGATTAAAACAAATTGTGTACACAGTTAGGGTCATGTGAGATACAGCATTTGTTTGGAGTGAGAGTTGTGTAAATCTATCCTTCAGTTAGCTTCTTATCATTCAAGTTCTCCTGTGATTAAGTTACTCAAAATGAATGCATTACAAAAAACTAACACATAAAACCAACTTTATCTAAAACATCTCTCAACCGTGTCTTCCACATGTGATGAAAGGAAACATCTAGAGAACAGATCTCAGCTTCAATGCTTTTTTTACTCAAAGTATGTAGTGCTTTGCAGAGTCTACCTAATAACAAATGAGAACTTTTGTGTAACTTGGCAGATGCCTAAATATGGTGCTCGCTTCAACATTATGATGCCTCTGCCTGATCTGTTCTCTTTGTCTTCCCTTTCATTTGTTGTGACACCTGATATACCTTGAAAACCTATTCCATTTAATCATTCTTGAATTGTGTGACACTTACACGCTATGTAAGAATGGAGCACCCTGGCTCTGGAGATTGTTACGGTAATGGTGCACAGGTTGAGTCCAAGTGTGTGGGGGAGATCAGATCCGTCCTGAGAGATAGAGACTTCAGCTAGCGTGGGAGGCACCTGTGGAGGGTAATGAGGCAAGGCAAGTGGGGGCAGGGGTAGTCAAGGGCTTTCCCTTCATGTGGACTTATTGGTGCTGTCAGAACAGCGGGGCCACAATCGGCCTGTCACATATCCTGATGGATCCCAGGACGAGGAAACCAAATGAGCCTGTCCGTCTCTCGGGCGACCTACCCCCATGAGCTTGGCCAGGTTCGCATATATGATTTGTGTGAACTTCAGCTTGTGTCAGCAGGATTTTTCCTGTGGTGGTTGTCTTTCAGAGCTTTAGCAGGCCTACCAATTTAGAGCTGTGCAAGAACTCAATTTGGTGAGTGTTCTTTTTGGGTGTCCTTACGCTGGCTACATTGGAAGTGAGCAGCTAATCGTGATGTGTTCAAATAAAATCGATCCCTTTATAATAAATGAAGCTATCTACAGTGTAAACATCCCTTTAGTTTACGTACACCCTGTTTACATTTTTAATGCACTGCAGAGGTACTCCTGCTACTTTATTTTCCCTGTTCATCTGTCACAAAATGAATTTAATTACAAACACGACATGTGTGAACAGATTGCTATGAATTTTATTTGTTATATTCAAGGGATAATCAACAGTCGGCCGATAATTATCGCAAAATAAACCCGACAGGTTGATCAGGACAACGACACAAAGCAGAGGGTATGTTATAGTAGATTATCCAGTTTATTGCACAGCTGCTTAACAAATAAATAATTAAATGGGTTTTTAAAAAATATTTAATTTGTTAAATTGAGTTAAAATGATTTAGAAAGAGAGAGTTTCCAGAAAAAAAAATGCAATCTCTGGTTTGGGAGTTCTGGTGTTGGTGTTAATTTTGAGAAGATTTGAGAAGCCTGACTGCTTATTATCCTGCTTTTTACATGACTACTTGTTAAATAAATAAATGGACATGAAACATTGATTTGAGTTGAATTTTATAAGCTTACTCGTAGAGATTGCAGAGTGTTATGAGATGTGAGTGGTAAAATATCAGTTCATCCCCAAATGAGTGCAGTTATTATTTTGAAAGATCAGAATGCTGGATGGCACGATTGACCAATCAGAATCAATTATGCCCAAGAGCTGTGTAATGCATTTGAAATTAGATACATCAAGGCCAGCTTGTGATGTTTCTGGTCTCTGGCCTATGGTACGACAGGCCATGCCATAGTGTGAATATAGTCACCACATTATAAAAAATGTCTCGGTTACTGTTGTAACCTCCGTTCCCTGATGGAGGGAACGAGACGTTGTGTTGATAAAGTGACACTAGGGGTCGCTCCTGGGAGCCCCAGGCATCTCTGATCTTTTGAGAAAAGGCCAATGAGAATTGGCGTGTGGAATTTGCATGCCACTCCCCCGGACATACAGGTATAAAAGGAGCTGGAATGCAACCACTCATTCAGGTTTTGTACTGAGGAGCCGAGACAAGGTCCCGGCCCATTCAGCGGGTTGTTCGGTGTTGTGGCAGGAGGGACAGTAACCGAGACGTTCCCCTTCTGTCACTCAGTCGACGTTGTGTCGATGAAGTGACACTAGGGGTCC
Source organism: Myxocyprinus asiaticus (assembly GCF_019703515.2). Taxonomy (NCBI): domain Eukaryota; kingdom Metazoa; phylum Chordata; class Actinopteri; order Cypriniformes; family Catostomidae; genus Myxocyprinus; species Myxocyprinus asiaticus. The sequence goes on from NC_059379.1 coordinate 17,074,516, forward strand.
CTATACAAAATGCCACGACTACTGAACTGTGTTACGTGGACTAGTGGGGCGAGACGGGCAGACCTCTGTGTCTGAGGAGCATGAGGAGCGTGAGGTCCGAGAACCAAGTCCGGGTGGACCAATAAGTTGCCACTAGGATGACCTGCTCCTCGTCCTCCCTGACCTTGCACAACGTAGGCTCACTAGGGGAAACGCATACTTCCTCATCCCCAGGGGCCAGCTGTGTGCCAACGCATCTGTGCCGAGGGGATCCTCGGTCAGAGAATACCAGAGCGGGCAGTGGGAGGATTCTCGGGAAGCGAACAGGTCCACCTGCACTTGACCGAATCGACTCCAGATCAGCTGGTCCACCTTAGGGTGGAGTCCCCTGAGCGTGACCTGCCATGACAGCGCGTCCGCTGTGCTGTTGAGGTTGCCCGGGATATGAGTGGCTCGCAGCGACTTGAGCCACTGCTGACTCCAGAGGAAGAGACGGCGGGAGAGTTGCGACATTCAACGAGAGCATAGGCCACCTTGGTGGTTGATGTATGCAACCATCGCCGTGTTGTCCGTCCGGACCAACACGTGCTTTCTGCTGAGGATGCCATATGCCCCAGCAGCCTCTGAAAAGATTTCAGTGGGACCGATGTCTTCTGTCTGAACGTACTCAGACAGTTCAACAGCAACTGCGAGTGCTCGTTTGTGAGGCGTGCCGTCATTGAGACCGAGTCTAACTCCATACCGAGAAAAGAGATGCTCTGAACCGGGGAGAGCTTGCTCTTTTCCCAGTTGACCCAAAGCTCCAGCTGGCTGAGGTGCATCAAGGAGATGGGGGCGTCAAGGAATCGAACCTTGTCAGCCTCTCTCGACTCGACCAGGTTGAGCCAGAGGTGGCATTCCTGGACCACCAAGGTGGACATCACCTGCCCGAGAGACCGCGCCATGACCTTTGTCACCCAGAGGGCGAGGTCGGTCGCCGAGCGCAGCTCCTGCATTAATCCCGGGTCAGAACTGCCCTCATGCAGTTCTTTAAGTGCCTTGGCTTGGTGCATATGCAGGAGAGCCATAGCATGCAGGGCGGAGGCTGCACGTCCAGCAGCGCCGTAGGCTTTAGCCATCAGTGACGACATGAGCCTACAGGCCCTGGAAGGGAGCCTCGGATGACTCTACCAGGTGGCAACGCTCTGCGGCCACAAGTGCACCGCGACCACCTGATCCACCCGAGGAATCGCCGAGTACCCCCTCGCTGCCCCACTGTCGAGGGTAGTGAGAGCGGAGGAGTTCACGAATCAGGTGCGGGCAGTAAAAGGTGCCTGTCACGACCGCGTAAGCTCTTCATGCACTTCCGGGAAGAAAGGAACGGGGGGCAGAGCGTGGCCGTGAGTGGCACTCCGGCCCCAGAAACCAATCGTCGAGCCACGAGGGTTCAGGGGGGAGTGGAGGGTTCCACTCCAGCCCGACACTCGCGGCTGCCCAGGCAAGCATGGCCGCCAGCTCTGTGTCCGCCTGTGACTGGACCACCATACCCTAGGGTGGGAGTCCAGCTGAGTCTTCCGCTTCAGACACGGCGAGCCCACTCTCCGATGCTGCAATGGATATCTCATCCTCTTCGTGAGTTCTGAACGAGGCCATGAACCCGCCCTGAGATGGGCCCGCGGTCTCATCCCAGAACCCGGCCGGGGCATACGAGCATGCAGGAGAATGGGAGGTCTGTGGGGGGTTACCCTGCGGAGAAGCTCCCACTGAAGTCCCCACATCACCCCCAGTGCTAACTGACTCAGCCTCATACCCATAGGTAGAAGGACCAAGACGGAGAGCCGCTGGGGTGGCTTTCTTTCTGACGAAAGAAAGCCACGACCGCAACGTAGCCATGGTCTTGTTCTTGCAATGAGGACATGAACCATCCATGAACGATGTCTCCGCGTGGGAAGCACCCAAACACGAGATACAGCGATCGTGGCCATCAGAAGCGGAGAGATAGAGACCGCAACCAGGAAGGATACACAAATGAAAAGGATTTTTCATAATCTTGAAAAAGACGCTTTCGTGAGTGCCACACTTTTAGTTGGAAATATTCTCTTTTAGAGAGAAAATATACTCTTTTTTTTCTCGCTGTTGAAGCGCCCAGGAATGTTCTCTGCACAATGCCGGTGCAAGAGGGGGAGAACCGCTGTAATGCGACGTAAGATCAACAGCTCCTGAGAGCAAGAGAGATGAATGGACCAGTAGTAGTTCAGCTTGAATGAACACAACTACTCGGCTCCGAAGAAGAAATCTGAATGAGTGGTTGCAGCTCCTTTTATACCCGTATGTCCGGGGGAGTGGCATACAAATTCCACTCGCCAATTCTCATTGGCCTTTTCTCAAAAGATCAGAGATGTCTGGGGCTCCCAGGAGCGACCCCTAGTGTCGCTTCATCGACACAACGTCGAGTGAGTGACAAAAGGGGAACATGATCAAACGGGAGTTCGACATATTTCAGATACTTCCTGTACCCTAGGATTGGCCACATTATGCTGACTAACTGATAAGTGCCATCTCCTATCAGACATGTTTGCATTGGCTCCAGTGTATTTACCTTCCTCTGTGATGTGACCAGAAGTGCATCACATCAGCAGCATGGGAGACCCTGGTTCTGAAACCAGGAAGTAATCGTGTTCGCATAATCAGTGACGAGCATGATTTGAAGGTTGCAATTTTCTCTCTAACATTAAATTTTTACACCACTGATGGTTAGGTTTAGGTTTGGGCTTTGGGTTGGGGGATACAGTTTCACTGTATTACAGCCTGTCCGGCTGAAAACAACTTGCTTCACAACTTGATTTTGGCTCTGTGGACATTACACCCAGAAAACTGAGATCACATGTGTCCATATGCACAACAAAACTTACCACTTTGGCCACTGGGGGCAGTGTTTCAAATTTCGGTAAGCACAGGCCGATTTAATCTAAAGAAAAGTCAACCTACTCTTTCCGATTTCACAGTATGATCCATCTGTAATAAAACCAACTGTTCATTAAAATGTTGTTGTTGTTGTTTTATCATTAAATGAAGAGGTCATAGCTGTCCTTAATCGTGAATGAAGCATGGCTATTGACCAATCAGCATCCAAGACCAATCTGTTTAATAATAATGATTATGTAAATTACATTCAAGTCAAGGGATTTCTGTTGAAAATGAAGTAGGTTACAGTAATTCACACATTTTACTAATGTTAGTCTAGTCTGCCAGAAAACAAAGCTGATTGGTACATGTTAATGAACATTTAGAGATGACATGCAGCTTTAATGCTTCCAGTGTAGATAAGGTTTTAGTTTAACTTTGCCAGCTTTTGATCAAGTGTTTCAAATTATTGTCTTCTACATTTGGTCAAAAACCTTTAGTGATACTTAGCTGTAAAACTATTGTTTCTATTAAAGACTATTAGCAAACTGTGAATCCAAAAACAAGTTATATAAGGTTAATAAAATAGGGTTAATAAAATAGAGATGTTTTTGTTGACTTTCCTAGTACTTAGGAATGATGTAATGCTGCTCATGGTGTGCATGATTCCACCTTGTACTTGTGCTCCTCCAGTTGTGTGGCTGTGAAGAATGTGTGGTATGTGTGTTGTGGTTGGAAAGAAGTGTAAAGTGCAGCCACCTCTTCTGCATATGTGTGCTTCATCCTTGGTCTAGCTTTAGGGGAAAAGCACCTGTTGAAGGATTTCTGCTTTGTCTCCACAGCAACTGTGAGTTCACCACATTTTGTTTTAATTTAATAGGCCCAGGCAAGCTCAAACAACTGTAATCACTGATCCGGCCATTGGAAACAGCAGGGACATTACTACATATGTCCTTTTATGGGAAAAATCACAACTCAGCTGATGGCAATGTGTTCGCATACAGATGTATAACTTATATGCTTGTGATCAGATTTTTCAATAAGTGGTAAGCGATTGCAACGATGGACAGACTTCACTCTGACCCACTCCCTTTGTTTGTTATTTGCACGTCACTATGGGCCGGCTGCTGTGGGGTTTATTGTCCAGATGGATGCATTACAGCCAAGGGACCCTGCAACAGGCTTCACAGATTTCAACACTTGCACTCACCCATAAAAGCAAAACGGCTCATTTAGAGAGGTGACCGTAGGGAATGCAGGGTAAAGCGCTGATGCTTCCTCTGTTGACTCTAGCCCTAGGTCTCATCGACCTCAGGATAATTTATATTCTAAAGCACACGTGTATATCCAGGGTTTACCATCACTGTGGTTTCCAGAGGACTCTAATGTTTCAGGGGGGCCTCAAAACTTTTCTGACATATTGAGAGTGACAGACGTGAGAGGCATTCCAATTTTTCCCTGACTTGGTTAATTTTTAAAGGAATAACTGATTTCAATGGGACATTTAGGAATACTGCTATTCAAACAATTATGCCATTTTTGTAATGCTGCTTGAAATTGCTTGAAGCACTTTGTCAGTTAATAGTGTAGATATTTCACATGAAGCAGTTTATGGTAGAAATGTGACAATAACACAGGGCAGTCAGATGGCCTTGAAATAGTGTAAGGAAAACAAGCATTTGAATTTAATAATAATAAAAAAAAAAAACCTCCAGGTAGGTTGCAGTTCTGGAATATGGTGGCACTGGAGGATAATGGGTTCCTGGTAGCTTCACATTTAATTCCTCTCAAGTCTTTTGCAGTTAATTTGCGCCTTTTCTTCTCCATGCATTTTTTTTGCGCCCCAGTTGACTATTCGCAACAAAATGTTTGATTGTCAATAGCTTAGCTATTTCAAGAGTGTTGCATCCGTCTGAAAGGCATTTTAAAATGTTTGACTTTTCAGTGCCAGTTAATTCTATTTTTTGGCCCATTTTACCTGAGGTAATGAAGCTGCCTAATAATTATGCACACTTTGATATAAGGTGTTAGTCACTTTCGCCACACCCTCCCTCATTACACAAATATATATCACCTGAAAATTATTGAATCCAATTAGCATTCAAGTTTATATGGTTTGGAGTTGGAAAATTTGCATGGAAATAATGATAAGATCATTGGAGTGGTGGTGGCGTAGTGGGCAAAAGCACATAACTGGTAATCAGAAGGTTGCTAGTTAAATCCCCACAGCCATCAACATTGTGTCCTTGAGCAAGGCACTTAACTCCAGGTTGCTCCAGGGGGATTGTCCCTGTAATAAGTGCACTGTAAGTAGCTTTGGATAAAAGCGTCTGCCAAATGCATTAATGTAAATGTAAAGATCAGAATACTCACTTGCCTAATAATTGTGCATGCAGTGTATATATACCAATCAGCCACAACATTAAAACCACCTGCCTAATATTGTGTAAGACCCCCTCGTGCTGCCAAAACTGCACCAACCCGCATTGTGTGGCAGCAGTGCAGTGCATAAAATCATGCAGATATGGGTCAGGAGCTTTAGTTAATGTTCACATCAACCATCAGAATGGGGAAAAAATTGTGATCTCAGTGATTTGGACCATGGCATGATTGTTGGTGCCAGATGGGCTGGTTTGAGTATTTCTGTAACAGCTGATGTCCTGGATTTTTACATGCAATAGTCTCTAGAATTTACTCAGAATGGTGCCAAAAACAAAATAACATCCAGTGAGCAACGGTTCTGAAGACGGGAATGCCTTGTTGATGAGAGAGGTCAACAGAGAATGGTCAGACTGGTTCGAACTGACAAAGTCCACGGTAACTCAGATAACCCCTCTGTACAATTTTGGTGAGAAGAATAGCATCTCAGAATGCCTTTCTGAGATGCGGGTTGGCACTGTTTTGGTGGCATGAGGGGGACCTACACAAAATTAGGCAGGTGGTTTTAATGTTGTGGCTAATCGGTGTATATATGGCCCAATCAACCTCTGTTTTTATTTTTGTTATTTTATTCAAACAGCCGTCAGAATAAATCCCCAAAAATATATTGTAAAGAGGAGGCGAGAAGCAGCTTTCCTGGTTCAGGTAAGGATTTATTTTTCTCTTTGCAATATTCACTAAGTTGAACTATAATCACACACCGCTTCACCAAAATAAAACTCTCATCATTTGTAATAACAAAACTCTTGCTTCTTGTTCGGGTCTGTGGTGCCCAGGCTCTCTCCCCTTTCTACTTGCAGTGTGGCTCTATTTATCCGCTCTCCCCGTGCTTACTGAAATTAGAGACAGGTGTTAGACATAATTTAGCTCAGGTGTAAGCACCCTTACCGCTTTCTCTCTCTCCGGAGAGATGCTTGACCACGCCCCCGCTGCCACATATCCCCACCGCCCGACTCAGGCCGGGGCGGCATCCGGCCTGCCTGCCTACCACCCCCCCCCCCCCATTCCTGGAAAGGAAGTCAGCGACAGCCATCTGCGCCCCCGGTCTGTGGACCACCTTGAACTTAAACGGCTGAAGAGCCAGATACCAACGGGTGATCCGGGCATTGGTATCTTTCATGTGGTGGAGCCACTGGAGTGGGGCGTGATCGGAACAGAGGGTGAAGGCCCCCCCCAACAGGTAGTATCGGAGAGTGAGGACCGCCCACTTGATGGCAAGACACTCCTTTTCTACGGTGCCGTACTTAGTTTCCCTCAAAGAGAGCTTATGGCTAATGTACAACACCGGGCGCTCCTCCCCCTCCACCACCTGCGAGAGTACGGCCCCCAGCCCCCTGTCTGAAGCATCTGTCTGTAAAACAGAGGGAGAGAGAAGTCAGGTGAATGTAAAAGTGGCCCCCCGCAAAGTGCAGCTTTAACTTGTGTGAACACCCATTGACACTGCTCCGTCCACTGGACCGGATCTGGAGCTCTCTTTTTAGTGAGATCAGTCAGTGGGCTGGTGACGTCCGAATAATTAGGCAAGAACCTTCTATAATAGCCAGCCAGCCCCAGGAACTGTCTCACCCCCTTTTTGGTCTTGGGTCTCGGGCAGGTCGCAATCGCCACTGTCTTGTCAATTTGGGGACGCACCTGCCCGTGGCCCAAGTGGAACCCCAGATACCGTACCTCCACCCGTCCAATCGCGCACTTCTTTGGGTTCGCTGTGAGTCCTGCTCGGCACAGCAATCTCAGAACCGCCCTCAGATGTTGCATGTGCCGCTGCCAATCATTGCTATAAATGATGATGTCATCTAAATAGGCAGTGGCATAGGCTGAATGTGGTCTGAGGATTCGGTCCATGAGACGCTGAAACGTAGCCAGGGCCCCAAACAAACCGAACGGAAGTGTCACAAAATGGTGTAATCCAAACGGTGTGGAGAAGGCGGTTTTCTCACGGGAAATTGGTGTCAAGGGGATCTGCCAATAACCCTTCGTCAAATCCAATGTCGAGTAAAATCGAGCAGTGCCCAACCGATCGAGCAACTCATCAACGCGAGGCATTGGATATGCATCAAATTTAGACACCGCGTTGACTTTTCTATAATCCACACAGAATCGTACAGACCCGTCGCTCTTAGGCACTAGAACAACTGGGCTGGACCAATCACTGTGGGATTCTTCTATTACCCCCATAACGAGCATTGCATCTAATTCTTCCCGAATGATTTTTTTCTTGTGTTCGGGTAATCGATAGGGGCGGCTATGTACCACAACCCCCGGCTCGGTCTCAATGTGGTGATGAATGAGGTTTGTACGCCCCGGTAGAGGGGAGAACACGTCCGCAAACTCCTGTTGCAGCCTAGCAACCTCCGTGAGTTGACTCGACGAGAGGTGGTCTCCGCAAGTGACCAGGGTGAACTGTTTACGCTTTGAACTCACCTCCGGTCCGAGCTCCGCCTTCTCGGGAACTACCATAGCCAACGTCACGGGAACCGCCTCCCTCCACAATTTCAAGAGATTGAGGTGGTATATTTGACGTGCGTCCCCTCTGTCGGTTCATTTAACCTCATAATCGAGATCTCCCACTCGTTGTGTGACCTCAAATGGTCCTTGCCACTTGGCGAGTAATTTAGAGCTCGATGTGGGAAGCAATACAAGCACTTTATCTCCCGGTGCAAATTCCCTTAGCTGAGTTCCCCTGTCATACAGTCGGTGCTGTCGTTCTTGAGCTTGGAGCAAATTCTCCTGTGTTAGCTGTCCCAAAGTGACCCGGTCGGGGGCAGCCTGTGGGAGGTCAGAGACCCACACCACTGTCCCCAGCTCCATCAGACGGCACTGATCTCGGAAGTGGAAAGTAGAAACGGGCTATTAGATGGTTCAGTGTTTTCCTTTCTCTTAGATGACCCGCCATGGGATAATAATGAGCCGCCTGGAATACCATTTCCCGACGGCTCCTTGGAATCAAAAGTTGGGTTGTATCCTCTTTAGTTTGAGTGTCCTGTGTCACTCTATACAAGCGCTCATTTATAATCGCAAAATAGGGGTATGAAAGGGCGATGTCCGGCTGGAGTCGTTGACCATCGATGACTCTCACTTGGTCGAAGGCGTGTTTGAGGGTTTCGTCTCGCGACTGCTCCAAAGGGAAATCCCCCTCAGGGAATTCCCTGAGAAGGGGAGGGGCTGCAGCCTCTCCCCCTCTCTCGTCATTATGACGTGGAGATGTCGAGGACGGCCCCGGCTCTGCCTCCCCTGCCAGAGCATCGCACATCACACATCTCCCTAATTTCGTACAGGACCCATCCACGCAAATTCCCTTTAATAAAACTTTGAAATCAGGCCAATCAGTCCCCAAAATCAGCGGATGGGTGAGGCGGGAACTAACCGCGGCCTCCACTCTATGCTTTTTCCCCCGAAATTTAATCGTCAGGGTCACCACCGGATATTTGTGAATATCCCCGTGTACACATTTCATCTGCACCGTTTTAGTTGTGACCAATGCCTCGGGTTGAACCAGGCATTGGTGGATAGTGGTTTGATTACACCCGGTGTCCACCAACGCTTGGTGAGTACCCCCCTTGACACTTACCGGTATCCGGTACACTCCGGCCCGGTCGGGGGCAGCCTGTGGGAGGTCAGAGACCCACACCACCGTCCCCAGCTCCATCAGAGGGCACTGATCTCGGAAGTGGCTCGGATCTCCGCACCTCCAGCAGGCCGGCCCAGGCGCTACGCCCGCACTTGCATCGGCGGGTGCCCCCCCACCCCCCCCCGAGGGGGAGAGCGGCGGGGCATTGGGATAGGGGTAGATGTCGCCTCCCACACCCGAGGAACTGGTCTCAGGGGCTGAAGTCCTTCTCGTCTGCGTGGGGCAGGAACGGGACCTGGAGAGAGAGCAGAATGAGAGGAGAGAGGAGAAAAAAATGTAGGAGGGCTCTTCCGCCCTCGGGATCGCCGCCATGTGGTCCTCCGCAAGCCGGACAGCTTCCTCCAACGATGCCGGGCGGTAGCACTGGACCCACTCCGCCGTCCCTTTTGGCAGTCGATGTGTGAATTGCTCCAGTACCACCTGGTCGATAACTCCATTGACGTCGCGGTCCACCGCTAGCAGCCATCTTCGGCAGGCGTCACGGAGCCGCTGGGCGAAGGCAAACAGGCAGTCGGAGCTCTCCAACTTCAAGCTCCGGAAGAGTTGACGACTTTCCTCCGGAGTGCGACCAACCCGTTGCAAGATGGCTCTCTTTAAATCTCCGTAGGCCAGGAGGCTCGTCGCTGCCAGTTGTTGAGCCGCGAGCTGGGCTTCCCTGGACAATAGTGGGATCAGCCGGGCCGCCCATTGGCCGAGCGGCCAGCCCCAGATCTCGGCGGTCTGCTCAAACAAATCCAGGAAGGCCTCGGGGTTGTCCGCCGCCCCCATTTTCTGTAATGCGGGCGGGGGTAATGGTGTGGGAGCGTCCGAGGTCGCGGCTGAGGATGCCTCCTGGCTGAGGAGGCTCCGGATTGCCTGCCAGTCCTCGGCTTGAGCGTGCAGGAGCTCGACAAACCGGCGATCTTGGTCTTGTCGGAGCTCAAGCAATGTCTGCTGGTGGCTCTGATGTAGGCCAGTGAGGGCTTGGAGGATCTCCGCCAACTGGGAGGACTCTACGGGACGACTTCCATCCATTTTCAACCCAAACTTCAATGTCCCGGGTTTCAGCACCAGTGTAAAGAGGAGGCGAGAAGCAGCTTTCCTGGTTCAGGTAAGGATTTATTTTTCTCTTTGCAATATTCACTAAGTTGAACTATAATCACACATCGCTTCACCAAAATAAAACTCTCATCATTTGTAATAACAAAACTCTTGTTTCTTGTTCGGGTCTGTGGTGCCCAGACTCTCTCCCCTTTCTACTTGCGGTGTGGCTCTATTTATCCGCTCTCCCCGTGCTTACTGAAATTAGAGACAGGTGTTAGACATAATTTAGCTCAGGTGTAAGCGCCCTTACCGCTTTCTCTCTCTCTCCGGAGAGATGCTTGACCACGCCCCCGCTGCCACATATATTTTTGTATCCCGTGTGGATTATTTTCAACTCACCGGCTACATTGATTTAAAATGGTCCTGCTGTGTCACAAATGCATTTTAAAAGTACAAATATTCTGTGTAATTTATGAGGTTATAAAAATGGCATGTATTTGAAATAAAGAGAACTGAAGAAAAAAAAAGTTTTAGATGATTAACTATAGCATGTCACACAGCAAGACACTGCTGAAACCACTTGAAATGTCATGTCAGCTACTACGCAGTTGTGTTTGATACCTGTCTTGGCCATTAGAGTTGTTGCAGATCTAGTGGGATTACAAACTGTAATTTTAACCAGTGTCTGTTAATGTCGTTCACAGATCATAAGGCGCAAGCAGGTGACTCTAACTGGGTTTGGATTACTTGACGTCACATTTCTGTTATTTATTGACTTAACTATTATCATGCGCTTAGCAATTATTAGAAACCATGGAAAACAGTTCCATGCAATCATGGCATAAAATGTAATTTCATGCAATTACATACAAATTTACATCTTTTGGAGGCAAGTAGAAATTAATTAATATGCATTTTCAATAATCTCTTTCTCCCTCTCAATCTGTCTCCATCTCAAAGTCGTACATGCTCAGTAATGTGATGTTTTTTGATAGTCTCAGATTGATAATGTCCTTTGCATATGTTGGAAAAAATAATATTGAAAACACATAGCTAAGATGCATGTGAGGAGGACATGATCATTTCACCAGCAATTATTTTCCCTTTCTGGCTTGATCTTTTGACAATTTCTTTGACAGAAATGCTTGGTTTATGTCTGTTTTATTCACTTGAAGAAGTTCACGGGAAAAACTGACATTGTGGAAATGCATATACAAAATCCATATACTAAAAATTATGGGATTTCAGTTGACATTTAATGCAATGCATCATGAGATTCTGGATGAAGCCTGTGCAAGTCTTTTGGAATTGCCATGGCTTTTGAATGGAAAATTTAAATGCCAACTTACATCTTTTTCCTACACTGTTCTCTTCTTTCCTAAACTGTTCTTTATCTGATGGATGGAGGTCTGGGCCATCTGCTGCTAAAATCATCCCACTGCATGTCTCCTCCGTTGGGGGGTAAAATGGGCTATTGGCCCGTCCGTCTTTACTCCCAAGTAAAATACGTGAAATAAAAGCTTAATAAAGAGCAAAAATAAAGATGAATTGAGAAATCTCTCGACTTCTGAGGAGAGCCATGTGGATCTACAGTGGAGTTTAAAAGTCTGAATCAACTTCCAATGTAATACAGTTAATTAATACAATTACAGTTACAAATTATAATCATTACTGTATATCAATTTGAGTGACAAGATGAATTGGAAAATGTACATTAATTGCAAAAGTTTTAGTATTTGGTGTGTCCCACTTTTGTTTTAAGAACAGCATGCACTCAAACTTGCATGGTATCCACAAGTTTGTGCAAAACCTGATAATCCATTTTATCCCAGCGATTTGAGAAAGTTCTGTAGGGCTTTACTGGTTGTTTAGATCAGTGTTACTATCAGAAATAATTGGTAATTATTTCTTTATTTATTAATTAATATTTAAATTAATTAATTGAATCTAACTCATTAAAACCTCTCATGGGGCTCCAGTAAATGTAGTGTGCTACGTTTAGAAGTGGGTTTGGTTATTAGCAATAATTAATAATTATGAAAGATAATTATTAATTATTAAAATCAATAGAACATTGATGAGAATCAATGTTAGCTTTTTTAATCCTTTAAATAACAATTATCAAAAATAATCACCAATCATTAACATTGATGAAACATTATTTAAAATTAACACTAGCTTATTGATCCTTCAAATTCAACAATCAGCAAAGATATTATCAATTATCAAAAATCTATAGAATATTAATAAGGATTAATATTGACGGGGCACCACCCTGTAATCAGGGACTAATAACCAGATAGTATAACAGTCTCAATATTAGATTGTTTTCTTAGGAAAATCGACATCCGAAGAATATCGATTTTCGGGAAAAAAAACAATGAATGAATGAAGGCTTGAATCCGAGCACTGACATCCTGTCAGCATGTGACACAGGTGTATGCAAAACAAACCAAAACACTTCTCTTTGAAGTATAACAAAGTTTATTTATGCAGTAATATCAATTAATAATTAATACAATGCAGTCAATAAACTTCCGACTTACAACTACAAACTAAACAGTGATATGATTAGATATGGTAACCAAAAGAATCCTATAACACATGAGGAAGGTGTTTGTGTGTGTGTGTGTGTGTGTGTGTGTGTAAGGAGGGACGCGCACAAAATGGCGGACGTGGCTCTCGTGGAGAGTATGTCACGCGAGACTTCCGGCCAGAGAATATGGCCACGAATGTAGGGCGGAGAGAAACCTGTCAATGGCGTCTGCCAGTTTACCGCGTGTATCCGCTTGTACGATAGCTTAGGGATTCCTGATTCTCGGCGGGCTGGCGGAGAAATCAGCGACGTCGACTTGATTGAAGATGGAAGAGAAATCTCTTCACTTCTGCAGGCAAACGGATGAAGATGAGGATTGCTCAGCGGTCTCCTTCGGATCCGTTAGAGTGTTCGGTGGAACACAGCGTAATCTCAACTCGTCCAGCGAGATGGAGATTGTATGGCCACAGTTTCAAGTCGGACATTACTTCCTTGTGCCACGAGGCTACACCTGAGAGCAGCGATGAGCTGCGTCTACACACGGCGAGCAAAGTTGCTGGAAGCAAATTCCGGAAGCATTTCAGAGGTATTTCTACTCCTGATGATGTCATGGTTGAGGTGCGTTCTGTCGTGTGCCTCATCCAATAGGAGTTGAGAGTTCGATCCTTTAGTGAGCAAGGCTTCATGGGATTTGTAGTCTGTTTTGGACTCCCTTTGTTTGATTTTGGCGCAGTTTTTATCAGTAAGATTTATGACTTTGTATGTGGGCCTGAGTTAGGTTTTACGACTGTGTTAGGCCTGCCTTTGTCTTCTATCTGAATACATGAGGCCCAACAGTTCCAAACAGCATCTTGTGTGTTTCAGTGGAAGCAAGGAAATAAAAAATTTTATTATTTGATTATTCACCCAGAAATAGTGTGGAATCACAAATATTTCTCATTCATTTTATGTCATAACATTACTTTATTCTAAATTTTTCAACATCCAAATACGTTTTATTTCCAGGTTTACAATAGATTTTGAATCATAGATTTTCAATGTGGATTCAGACTTTTGAACTCGACTGTATGAATGCAAAAACAGAAACCGAATCAGACAGACATGAGCTCAGCAGTCTACCACATCTTTAGGTATCCTTAGGTCAAACTGACCTGAGAGTCAAACTCAGGCCCAATTCAGTGCATATTACATATTCATCAACTTCAAGGCATATTTCTGTGCTGAGTCCTGCAACCCATCTTGCATTCTGTTTTCTTTTTATTCTTAAAGGGATTTAAGAGTTTTTGAATCAAAGTTTACTCACCTCTGTTTGGTATTTTTAAGTGAGTGAGTTGCGTGGATATTCCCAATGGCTGTGTGTTATCTGATAGAGTTAGAAAGCTGAATCGATCACTGGCTTCAAATCCCTCTTAGCTTCAGAGATCCCAAAGATATCTGCTAACCCCCTCTTGGGCTATGCAACAGGCCACACAGCTAGGAAGCAATTTCCACCGCATTTTTACTGATTGCTTTTTTCTTTTTCTTTAAAGGATTTAAAACAGACTGATTAATCAGAGCACTCAAAATACCAAAAATCAAAACAGTTTCCATCTGGAATACAATCAAACAGAGGGCACATGTAACTGACAGAAATTACATTTAGTTTTTCAAGAAATAATAGACAAGAACCATCACAAAGGTGTGTTGCGGAGTAAAAACAAAGTCAAATTTAGCACATGTTAGTCAAATAGAACTATTAAATTTAATTATTTTGAGGAATGTGTAGAAAAATACTTTCAATAAGGATCAAATTAAACTACGTGGCAATAATGAGGTGGCATGTTTTATGTGGTTCCCAGGTTTCTGCATTTTTTCTTTTTGGGGTTTTGAAGTAGAAGAGTGGCATTTTTACAGAGACATAGCGGAACCCGCAATGGTGCTGTCAGCCCGTGTGTTGAGTGGTGAGGTAATGCTATAAAGACATATTAAAATTCAGGGCAAAAAAGTGTAATGTTATGTGCAAATCGAAAAAAGTTCTATTGTAATCAGAAACCGCTTAGCAGCTCATCTGGGTGATGAGATGTGAGTGTGACCCTCTTGTGTTTCCAAAGGTTGGTACCATATTTTATATCAGAGAGAATCTTTGTCTTATGTCAGCAAAGGGATAGACATTACACAGGAAATCATCTTTCCCAATACTTTCAAATCTAATACACGTGGTTTGGATGATCTGTTGTGTTGCAATGTGGCACTTTTGCTCCAAATAGGCTTGAAAGCCTTATATGGAGTTAATGCACTGGCTTAGCTCATGCTTCTCACATAATAGGCGTTTGAAGCTATTCTGACTATAATTCCATATTGAAAAGCGAGCCCGCATTAGCTTCCATCTGGACGTAACTCTAGTATTGGAGTCACTGGGAGAATATGTATTCAATCCAGAATCTCTCTTCTTGTCTGAAATAGACAGAATAAAACAGCTGATATAATTTGTTGTTACTTGAGACATGCTGTTCCAGAACATAGAGATGCATCATACAAAGGTACACAAAAAGTATTGAAACATTATGAAGACTAAATGGGACTTTCCATGAACATCAGAGAAACCAAAACTGATTAGATTATAGCTAAGGAACAGTAATGGAATTCTTATATTTATCAGATTAACCCTAAAATGTTGGGATGTCCCAATACCATTTAGTTTTTTTTTTTTTTCTTTGAGAACTTGTATGAGTATTGATACTTCCTTTTCTGTACTCACAGATACAGACACCTGTTGTTTTGTTTTATTCCATATCAACAATGTATTTAAGTTTTATCATCAAAATGGTGTCTAAATAAATCATCTCATTAAAACTTTAATCAAATTAAAATAGAATAATTCGTTTTCAACATAATATCGCATTTTATTAAATGAAGAGTTTTTATACAGAACCTTACAGCTCAATTCAAAATACAACATTGGAGGTTTTTGCTAAATAATGTGCTGCACAACAGAGCATCAAAGATGTGAGATATTGCTTAAACATAATCAGAGCTTGACATTAACTTTTTGGCTTGACTTTGGAATACCACTATCCACTTAGCATTTTCACAAGCCAAAATCACCCACACCACAAAAAGTGATAAAATTACCTGGAGACTGAAACTGGATGCATTTTTTTAGACATTTTATTTGAATGAAAATTATATGAGTTCAGCAGGACACAGACCTGATGATTGAAGTCATCACTTATAATATCTGAAGGCAAATTTGACCAGTTAGAACAGAAGCAGGACCGAAAAGGAGGAAAACATTGTCAATAATTTGTCCAGCTGTCCATGGAAGTCCAGATTTTAACCCTTTTTTAACTCCTTTAACCATTCTTAATTGTACTTGCCTTCATGAAAGTTTCCGTTGTTCTTCCATTATTTTCTGTGGCATTTGTAATAATATGGCCATAACCAGGTCAAACCATGGATTGCTCCACATTACAGTGGTTAGGCTAATGTAGGTAAACTTTATAAAAATAAAAGAATAAATAAAAAATAAAAAAAACTATTATTTGTTATGAAAAACGAATAGCCTAAACACGTTTATAAATCTTTAAGTACAACTTTCACAGTAAAAATTCCATGGAGTACAAAAGGATTTTTGGCAGATTGACGGGTGTTAATGTCAAGCCCTGAATATAATACAATTACTAATGTTCTATTAGTAGTAGTAGTAGTAGTAGTATTACAGTGAGTATTACATAACTATACAGTTTTGATATATTTTTGTTGTACATTTTTCCATTTAATTGAGCCTTTATTTTGGAGTGAAACACTTTCTGTTTCTGTGTGTTTTTGATGGTAGCTTCTCGCTTCCGGAAAAGCAGGTCGCTACGTGACCCAATGTGATTATTAAAATGCATAAAGCTGCTATTTAATTAAATAAATATGTAGTCTGTATCTGCCTCGTGCTACAAAGTGAATTAGCACTCTGCTCGCTGTCATATGCTACAAACATAGCATGCAATGCTCATGATTGTGTTTCTCCTTCCCCTCTGATGCAGTAGCACTTAGCACATACACTCACACCATTTGACATATTTATTGGCAGAGCAGGGTTATGTTCAAGATATCTGTTTGACTTGGATAGACTGTAATCTTTTAAACAAACAAACTGCAAACCAGAGCCAAGACCCGACACCCAGCTGGCAAGGCCTGCGGTTAGCACTGATACGAAAGTTACCTCGCTTCCCACACAAACACAAACACACACAGTCTGTTTGCCTAAGCTTTGTCTATTTCCCCAAGAGAGTTCCAGGTTTTTTGGCCATAAATAATGACAATTGCGGGAAAAAAATGCTAGAAGCACCACCAATTAATATTTATTTAGGGTTAGTATTGTTTATTGACTATCTGATTTCCTCTCTTTCTCTCTCCCGGGTTTCCTCCCTGCATATCTTTGGCCTACATCAGATGCTGCCACTTGGTTGGGAAGGTCAAGGCTCATCGGATGCTGCTGACCCATGATGCTACCCTCCATCCCTGAACACATCCGTTCTTCCCCCCACTGAGCCATCCTTCATGGATCACTGATATGCACCCTGCAAAGGTATGACCTTTAACCACTCTTAGGCCCAGGATCCTTTATTGGAATGCAGTAAGTATTGGACTTAAAAGACACTTAAAAGTATTTGAGGAGGTTTGAGATGGAGGACATGCTGAGTGGCTCCATTCTCTCCTTTCTACCCTGACCCTGATCTTTCACTTAGTCACCCCACCACCTCTCTGTTCTTTGTAACACTTCCCATGTTCCCAGCTCTATTCCAAGCGCTGCTCTGGTTTGGATTTGTTATAAGTTATTAGTCTATATGACCTGATAAGGGAGTGGCCGATGGAGAACAAACAATCC
This sequence comes from Myxocyprinus asiaticus, assembly GCF_019703515.2. Lineage (NCBI taxonomy): Eukaryota > Metazoa > Chordata > Actinopteri > Cypriniformes > Catostomidae > Myxocyprinus > Myxocyprinus asiaticus. Next base: position 17,091,862 of record NC_059379.1, read on the forward strand.
GTTTCCAAATGCATCCGTCATAGCGCACATGTATTTGACTTTGGAAATTAGATCCTTGTCTGGAGCACCTTGACTTTTGAATATTTGGTCAGACTGACTGGTGTATTAAACATTTAAAGTTTAAATAATCCCCAGCAATCCTTCCAATAGCATATACTGCATCAGTGCCCTGTAATGATTTTGTTGGCTTTTGGAATTTTCTTCTGTTTTTATATCTTTTTGTTCATGTCTTTTATTGCGAAATGTTTATTATGAAGGTCTTTTTCCTGTTGCTCTTGTTTATTGTTTCCAGGTGTGCCTTTTAATTAGTCACATTAAATTCTTTGTCCTTGTTTATTTAAGTCCTCCTGTTTCCCTTGTTTCTCTGAACATGTTCTGTATAGATGTTGGGGAGCCTTGCGCCCTTCCGTTAGGAAATTTTGGACATTAGGACAAAATTTATGTTATAAAATATAAATGAGACATTAAAAAAGACATCCTTGGGGGCCTGGGTGGCTCAGCGAGTATTGACACTGACTACCACCCCTGGAGTCACGAGTTCGAATCCAGGGTATGCTGAGTGACTCTAGCCAGGTCTCCTAAGCAACCAAATTGGCCCGGTAGCTAGGGAGGGTAGAGTCACTTGGGGTAACCTCCTCATGGTCGCTATAATGTGGTTCTCACTCTCAGTGGGTGCGTGGTAAGTTGTGCATGGATGCCAGAGAATAGCGTGAAGCCTCCACACACGCTACGTCTCTGCTGTAACACGCTCAACAAGCCACGTGATAAGATGCGTGGATTGACGGTCTCAGACGCGGAGGCAACTGAGATTCATCCTCCGCCACCGGGATTGAGGCGAGTCACTATGCCACCACGAGGACTTAGGGCATTCCAAATTGGGGAGAAAAGGGAAGAAAGAAAAAAAAAGACATCCTTGCCAAACTAACACCTAAACCTAACCATCAGTGTTTTAAAATGCAGAAGCGAAATTAAAAATCACATTTTCTGAAGCAACCACCTCATTTCGTGTCGCTTCTATGGCTCTGTGTCATGTGTCAGCTTGAGTTCATGGCTGGACTTGAACCATAGTGTTCCGATTGTAAGTCTGTATCAGGTGAGCTACCTTGAAAGTTAATCACTTTGCAATAAGTGTAGGTGGGTCTTTCATACAAGCATTTAAATGTATAGTTTTTGTAAAAATGCGTTGTAAAAGTGTGTCTATATCATAAAATAGCAGGGTCTGAGTAATAAAGAGAAAAAAATATTTATAAAGTGATTATGAGCCATTAAAGTCATGATTTGAGTGAAATTGAATAAAACACACAGTTGTTGGAGCGCCTCTAGTGTTCATTTCACATGGAAACTGCTGGGAATTGTACTTGGAGACACGTATAACAAGTTTTGCAAAAATTTATAACGAGTCACTTTTTCACTATGAGACCAGGTTGTTTAACAGTCTGCCCAGAGCTGTGATGTATGACAAGGGTCTTCAACAGGGGGTCCGTAACCCCCAGGGGGTCTGCAGTGGTACTGCAGGGGGTCCGCAAATTATTGCTTGATCCACCATTGGCACACGAGCAACAGCGAAAGAGAGAAGTATGAATTTTAGTCTATCCACATGTTGAAGTCCTTCGCAGCTGCATGCCAAATCTTAAAGTGTGACTAAACGGCGCTAGTCAGTAGAAGCGCGCAGCCCGGACAAAACCTTCACACGACCACCGCTCATCATGAGCCACTCAATGCATGACACACATCAGGTTTAGCAGCTCTGCAGTGGAGGGTCGCGTGAGTAAAATGTGTCTGCTTTGCATTGGTCATGCTGTGCAGTTGAGCCTACAGTTTTTTTATTATTATGAGTTGCTTTTTGCTTTCAGAACAATAGCTTACTTGCCTGGTGTAAATAAATAGTTACCACTGAGATTATCAAGCTGGCATATGCTGTCCTTAACGTTCGACACACACAAGACGGTGACTCTGAAATCAACATATTTAAGTCATAAATTAAGTTAAGTTTTCCTCATTACAAATTTTTATTCAATTAAGTGAACAGTAATTTTGAAATATATGTGTAAAATCGATCACTCACATGAGAAGAAGACTCCATTTTAGTAACCTTATAAAAGTTGTTTTATTCTGCATGGACAGGGTCTGTCTGTTTTTCTTTCTGTCTGTTTGTCTTTTTCTTTCTTTTTGGAGGAAGTTTGGCACAGGGATTTACAGGGGAAATTAAAAATGTCACTTCAAGCAAAAATGTTGCAGAGCCCTGCTGTCCCTGCTGAAAAGACTGTTTTAGCTGGTCGCCCAGCCTAGCCTGGTCAGTTAGCTGGTTTCAGAGGGGGTTTGAACATTTTTTAGCTGGTCAGGCTGGGAGACCAGCTAGCCTCCAAGCTTAAACCAGCTTGGCCAGGCTGACCAGCCAAGACCACCCTGACCAGCTAAGATCAGCCTGACCAGCTAAAAAAGTGTTCAAAACCCCTTTAAAACCAGCCTGACCAGCTACTATATGACCAGGCTGGGCGACCGGCTAAAACCAGCCAACCAGCTTATGCTGGTTTTAGCTGCTCTTTTCAGCAGGGCATTATTTAATGATTATTTCAATGGCTTTGCAATATAAACAACATGAAGTATGTACATATAATAATATGGTACCGTAGCACCATATACATTTTTATAGGCATAAAACGCAACACTCAATTTTATACAATATGTAACAGTGGTTCCTGCTTCGTCTCTCTACCCACAAAGGGGTGCTTGGCCTGAAAATGGTTTAAGACCCCTCGTGTATGATATACTGTGAAGCAGGCACAAAAGTGTTTAATACACACTGAGGAGGAGCGAGTCCCATCTGACCTCTCTCACACACTACTGCTTTCCCTGTGGCTGTGGAGATCTGTGCCAGGTCCCTGCCGAGTAACGACTGCATACTGGGGCCGTAACTCAGGTCAGATGCTTTGTCAACATAAATTTATTCAGAAACTGCTCATGTGACACGTTTAAGCACTTGCTCTTGAATTACTGGTTAATGCCTATGTCTGGCAGTGACTTTTGAGCAAAAGCATGGCATGTCAAATGTCCATGAATATAGCCTGATTAAGATATTGGAATAACTGTAAAAGATTTTCCCAAGAGATTGAATACGTATGGTTGTATAGTACAACAAGAACAGTTTATTTAGTTTAACAAAAGATTATGATGTCTGTGATTCAGGCAATCAGCCATGCTTGTATTACGTTTCAGACATAATATATCCAATTATTTTGTCTATTTTTGCTGCACTAATGAAAATAGTTTAGTCGAGGTCAAAGCAAGATGAACTGTTGGATGTTGCCAAGCAACGCACAGACTGGCAGCCTTTTTGGAATGCCACAGACAAGTGGAGTGATACAAACAGTGAAGCGTCCCAGTGCTTTAATCCTAAATTTCATTTCAGATTTACCAGAATTCTGCTTGTCCAATTCAATTATTAGAGGGTCAGAACTACAGTCACTGTTGAATAAACATCTTTTAGTGATACTATACTGTATCTGCCACACTGTTATAAATGGTATATAAAATGTTAATTCGTTTGGTTTACAATATAAACACTGCATTTAGGTTTGTGTATTGAATCACCTGGACCTGGTTAGACAAAAATAGGGAGTTCCATCATGAGCAAGTATGCAATGCGTGTATAACAGACAGGACACACAGTGCATCAAGATTAGAAGGACTCAAACAAGCCTGCCAATCCACATTTCCTTTACAATCTTATGGCTCAGAGTGACTGAGTATTACTGAAAGCTTAGATAAACAAAGCCAATGAATGCCAGCCTTTGGGTTGAGTTCACTATACCGGACAAAAAGAGCCGTTTCTGTTGAGACTGTCCTATTCCCGTCTGACGTGGGGATTCTTTGGTGCCAGTTTCCTTTTCTCGCCTTTTGTCAAGTTGTATTAGACATTCCAAAGTGCTACAAAGCCTCTACTTCCTAACTGAGGAGCATTGTTTACAGAGGGCTCATTGATGGACAGACTAGCGTGCGGGTATGGCCTGGGAGGAGAAAAGAACTGTCAAAGCAGTCTAACAAGAATGATAACAAACACACTTCTTTTTATGTCACATATACAATGCTTAACTTTATTCATTTTCTCTTTCATAATGAAATTCACTATAATTACATATAGTACAATAATGGCTAAAAAGATTGCATAAATAATTTAAATGTCAAATTTAAAAAAATAAATATGCAGTTCATTCTTTGTTAGTCTTTTGGTCGGACAGGGTGTGGATCTATTTGTTGAGTACTCTGTCATTTATACTGCTCAATTAGACCACACAGGTACAGTACAATATGTACAAAATGCTTCTGATGGACACACTGATTACATTATTTAAAAAAAAATCCCTTCCAGTTGCTATTTAAAATACACAATTGAAAAATAAGCAATCATTGTCTGCACTGTTTAGAAAACAGGCGAGGAAGTCGTGAGCAGAAAATTCTACAAAAATTAATGGAATAGTCCTCATTAAACAGACCGAAGCAAGATGTGTGTGTAGACAAAACTGTCTGATTTGGCATTCTCTTATCTCTTTATCCTGTGTAATATCAAGATCCAGCCTAACATTTCAAAGTTAGATTCAATTCTTATTTATCTTGTCTTTCCTGTACAAAGGCAGATGAGGAGACAGGGAGGCTGATGTCTTCTCTGAAGAGCTCAGTGATGGATGTATGTGACTATTTATATACAGTATCTGCTAGTGATTGCAGATGGCTGAATATCTCCAAATGGTTTCCATTGAAGGAGAGTGCAGAAAAGTTCTATGGCCGCAAGGTAACACACGGCAGAATTGCTGCAAATTCTTACACACATGTGGGCCTTTTTTCTGGTGTTCTAACAAACAGGAACTGACCATGTCTAGAGGAAATTACTTTTTATGACTCAAATCCTAAACACAGAAATTGAACTATTTGGTAATTAGGACAAGTCAAAGGAATACCGTTTGCAGTTCTTGACCTATGAAGACTTGGACCGTGGAGGGCTGACACAACTTTTCAAACTCTCTATAACACGGCTCTAACTGCCAGTTCCGATAAGTTTCTTGTGGAAATGTAAAGTTGGTAGAAACTCACACAGTGACTGGCTCAGCTCCCCAGCCTGTCAAGAGGACTCAAGAGCTGGTCAAATGACCACGGTCAAGAATTCTGGGCCTTAGCAATCTGTCAGCAGCAGTATGTCACTTGGACCCAACGTCGCTGGACAGGCAAATTATATGCCACTAAGTCCCAAAAGAGGATGACAAATCTGGTATACACACATTCACATCAGCAACATATTTGCAGCACTTAGTAGATTGGTTAAGTGTTTCGTGTTTGACCCTAGTCAAAGTTAGCTTACCCTTTCAGTGAACCTCAAACTTGAAATGAAATGCTTAGGAATTTTTCCTCAGGAGATATTTCTTCCTCAAAAATATATTATGAACTGATCAACACTCCTTCCTTGTACTAACCTCTCAGCATACCTCTTTTCACTCAAAAGTCCATTAGTCCACTGGTATTCTGTAATTAAACATCTCTGTTACTGGGACTATTCAGGCTGAAGAGCTCATACAAACACTGACACATCTGAAATACATTGAAAAGTTGTTGGCCAGGGCAACAAATTTGTTAGATGTTAATGGGTTTATTCCTTTATTTGATTCCTTCCCTTTTATAGCTGAGAATTTTAGTTTCGGAAGTTTGCATGAATATAGGTGTATTTGAATGTGTGTATGTGTGCAAGAGAGAATGATTTGTATAATTTCACACACAGGAACGGCTTTCCCTTCAGTACGAATTGCTGTTGACTGCAGGCATATTGTTGTGGCCTTGTCCCTGCTGAATGCGCGTGTGCTTCTTATTGCGTCGTGGCTTCTGGGACGACAACTCCTTGGCATCTGATTGGTTGTTATGGCGAGTGTAACGTTTGCACTTGCAAGAGGTGACCACTCGGATTTTGTATGTCCTGTTTGGTCTGTTTGGACACTGGAGTTGTATCCGCTGGGTGCGAGAGTGTGCAGGAATGCAGCGGTAATCAGAGGAACTGCTTCTCCACCATTTTCCTCTTAGAATTGAATTTGGCATCAGGTGAGCTGGAAGGCATTGACCAGAACACACCAGTTCTTTCACTGGCTTGGCACTGCGGCAAGATCCATCCGTAATGTAGCGGGTAGAACGCAGCTCCCGACAGCTTAGTTCAGAGGCTCCTTCAGCACAGAAGAGGAAAGAGAGAGAAAAATTAGTGTAGAGGCAAAACAAGGAATTGATTAGTGGAATGTTTACAGGATTGTTTAGGGATGTATGTTACAGCTACCAGCACTTTATTTACTCTAAATGGCCCTCTATGCAATAGCATAGATTTGGCTTGAACATTGGGGGGGTTGTACTTGTACACCCTTGCCTCTATGACATATTGAGTAATTATAGGGGCCATGATTGTTCACAGCTAAAATACACAAAAGACATTTCGTTTTCCCCTGCACATTTCTATACACAGGCATTACGTATGTCTATACCAAAGAAGATGCACTTTCAAATCACTATAAATCAAAATGTCTTTTGGACATAGATTTGAGGCTTATGCTTCCTCAAATTAACTATCTTGTTGGGATTTGGCCTTAAGAGCTGTGAATCAGTAAGAATCACTCACTATCAAGTGTACAGACTCAAAACAACATACCAGATTAGTACAAGTACAGAAAAGATGGAATGCAGATGAAGCAGTAGTTGGCTGCATGAAACCTATTAAGTTAAGAAAACCCTTAGTGACAATATTCTTACAATTATTATTAAGGATTTTCTTTATTTAAAAGAATATTCCGGGTTCAATACAAGTTAGCTCAATCGACCGCATTTGTGGCATAATATTAATAACCACAAAAATCATTAAAAGAAAATCAAAAATCTGGGTTACAGGCACTTATAAATACTCATTGTTTCAAATGCATATCCAAAAAAATGTAAACAATATGCGTGTTGACATGATTGTAGTGGGATACAATTGCTAAGTAACTTTTCTGTTACTAAGTTATATCCAATTTTACAAAGAAAAAAAACAATTTAAACAACTTCACAGCTAAAATAATCCACAAAGTTTTAACAGAAGAATTCATGTAAAAAATCATAAGCTTCACATTTCTGCCTTTCAACCCTCCAAAAATTGGCCCCATTCATTTACATTGTAAGTGCCTCACTGTAACCTCGATTTTTGCTTCTTTTTGTAAGAAAAGGAGGGATGATGCAAAATTAATTTTGTGGTACTCAACATTATGCCACAAATGCTGTCAACTGAGTTTAACTTGTACTAAACCCGGAAAATTTCTTTAAGGAGATTCTTGCAACTGGGCCCAGATCTAGACACTCCTAATTGTGCATACTGAGATTGGACCTACATTTTTTACAGTAATTATTTTTACTTAAAATTCTAAAACAATTTCAACATGAGCATAGGGTAAATCCAAAAGTAGTGATTAATTTATAAACATTTACCTAATTATGACACAACCCATTGGATGTGTCAGTTAAAGAGATGATGCTGTGAGTGGAAAGAGTTGTTTCCTTCTTCAGCTCCCCTCGTGGAGAAGAACAAGGATTTATGTGTGTGATGAGTTCGGGTTCTGCCTCCCCTGATTCTCAGAAAACCTGATCTGATGTTTTATGAAGGCTTGTTGTGAGTGTGGGAAGGAGCTGGTAGAGAGCCAGAGGAAGATCAACTTATCTCAGCATGACCCCACACTGACCACCAGAGAAACTACACATGTCACCGCTTTTATAGCTGTGCATTAGAGTGTGATATCCCCACCTCATACCACCCCCAAAAGAGTGACTAGAACATACATGCCTGCCTTGATAACTGTTTCCTTATGCTGCTACACAACACAGTTTTGGGAGTGTTCACTAGCATAATTAGATATTTGGGATAATCTTGCATCTTCACTTTATGAATTGCTCAATAAAATCATTACTCTGTTCATGGTGGATCAATTATTGTTATTTTTTCAATAATAAAAAATAAAAATAATTTTTTTAAAAATCAAGTAATCTTGAGTACTTGGATGCCTTTAAACAATAAATTAAGACTTTAAGAAGAGATTTCCCAAGCACACTTTCCAAGCCAAGTCCTAGACAAATGCATAATTTTTAACTTCTATTGCATCATTGCTTTAATACAAAGTCATGATATGTGTTCTGAAAACAAGCACTTAAAGATTTTTTTTGCACATTTGGAAATTCACCTACACAACCACACACAAACACACACCAGTGTACCAATGTAGGTTTGAATTCATGGTAGTTTTGTTTTCCACAGGTGGGAGTCATTCACCCACATGGCCATACCCTGAAGAAATGACCCCTTAAAATAACTTCTCACATTTTAAACTACACAGAAACCATACTGTTGCAATTAGATGGTTACAGAAAAGCAGACCTTGACTAATTATATAAAATTGGGGAAACTGCAGTAATAAACAGGGTTATCAAAGTTAGTGCATCAATTGCGCTGGTGAAAAGATAGAACAGCATGCACTCCATCTGAACCATACACAATTACCTAAGCCTTCATCTATATTAGAGCCAATGCATGATGTTGCATTGGAATTTCCAGACTTCTGAAAATAAATGAAGATTCCTTTCATAGAATTATTACATGTAAAATGCATGGTGAATTACTAAAGACAATGGCTGGCTTAAAAAATTATAAGAAGAAATTTTATTAAAGATACTTCTGTGAACAATTGTTGGTGTATAGTCTATTTTTGAGGATTCAACAGGTTAAATTCCAAGATCAGTTTAATATATTTGACACCAATAGCCTATGCATTTTCACATCTCCTAAGCTTTAAATATAGGCCTACTGTACTCATGTTTTTTTTTTTGTTTGTTTTTTTTTTACCCTAATTTTGATGAGCTTTTTTCTAAATATCCAAATGCTTATCAAATTTTTCAGTTATCAGCATATTCCTAATGAAGTATTTAATGACACTGTGAGAGATATTTTAGAAGTCATCAGCATGCCATGCATGCACTAAAATCTTATCACTAATGTAAGTTTAGGTTAGTTTAGTGGATGCTTGCTCAGATAGCTGCACTAAAATAATTATCCACCAAAGTCAAACTGACTAGAACAGAATAATAAGTTCGAGGTGGTACAAAGTTTAGCCTATTATTTTTAAGGGGAAAAAAAATCAACCATATTTTAAAATGCACATTCTTTTTGCCTAAGAATTGCAGCAAATGTATCTATGTGTATTTTAATGTTTATCAATGCTGATATAGTGTTATTATACAAATGAATTGTCTGTTTTTGTTACTCACCATAAGTATGTGAGCTGGCTGATGACCTCCTTCCCCCGTTCTTAGCCCTGTTCAATGTGTTATTGTTAGAAAGTTGTATCTGCTCCTCGGGTCGCTGCGTGTCCTCCATGTATTCTGGTATAATTTCTGTAGCATCATTTTTAAAAACCCTCCCGTGCGCAGCTGTGAAACATCCCTGTTGTAGAAGCAGCAGCAGCAGCAGCAACAGCAGCCGTGCGCCGCAGTGCACGAGCGCTAGAGACACCTGCATTCTGAAATAGAGCGCGAGACGTTCAGCGGGCAAACTTTCACCGGATTCCTATTTTCGTGAGAGGCTTGCCCTTTTAAAGTACCACTTTTTTTTTTTTTTTTTTTTTTTTTTAAATCCAGACAATTAAGCGCTTACACGAAGTGGGAGGGATTTAGTCGGAGCAGCTCATTCACAAACGTATATGGAGGTGTGGGCACGCGCAGAAGTGTAGGGTCAATTTTAGAGAGAGAAAAGTCATTTATTTTTCACAAGTAGTTAGACAGCGTGGCTAATATTCTCTGTTTCATTCTGTCTTTTTCCATTGTCCTTCATTAAAAAGGGGGTTTTATAACTGGCAATAAGCTATTAATTTATTTACATGCAATGTCAAACTGTCTTTTAGGTTTTTGTTTAGGTTGAAATTAATATCTTGATTTCCCATTTTAAAAATCAGTCAGCTGAAATGAATTAATAAGTTGTTTAATGGATTGTTACATTTAAACATCCATGCATTTTTTTTTCTTTAAGGAGAGTTAGTCCTGTTATTTTTTTAATTTTTAAGTTATTGTTCATTTATTATCTTTTATAATGTTGACATACATTAACTTTGTCTGTGAGTTTATGTGCATACAGGTTACCTGCAATTGCTGCAATACTGCAATTCCCAGAAATTATAAACTGACTTTAGTATGTGACTCATTGTTTTTGTGTGGATATTTTAAGGGCTCATTAGCAGTCAGGCAATTACTAAGGGAATAAGCAGTGAGACACGCACAAGTTGCTGTTGCTTTGTACGCTTTGTAACTGTCTCATTTCAGTGTTGTTGACATCGCTTTGTACAAACACTGCCCTGTTGAGGGAACCCAAACAAACAAACACTGTGAAAGTGTCTTATTTCCCTTTGTGGCCTAAAAGAAACCACTTTGTTGGAGAGACAACAAATGGAATTCTGAAATTTATTGTGATCTTCTTCTTATCCTATCATCTTGAATTAAAAGAAAAATCATAATGTACACACAACAGACCCAGACTGATTGTAGCCTGTTCATTTCCCTGTCATTCACTGGCTGTTTTTATTTCTTCTTGGGTTTGTTCTCAGAAAACATTTCGGTTAGGTACATAACCTTGGTTCCCTGAGATGAAGGGAACGAGACATTGCGTTTATTAATGCATATGGGGAGTGCTTTCTTACACGACCTAGTTGAAACTTCTCTACAATAATGCCAATATTCTAATATTGGCTATGGTGTTTGAGCCCCACCTGTTTTGGCGCGAAACTGTCTGCTATAAAAATAGGTGCACAAACACCATTTCCTCAGAATTTCTGACTGAGAACAAGGAGCGCCTCGCTCGTGCCTCAAGAACTCTGAGTCTTGTAGTTCGGCTAGCGTTCGCAATGTCTCGTTCCCTTCGTCTCAGGGAACCGAGGTTACGTACGTAACTGAGACGTTTTCTGAGCACAAACCCAAGAAGAAATAAAAACAGCCAGTGAATGACAGGGAAATGAACAGGCTACAATCAAACTGGGTCTGTGGTGTGTACATTGTGATTTTTCTTTTAATTCATGATGATAGGATGAGAAGAAGATCACAATACATTTCTGTAGCATAATTTTTAAAAACCCTCCCGTGCGCAGCTGTGAAACATCCCTGTTGTAGAAGCAGCAGCAACAGCAGCCGCGCAGTGCACGAGCGCTAGAGACACCTGCATTCTGAAATAGAGCACGAGACGTTCAGCGGGCAAACTTTCACTGTATTCTTATTTTCATGAGAGGCTTGCCCTTTTAAAGTGCCACTAGAATATTTTTCTTCTTTTTTTTTTTTTTTTTTTAATCCAGACAATTAAGCGCTTACACGAAGTGGGAGGGATTTAGTCGGAGCAGCTCATTCACAAACGTATATGGAGGTGTGGGCACGCGCAGAAGTGTAGGGTCAATTTTAGAGAGAGAAAAGTCATTTATTTTTCACAAGTAGTTAGACAGCGTGGCTAATATTCTCTGTTTCATTCTGTCTTTTTCCATTGTCCTTCATTAAAAAGGGGGTTTTATAACTGGCAATAAGCTATTAATTTATTTACATGCAATGTCAAACTGTCTTTTAGGTTTTTGTTTAGGTTGAAATTAATATCTTGATTTTCCATTTTAAAAATCAGTCAGCTGAAATGAATTAATAAGCTGTTTAATGGATTGTTACATTTAAACATCAATGCATTTTTTTCTTTAATGAGAGTTAGGCCTATTATTTATTTAATTTTTAAGTTATTGTTCATTTATTATCTTTTATAATGTTGGCATACATTAACTTTGTCTGTGAGTTTATGCGCATAAAGGTTACCTGCAATTGCTGCAATACTGCAATTCCCAGAAATTATAAACTGACCTTAGTATGTGACTCATTGTTTTTGTGTGGATATTTTAAGGGCTCATTAGCAGTCAGGCAATTACTAAGGGAATAAGCAGTGAGACACGCACAAGTTGCTGTTGGTAAATTACAACGGCCTGAATGCAGGCGGTTGTGTAAAAAGATGGGGAGCTCATCCTTAAATGGAGGAGCATAAGTATATATATATATTTGGCCAATGAATAGCAAGTGCTCTAAACAGAGAGGACTTGTGAAGACAGAGACATTACGTCTAGATTGTAAAACCTTGCGTATGTGTTTTGAGAAAACCATCCTGCTGCAAAACATATATCTTGTAAGGACACACCATTCGTCCATGCCCATGAGGAAGCCAAGCCTCTAGTTGAGTGTGCTTTAACACCAAGTGGGCAAGTCGTACCCTGCGACTCAATAGCCAGGGCAATTGCATTGACAATCCAGTGAGAAAGTCTTTGCTTGGAGATGGACATTCCTTTCGTGCGTCCTCCATAGCAAATAAAGAGCTGATCAGACAATCTCAACTGGCGTGTATGCTCAACGTATGCAGGTAGCGCCCACACAGGGCATAACAAATGCAATGATTTCTCGTCTGAATTAAATGGAGGGAAGAAAATCTGAAGGTGAACCACCAGCGCTCTGAAGGGTGTAGTTAGCACCTAAGGCACATAGCTTTTTCTGGGTTTGACAGTGGCTTTTGAAAGACCAGGGCCAAATTCCAGACATGAATTGTCGATTGATAGTGCATGCAGGTCACGACCCGTTTTACTGAGGCCAAAGCCAGCAGTAGTGCGGTATTAATGGAGAGCATGCACAAATCAACAGAGTCCAAATGCTCAAAGGGGGCCCTGCGAGAGCTTTTAGGACAAAATTTAAGTCCCAAGTCGGTACTGGAGCCAGCCGAGTTGGGTTTAATTGTCTTGCTCCTCTAGGGAACTTTATGATTAAATCATGCTTGCTTATAGTGGCGCCAGCTTCATGTGCGTGATATGCAGATATAGTCGCCACATACACATTGAGCATTGACGGAGTGAGTCCTGCATCTAATCGCTCTTGAAGAAATATGAGAATTTCATGTATGGGGCAGTTTACTGGGTCTTTGCCATGTGAGAGACACTAATCAGTGATCAAATTCCATTTTAGCACGTAGAGGCATCTCAAGGACGGCGCTCTGGCCTGTAAAATGTTGTTCAAGACAGAATGTGTCAGTTCTGGCATGTTTAGTGTGTTCAGGGGCCACACATGCAGGTTCCACAGCTTGGGCTGGGGATGCCAGATTGTGCCTTGCGCCTGAGAGAGGAGATACCTCCTGAGCGGTATTTCCCATGGCGAGCTGTACAACATCTATGTCATTTCCGGAAACCATTGCTGGTTGGGCCATTTTGGCGGAACCAATAGAATAGTTTCTTTGTCCTCTCTAACTTTGCATATAACAGAGTGAATCATGCACACCAGGGGAATGCATAGTTGCGTTTCGCCGGCCATTTGTGGGCCATTGCGTCCACTCCCAGCGGTGGTTGGGACTTCAAGTACCAGAGGGGAAGTGGGTATTCCCCACTGAGGCAAACAGATAAATGTACGCTTTGCCGAATATTTCCCAAAATCTCCATTCGTCTGGTATCACCCCTTGGCGTGACGTTAGGTCTGCACTGTAATTCAGGTGGCCTGGGACATATGTTGCTCTCAGGGAGAGGAGATGACGCTCGCTCCATAGGAGGAGGTGACACGTCAGTCTCAATAGTGGCGGTGAATGAATTCCGCCATGGCGGTTTATATATGCCACAACTGTCATGTTGTCTGAGCGAACCAGGACGTGACAGTTCGCTATTTCTGACTGAAAAGCCTTTGAGGCTAGGAATACAGCCGATAGCTCTAGGCAGTTGATGTGCCACGCTTTCTTCACACCAGTCCAGGTGCCAAAAGTCGGGTGTCCATCGCACACCGCCCCCCCAACCTGATGTGCATGTGCCCTTGGTGCCAAGCATGCCATAGCACATGACGCTTGAGCCAGCACTGAAGAAGTCTCATGTGTAAGAGACCTAATGGAATGATGGCAGATACCGCCGCCATAAATGTCAATGCTTTTTGAAACAGCTTCAGTGGAAGTGTTCTCCTTGTGCTGTATTATTCATTTTTTTGCATTCATTGTATTTTTTTTATTGCATTTATTTGAGTGCAAGACACAGAAACAACATTTTGAACAATATTGTGAACAACAATATTCCTTTCCCAACAAACAGCAGTGGGGAGATGGGGAACAGTGTTTTGTGTCTCCTATTGAGCCTTCTTTGGAGCAGACCCAGAGGGAACCATGGGCTCTGCTTTCCACTTCAAAGGGCTGTGCCCGTCAGGAGCACTTTTGCTTTGTGGGTTTGTTCCACTGGCACGAGGCGGGCATTGATATGGCTGCTTCCGTTTGGGCCACAGCTTGCGTGGCCTCACTGGTTGCTCGGCACAGCAGGTGCCAGCATTGAGGCAGCAGGTATGGAGCTTTTAGTCGGGCGCTGGCTCAAAACAGAGCGAGGGCGAACCGGCTGTAATATACTCTGTTTGGGCATAAAGTGTCTCATAGCCTGTGACTGCTGCTGAGTCGCGACGTAACACTCAGCAAACTTATTCATAGAGCCGTCAAAGAGGCCAGCTGGAGACACTGGAGCATCCAACAGAGTGGCTTTTTCCCTATCACTCATTTCTGTGAGGGTCAGCCATATATGTCGATCCAGAACTGCCAGGTTTCCTATGGACTTCCCGATGGCCTGCACAGTGACATTTGTGGCACGCAGCTCTAAGTCTGTAGCGGTGCGGAGCTCTTTGAAGACATCTGGATCAAAGCATTGCTTGTCTATTTGCTTGAGGAGCTTGACTTGAAATGCCTGGAGCACCGCCATTGCGTGGAGTGATGATCCAGCTCATCCTGCCGCTGAGTAAGCTTTTCCATCCAGTGCGGACGTTTGTCGACACTGCTTGGAAGGATACATGGGACGTGATTTCCACGCCCTGTTACTTAATGGGCAGAGGTGTGTCGCTACCGCCTCCTCCACAGGGGGTAGTTGGGCACAACAGTTTTCTTCCCCATGATCCACATTAGAGAGGATGGCGTCACTGCACGAGCGTGGCAGGAATGGGGCCGCTTGACGGTGTCCGGACTCGCACAAGGAACACTTATGGAACGATATCTTTAAAAAGACGCGAACACGTAAGTGACTCTTTTAGATATATAAATATATAAATAAATATATATTTATATCACACAATATACAATACACAATATACAATTGCTTTGTAAGAATGCACAACACCTGCCGAAGCGCTGCGGGGAATCAGGATGCTGAGGCCCGTTCACCAGCGAAGTGTCTAGAGGCGAGGTGGAGTGATGTTCGCCAGAGCACTGCAGGGGAGCGGAGAGTTTTCTCATTGCCATGAAGATTCTGCCCACTGACTCATGTATATAGACGCCGAAGGGTAGAGGGCTTCTAGACAAGAAATGATCATTGTCTTGAAGGAAGAAATTCTGAGGAAATTGTATATGTTTGTATAGCGGACAGTTTCATGCCAAAACAGGCGGGGCTCAAACACCATAGCCAATATTAGAATATTGCCGTTATTGAAGAGGTTTCAACTAGGTTGTGTAAGAAGGCACTCCCCATATGTGTTAAAAAATGCAATGTCAAGTGTACTGAGTCGTAAGGGAACACAGTCTCCAGGCATGCTTTATCAAGATAGCAGCTTGAGCTAAATAACACTCAGATGTGTTCCAGATTTACAACAAGGGCTGTCAGTAAAATATATTTTTGTAAAAAAGAAAAAGTTAACACTATGTCAAAGCCACATAAACAAAGCATTTTACTCATCTGGACTGACAGGGCTGAACTCGCATGTATATGAACTGCAAACATACTGGCTTGCAGCTAAATGGAACTGGGTCAAAATTAAACAGAAATGTTACTTGTCCAAAAAAAAAAGCCCTGCTCTCAGCCCTGTTGTTTATTTTTTACAACCATGTTTAAGGTTAGATTTGATATTTTTTATTCGTTTTTTACTTATCTTTAATGACATTGTTGTAAAGTGGGCATATAGCATTAAATTTCAATATCTTACATGTGTCATTTTTCTCAAAAGTGGGAGAAATGTTCACGTGCCTTTTAATAAGTGATACTCGGAGCATTCGTTCACACAGAACTAGTCAGCAAACAAGAAAAACAGCCTGGTCTCTGAGGAATCTCATCACCAGACAGATTAAAACTTTAACATTTTGCATAATCTGTCAAGAAGGTGCATATTAGTGTTTGCTGAATGCAGTATGTGGAGATTAAGCATTTTTTTGCACTAAAACATCAGTGAACTCTGTATAAATGAAGCATAATTGTATCATACTTTATCCATGTTGTCTTACTTATAAAGTACAGCTCCCTCCCAGCTCAGTCGTGTTTGCCCCAATACCATGAAGCTTAAATACCTCACATAATGTTCTGCCAAGTCATTTACATTTTTAAATATTAAAAACAATTGGCTTAAAATGAACAGAAATAGAACCATGCACTGATCTTCACTTGCTCAAGCACTTATCAATTCCAAATATAAATCATGTTTATGTTAATTTAAGAGCAGTGGAAACCTCAGCTGCGGTTTCACTGTGCACTTCGGCAAACCAGGCAGACCGCTGTGTCCATGTGTTAACCACTCTGTTTCTCTCTGCAGTACCAGCACACTGAACAGTGCTGCCACGGGTGCTATTCTAAGCACTTACACTGATCGCCTGCAAATGATTCCTTCCAAATGAACAGCCCTTCAAACAGGTTTTATGGTTGTTATTAAATGTGCTCACATGCTGGCAGAGTACAGTTTTCTAGCTAGTGTGTTGCGAAAAATAACCAATTGCTAAATCATAAAATTCACTCTGACATGGTTATGAGAAAATGGGATTTGTGGGCAAAACACACGGACGTTCAACTTCAGCAATTTTGAGAGAATCTTGAGAACATTGTCCCAATATTTCATGCTCTCTTTTACAATCCAGATTGCTAGTTTCGTAAAGTTCTTTTTTTTTTTTTTTTTTTTTTTTTTTTTTTTACAAATCAAACCAAGGATTATTGGATTCTATAGAACACTATGTTCCACGGCTTAAACTTCTCAATTTATTTGGCATCGTCTGTTACACACCATGACCTGTTTGTCATTTGATATTAAAAGGAAAGGCGAATGGTTTACAGGGTTTATGAATGACAAGAATTTGTAATCATTCCATTTTTTGTAATCATGTCTACTATAAGGAGCTTCGACATATGAAGGGATAAGGTTGGGCAACTTAAGAGAAGTTGCCTGTGAAATTATGTTTGTTATATGTTTTGTAAATGAAGCTTAATGAGTGCCACTCAGAATTTAGTAGCAGCATGCTAAAGTTGGTGACATTATGTCATTTTTGGTGGTTGTTTAGCACATTGGGCTGGGCTAGATCAGAAAAGTTATATGAATATCTAATTTGTGGATGTATCAATTGGTTATAAGGTTTAAGGATAAGAGTAAGTCAATAAGTGTGTAAATCAGAAAAGTTCATCTTGATTTCACAAGATGAAGTTGTTTGATCTTGGAATATATTTTTGTATGTTGCAGTCTTCGATGGAAAACCCAAAATGTGTGAATCAGTGATATGACATTTTGCAGATTGTTTTGCAACAGCTTGTAAGAACTGAATTGCATTTGCATCTTATATTAATCACCCTTTTATTGGGTGTTGATTTTGAGGGTGGAAGTGTCTCGGAATGGATCTGGACACTGGAAGTGACTATTGAAATCACCATATCTAAAGCAGATTTTTAATTGCAGAATCGAGAAATTCAACTCAAAACACACCGAATAGATATTGATGTGCTTTTTTTTTGAATGAGCCATTACCAGAACACACATCACACCTGCATGGAATGTTAATTATCCATGAAATTATAAAAAGGCTCAGCTGCTGAGCATGCAGGGATTTATTTGGGTTCTAAGAAAGGGAGGAAGTTATTTCAAGAGCACATTTCAAAAAGCTCCACAAGTTAGATTTTTATGGGATCAATAAAACCAGATAACAAGCATGTGAAAATACTCTTGGTCTCTGGTATTTTAATCCAATAAAGAATAATTAAAAGCAGGACTAATAAACAGCGTCATGCCACTGGCTGTCATGTAAAGGTAGCAGATGATGGAGTAGCAGGAGAGATATTCCCACTGGCCACCCACACTGAATTCTCCCTCTAACTTGTGCTGAGATATAAACCTACCTGTAGGCAGGCACAGGTTAAAGACACCTCACAGTGTGGACTTTGCTTCCATCTGTTTTCGACTGTCGATTTGTCATGGACTGCCAAAGGCAACAGATTTGGTCTACATGAAGCCTAATTTGTGATTATATATATTGTCACAACCTTTCCAATTTGGTTTTCTTTCCCTCCATTTTGGTCATTAATGTTGTCAGTATACCAAGCAATTTATTTATGCACATGTTACATGCTGTAGTTTAAAGTGTTATTTAATAGAAATTGATAGTGGGTTATACAAAATGTTTTTCACAAAATCTTGAATCTATAGTTATTATCTGTACATTGTATAGGGCTATCTACTGAAAAAAACAACACGATGGCACGGGAAGTTGGCATGTTGCTTCTGAATGTTCCAGTACCCTGACATTGGCCTCATTATGCTAAGTTAGTTACTGACAAATGGCATCTCCCATCAGACATTTAATACATCGGTTCATGTGGGTTTACCTTCTCCTGTGGCACAGCCGATAGTGCATTACGTCAACAGCATGGGAAACCTGAGTTCTCTTCCCGCATAGAAACCAGGAAGTAATTGCGTTTGCATAATCAGAGGTGAGCATGATTTGGAGGTTCCATTTTCCCTCTGACATTACATTTTGACTCCACTGATAGTTCAGTTTAGTATTGGGGTTTGGCTGTAGAGTTAAAATATGCATTCCTATTCACTGTATTACATAATTTACTGCTAAAAACTACTCACTTTTGGTGCCCCTCTATGGGTATTACACCCAGAAACAGGAGCTTACGCGTGCCCTTGCGATCAAAAACAGTTCCTGCAATGGTCACTGGGGGCAGTACATTGAATTTCGGTATTCACAGACCGAGTTTAGCTCAAGAAAAGTCAACCTACTTTTTCTGAATTCACTATGAGATCAATCTGGGAAAAAAGCTAAAACCTGCCTAAGTAGGCTGGCTGGCTGGCTGGTTTAAGCTGGCTGCCTAGCCTTGCCAAGCTGGTAGGCCCACTAAACTGGTTTAGCTGATCAGCTAACCTGACCAGCTAAAAAGTGCCCAAAACCCATCTAAAACCAGCAAAGTGATCAGGCTGGGTGACCATCTAAGTCCAGCCAACCAGTTTAGACCGGATTTAGCTTATTTTCTGCAAGGCAATTTTTGAATCCCATTTATTTTATATACATATAAGACATAAAAATAGTCTTTTCTGTTTTTATTTATTTATTTATTTATTATTGTGAATATTTTGTTCTCTGTAGTCCATATTGAGACCTTCATTTTGTCTCTTCCAAATCTAGTTAATGGATTAATACTTGACCTTGCAAATAAGGGTCAACTGCAGGACCTGTCCTTCATTAACTCATAATTCTCTGTCGTCTCTTAGTTTTGGCTCTATTTGTGCATTAATCCCACAGCTGCAGATGGAGTGTGCATATTTCACAGCTAAAATCAAGCAAAGCCTTTTGAAGAAATAACAAGGCATCCAGCTAGGTCAGAATTGGAATGGAGACTGTCGCTTCCTTCCTCTCTGCTTCAAAATCAAACACTCCCTCCAGTATCTCACCAGTCATCTGACTTGGACCCTTAGGAGGCAGGCAGCCTTATTCTGCTGTTCCTGACATGAGAGTTGTTTAATAAATATCAGGCGAACTTGGCAAGGCCTTGCAGAATCGACACAACAACAGAGTGCAGGAAGATGAAACGAGCAACGCCACTGCGGGCACAAGTGCTTGGAAGAGGATCTGAAGCCCATCCTTTCCAAGCCTGTTCTCTCCCACATTTCCCAATAATTAGCGCTGCTCCACAGATGTTCCTTTTTACTTAAGTTTTCGAAATGAGAGCATGCAGTGGAATGGGACAAAAAAGTTGAAAAGGGGAAACATCATGTGCTTTTCATTTAACACATTCATTAAGGAAGAGGACAAAGAATAAAGGGGGTATCATTCACAAGATGCTCCATTAATGGGGAGATTTTTAATAGAATATTTCTTAATATGTTCCCTCCATTAGTTGTTAAGAAACTTTAGTTCTGAAATTTGGACAGATTAATTTAGGTAACTTTGTCAGATGTTTTCATGATGAAAATCAAAGTATGTCAGCCAGTTCATGATTGTAAAAATGTTATACGCTGTTATGATTTAGTACTGCATTTATTAATTTATTTATTTATTAAATACATTTACACAGGCATAACACGCATGACCTCAAATGAATAGTTCACACAAAACTGAAAGTTCTGTCGTCCTTATCTCTAGATTAATGGAACTCTCCCTCATGTCATTCCAGATTCCTTATAGATTTCTGTCTTCCATGAAGCACAAAAGTTGAAATTTTGAAGAATATCCTGGCCACTCTTTTCCATGTAAGGAATATGAATGAATATGAACTTGCTCTTTCAAGCTACAAAATGACAAAAAAAAAAAAAAAGAGTCATAAAAGTATCAGTAAAGTAGTCCATACAACTTCGGCACTTTAGTCTAAGTCTTCTGAAGCCATAAGATAGCCTTGTTATTCACTAAAGATCTTGCCCTCTACTGTTGCTCTCAAATCAAATATGGTGTATCAGCACATGTGGCCTCAGGATTGATGTCAATGATCTTTGGTCACAAGACATTTACCTTCATTATGTGAGAAAGAACAGCCAGGATATTCTTTAAAAATCCATCTTTTCCCACCTGCAAAACTGGCACTTTATATAGTTATTTATTACACAGCGCTCTGGAATACTAGATTCTGATTATTCAATGGCACCATCTAGTGGTCTGATATTTCTAAGTGACAACTGCACATCCAGGGATTAAGACGTATCAGACCAATCATCCTGGTATTGCGAGTCATCTTCCCTGCTTTTTGGATTACTGTGTGATTTCTAAAAGTAAGCTAATAAAATAATTTCAACTCAAATCAATGTTTCATGTCTATTAATTTATATACAGTATTTGGCAAGTAGTCTTGTAATAGGCTAGATAATGAGGAGTCAGACAGTAATTTTCACAAACACCAACAGAACTATCTTCTCACATAATTACAAAATTCAACACAAATCAATATTTTATGTCTATTTAGTTATTTGTTTGGTTTGTAACCATGTAATAAGTGGAATGTGCAGTCAGCCAGTTGTTATCATAAAATAAAAGCCCTTCAGGGTGAACCCCTCTGCTTTGTGGTTTATTACGTGATAACAACCGGCTGACTGTACATTATTCCTTACATAAAGTTGTCCCAAAAGGCATTTGGACAATTAATCCACATTTAAAAAAGCATGACTGTCATTGCATTAGATAACAATATATCTAACTAAATGGCATTTATTTTAAAGAAAGAGAACACAAGCAATCTTTTCAAAAAAAAACAATTCAATATGACACTTTCTGATTGTCAAACTAAGAGGGACATGTCCACAGCTAATGTGTTGTACTACACCTGTGGTTACTCTGCTAGGGCACCTGTGTGAAATTGAGGGAAACTTGTTTCATACATCCACTAAAAGTCACCTTGGGAACAGTTGGTTGAAAATAATTTAAAAAATAGTGAAAAAGAAAAGTGAGGTTTGTTCTGAGAAGCTCTAGCTTTGTTTGTTTACAGATGCCACTTGGTTTGATATTTTATCAAATGCATACAATTTTAAGTGTGACTTTAAAGGGATAGTTCACCCAAAAATGAAAAGCCTCTCATCATTTACTCGCCCTCATGCCATCCCAGGTTTGTATGAGTTTCTTTCTTCAGCAGAACACATCTGAAGAAAAATAGAAAAATATCTCGGTTCAGTAGGTCCTTAAAATGCAAGTGGATGGTGATCAGACCTTTGGTGCTCCAAAAATCACACAGTCAACATAAACGTCATCCATGCGACTCCAGCGGTTAAATGAATGTCTTCTAAAGAGACACAATCGCTTTTTGTGCAAAAAAGATCAACATTTAAGTACTTTTTAACAATAAACCAGTAAGTATCCAAAACAGTCCAGACATTTCTGGGGTAACTGTTTACAACTACTGTATATAATATTTTTTGGGAAAAAAGGAAATAAAAATGGCAAGTGTATAAGCAGATGGCATGAACTTCCCAGCCTGCTCTGTCTTTGCTGCTGTGTTTCTCCATGTTCCTCTCCCGGTAAAGTGCTTTATTTCTCCTTCAGGTCTGGTTCTGTGGTCCTGCATGGTTTGTGAGTGTGACTGGGAGGAGGCCCCTGGACAGTACTCTCAGTGGTTTCCACAGCTGGGCTCAGGTAATTGCAGTGTGCACAGGGTTGTGGAAAGAGATCTGCCCTAGTGTCAGGCCAATTGATTTGAGCATTTTCAATGATCCTTGTGGATACATGAAGTCTGAGCTGGTCATCCCCAACACCAGGTGTTCCGAGCAAATGTTGAAAGAACTCAAAAAACATTCGCATCAAATCATGTTAAAATTGTCCTTTGTGAATCAGTTGGTTGGATATGAGTATGTGTTTGTGTCAAAAGAAAGTGTTTTGTAAATGTTTTGGTGGGTCATGATGCAAGGAGCATGGGACCCAGGAGGAAGACAGATTTATAGAAGCTTTTGTCTCCATCTGTTGGAGACAGAATATAAAACCTTACCTTAAAGCATCCATCACTAAAGTCTTTTTAGAAAAGAGAGTCATATACAGTATGTCAGAATATGTTTCTAATTTATGAATAAATATAGTGCATAAATAATGCACATTTTGTACTTCCATGAAACATACCCTGCATCAATATTTTAAACTTTTCTCTTAAACAAGTATATGACATAAAAACAATGCCAAATACATTAAATCCAGTTCAGGATGTAGTGAAGCCATTTAATGGCAATGGTATTAGGTCATTGTGGATTTGCTGCATAAAGTCTACAATTTAGCTGTCTCACAGAACATTTATGTCTGTACATAACTGAACGATTACCGTATTTGCCTCTGTTACCTAACAGAAGTCATTTGGAACTATCGTGGACATTTCTTCATGTGCCCCATTCTGTTGTAATCAAAAACCACAGAGACCCACAGAAACTGACTGCTTGCAACACACAAGGGGAACTAATGGGGGATTGTCATGCAAACTACAATAGTACATTAGAAATGAATCCCTCTCATGCTTTTTTCGGTCTGGAAAGAAATGCAAAAATAATAATTTATCACTGCATTGAGCAATAGGAGACAATGAAATGCAACACAATACATAAGTGGGAAAAAAAGATGGGGGAAATAAGATCAAGATTGACTATACTTTTTGATGACACTCATTCAAAAGTATAACCTAGTTGAATAAACTTTAGAAAAAAAAAAAACTACAACATTTTAATTTTAGCCATTTATTTTCTGATGTCATAAAAGAAAAAAAATTCCAATGTAAGAACATTAACACTGTGGTTTAATCAAGTGCACTTCAACAAAGTGTCTGTAGAAGCTGTACACCTTGCTTTGTGAAGTGAAGACTTAAATAAAAAATATAGCGTTCATCTTCAGGATAAGGCTTTAGGTGGGATGTTTGGACAGCCTGTCTCATGTGAATGCATTCATTTGAACTCCATTTAAAGCATTCTGTAAGTCCTTTCCTGATTAAATCAGATTAAAACAATACCGTAATGTTGTCGGGCAGCCACATTTAGCAATGTAAACAGATCATTTGAGAATGTGTGCATTTGTGCCAAACTCTCCAGCCAAATTTGTAACCGCTATGTTTCCATGTCCTTTACAACAAATAAGTGGTCAGTCATTTACAATATCACATTACAGTAACATCACAATTCATACATGAGTAAGAGATGGCACACAGACAATATAGTTACATGTAGTCAGCTGTGTTAGAGCAAGTGAGTATGTATTTGTGTGCAGACATAAATGCAACAATGTGCTTGAGTGTGGACAAAGTTCATTTCTTGGCAAAAATGCACAGATTAATTTGCACTGCTGCAAGTGGCTCTGACTAATCAAGCACTGACTGAGCATAACTTAGCATTACAACTTTTGTGTTTACATCTTCAGTCTTAGGTAGTGATTTCTTGACATCCTTAATATTAAAATAAAATGTAAAAAAAAAATAAAAATAAAAAAAAAAAGAAGAAAATTACAACTTGATTATGGGACATAAATAAAAAATGACCAAGCAGCATTGTGATTCATTGTTAAATATGCTATTGACATCATTAAGCCATAAAGTAGAACAAGCAGACATTTTCATTTAATCATCCCTGTATGATAACATTTTTGTTTACAATTTATATACAGTGTATAACATACAATCTCATACATACAAATAAAAGGCAATACATAGCAGGACAGTTTGTGCAAACCACACAGGGTTATCAACAGCAGAAGGCAGTGTTTTTCCTTCCACAACCCCATTTTCATAAAAGGGTTTGTCTTCATCTAAAGCATAAATGCCAATGAGGACAGCAAATGCATCTTTATGTTGTATGTGCTTCTCACTAGCATATGGAATTTTAAAATATTCTTATTTAGAATGTACAATTGTTGCTTTTTGAGGTTAAAAGTTGCTGCTTAACACTCGGAAATCACAGGCAGATTTCAGTTCAGCCATCTGATGACTGATTGATAAATCCCATAGTTTGATTGGCACAGACCATCTTCATTAGTTCACGTTTTAGTGACGGCACACAGGTTCGCATAGTTACAGTTGGTTAGGTTGTATAAGCCTAGGTCTTCAGATTATAATAAAGGAATGTTTATAGTTTGAATGCTTTGATACATATAGGCATTTACTTGTCAATATATATATATATATATATATATATATATATATATATATACCGATCAGCCACAACATTAAAACCACCTGCCTAATATTGTGTAGGACCCCCTCGTGCCGCCAAAACTGCGCCTACCTGCAATAACATTCTGAGATGCTATTCTTCTCACCACAATTGTACAGAGCAGTTTTCTGAGTTACCGTAGACTTTGTCAGGTAGAACCAGTCTGGCCATTCTCTGTTGACCTCTTTCATCAACAAGACATTTCCATCTGCAGAACTGCCCCTCACTAGATGTTTTTTGTTTTTGGCACCATTCAGAGTAAATTCTAGAGCCTGTTGTGTGTGAAAATCCCAGGAGATCAGCAGTTACAGAAATTCTCAAACCAGCCCATCTGGCACCAACAATCATCCATGCGATTATCTAATCAGGCAATTGTGTGGCAGCAGTGCAATGCATAAAATCAGGCAGATATGGGTCAGGAACTTAATATTCACATCAACCATCAGAATGGGAAGAAAAAAAAAGTTATCTCAGTGATTTGGACCATGGCAAGATTGTTGGTGCCAGATGGGCTGGTTTGAGTATTTCTGTAACTGCTGATCTCCTGAGATTTTCACACATAACACTCTCTAGAATTTACTCTGAATGGTGCCAAAAACAAAAAACACCCAGTGAGCAGCAGTTCTACAGATGGAAACACCTTATTGATGAGAGAGGTCAACAGAGAATGGCCAGACTGGTTCAAACTGAGAAAGTCTACGGTGACTCAGATAACCGGTCTGTACAATTGTTGTGAGAAGAATAGCATTTTAGAATTCTATTCTGAGATGCAGGTTGGCACTGTTTTGGTGGCATGAGGGGGACCTACACAATATTAGGCAGGGGGTTTAATGTTGTGGCTGATCGGTTTATATATAAATATATATATAATTTTTTTTTTTTTTTAATTATTATTTGCTAAGTAGCATGGATGCTGTGAAGTACCCCGCAAAAACAGACACTGATCCTCTAATACAATGTGAATGATTTTAAGAAGCAAAAATATGGCAAACAATGACACTCCATCACAGTGAAAAGAAAACAAAAATATAAAAGCTATAAGCAAACAACTGACTGTATGAAACAAAACTGGTGTCTTTGAGTAAATGTGCCATGGCCTGTACAGTCTCTTTATTAAAATAAAATAAAATAAATGTTGAATATACAATATTATTCTATTGTTAATAAATGGTCATACACAAATATTATGGACAGTTCATATACATTCATATATGTCAACATCTAAATATGTACACGGACGACCAAAAGTTTGGAACAATGTACAGATTCTGCTCTTATGAAAAGAAATTGGTACTTTTATTCACCAAAGTGGCATTCAACTGATCACAATGTATAGTCAGGACATTATTAACATGAAAAATTACTATTACAATTTGAAAAAAATAAAATAAATAAATAAACTACTTAAACTACTTCAAAGTGTTCTCATCAAAAAATCCTCCATGTGCAGCAATGATAGCTTTGCAGATCCTTGGCATTCTAGCTGTTAGTTTGTCCTGATACTCAGGTGACATTTCACCCCACGCTTCCTGTAGCACTTGCCATAGATATGGCTGTCTTGTCGGGCACTTCTCACGCACCTTACAGTCTAGCTGATCCCACAAACGCTCAATGGGGTTAAGATCCATAACACTCTTTTCCAATTATCTGTTGTTCAATGTCTGGGTTTCTTTGCCCACTCTAACCTTTTCTTTTAGTTTTTCTGTTTCAAAAGTGGCTTTTTCTTTGCAATTCTTCCCATAAGGCCTGCACCCCTGTGTCTTCTCTTTACTGTTGTACATGAAACTGATGTTGAGCAGGTAGAATTCAATGAAGCTGTCAGCTGAGGACATGTGAGGCATCTATTTCTCAAACTAGAGACGCTGATGTACTTATCCTTTTGTTTAGTTGTACATCTGGCCTTCCACATCTCATTCTGTCCTTTTTAGAGCCAGTTGTCCTTTGTCTTTGGAGACTGTAGTGTACACCTTTGTATGAAATCTTCAGGTTTTTTTTTTTTTTTTTTTGCAATTTCAAGCAGTGTGTAGCCTTCATTCCTCAAAACAATGATTGACTGACGAGTTTCTAGAGAAAGCTGTTTCTTTTTTGCCATTTTTGTCCTAATATTGGCCTTAAGACAAAACAAACACAATGTCAAGCTTCATTTAACAAACCAAATAGCTTTCAACTGTGTTTGATATAATGGCAAGTGATTTTCTAGGACCAAATTAACAATTTAGCATGATTACTCAAGGATAAGGTGTTGGAGTGATGGCTACTGGAAATGGGGCCTGTCTAGATTTGATCAAAAAATGACTTTTTTTCAAATAATGATGGTGCTGTTTTTTACATCAGTAATGTCCTGACAATACTTTGTGATCAGTTGAATGCCACTTTGGTGAATTAAAGTAACAATTTCCTTCAGAAACAGCAAAATCTGTACATTATTCCAACCTTTTAGCCACCAGTGTATATACAAGTATATAGCTGGAACATAGAAATATAAAAAAGAGGCATACGTAGTGCTTTGTGTTATAATCTAGCCTTATATTTGAACTATGGTATTTTCAGTGATATTGGAAAACCCTCCATTAGTCATAACTAGGAAGAGAACCAGGGGCCCTTGTTATTGGATCAATCAAATATGATGAGTGAAATGAATTCAAAAAGTTAAATCTGTTCAAATCTGTTACATGTATTTATTTTAAGGGTGGGGGGGTTGGTGCACGAGTGTTGTTAGTGGTGTTGCATAAGTGTGGTTTCTGTTGACGGGGGGTGTAGGAGTGACCTTCATTCCAGCGAATTTCGTTGTGGTTATGGTTAGCGTCATGACGATATGATTCGATCCTTTGCTTCATTTGCACTTGAGGGGGCATAGGTATAATTTGAGGGAGCATAAGTATAATTTTGGGTGACAAAGCCCACCCCAGCACCCCCCTAGATCCGGCCCTGGTTCACTGTACTATTAAAACAAATTAACAAACTAACTTTCAGAACTCAAAACTGCACATGCAGTTCTGCATATCCTTTCTGAAGGATTCCAGTGTTAGAAATATGTGGCTTAAGTTTATTTTTAACAAGGTCCCAGATTATTTCAGTCTGATTTTAACAGATTGTCTGGCACAATTCAGCCCACATTTCTTTGTTATCCTGTCACAATGTAAAGCAGTTATTCAGGGATGGGGCAGCCCAAACTACACTGGACCTGACAGCAAATCTGCAGTGTAACTAAGGCCTGTTTACACCTGATATTAAGATGAGTTTTGGACAATTTGTTTGAAGTGGGACCACTCTAAAGACAGGTGTAAACTGGGTTCAAAACGATTTGTCCACTTCAACTGCATTTGGAGGTCGTCGAAAAAGCATGTGACCACATTGTGCTTGTAATGTAAACACATCCATTCTAATGTGTTCGAACAACAATGAAGCACCACCTACTCACCTGTCAATCAATTGCTTCACTGAAACAAGACTTTAAACTTTGCTGGTTATGTGTGGCTTAAAAAAGAAATAACCGTACAACCAGAACTCTGCTCTAAACATCATCTTTGCTCTTGGATTGAAGTAACCCAATTAAGCCCAGATACCATATAAGCCCACTTACTGTTTTATTTTGAAATATAAACAAGACAGAAAGCAAAAGAAAAAATTGTTGTTGCAGAGAAAATGCACACATTTATTGGTATCATTTCACTTTTTTATTTGGAGCCAATCAAATGTTTCGTTCTTGAGTTATTTAGGAACATGTGCTACCAGTGTTCGGTGGCCATTTTGGAAGTTGTTTCAAAACTTTCAAAAAAAATCTGGAGTCAGATGAACAAACCGGGCAAGGAATGACAAAATATGTAAAATTAAGAGATTAATAAATCAATTGATACTTGATATTATTTATTTTCTTTGTATTTAACAGTAATACTTTGTATTTGAAAAGATGGATTTGATGAGTATCTGGAGCTAGTGCAGGACACTGCCTCAGTGATGCTCACAAACATAGATGCAGTAAAATAAAAATAAAACATAAAAAAAGAATAAAAACTGCTGATAACCACATTATATTAAAATATTTAAGAAGCTTCTTGAGCTCAAACAAGATTTAGTGCTCTGTCTGTAATAATAAACCAGAATTATAACTTTCTTTTCAAGTGAGCTTATAAGGAACAGTGCCTTTGAAAAGCCTGTTTGCTCAAAGCTTAAAAGAAGAATAATTATATTATTTGTTTAAACATCAAACATGCTCTACATTGTAAAATATAGTGTTTTTTTATTCATGAAAAAAAGAAAATTATGTTTACCTTGACCCCTATTGTTCCTAATAAGCCCACTGAGCAAATAACCCATTGAACCTCATATTAAACTAAAATCCTTGTCAACTCTACATATTGAATCTATTTTCATTGCAGGGAGAAAATGAACAGGCAGAGAAAAATAAAAAAATAAGCACTGTCAGATTCAGAAATTAAGTATTTCATTAACTGGTTATGATGTTTGAGTTCTAAATCTAAAAAAAATAAATCAACATTGAGGTATTTATTTAGTAAAATGTGAAGCATTTAAATTTTTAAAAGCATAGTGGGCTTATTAAGAACATATGTAGGCTTAAATGGTACACATGTTCCTTTTAAGCCCACTCCAGACTTTTCACATTTGCAATTAAATAAAGTAAATTAATTTGCCAGTTTATGACAGAGCATAACATGAGTGTTTAAATGAGAGATTAATCTTTGATTTAAAACTCACTTTATTGGAAGGCTGTTAATATTTCTATTAGAAAACATGTAAAACTTAGATTTGGGTGGGCTTAATTGGGTCACTTCCCCTACATATAATTAGGAGAAACAGTGTGCATTTTTTTAGCACTTTCTTTTTCTTCTTTTACTTTGTGTGCTTTATTATCATGCAGTAATACACTGATGTGTGGCATGAGACTGGCAGTGAGAGACAGTGGCAAGACCATATGATTCAAGAGAAAAGAGATCTAATAGGGCTGATGCTTTATGGCTGATGCATATAACCGGGTTGAACCTGTTTGTAGAGTCTGTTGAATCAGAGCTACAACATGTGGATGGCTAGTTGCAAAGATATATCTTGTTGATTGTATCGGTACAACATGGAATGTTAATTTACCTCTTCTTCCTTTTTTAGTGAGTGAATGGGTTGTTTGCATTTACTGTCAAACAAGTTCTGTTTAGTCCTGATTTAAAATGCTGTAAAGCCATCAAAATCTGGCTATAGGTTTCTTAAAATGGGTTGTAAAAGGTACATTTCCATGCTTTACCTAAATATCATATCCCTCCACATACAAATAGGAATGGGATCAACATTTGTAATATTTCTGGCAATACAAGCCCACTGAATTATTGTGCTCTACTCTACAATCTTTATAGATGACTGTTGGGCTGTTATGCTCCAAAAGTAGAATCTGTAAAATATACAAACAGTTGGCTATTGGAATGCTTTAAGCTACAAGGTGTACCTAGTGAGAAATTGTCAATAATTATCATGGGAACATTAATTATTCAGATATGCCAGTAGATTTCCCTTTACCAGCCAGCTGGATGCAGGAGTAATTATTTAGGACACTGACAACACTTTGGGTGTGTTTGTGTGTTAGAATACAATGTATACCTCCATGCATATGCTCATTTGATCATACCTTTATGCACATATATTTATTACACTAGGACAGTCTCTTGGGGAAATATTGCATGTGCACACTCGTTTTGACCATGTGCACCTGCATTTGTGTGTGTATCTACAGAAACAATTCTCTCTTTGGAGGGGTAGAGCGCATGGAGGCATTCTATCATTTGGTCTTCAACTTGCCCTCCTTGGCCAGCTTTTCATTGAGTTGGCATAGCTGACACAGGAATCCATCATTGGGGCCAATCTCTCTCTTGTGCCTTACTGTAGCTGTGGCAACTCGTACGTCCATATTGTGACGCAGCATGAGGTAAGCTATGACAATTGTGGGCGAACGGCTGTAGCCCTCACGGCAGTGAACATAAATCTTTCCTAAAATAGAAATAAGAAAGAAAGGTTAAAAAAGTTGTTTGAGACAATGAGCTTCATGGGTGAGCATGGTGCAAGTGTTGGGGTCTCTCTTGTCCAGAATTATCAAGACGAGCTTTGAGTATACAAATTAATAATTTTATTAATAATTTTATTTATTTATCATACATTATACATTTGCACATATACAGTGAAATTCTTTTTTTTTTTTTTTTTTTTCACAAATCCCAGCTAAGCTGGTGTCAGATTGCAGGGTCAGCCACATTATGGCACCCCTGGAGCAGATAGGGTCAAGGGCCTTGCTCAAGGGCCCAACAGTGGCATGAACCCCCGACCTTCTGATCAGTAACCCAGAGCCTTAACCACTGAGCCACCACTACCCTCACTGAGCCAAATGTTATTGACATTGATGTTAAATGACAACTAGCCTAACTACCTTATCACAAATATGGACATGCAAATATACATATTTTTCAAATTGTCATTGTTCGGTTATTCAAACAACTAGTCGACTAAATGGTCTTACGGAATGCCTGTATAATTAGGCTGGTTTTATCTTAAAGGAATGTTCCAGGTTCAGTACAAGTTAAGCTCAATCGACAGCATTTGTGGCATAATATTGTTTACCAAAAAAATTAATTTTGACTCATTCCTCCTTTTCTTTAAAAAACTAAAATCGAGGTTACAGTGAGGCACTTACAATGGAAGTGAATGTGGACAATTTTTGGAGGGTTTAAACAGAAATGTGAAGCTTTTAATTTTATAAAAGCATTAATTCTTCTGTTAAAACTTGTGCTATTTGAGCTATAAAGTTGGTTAAATTGTCGTTAGGGTTAATAGTCATTTTAGGGTTTGTTGATATCACATCATCATGGTAATGAAGTTGTAAAATTGGCAATAACTTTAAACAGAAAAGGTTTAAGTTATTTTATCACACTAAAATCATGTTTACACGTCTATCCTTTATGTCTTGTGGAGTAACTTTTGAAACAGTGAGTATTTTAATGTTAAAAAAAACATCCACTTCCTTTATACTGCAAGTGCCTCACTGTAACCCAGATTTTAGCTTTTTTTTTTTTTAAGAAAAAGAGGAATGGGTCAAAATAAATTCTGTTAATCAACATTATGCCACAGATGCTGTCGATTGAGCTTAACTTGTACTGAACCTGGAACATTCCTTTAACATAATGCTGATCGGACGTATTCCTTGGGGGTTGGTGGAGGGCATTTACGTAATGCAAATTTTTTTTCAAAAACAACTATACGTAGTGCAACAGAATGGAACAAAACACAGGGGTTCTTGAGATGCATTTTTTAAAAGTTGGACTATGTTGAATGTATTACAGTGTCTCAAAAATGCAACGCTCATGATGGAACATTAAAAACAGAAGGAGATGTGATGCAACTGGCACGTTGGAATGATTTTGACTGTAGTGGTGGAGCTTTAAAGGGGATGAATTTAAAGACGCAACTTTTCCAAAAGGGTTTACCTTGCAAACTGTTTAACAGCTGAAGCACAGCATGCTATTAGCATGTTAAATAAAGAAACGGCATAAAAAAATATCAAAGAAAACATGAAAGTAGAAAAAAATCTAAATGTTGACCTAATTAAAGCAATATTCTGGGTTCAATACAAGTTATGCTCAATCGACAGCATTTGTGGCATGCTGTTGATTACTAAAAAATGTATTTTGACTTGCCCCTCCTTTTCTTAAAAAATAAAATATGGGTTACAGTGAGGCACTTACAATGGAAGTGAATGGGGGCCAAATTTTTAATGTTAATACTCACTTTTTTAAAAGTATTGCCACAAGGCATAACCAGTATGTGTGTAAACATGACTTAGGGTGATAAAGTCACTTACTAACCTTTTCTGTGTAAAGTTAAAGCCAATTTTACAACTTTGTTGCCATGATGATATAATGTCAACAAACCCCAAAACCCTAAAATGACTGTAAAAATTACAATTTAAACAACTTTACAGCTCAAATAATACATAAGTTTTAACAGAAGAATTAATGTAAGTGTTTTTAAGTTTCATATTTCTGCCTTTAAACCCATCAAAAATTGGCCCCATTCACTTCCATTGTTAATGCCTCACTGTGACCTCAATTTCTGCTTTTCTGTAAGAAAAGAACAGATGAGTCAAAATTTATTTTTGTGGTAATCAACATTATGCCGCTATCAATTGAGCTTAACTTGTATTGAACCTGGAATATTCCTTTAATCGAGTCAGTTGTTGGACGCTTAATCCAACAATGACCACTGACACTCATCCCTACCCCAAACCCTTTCATAACTGACCAGCCCTCCAGGAAACATGCAGATGTACATGTACACATTCATTATTGACCTTTACAGTCTCCTGGAGGAGTTCACCTTGCCAACCTTGGCTGTGATTATTTGGCAGATGCTGCACAGCATCTGAAACCTAATCCCTCCTCCACCCATAGCTTCACTTGCTTCCTCTCTCCCATGAGTGTGTGCTGTTTATGTGTCAAGGAGGTAACCTTCAATGATTCCCAAAACACTGCTGCCAGTGGATCAATGCAGAGCCTATCTTTAAAACAGATTCAGTGTGACTCAGAGGCAGCGGGAACTCTCAGCCCATCATCAATCCCTCTGCTCACTGTGATTCTGCTTGCAAATTCGCCTGATGACATCCAGCCCGCAGTAAGCACGACTGTTGCAAATGTCACAGCTGAGCTCCAATGGGCTGCAAAGTGGCAGCATATATTCTAGAGGTTTTTTCAGCTTAAGCTCTCAGTGAAAAGATTAGTGTCCTCCCTCAACCCAGGCTTGGCATCTGATTTACTGCTTACTGGGCTCCTGCTGCCCAGATGACTTGCAATTAAGATGCTTTATAGTTGCTCCTCTGTGTTAGAGATGGCATAAAATCCATGCCATAAAAGATAGTTTAAATGCACCAATTAAAAGCAAGACTGGTGTGCAAGACAAGATATCTAGGAATAAAATTGTGTAAAATGTAGGACTGCCAGTTTCACATTATTATCCTGGGTATATAACTGACCATGGTATGTAATGCAAGACATTGGATACACAAAAGAGTCCCATAAATCAATTTTATTCTTTCCTTTCATTTTTTTATGTACTGACATTTGTTTGTTGTTTTTGTAAGCTCAGCATTAAGAAAACACTGTGACAAATGTAAGAATGCGAGCATATGTGAAAAGGGTTTCTGTAAAAATATGAAGCTTGGCTTATTAGATAAAGGTCAAGCTATGAACATGCAGACTGCAATGTCTTAGCATAGTTTTTATCCGGACTCAAAGTCACTGTGTTGGCTTAATACTTAATGAATTATGAAGATGCTTTGTTGTTTCACATGGAATGAACAAGCTTTCTGTAATATTCTGGAAGAAGCTTCTTGTTTAATCTTTTCAGTGAACTGGAAATTCTGAATATTGCATGCTATATTTAGGTCTAAAGTGGGTGTTTGATAAGATGAAATAAAGCCATAATTAAAAAGAGTGTGAGGGAGAGCAGCTGACCTTTTCCATGTGCCAGAGCTTTATCGATGAAGTCTCCTGCTTCCTCAAAGAAGGCACTGATGTTGAACTGCTCAGTGTCATTGGCCTTTATGCCATGGTACGTAATCCCAGTTCCTGCATAGAACTCTGTGTTGGTGTTCACGTGCATGAATGAGTTTCCTTCAGCAACATTTAGTATGTGTGTCACACCCAGCCGCTGTAGACGCATCACATTCTGGGCCACAAACCTGGGGAGCAGAACCAGAGCACATGAGATTTCCCTGGACCAGACAAACCAATTTTGTAAAGAACTGTACCCAAAAATACAGAGAGAAATACAGACAGACAGACAGACAGATATTTGGGAACAAAAGACATTTAAAAGGTCTGAATTTACAGATATGACAGAGACAAACAGGCAGGCAGGCAGACAGACAGACAAACAGATAGGAAAGAATGACAGACAGACAGACAGATAGGAAAGAATGACAGACAGACAGATAGGACAGACAGACAGACAGATAGACAGATAGATAGAGTGAGAAATAGGCCTCAGATGGATCAATGTGACCTTGATGCTTGCTTAACTGTCTTGATCACAAAATGCACTTGGCAAGAATGTACTTCTGTAAGTGAGAGGAAACAACCCCATATATGGAGGATTGAGAAAGTTCAAGGTAAAGGATGTAACCAGCCATGTGTGACAAGAACCATATAACCCCATGCTTGCTTTTAATAAATCGAAGAACTGCTTGTGACATTCTGTGTCCATGTATTTCTTCCCATCCGGGTGGATTTATTTCTTGATCGAAGAGTGAATGTGAGGAAGACATAAAAGAGCATCAGAATCATATTAAACTAACAGTCTTGGTGTCAGAAGTGGGATATCTCTGGACAGGAAAGATCTTTTTTATAATTGATCTGCCTGTCTGTGAGATATCTTTTAAATATTGTTATAAAACGATAAAAAAAAAACTCCTTGTATCTCTACGATGGTCAGGATCCATCTGTGACACAAATGCGGTATGTGTCACTAGTCGTAGAATGATAAATTCACAAAAACCGCGGTCAGATCTCATGAGAAGTGAGGATCTTTGTTGTTGAAGACTGTTAAAAGGGCCAGTCCTGTGGATGAAGTGCGTGGATTCCACTAACAGTCAGTTAGTTTTGTTGCCACATTCACTCTTCGTGAAAGGAATGAACATGCTGAAATCAGAAAATGATTCATACCGAAAACCAGAACTATAGTAAACAAATAAAAAAAATTTGCAGACTTTTTGGTCATAGTAATAATTGTCCATATTGCATTTCATGTGAACAAGAGACATCTTTGTTGTGTGAACAAAATGAGACAGACAATAAGTAGACCAATACAAGATGAAATGCCTGTACATTGGATGTTTAGAAATAACAAAGGTTTCAAAACCGAACCGTTTGTCAGTAATCTGGCTGGATGGTCAGAGAGAAAAACACAATTAGACCCATTCCCCCGAGAGCGGTCATTCAAAAAGGGAGATTTAGAGGCTGCCAATTCAATGGTGAACAAAGGATGGGGCGACCCTGAATGGGATTATAAATATATGAAGAAATCATATGAAGTGTGGAAACAAATTAAGCCATATTGGGACAAAGGTCCAGAATACGGGAACAAAAAATATAAACAGGTTAGAAAACAGGGACATATGAGGCAGCAACTGAAGCCACATCAACCGTTGCTGTCAGCGCAGTCCTTGTCATTAAATCGCATGAATATCACAGTGCAATGGCAGCACAAGTGATTCCATCAGACAAAACTATCAAAAGACTCTACCCGTCTTTACAACAGACAGAAAAGAACAGCCACAATCGACAGAAACCACACAAAGTTTTCCTTTCGTTGCCATAAATGACGGATATAAAATAAAACCACAAAAAATGTCCGAAGTGTTGACGATTTGTAAAGAACTACCAGACCGGCCGATATTATCTTTTCACCGATATATCGGTATCGCCGTATATATTTTACCGATATGCGCCGATATGAAAACTTTTTTCAGAACATATAATGCAGAAAACAATATTTTAGAACTGGTGTCATAATGTAGTTTGTCCAGCAGAGCACGCTCCGACTCCATTGTTTACAGAGCTGAGCTGACGGGTGGCTCTGCAGACAGGGCAGAGTTGAGCTGTGTGTCGGTAAGTTGCTAACTAGTTTGTGAAATACATACTGGAAAGTTAATAAACAATGACCCCATCATTTTCCCTTTTCAATATTACTAATAAAACATTAACCCTGTCCCTGACAACCATGTCACTCATGTCTGTTTGCTGTTAGCCAGCTATAGTTTGTCAGTGCAGTCAGTAATGTAGCAGATTGAAAGGTAAACATCAGAGCACCTTTTTGCAGCTCAGCAGACAACAGTGCGGTAGTGGATTGTGTCTACTGAGTGTTGATTTCATGCTACGCTGTTACCTAGTTGGTGAGACACAATGCTGGAAAGTAAAATAAACAACGTCCGTCTTTTACTCTCTGTGACAATGAGCTTATAGCTAACTAGCTAATCACATAGCTACTTTCATTGTTGTCAGCTGAGTGGAAGCTAATGAGTAAACATGTATTCAATAAACTGTTTTGTTCAGGATTCACACTTTGGTAGCCCCTTCAACTGAACAATTCCAGTCATTGCATTTACAAAATGTAATATTTAAAAGTCTGGTTTTCCACCATTGAAAGTTTCCCCTGAACTTGCATAGCAGAATACGGTGTAACACCCCTGCCGCTGTTTATCTTGACTTGGCAGTATTAATATAGTCAGCAATTGACTGATACTAAATATACAATACTGATATTTTTATTTATTCTTTATTTTAATGGTCAGCCATTGACTGATACTAAACATACAGTACTGATGTTTATTAAGCTATTTATTGTATTTTTATTTATTCTTTATTTTCTCAGTGTTCACTTCTAGAATTTGTTGACAATGTATAATAATAATGTCAAATATTCTTTGATAAAAATATTTGTTTAAGAAAGCAGCCTTCTGAGTACCTTTGCATAGTCATATCAGTGCAAAATCAGTGAAAAACCACATAGAAAAGGGCTGTTTTCATTCTATCTCAAAAATTAACTATATCGGCGACCATATCGGTAATCTGTGAATTTTCCCTCTCTAAAATCGATATCGTCTCAAAAATCCCATATCGGTCAGTTCTAGTTATAGTCAATTGACAGGAAAACATTACAGATTAATTTTGATGTAAACTCTACCAAGTGAGGTGACCGAAAAAGAATTAATTGACGAAGTACCGGAATTGGCTAGCATGTACAATCTACCGGAAGTAAAAATGGAAGTAGATGAAGACAAACCCATGAAATTAAGATCAAAAGACAAAGGGGAAGACGGTGAGCAGTTGACTTTAAACATGCTAAAATGAACAGTTGACTTTAAATGGGCTAACCCACTGATGACCGAACGTATGTTCAGAAATCTAACTTTCTGACCAAATTACCAGACCGCAAATAACACCTATCATATGCTGCAAACACAAAACAAGAGAAGAATGGTAAAAAAAATTTAATCGCTTTAAGAAAGCATGGTCAGAAGAATCTAGTCTTGATTTGGATGATAGAAACAAACAATTGTTTGTTAATACATTCTTGAATAACATGAAGAGTGAAACAGCACAATTGCTTTGAATGACCACACCAAACATATTAACCATTCAACTGGACGAATTAGGTCAAAAGATAAGAGAACTATCAATCGCTGGAGCTTTTGAACCGAGCAAAAAACAGGCATTCATGCAATATGACCAACGCAACCAGGGTAATATGCGTCAAAGCCATCCACAAGGGCGGTGGCAGAATAAGGGTCAGGGTGGTTAGTACAAAAAGGCAAACTGTCGATATTGTGGCAAACTGGGCCATTGGGCAGCTGTCTGTCGAAAGAAAAAATACGACGAGGAACAGGGACAACCCCAACGAATGGAGCAGCCCAGTGATAATAGACAACCCAGACAACAGAATAACCCGCAATACCTGACCGAATGGACCCCACGCTAGGGGTGCCCACAGAGTGCAGAGCCCTCAACATGTTCTATGATTTCGATCAAATTTCCAAATAATTCTAATGCTTTACCTTTCATTGAATTGAATGTTGATCATAAACCATATGTTTTTCTGGTTGATAAAGGAGCTTCATATTCCTCATTGACTGGTCAGTGCTATGAGGCTCTATAATAGGGAGAACAATAAACTCTGTTGGGATAAACGGCATCCCTGTGAAACGTGAAATGACTCCGAATTTGCCAGTAACTTCCAAAGACATCCCAGATTTGTTCAAAATGCATGCTTTTGTAATCATACCAGATTCTCCATTCTGTTTACTGGGTCGAGATCTAATGCATAAAATTGGTGCACAAATTGTTTTTGACAATGCTTCTCTGCAACTCATGTTTCCTACTGTGTATTCAGTTACTGTGCCAACAGGGAGTGTGGGGGAGGAAGTGAGCCAAACGCAACTGGTTGAGGCTGATCAAGCGATGATAAACCCAAGATTATGAGCTCAGCACAAAGATGAAGCTGGCCTAATTGATGTGAAACCATATACAGCTAAATTAGCTGTAACCACTCCAGTACACTGTAAGCAGTATCATCTATTGATCAAAAAGGAGCAAGGTATTAGGCCAATCTTAGAACAATTGATTGAACAAGGTATTTTAATACCAACGCACTCTCCATACAACACTCCAATTAATCCTGTGAGAAAGGCTAACGGGACCTGGAGAATGACACAAGATTTGAGAAAAGTTAGTAATTTAATTCAACCACTTTCTCCAGTAGTACCAGATGTACAAACAATTATTAATTCAATATCATCAACACATGGTCATTTTAATGTAATTTATTTATGTTCTGCCTTTTTCAGTGTACCTGTTTCGCCTGTGACCCAGTCATTGTTCGCATTCACCTACGGGGGCCAACAATATACATGGACAAGACTGCCACAAGGGTACAGAAATTCACCAGCCGTCTTCTCAGCTGTTGTGCACTGTACATTACAGGATGTGAAACTGCCACCTGACACATGCCTGTTGCAGTATGCCGATGAGATCCTGGTTACTGCTGAAACATCAGAGGCTTGCAGACAAGCATCAGTTATTGTCTGTAAAATTTTAGCTCAGGATGGATTCAAGGCATCAAGCGAGAAGCTACAATGGGTTAAACAAAAGGTTGAATATCTCGGACTTGTGCTGACAAAGGGGACTGTACGGATGTCTGCAGATCGAATCAAGACAATTTCAAACTTTGGCCATCCACAAACAAAGAAACAAATGCAGAGTTTCCTGGGGTTGGTCAACTACTGCAGGTCATGGGTACCAAACTGTTTGATATATGACAAGACTCTGCGAGAAGCAACAATGAACAACAATGATGAAATCACTTGGCATTTAAACACCTGAAATTCTGTCTTGGAAAGCCACCAGCTCTGGGTCTTCCAGACTACAGCAAGCCTTTCCATTTGTACATGCACGAGGCTGCAGGGACGGCTGCCGCAATCCTTGACCAAGAGCACGGGGGCTCTTATCGCCCAGTGGCATATTTATCTAAAACATTGGATTCCGTTGCAAAGGGACTCCCTGGTTGTCTGCGAGCAGTGGTACAGGATGCAGAACGAGTTGTGCTTTCACATCCTCTGACTGTGCACACAACTCACCAGGTAGGTGCTATTATGCACAATATTTCAACACAACATATGACTGCACAAAGACAGTCTGGTTATGAAGCCATTTTAACATCTGCTGCTAATTTTACTCTAAAACCAACAATTGTGGTCCATGGACCAAGGATTCATTTGCATGATTTTTTGGTTCAGGGCACTTTTGAGGCTGACTCGCATGATTGTATGGAGAAAATACAGGTGTCCACTGCATGCAGACAGGATGATTCTGCATCCGCTCTGCAAGAGAGGAGACACTGGTATGTACATGGCTCATGCTACAAACCAAATGACAATGTGTACTGGTGTGGTTATGCAATTACAGAGCTACCCAATCAAATTATAGAAGCATACTTGTTACCACACAAATCAGCGCAAGCCGCCGAACTAGTAGCACTAATGAGAGCCTGTCAATTGGCAGAAGACCAATGCATAAATATATAGAGAGATTAAAAATATGCATATGGGGTTGTGCACAATTTTGCAAAATTATGGGAAGAAAGAAATTATACAACCTCGATTAAAGCAGCACAACTGCCTTCCAAATTAGCAGTAGTCAAAATGGTAGGCCATACCACTGGTGACTCGGAAGACGCAAAGGCAACAGGCTTGCAGATGAAGTAGCAAAGTGGGCAGCAAAAGAGGTAAATCACAGCCCACACATAGGTAAAGGGGATACCGAAGTAGACATCGTGCCAATGATGCATTCCACTTTGACTAGTGATCTAGACATAAAAATTTTGCAACCTAATCCAACAGCACACAACCTTGAGCACTGGGCAGACAATGAGGTATAAGATGATGGGGGACTGCTAAAAGACAAACAAAAACGATTAGCACTACCAACATTAGCAATAGTGCTGCTGTGTAGACATTACCATGGCATATCACATATTTCAAAAGAAAAGGTGATGCATTGCAAAGGTGAGAAAAACAGTTTCTTTAATTCTAGATGCGTGCCTAGTGTGTGCACCAACCGACAACACACGAATCATTACCTCACCCGGAGGCCCCATTCCAACATCTGCAAATTGATTTCACACACATGCTGGTATACTCCTGGTGATTACAGAACGATTTTCAAAATGGCCAGAAGCCTTCCCATGCAGCAAAGAAAATGCACAAACTGTTGTAAAACTTTTGACAAAAGAGATAATTCCACGTTTTGGAATTCCATCGGTCATTGAAAGTGACAATGGAACTCTGTTTGCTTCAAAAGCGACAAAACTCCTAGTTAAGGAGCTAATCATTAATTGGCATTTCAACATACCATACCATCCACAATCAGCAGGGGTGGTAGAAAGCACAAACAGAACAATAAAAGATAGGTTGACTGAGGCATGCCTGGAAACGGGCTGAAAATGGGTAGATTTACTACCAGCAGTATTAACAGAGATAAGAATGACTCCAGCAGCAACAACAAGAATGTCTCCATTTGAAATACTAATGGGTAGGCCTTTCCCGACACCTTGGGTCAAAGGCCGCACATGCTCTTTGTCCACAGGTGATTTGGAGGTGGTAGTAGCTGATTATGTGGATTCCCTTGTTCAAACATTGAATGGCATAAATGGTGATGTTTCTCTTTCTCTCCCTATGCCCACAGAAAAGCCGACTCACCCATTTGTTCCAAATTACCAGGTCCTAGTTAAGTGTCTGAAACCAACGAAGCTTGGTGAGCCCAAGTATCTGGGTACAACAATGGTTCTGGCGGTAACCAGGACAGGGGTACTGACAGATCTGTAACCACAGTGGATACACGCAAGCCATGTGAAGCCTGCACCTGGGGAGAGCCTGACTATTTCGAAAGCGAACAGTGAAAGTACTGGAGGAGATGAACATGCAGCGCCAGTGCCTAACCAGGAACTTGTGAATTAGAAGGGACAAAGAATGAAGTTCTTTATTATGTCGCTCTATCTTATGGCAGTAGTCGAAGCACGTATATCTAGTGGTAATGACACATGGATAGATGATGGTGATGCACCACATACCTACGCTACCAATTTATGGTGGAAACTAGCTAACTTCATGGCCAAAAATACGGGAAAGAAGGGTAGTTTTTATGTATGTACGCATATGCCGCATAGTGCATCTATACCAGCGGTAAAGGTAACACCGGTAAAAGAACAGGAGCTGGTGTGCTTACTAGGAGTTGTATAACTATGTAACCCCATAACACCTACTAAACAAGGAACACGAGTGATAGGAGACCGATATTGGCAATGTGGTCATAATTTGTACACTGCTCTGCCGGAATTATGGACAGGCAGATGTGCCATGGTAGAATTAAGTGACTACAACATGGTGGTCCGAGCTATTGAGAAAACAACAAACAGAAGAAGGAGAAACAGTCTAAATGGACCCAATAACACACCGAGAGAACAGATTATGGACAGGAACAGAGAAATTCCACTGTTCCCACAAGTGGGTGTTGCAGTACGACAGCAAGAATTTGAAATGATTAGATATGAACTGAAATCATTCCTAAATTCGACAAAAACAAAGATTGATGCACTACGCCAAGAACTAAAAGGCCTAAGATTAACAGCGCTACAAAATAGACTGGTCCTTGACCAGTTAACAGCTGCCAGTGTATGTTATCGTGGGAACGATTTGCTGTACTTTCATTCCAGAAAACGATGAAGATGGACATGCCATAGAAACGGGCCTAAAAAACATGACGAAGATAGCAGCGGTCTTGACAGCGAGAGAAACTCTAGATGATGTCAACGACTTATTGACATGGTTAAATGGTTGGGTAAAAATGTTTTTGAATGCTTTAATACCTATAGGGGTAATTTTACTTGCTATGCCATTACTGATTTGTTGTGCGATTCCATGTGCTTTAGCATTGGTCAATAGGACCATTGATAACGCTTTAATGCTAATTACACTCCGATAAACCTTGAAGATGCTGATAGAGATGGTTATGGGACACATTGGGAGGAATATGATGGTAACGAGTAAAAGATAGAATGTAAGGTAAACAAGATTTGATTTTTGAATAGCCATCTGAGGAACTTGTCTCTTTGAGACAAAAGTGGGCAATGTGAGAAATAGGCCGCAGATGGAACAATGTGACCTTGATGCTTGCTTATCTGCTTTGTATGTTTTCGGCACTGTCTTGATCACAAAATGCACTTGGCAAGAATGTACTTCTGTAAGCGAGAGGAAACAGCCCCATATATGGAGGTTTGAGAAAGTTCAAGGTAAAGGATGTAAACAGCCTTGTGTGACAAGAACCATATAACCCCATGCTTGCTTTTAATAAATCGAAGAACTGCTTGTGACATTCTGTGTCCATGTATTTCTTCCCACCCGGGTGGATTTATTTCTTGATCGAAGAGTGACTGTGACGAAGACATAAAAGAGCATCAGAATCGTATTAAACTAACAGGCAGACAGACAGGCAGACAGACAGATAGGAAAGAAAGACACACAGACAGACAGACAGATAGGAAAGAATGACAGACAAGCAGACAGACAGAGAGAAAAGAATAAAAGACAGACAGACAGACAGATAGACAGATAGATTAGGAAAGAAAGACAGACAGATAGGAAAGAAAGACAGACAGGCATATAGACAGATAGGAAAGAATGACAGACAGACAGACAGATAGAGATACAGACAGACAGACAGATAGGAAAGAATGACAGACAGACACACAGACATATAGAGAGAAAAGAATAAAAGACAGACAGACAGACAGACAGATAGATAGATAGAGATTAGGAAAGAAAGACAGACAGACAGATAGGAAAGAATGACAGACACAGACAGATAGACAGATAGATAGGAAAGAATGACAGACAGAGACAGACAGACAGACAGATACATAGATAGGAAAGAATGACAGACACAGACAGACAGATACATAGGAAAGAATGACAGACAGACAGACAAAGACAGACAGACAGACAGACATAGATAGATAGGAAAGAATGACAGACAGAGAGATAGACAGACAGATAGGAAAGAATGACAGACAGACAGACAGATAGATAGAAAAGAATGAAAGACAGACATACAGTTTTGCTCAAAAGTTTGCATACCTTTGGAGAAATGGTAATATATGTACCATTTTTAAAGAAAACATGAGTGAGCAGGCAAAACACATTTCTTTTATTTCTTATG
Source organism: Myxocyprinus asiaticus (assembly GCF_019703515.2). Classification (NCBI taxonomy): domain Eukaryota; kingdom Metazoa; phylum Chordata; class Actinopteri; order Cypriniformes; family Catostomidae; genus Myxocyprinus; species Myxocyprinus asiaticus. Next base: position 17,136,108 of record NC_059379.1, read on the forward strand.
GGATTCATATTCAACTGTTGATTGTGTAACAGAATGGCACAATCATAAAGCAAAACATGACAACAAAGAAAAAAATGAAATGACCCCTGTTCAAAAGTCTGCATACCCTTAGTTCTTAATACTGTGTATTGCCCCCTTTAGCATCAATGACAGCATGCAGTCTTTTGTAATAGTTGTCTATGAGGCCCCAAATTCTTGCAGGTGGTATAGCTGCCCATTCGTCTTGGCAAAATGCCTCCAGGTCATGCAAAGTTTTTGGTCGTCTTGCATGAACCGCACGTTTGAGATCTCCCCAGAGCGGCTGGATGATATTAAGGTCAGGAGACTGTGATGGCCACTCCAGAACCTTCACTTTTTCTGCTATAACCACTGGAGAGTTAACTTGGCCTTGTGCTTAGGGTCATTGTCGTGCTGGAATGTCCAAGAGCGTCCCATGCGCAGCTTTCTTGCAGAAGAATGCAAATTGGCTGCCAGTATTTTATGATAACATGCTGCATTCATCTTGCCATCAATTTTCACAAGATTCCCCGTGCCTTTAGAGCCCACACACCCCCAAAACATCAGTGAGCCACCATCATGCTTCATAGTGGGGATGGTACTCTTTTCACTATAGGCACAGCGCTTATGGTTGTGACCATAAAGCTCTATTTTGGTCTCATCTCTCCAAATGACAGTGAGCCAGAAGCTGTGAGGCGTGTCAAGGTGTTGTCGGGCATATTGTAACCGGGCTTTTTTGTGGCATTGGCGCAGTAAAGGCTTCTTTCTGGCAACTCGACCATGCAGCTAATTTTGGTTCAAGTATCGTCGTATTGTGCTCCTTGAAACAACCACACCGTCTTTTTCCAGAGCAGCCTGTATTTCTCCTGAGGTTACCTGTGGGTTTTTCTTTGTATCCCGAACAATTCTTCTGGCTGTTGTGGCTGAAATCTTTCTTGGTCTACCTGACCTTGGCTTGGTATCAAGAGATCCCCGAATTCTTAATAAGTGATTGAACAGTACTGACTGGCATTTTCAAGGCTTTGGATATCTTTTTATATCCTTTTTCATCTTTATAAAGTTCCATTACCTTGTTACGCAGGTCTTTTGACAGTTCTTTTCCGCTCCCCATTGCTCAGTATCTAGCTTGCTCAGTGCGTCCACGTGAGAGCTAACAAACTCATTGACTATTTATACACAGACACTAATTGCAATTTAAAAAGCCACAGGTGTGGGAAATTAACCTTTAATTGACATTTAAACCTGTGTGTGTCACCTTGTGTGTCTGTAACAAAGCCAAACATTCAAGGGTGTGTAAACTTTTGATCAGGGCCATTTGGGTGATTTCTGTTATCATTATGATTTAAAAAGGAGCCAAACAACTATGTGATAATAAATGGCTTCATATGATCACTATCCTTAAATAAAAGACAGTTTTTTTGCATGATCAGTCATATTTTCAAAATCAATGCCAAAATTTCACAATTTCTGCCAGGGTATGCAAACTTTTGAGCAGAACTGTAGATAGATAGATAGACAGATAGATAGACAGACAGGAAAGAATGACAGACAGATAGATAGGAAAGAATGACAGACAAACAGATTAGATAGATAGACAGACAGATAGACAAGAATGACAGAGAGAGATAGACAGACAGATAGATAGATAGGAAAGAATGACAGACAGAGATACACAGACAGATAGATAGATAGGAAAGAATGACAGACAGATAGACAGACAGATAGATAGATAGGAAAGAATGACAGACAGAGATAGACAGACAGATAGATAGATAGGTAGATAGATAGATAGATAGATAGATAGATAGATAGGAAAGAATGACAGAGATAGACAGATAGATAGATAGATAGATAGATAGATAGATAGATAGATAGATAGATAGATAGATAGATAGATAGATAGATAGGAAAGAATGACAGACATTGACAGACAGATAGATAGATAGGAAAGAATGACAGACATAGACAGACAGATAGATAGATAGGAAAGAATGACGACAGACAGACAGATTAGATAGATGATAGAAAAGAATGAGATAGACAGACAGATAGATAGATAGACAGACAGACAGACAGACAGAGACAGACAGACAGATAGGAAAGAATTGCAGACAGAGACAGACAGACAGATACATAGATAGGAAAGAATGACTGACAGAAAGACAGATATAGATAGATAGATAGATAGATAGATAGATAGATAGATAGATAGATAGATAGATAGATAGAAAGAATGACAGAGATAGACAGACAGATACATAGTTAGGAAAGAATGACAGACAGACATAGATAGATACAGACAGACAGACAGATAGATAGGAATGACAGACAGACAGATAGACAGACAGATAGATAGATAGATAGATAGATAGATAGATAGATAGATAGATAGATAGATAGATAGATAGAAAAGAATGACAGAGATAGACAGACATATATAGATAGGAAAGAATGACAGACAGACATAGATAGATACAGACAGACAGACAGATAGATAGGAATGACAGACAGACAGATAGACAGATAGATAGATAGATAGATAGATAGATAGATAGGAAAGAATGACAGACAGACAGACAGACAGACACATAGGAAAGAATGACAGACATACAGACAGACAGACAGATACATAGATAGGAAAGAATGACAGACAGACATAGATAGATAGATAGATAGATAGATAGAAAGAATGACAGACAGAGACAGACAGACAGATACATGGATAGGAAAGAATGACAGACAGACAGACAGATATAGACAGACAGACAGACAGATAAGAAAGAATGAATGACAGGAAAGAATGACAGACAGAGACAGACAGACAGATACATAGATAGGAAAGAATGACAGACAGACAGATATAGACAGACAGACAGATAGATAGATAGCTAGATAGATAGAAAAGAATGACAGACAGAGACAGACAGACAGATAGATAGGAATGACAGACAGACAGATATAGATAGATACAGACAGACAGACAGACAGATAGATAGGAATGACAGACAGACAGACAGACAGACAGATAGGAAAGAATGACTGACAGACAGACAGAGATAGATAGATAGGAAAGAATGACAGACAGACACATAGGAAAGAATGACAGACAGATACATAGATAGGAAAGAATGACAGACAGACAGACAGACATAGATAGATAGATAGATAGATAGATAGATAGATAGATAGATAGATAGGAAAGAATGACAGACAGACAGACATATAGGAAAGAATGACAGACAGACAGACAGAGATAGATAGATAGGAAAGAATGACAGACAGACACATAGGAAAGAATGACAGACAGACAGATACATAGATAGGAAAGAATGACAGACAGACAGACAGACATAGATAGATAGATAGATAGGAAAGAATGACAGACAGACAGACAGATAGGAAAGAATGACAGACAGACAGACAGATAGGAAAGAATGACAGACAGACACATAGGAAAGAATGACAGACAGACAGACAGATACATAGATAGGAAAGAATGACAGACAGACATAGATAGATAGATAGATAGATAGATAGATAGAAAAGAATGACAGACAGACAGATACATAGATAGGAAAGAATGACAGACATAGACAGACAGACAGACAGATAGATAGAAAAGAATGACAGACAGAGACAGACAGACAGATACATAGATAGGAAAGAATGACAGACAGACAGACAGATATAGACAGACAGATACATAGATAGGAAAGAATGACAGACAGACAGATATAGATAGATACAGACAGACAGACAGACAGACAGACAGACAGACAGATATACAAAGAGCCATAGGTGTCCAAATAGTGCCCAAAAATAGGACTATGATTCCACAGAGAGAGAACAAGAGAGAAGAGAGCTGAGCAGAGGGCTCTGTCATGTAGTTGCATTGTCTCTATTTTGCTGGAACACCTGGAACTCTTTCATCTTTACCTATTAAAAAACTTTTTTATGTCTCTCTCGTCCACTCGTCAGCTCCATCCTTGTGATTATACAGTAAATAAGTGTATAAATGGGTAATGGAGAATACATAAACAAACACTACCTTATTCATTTAAAGGGATAGTTCATCCAAAAATGAAAATTATAGAATAATTTATTTACCTTCATGTTCCAAACCGAACTCACTTCTTTCGTAGAACACAAACTGTTTAGGTAGAATGTTTGTGACTGACAGCCGCAGTCACCACTGACTTTCATTGTATGGAAAATTATGCATAAAATTAACATAATATAAAAGATGCTAACATTTTCCTAAAATCTCCCTTTTGTGTTCCATGAAAGACAAAGTCAGACGGCGTTGGAACAACATGAGGATAAGTAATGATGACAGACTATTCATTTTTGGGTGGATTATCAACACACCTAAAAATAACATGACGAGTCTAATAGCCTAATTTACGGAGTATTTCACCTATTGTACAAGACAAAATTATGCAAAATACCCTGCACAACCCAAATAAACCCAAATATGTGTGTGTATAAAATAAGGGAGAGAGAGAGAGAGAGAGAAAAAAAAGTGTTTGCTTTACATCTTATTCACCTGTCCTGCACTCTGTTCACTGCAGTCCCTTCACATGCATTATTAATGCAAGTCTTACAAAGAGAGGTGTGCTATGAAGAGAATGCCCCATTACCCCATAGTGTACTCTTACATACATCAAATGGTCCTAATAGTTCTGGAGGTCTCAACTCCACAATTAACAAATTCAACTAAACACATTTATGATGAACTGATCATTATTAATAGTTTTCAACAGAAACAGTGTTACTAATGTTGAAAGCATTATTACTAACAGAAAATTTGAAGTCATCGAAGTCTGTTATACAAGACTTTTTTATAACTAAAGACAGTATTATTTAAATGTATGCCCTACAATCATAACACTAACTTAATAATAATCTTACTAGCTTGGCATACACTTATTTCTGCATTAATTTTATTAATCTGCTCTATAGTATTAAATAACCAGCAACAAATCAGTGCAAGCTGAACACAATGTGGATATTGCAATGCTTTTATGTATCTAAACGAGCAATTGCAGTATTTCTATAAATAGTATTATGTTACTCAAACAATATACTTATTTATATTAAAATATAAGTTAAAACCTGGACTCTCAAGTGAGTATAAATTGTCACTACATTAACAGCTCAGTGAGAATGTTTTGTTAATATCTTCAACTGACCATACAGTATGTCAGTTCCCGCTGCTTGTATTAGCACAGACAAAACCAGGCACAACCAGCAGACTGTGGTTTTATGCTTAAATTGATTTATTGTTACAAAGAAATAATGTGCTTATTGGATAGTTAGCCAACACACTAATGCTTATGTGAGCTGATTTATTTATTTTATTTATTTATTTTTGGGGGTATTTTTCACCCCTTTTCTCCCCAATTTGGAATGCCCAATTCCCAATGCGCTCTAGGTCCTCGTGGTGGTCTACTGACTCGCCTCAATATGGGTGGCGGAGGATGAACCTCAGTTGCCTCCGCATCTGAGACCGTCAGTCTGCACATTTTATCACGTGGCTTGCTTAGTGTGTTACTGCGGAGACATAGTGTGTGGAGGCTTCACGCTATTTTCCGCGGCATCCACGCACAACTCACCACGTGCCCCACCAAGCCACTTTATAGCGACCACAAGGAGGTTACCCCATGTGACTCTACCCTCCCTAGCAACCAGGCCAATTTGGTTGCTTAGGAGACATAGCTGGAGCCACTCAGCACGCCCTGGGGAGGTAGTCAGCGTCAATACTGCTGAGCTACCCAGGCCCCCATGTGAGCTGATTTATTAAAGAAACAAGTGACACAGAGGAATGACCATTCATAAATTGATCATCTGTGTCCATAAGCTGTTTGTGTTTGTTTACAAAACCTTCCTCAATTAAAAAAAAATAAATAATTATTTAAAAATTCAAAGCATAAAACAATTACTCCAACAAATTGTCACTTAAAATATATAACTAAATATAATTTTACCCATTGATGTTAGCCACAAACAAACAAACAAACTGGTTTGCTTTATCTCAAATAATCAAGCGTTATAAATCTTTTATTTTTTTTATTTTTTTCCTGTGGGTTCATGATTGTTCTCGTATGCGGAGAGGAGACGTGGTGCTCTCCATACACAGGTTTTTGTTTTGCCCCAGGACACCGTAAAAGTCTCCTTTGCTATTGTATTTGCAACACAAAGAGGTTTTCTTGATATGCTACAGATTTTCTGAATGGGTCTGTTGCATGTGCCACATCACGAGTCGTGTTGCTGAAACCCATACCTGTCAGTCAGTATTTTCCTGCCATCAGATGCATGCATGCATTTCTCACATTTTAAGACTAACTGTAAGATCATTTAACTTACGCATTGCCAATGTAAATCCTGGGAAACACCTCGTTGAAATGTTGTGCTGGCAGACTGTAGAAGCCGCTGCCGTTGGACAGCAGCTTGTTGAGCTGTTGTACAGTCGCCTCGTTGTCTGGCACAGTGTCTTCCAGTGGTACCTTCGCGGGACTGTGATGTTTCTTCATGCTTCAGTCCTCCTCCAAGCGCAATAAACAAGTGTCTAGTGATCAAAATGTGACGATAATCGATTTTCCTGCATTTTAACTCCTTTTCATCGCGCTGATTTCATGCGTGCTTTCCTGAGACGCACGCGCGCACGGTCAGACAAACACACCCAGACTCGCCCACCGGCGGCGTTCTGATGTGATTCTCCGGTGAGATCGAGAACGGAACTACGGAACTGGCGGAGGATGGCGACACGAAGCGCACCGATACACAAGTCAATTAAAGCGGCGTTAAAGGGGATGCAACTCGCCCGATGAATTCTGCCACATTTCAGACAACATCTCGCGCGTGTCTGTCTCCTTCCGTGCGTAAAACTATGTCCGTAGAGCGCATTCTTTACTTGCTAACCGTTTTTGTAACGCCTATTGATCGTATTGCTTCTAGTCAAACGAGTCGGTCTTCATATCGAGCGTCGACCCCCTCCCTTTCAGAACGGTGAGATTGGTGTGTTAATTGATGTTATGACAGGCAGGCTTCTACTGGAAGCGAACAAGCTCTTTTCTTTCTCTGTCTTTCTTTTTAACCCAACAAGTGGCTTTTTAAAGAACATGTATCAAAAATGTTAAGGGATAGTTCCTCCGAAATGAAAATTCTGTCATCCTTTACTCACACTCGTTGTTTCTTTCAAACCTGTTTGAGTTTCTTTATCCTTTTATGTTATCCTCAGTCATCATGCACATTCACTGCATCTTTTTTCCATACAGTGAAAGTGAATGGTGACTGAGTGAACTCTGCCTAACCAGTGTTGCCAACTATTTCTCATGGGAAGTCGCCAAAGGCTCCCTAAAATGTCGCCAAACGTAGCTAAATCGCGTGATGACGTCATTTATTACGTAAGACGTCAAATTTAATTGACGCAAAGAGCTATGGCAATTCTTTAAAGGTGTAGAACCGTTTTTTTGTTTGTTTGTTTGTTTTTAGTTTTTTTTTTTAACTAATGATTTAACAATTAGTATTTAACTACTAATCATTTAGCTGTCACTAATTGAACTTGTCAAACATTCAGTCAGTGGGGATTTCTATTTATTTATTTATTTATTTATTTATTTTGTAATTAAACTGCAAAGTTTTAAAGTCCAAAATTATCCTAGTAATAGCAACCAGGGTTAGGCAACGGTGTAATGTTGGGGATGCTTTATTTATTATTATTTTTAAACATGGATCTATACGCCTTTTAATGCCTCACGTGGAGCTGTTTTGGGGATAATATGTAATATATCTTTTTTTATTATTTTTTTATTTTTTTTTTTACATATCTGTTGTGTGATGCTGAACCATTGTGCCAGTGTTACTTTGTCACAATTACTTTTAAACAGTGACACCTCATCTGTTCATATCACTTATCTCTACACTTTATTATAGATCAGGGGTCCATATCCATTCCATTCTCTCTCTCTTTCTCTCTCGCCCTGCTAGATAATTTCTCAATGCACTTCTATCGCTGTAGGCTGACTTTTATTTTCTAAACGGAGAGCATGCACGTGATTGTCACAACAAATACCAACAAAATGAAAGCTTGTCAGTCATTCGATTTATAGAACATCCCAATGCACGTAAATCAAAATTCATGATGGCATGCAGGTCAGTCATATTACTTCAAACACAGTGGGGTGCTAGAACATCGAGAAAAATGAGACATCATTCACGATAAAGCTGATGTTTTTGTGTCGCCAGATGTGGAAGAATGACATGAAAGCAGACTACAAAAGTCGCTAAACTTGTCACTAGTCGCTAGATGGCTCTTTTACTCGCTAAGGGGGTCAATAAGTTGCTAAATCTAGCGACAAAGTCGCTAAGTTGGCCAGTTGCGGATCCTGGCCATACATATATACAGTTGTGCTCAAAAGTTTGCATACCCTGGCAGAAATTGTGAAATTTTGGCATTAATTTAGAAAATATGACTGATCATGTAAAAAAAAAAATTGTCTTTTTATTTAAGGATAGTGATCATATGAAGCCATTTATCATCACAGTTGTTTGGCACCTTTTTAAATCATAATGATAACAGAAAATCACCCAAATGGCCCTGATCAAAAGTTTACATACCCTTGAATGTTTGGCTTTGTTACAGACACACAAGGTGACAGATTTAAATGTCAATTAAAGGTCAATTTCCCACACCTGTGGCTTTTTAAATTGCAATCAGTGTATGTGTATAAATAGTCAATAAGTTTGTTAGCTCTCACGTGGATGCACTGAGCAGGCTAGATACTGAGCCATGGGGAGCAGAAAAGAACTGTCAAAAGACCTGCATAACAAGGTAATGGAACTTTATAAAGATGGAAAAGGATATAAAAAAAAAAGATATCCAAAGCCTTGAAAATGCCAGTCAGTACTGTTCAATCACTTATTAAGAAGTGGAAAATTCAGGGATCTCTTGATACCAAGCCAAGGTCAGGTAGACCAAGAAAGATTTCAGCCACAACTGCCAGAAGAATTGTTCAGGATATAAAGAAAAACCCACAACTAAACCTCTTGTTTAGTTGTACAGCTGGCTTTCCACATCTCTTTCTGTCCTTGTTAGAGCCAGTTGTCATTTGTCTTTGAAGACTGTAGAGTACACCTTTGTATTAAATCTTTTAAAGTTTTTTTTTTTTTTGGCAATTTCAAGCATTATATAGCCTTCATTCCTCAAAACAATGATTGACTGATGAGTTTCTAGAGAAAACTGTTTCTTTTTTGTCATTTTTGACCTAATATTGACCTTAAGACATGCCAGTCTATTGCATACTGTGCAACTCAAAAACAAACACAAAGACAATGTTAAGCTTCATTTAACAAAACAAATAGCTTTCAGCAGTGTTTGATATAATGACAAGTGATTTTTCTAGTACCAAATTAGCAATTTAGCATGATTGCTCAAGGATAAGGTGTTGGAGTGATGGCTGCTGGAAATGAGGCCTGCCTAGATTTGATCAAAAATTACTTTTTTCAAATAATGATGGTGCTGTTTTTTATATCAGTAATGTCCTGACTATACTTTGTGATCAGTTAAATGCAAGATGTATTTCAGGTGATCTGAACACATGTGATCAGCGCTAAATACATGTTTAAACAGGGTCTAAAACGTTTTGTGATCGAATTACAAAAAACATTCGAACGTCGTCAAAAACGCATGTGACCACATCGCATTAGAGGTGTAAACATTGATCCACCTTGATGCATCCCGGACAGCAGTGAAGCACCACCACCCCTCACTTGTTAATCAGGTGAGGGGTGATGGTGTGCTAAAATGCGCTAAAAGTGTAATCTTTGCCGGTTACGAGCGGCTTTAAGTGGAAATAACTGTCCAATTGGAATATTTAAAAAAGTGGATACATAAGCACAAGAACTTCACAAATATTTTTCAGTGAATCTGATATCAACATGCAGGGACGCTTATGACAAGCATGAACATCTGAAGCTCAGGTTTATACAGGAAACCCACTAAAATAACTGATAATACCGATCGAAATGTTGCGTTTGTGCCTAGATTAAATTTCAACTGCATCTGGGTGAAAGAGCACGGCAAATTTATTAGAGCTTTTATTGCCTTTTATGGCTTTTTTTGCAGTTTATTATCATGCAGTAACACACTGACATAGTGATTGATGTATGTCGTCATGAAATCAGAGACCCTCCCCTCGAAATCCGAACACAAGTGGTCACAGGAGATGCATTTATGTGACCAGGTGTAAACAGCGATGTGTCACGCCTGGCCACATTTGATCAGATCACCCAAGATGCATCTTAATACCAGGTGTAAACGGGCTCTTTTTGTTCAGGAAGAGAGTCATACAAGTTTGGAACTATCTGACGATGAGTAAACACTTGCAGAATTTGTATTTTGTGTTTAAACTATCCCTTTAATACAGTTAGCATATCTGCTTCTCAAAAATCAAAGGCATGTTTTCACATCAGTTCCCCATTTTTGTATCAGTCAGAATAGATTAAATGAGGAAGTGGATCCTGTGGCTACAAATGTGAATGTTTATATTTACAGTGATTCGTGGTTCTGTTCTATCATAGTCACATTGAAACTGAGAGCTTGATTATTGCAAAGTTTATTTTCAATTTTTTCACATAATAAGCCACTTTGGCATAGGTTTACAATAAACTGAAGATTTAAAGCTTGTTTCATACAATTTTAATATATAGGTCTATTTTGAGAATTTCTGCTTCCCGATATATTCCTCCTTTACCCGGATTGCCACCATTTTCCTCTTTCTATTCACAAACAATAAAACCTGGTGTGTCATTAGAATGAAAATAAAAAATAATGAATTTTTTAAAGAGAGCAATTAATAAAAGATCCCCCAAATGTGTTATTGTCTGTTTATCCACTAGAGGGAGACAACAGTACTTTACATTTATTACATAGTAAACAAACAAATCTTGACAGGAAGCATGGTTTTTTAAAAAATAAATAAATAAAAAATGTGCCTGAAAAGAAAATTGGGTTTAAGGGTCAAAGAAACACATGAGAATGAAGGAAATTGTGTTTACCTTGCCTTCTTGGTCTGGAATATGTCTTTTTTTTTTTTTTTCTTTTTTTTGCTTTGCTGAAATATTTGAACAGTGAATTAAAAAACTTAAAGGGACAGTTCACCCAAAAATGAAAATTCTCTCATCATTTACTCACCATCATGCCATCCCAGATGTTTATGACTTTCTTTCTTCAGCAGAACACAAATGAAGATTTTTATTAGAATATATCAGCTCTGTAGGTCCATATAATGCAAGTGAAAGGTGAGCAGACCTTTGTAGCTCCAAAATTACATAAAGGAAACATAGAAGTAGTCCAAAAGACTTCAGTGGTTAAATCCATGTCTTCAGAAGCGATATAATAGGTGTGGGTCAGAATCAGATCAAAATGTAAGTCCTTTTTTACTCTAAATCTCTACTTTCACTTTCACATCTGAAAGTCACATGTGTTGCCTGTTTAGTTTCACTTTCACATCTGAAAGTTCAAGTGGAGATTTAGAGTAAAAAAGGACTTAAATATTGCTCTGTTTCTCACCCACTATTAGATTGCTTCTGAAGATATGGATTTAAACTCACTGAAGTCATATGGATTACTTCTATGTTTCCTTTATGTAATTTTGGAGCTACAAAGGTCTGATCACCATTCACTTGCATTGTATGGACCTACAGACCTGAAATATTCTTCTCAAAATCTTTGTGTTCTGCTGAAGAAAGAAATTCATACACATATGGGATGGCAATGATGAAAATTTTCATTTTTGGGTGAAATATCCCTTTAAAGTTGCCTTAAAGGGATAGTTCACCCAAGAATGAAACTTCTGTCAACAATTATTCACTCATGTTGTTCTGAATCCCTATGACTTTCTTTCTTCCATGGAACACAAGAGGTGAAATTCTGAAATGTTGACGCTGCTCTCTGTACATTTGAAGGCAGGGCCCTGCAAAGCAAGGTCTTTTCTCTCTCTCTCTCTCTCTCTCTTTCTCTTTTTTTTTTTTTTTTTTTTTTTTTTGGGGGGGGGGGAATATACTAAAAGCTGCGAGTAAGACTCAGGCAGCTGTTATGGTTCAATCTGACAGTTATTGGGGCCCCCTTGTGGCCCGAGAGGGTAGGGAGAGTAGCCTCCAAGTAGGATTATGCTTAGGGCCCCCATATGCCCAGAAACGGCTCTGTGTGAAGGTGACTGAGGTTGTCAGTCCCTAAAACTTTTGTAAAGCATAGGGGTTTGGAACAATCTGAGGGTCAGTTACTGATGACAGAATTTTCTTATTTTGGGTGAACCTTTTAATACCGTTACTGTCTTGACTGCATTCTCATTGCAACTTTTCTCTCCGTTGATGACATTATTACAATATTTACTTTTACTTTTAGAAGATACTTTTGTAAATGCACACCTTGAATTCAGACATGCAAGTTATGGCAAAAATTATAGAAGATGAAAATATAACGACTCAAAATACAGGCTTATTTATTTACCAACTTTTGAGCTGTCTTCCTTGAAAAAGGCTGATAGCTGAAGCACTGGTAAATAAATGAGCCTGTATTTTGAGTTGTGCAGTTATATTTTTCTCTTCTAATATTACAATATTTAACACAGAAAGGCAGAAGATGTGGCCATTGTCTGTTGCCATAGCAATGCAAGGAGGTGCCTTGCAAATCCATAGCAACAAGCCTATGATTAAGATCCCTCTTAAAATGTATTTTACTTGTGTTTGCACTTCTAAGGGTGCCTTTGTAGAATTATCTCTTACTCTTTCTAAAAGTACACAACTTGCTATTTGCTATTTTCTCATTGAATGCTTTGGAACATTAGGGAAGACATCTGGGCTCATATGGACTTGGAGGAGGAACTGCATCAGTTAAATTGTCCATTTATTGACAACTTGGGACTCTGTTTGTCCATCCAATTAATCCAGGCACAAGCCAAACCACTTGAGACCCTAACAATATATCACAATAGTAGAGCATGATTTTCTTACAGTATAGTTATGTGTTGTCCTGATCAATTTGCTTTTGCCATGTGTTAGTAATGTTGTTAAAGAACTTACAGTCTACCCCCAGGCAGTTCAGTTGTTTTGGTTGAACAGTACGGGTAGGGCTACATGTTGGTCAGACATAATGCATGTGACCCCAGGGAGCAACATGCCTTTGTACCAAATCAGCATATTTTCTCCCAAAGAGGCTCCTGTGGCGATCCATAGGGGGTTTGCTTATACAATTTGCATTTTTATTAATCATGCAATGGCGATATATTGCTAGCACATGCATAAAGTAGTCTATTTTGAATCAGCAGAGTCATGGAGAAAGCTATATGTCTCCTCCAGAAATGTGTTTTGGCTTACAGTTCTTTGACCTTATGAGAAAATTCAAAGACTGGAAAAAGCTCAAAATCTGTTATCTTACTGCAACATTTAATAGCATCTCTCAGCCAGAAGGTGGCACACAGCTCTGCATTTTTAATGGACAATTCTTAAGAGCTCACACACACAGCTTTTGATTGAGCTTTTATCCACACACAGATGTCACCACAGCAATGGGGACAATGACTAAGTGTGTTATTATCATTGCAAACCATGGTTTGGTAAATATTACCTGCAAAACACACAGCAATCTCTCTGATTGTGACCTTGACATTTTTATGTTTTTCACTATTGCTGTTAGATCCTCTTTGAAGAATATTTGTCAAATGACCTTCATGACAATATAGCCCCCCTGAGACAGCTCGGCACTATAGGGACTCATGCATAATCTAACCATCTGTTTGCCCAAGCACCTGGTGCAGACTCAGGACATGACAGCAAGAAAAAGAGCCTGAATTTGCAGAGGTTTTCTGATGGACCAAGAAAGTTGCAGAGAAACAAGGAGGGAGTGGAAGACTGACCTCCTTGACCATTGTTGCTTGGTTTTGGGAGGCTGTATAGCCGCCGAATGAATCTAACACTTGAGAAATGAGGTCATGACACACATGTTTGTCACTGAGATGAGGTCATCTGGTCTTCAGCTCTGTTTAGCATCTGTTTAGCACTGAATTCGAGGATTATAATATTTATTTTGAAACAGTGATGTTTAGAATAGATGCTTTCAAGCGAGAAGACAGTGGTAGCTTTAAATATTTTTTTCTTGGAGAGATTTCCAGATTGGTTTCCCTTTTTAACTGTTGTCCTGTAGTTTTGTTGATATCACACTTTTTGAAAAATGGAAAATATATAGCCATGGATATCCAGTAATGTTTGATCATGCAATCAAAACAATACTTTTTTTTTTTTTCTTAAAGTTTTTTGAGTCCTAATACACATGGTCATATATGATGTATTTCGACTTTACAATAAGGTTCCATTTGTTAACATTAGTTAATGCATTAGGTATCATGAACAAACAATTAACAATATATGTTTTACAGTATTTATTAATCTTTGTTAATGTTATTTAATAAAAATACAATTGTTCATGTTAGTTCATAACTAATGTTAACAAATACAACTTTTGATTTAAAAAATGTATTAGTACAGATTGAAATTAACATTAAGATTAATAAATGCTGTAAGAGTATTGCTCATTGTTAGTTCATGTTAACTAATGATGTCCACTACTGTTAACAAATGGAACCTTATTGTAAAGTGTTACCTGTATTCCTTTGTAATATTGTCTTTGAACCATACCCCCTCATCTTACCCTCTACTTACCCTCTCCTTCACTGGTGCATAACTAAACAGTAGGAAATCTTATAACTTAAATTATAATGACAGTGTCAGTGGAGACACAGAATCTCTCCAAATCATGAATGCTCCACACACCGGATTATTCAGATTCATTATTTATGTATAATTTGTTTCTATTATTTCTGGGGGAGAAATAAGTTATTTTAGGAATATTTAATTTTGTTTGTCCCTACTTTAGAATAAACAAAAACAAATAAATCAAGGTTAGTAAGGCACTTACTTTGTAAAGTGAATGGGGCCAATTTTTGGAGAGTTTAATGGCAAAAATGTGAAGCTTATCATTTATAATAAAGTTGTAAAGTTGTTTGAAATTTTATTTTTGGAGGTTGTTTTAGGGTTTACAGCGTTACGTCGTCATGGCAACAAATGTATTAATTGGATACAACTTTACACAATATGCTGTTGGTTAGTAAGTGATTTTATCACACTTAAATCATGTTAACATACATATTGTTTACATCTTGTGTTATACTTTTAAAAAAAAAAGTGTTTTTCCTCCACTTTTTCTCCCCAATTTGGCATGCCCAATTCCCAATGCGCTCTAAATCCTCGTGGTGGTGTAGTGACTCGCCTCAATCCAGGTGGCGGAGGATGAATATCAGTTGCCTCCGCGTCTGAGACAGTCAATCTGCGCATCTTATCACGTGGCTTGTTGAGCGCGTTACTGTGGAGGCCTACACTATTCTCTGCGGCATTCACGCACAACTCACCACGCGCCCCACTGAGAGCGAACCACAATATGGCAACCACGAGGAGGTTACCTGAGGTGATTCTACCTTCCCTGACAAAAGGGCCAATTTGTTTGCTTAGGAGACCTGGCTGGAGTCACTCAGCACGCCCTGGATTCGAACTCCCAACTCCAGGGGTGGAAGTCAGCATCTTTACTTGCTGAGCTACCCAGACCCTTGTGACTATACTTTTGAAATAGTCAGTATTTTAATGTTTACTGATTGGCCCCATTGACTTACATTGTAAGTGCCTCACTGTAACCCAGATTTTTGCTTTTTTTAAAGAAAAGGAAGAACAAAAAAATTGGTTTTGTGGCAATTAACATTATGCCTCAAATTTTGTCATTTGAGGTTAAAGAGCACCTATTATGGTTTTTCAAATATTACCTTTTATGTAGTGTGTTATATAGCTGTTTGTGAATGTAAAAAAGTTTGCAAAGTTTCAAAAATCAGAGTGCACAACAAATGGATTTATTGACTCCCAAAAGAAAGAACCGATTCTGAACACCTGAAACGAGTCGTTAGTAATTCCAGACTTACTTCCTGTACTAACCTACATAATTTGGTAACAAAAACCCCGCCTCTGGTCTTCATTGGCTGCTTGCGAACAGCTTTGACCCACCCTCAAACACTACACTAAGCGGTAGACCAATCACAACAGACTGGGACATCTGACCAATCAGAGCAGAGTAGGCTTTCTGAAAGGAAGAGTTTAGAATGAATCCTTTAGAACGGATCATTGAACGAGTTATTTTTGACACTGGGAAAAAGGGTAATGCTGCAATTTAAATTATGAGCAAATTAAAGTGTTTTTTTTTTTAACCTTGGATGCATGTAAATCTATTGTATGAGACCTTTAAAACAAAATTAGGCAAGTTTAAAAACCATAATAGGTGCTCTTTAACTTGAATTTAACGTGAAATTCTTTAAAATAAGATTATCTGCATATTTTTATTTTGGAGAACAAATCACAAGATTCTATGTTTTATAAAGTTAGTTGTTATTTCCTACTTAAAGTGTTAATATTTCAGCTATACATAAGGGAGCCATTATTGCATTATTCAGTACTCTAGGCTGGCATGTGTATTTTGAGATTGGATATTCTGAGCCTGTTCTCATAGATCATTGTAACAAGTTTGATTTTAGACCATTTAACAACAAATGCCAGACATGACATCTATTGCTCAGAAGAACAAGTTTCTCCAAAATTGTCGTTACAGTGCTGAGATAAATTGATGCAATGGTGTGTTATTAAGACTGAGATAGGTAAATCTTTATTTAGAAATCACTTCTCGCTTACCACACTGGAAACCACCATCTCAATGTCTGTTACTTTTCGAGAGCCATATTTTAGAGGTTGAGGTTTCCTGCATTTATTATTTATTATTATTATTATAGCTAGAAGACATCAGCACCAAAAAACAAATCCTTGTTGCATCGCTAGTCATAAATTTGGACACACTTAACTGAATTTATGTTTATTAAAAGATTTATGCTTAAATGCTGAAAACTAGATTTAAAGACAAATACAAATTGTGCCTACGTATGTATATATTTACAAAGCTAAAATTTTAAACAAGTGCCCAGCATACATGGGAACTCTTCCAAAACTGTTTCAATACTCCACAGACCTGTAATCTAAGGAAAGGATGGCTGCTTTGAAAAACCTACACGATTGTTTTGATTTTAAACATTTTTTTATCACTACCTAATTTCCATACTTCCATTTGCGTTTCATGGTTTTTATAACTCCACTATTATTATAAAATGTGTACAGTAGTAATAATAAAGAATGAATTGGTGTTTCCAAAATTTTGCCTGGCAGTGTAAATGTTTACCTGAGGTTTCTTGCTCTAAAAGTGATGACATTCATCCTGTTCAGTCAAGAGATATCCATGTTGGTTTTTTGTTGTGTGTGTCTTAGTAATTAGAGCGCTAACAAACTTTCCAGACCAAATTAGAATGAATACAATGGAGTGCTTGTTAAGCTTCAATAGCTTTCTTTTTGTTTTGAGAACTATATTAGTGGAAACAAAGACCGATTCTGTAGATGTGTTGTATTTGCTCTCATCCTCTGTGCCATGAAACAGTCCCCATCAATGCTCACTAGAGTACTGTTTTCAACATCATGAGTTCGGTATGTAACTGTCCCTGAACACAGACCCCGATGGCTGCTCCTCTGAGCCCTGTTATGTCATTTGAAGGCTGTGCTTGTTTTCGTTCTCTGAGGGGACTTTGTTTTTTTGAGCAAGTGTATTCAAAATTGTATCTTTAAAGCCAAATGGATGACTATTCTATCACAAGAGGACTCCTTGTAAACACAGCAGTTCAAATGAGGCTACAATTATCTTATGCAAGTTATATACTTACATACTTGTTAAACTGTAATTATGCATCGTGTGACACCAAAGAGAATGTTTCAGAATAAAGTGAGTTTTTGGGGAAATGTCTAGTCTATTTACTGTTTCTTTAAATTAGAAGGTACACAAGTACGGTACAACAGGGCTTAAGGCACTCCTTAAGGAAATTTTGCTTTTTTCTGGTCACAAAATGAAAATGGAAAAAATATATTTATTTTTATTGAAAATTGATGGTGCAACATAATTTGTGTGAAAATAAATAAAAACGGAAGGTTGTTTAGATTAAAATTCAGTTTTAAAAAACGTGGTGAGGGAGCCTTTTACCCCACACTTGGAGTAAAAGGCTCCCTCACTTGGGGTAAAAGACCCCTAGTGATATCATGTAGGTACCGGGGCAATAGTTACAGGGTGCAATTTGTCAACTAATGCGAATAATTTTGAGACAGTTAGATGCTTTTTTGAGTAACAAATTAAGATGATGCTTACTCAAAATAACCACTTCAGAAAAAGTCAACCATTTCCTGTTAATTTCAAACACATTTGGCATTTTATTACATCTCAAGTATTCTATAAACAAACTAATCTCTATTATGATTGGACGAATCAATGTGAGCCCACTTTAAAAAAAATGTATTACAAATTTATCACCCCCCCCCCCCCCCCCCACCACCACTTAAGAAAAACAATGTGTTTAATAGGGGCCTTTAGCCCCTGCAACAGGGGGCTTTTTACCCCAAATGCTATCCTTTCACTTATTGGGGAGTTATTGAAAAATCTTTAATTTAATGACCTTAAACAAAACTGAAAAATAAGTATTTTGTCTCAAAAGAATGTGTTAATTTCAGGGATTTTCATTAGCTACATACATTTACAGCATTTTTAAAAAAAAATAATAAAAAATTAGATCAAATTAGATCAACCTTTAGACACCACATGCAAAGATCTCATGGAACAGAAAATTTCCCAGTGTATAGTGACAAACTATGTGTTTAGGAAAGTGCTGTGGTAGTTTTTGATGCTATTTAGTGTTTTGGGAGAAAATAAAATCAATGGAGCCTTTTACCCCGCAGAGCCTTTAGCCCCATTGTATCCTACTTCAGTCCTTAGACTGCAATACCCTTTTGAAAGATCACAGGATGTCACAGCTAAGAACAAGGCTAGACTGGTGTAATATAGGTCTGTCAGAAAGAGGTTAGACTTTATTAGGTTAGCCAAAGGGGCAAGACCATATTACCTAAGGCAAGCCAAATGTCTCGGAACAGCTTAGTGTGTCTCAATGGAAAGATTACCAGGCTCTATTTACTGGCCACAATACTAAACAACCCTAACCCACGTCCCTTAAACTTATTACTCTAGAATTAATAGCTCTCATTCATGTGAGTTCAGCACAAGTTCACTTCTATCTAGCCTTTGCAAATGTAGTGTGTTATGTTGGCAAAGCCAAGTCCTATGAAGTAATACCCAAAATGGAACTGAAGTAATGTGCTGTTTCTCATAATGTCATGCCTCTTTAAACAGTGGTCAGTGTCTTGGGCCTGTCCAAAACCAAGGCTTTGCATACTGTACATGTAACAGTAATCTGAGCACACTGTAATACTAATAGTAATCTCAAATTATAAAAATATAGAGTTTACTTAAATTTATCTTAAATTTTTACTATTCTTACTAGTTTGAATTAAGATACCCTTACTCTCTAAATCCTAAAGTTGTCATTAATAAAAACATGTAAGTGGTCCTAATTAAGCAGTACTTGAAATGTCACATTTTGGAATCATAATTCAAATTCATACATTCTTTAAAATTTGACTTTGAGTACTACTAACTCAAAATTACAAGTACAAAATTCCGGCTATGTGGAATACTAATAAACACTTGCGCTTGAATAAATTATGTTTGTTTGGTCAAAACAAGGGAACTTATGCAGAAAAATAATAGTTTATTTACAAATGTATTTCGTTTTGAATTGTTATGTCTATTGTTGTTTTGTTGTAGCTGGTTGATAATTGAGATTTTTGTGAAGTCACCATGAGGGTGATTAGTGTTACCTCTGGTGAACATGGAGCCTGTTAAATTTAAGTCACTCTTCTTTACTCAGTTGTACTTTACAAAGGTGTATATTTATGTGCACTAAAAAGTGCTGAGTAGAATCCAGTGTACCGTCTGGCTAACCTAGAGTTTAGTTACAATTTCCCTTATACTGTATAAGACATGTTGTAACCTAGTGTAAATAATTCAATCTAAACAACGATACTTTAAACATAGATAAGTTAAGTTTATTTGTAACTAGTTAATGTTACTTACAAAATTAAGTTCAGTTTACTTGAGCCAAATAAATAAGTTTACTGAGAAAAAGCATGCAAACCGATTGCTTTGAAAACATTAAGTAAGGTCAACTAATTAGATTTTATCTGTTTATGATACTCTGAGCTGGTGATCAACCTACCCAAAAAGCATTAGGTCCTTGTGTAAATTTGAGACAAATTTAGATTTTATTTAAAGTGTGCCAAATATGTTTGAGGAACAAAAAGGTCCTGTATCGCATAACTGGTTTGTAAACTGTAAAAGAATAAAATAATTGTCAGATAACCAACATCTGTTAAAAGGGGTAACCATGCAATTGTTACCTTAAGGAGCTATTTCCACCTGATCTACCCTTAATATTAGTTTGATGTATTTAGGCTGATTCAGAAATGTTACATTCAATTTTTTACTTGAATAAAACAAATTAATTTAATTATGTTGCCACATAATTAAGCATATTTTTGTAAGTTAACATTGTTTTGAGTGTACAAATGTGCTTTGAATGCTAACATCTAATTTAACCTGTTTAAGTCAAAAATATAATTTTACAATACTGAATCAACCTGAAAAACTAGGTTACACCAACAGAAGTCATTTTAATGGGTTAGATCAAGTAGAAATTGATTCTTGAGGTAACAATTTCAGTGTGATCCACACTGGGTCACATGGTTTCCTCAGTTTATGATTGTACATGTAAATGACATTTAGTTCATGTTAATGTACTAAAATTATTATGAAAATTATGAAAGGTGAATGAGATCTATAATTTGAATGATTTCCTTTCCACATTCTGAGCATCCCATTAATACCTTGTGTTTATTTTTTGTCATTTTACTCAATATTGTTTTTTCACTCAGCCAAGGATGAAACTCAAAATATATTTAAATTTACATTAGACATAGATGAGACATCACCATGCATTATGCATTGCTCTGAATGTTTAAGGCCACATGAATTCCCAAGTATTGCTTTTCTAGCAGACTCTGTTGGTCCACTCAATAGGCCTCTCCTCTCTGATCCTCTCTACTTGTGTGACACTCAAAAAAAGGATTTTTGCAGATTGTTCAGTTTACTTAATTAAAATAAACTAAAGCAACACAATTCTAGAAAATGTTGTCTTAACTTGATTTCATTACATTCTATACAATTAAATTTGTAAAACTGAACTTTACTTAATTTGAGTTAGGACTACATGAATACTTTTTGTAGCATTGATGAAACTGGGCAGGGGATTTCTATTTCCCAGCATGCTTTGCAGGGGACTGGATGGGGTGAACAAATGTTGAAACTAAGTTTTATTTTATGCGTTTTAGAGTAAGATAAGAATAGGAGATTTGTTCATCTTTAATGTTGTGTCATATTGGCATTTAAAAGGATTGTTTGTTAGGCTGGAGTTTTTGGAGTTAACATTGTGGTGAAGATTGGCACTTGTTTTAGGTGGACTCACTTTCGGTGAAGTTTGATTTGAATACTGCTTAGCTTTAAAAGCAGTTTCTATCAAACTGATAGTGCAACAGTTGTATTGTTGTTACACTTGCTCACTTGGTATATACAAATGATTAATAAAATAAATTTCAGACAATTAATTAGATGTTATCTAATTGTTCTGACAAAATTAATTTTAGTTTGTGTAACTTGAACTAGAACAAGTCAGTTCAAACCAGTTATTTTTTGTTGGAAATTTTTTATTTAATTGCGTGGGAAAGTTTTCCTCAATATAGTTAATTAAGTTAATTTAATTAAGTTCAGTGAACTTATTTTGTTATTGTTTTTTGAGTGCATGTGTGTCTGTGTGGCCCAGTATATGCACTAACTTTGAGTGTGCCAGGCCGTAGCCCAGTGTGTGCACTAACTTTGAGTGTGCCAGGCCGTAGCGTGCCTGGGAGCTTTAGCTGTTGCTGTATTGTTTTCATAGTGGCCTCCTGCTCCTCCTCTTCTACGATTGCTTCTTCTCTCTGCTAGCTCATCCACTGCACACTGCAACTGTTACTGGGCAGATTAGTTGAGGCCTACTTCTGAGAAGCACATGCCACATGTTTATGTGTAAAAGTGAATGACTTTGCACTCAGCTGCTCTTGACCCCAGGCAGAAGGGAGCTGTCAGCTGAAGGCAGTGCACAGATGCCTCTACACAGCCTCAGCCCCCATACATGCATGCTGATGTGGTAACACAAGCTCCACTTGAGTGAGATATCAGTGAGTTTTGTTTATGCATGTGTTTTTGTATGTGTTGGAGAGGTGGGAGAGAGAGAGAGGGAGAGAGAGTGTGTGAGTGTGTGTGAGTGTGTGTGTGTTGCTGTTAACATATTTATTATCTTTAGCTGTTGATAAGGGAATGGTTTGAGAGAAAAATGTCCTGCTTGGATTTTAGCCTATACTATAGAGAATGTTAGTATGCTGTTTTGTCAGGTGTGCTTCTTGAGGTAACACCAAAATTTAAGTCAACAATTTTATTTAATCCCAATTTATCAACCTGACAAATTAGGTTACACAAACAAAAGTACTTTTTATGGGTTAGAGTAGAAATAGAGTAAAACAGAAATATGGGTTAGAGTCAAGTAACACTGTAAAATCTAATTAGTTGATCTTCCTTAGATTTTTTTAAGACAATCAGTTTGAATGCTTTTTCTAAGTAAACATGCTTATTTGGCAAGTAAACTGAATTTAAAGGGATAGTTCACCCAAAAATGAAAATTCTCATAATTTACTAACCCTCATGCCATCCCAGATTTCTTCTACAGAACACAAATGATTATTTTTAGAATATTTCAGCTCTGTAGGTCCATACAGTGCAAGATAATGAGTGCCAAAATTTTGACGCTCCAAAAAGCACAAAGTCATCATAAAAATAATCCATACGACTTCAGTGGTTATATCCATGTATTCAGAAGTGATATGATAGGTGTGGGTGAGAAACAGATCAATATTTTTAGATTGACATTTCAAGTACTGCTTAATTAGGACCACTTAAATGTTTTTATTAATGACAACTTCAGGGTTAAAAGAGTCTTCTTCTTCTTCTCCTAATAGGCTGCTCCCATTAGGGGTCGTCACAGCAGACCATCCGTGATCCGCATATTTGAACTGGCACAGGTTTTACGCCAGATTTCAGGGTTAAGAGAGTAATGGTAACTTAATTAAAACCTTGATGTAACAATTGTTTACCACTTTTTCTGTGTGATAGTAGTCAAATTAATTTGGTCATGGTAACAGGAAGGGGAAAATATAATGTATGCTGTTTTTTATTATTATGAAAATGTCGATAACACCATTAATTGTGTGAGAGTGTTACAGTGCAAATTGACCTTTATGTTTGTAACATGAATGTTTCTGATTATTCCCTCACACTGTGCAACACCTCCTTCTACTCCTCCTCCACTTGCAGGCTTGGTTGGCCGCCCTTACATTACTTTTGGATGCAACACCAGTAATGAAGAACAACATACATGAGCGGTTTTCTCATTCTATATAATGCATTACATGTACTGGGGTGTATCATTGCATCTTAATCTGTCTTTCTAATTGAAGGGGAAATGAGGGATGTTGTCTATTGGGAGATTAGTATTGCTATTTAGGGCTTATCTCCTCCCTTGGCATGTGATTGCTTAAACTTGCAATGGTGGATCAAGTGAGGACATAAAAACTTTGCTGCCAAAATAGGCTCTGGCAAGGTTTCTAACAGTGGTTAGCCCTATACTTTACTCCACTGTGGGTTCCAGAGGACAGATCAGCGTTAGACTTCAGCTATAGAGACAGGTGGACAGTAGAGGATACCCATCCACAGCAATGTCATTATGTTACCTAAGCCTGTACTTTTTTCCTTTGTGTGTGTGTGTGTGTGTGTGTGCTCAGGTTCATATGCATGCATTGATTTGCATTTGCATGTTAATGAGCTCATGTTAATGTATGGACCAGTTGTAACCTCCTGAGTGTACTTTCATCCAATCAGTAAATGCATCAAAAGCTCTTCTTGAATTATTTAAATCTCTTTTTTAAGGGCTGCTGTTTTAAAGGAATACTTCACCCAAAAATTAAAAATTTATCATTTACTCACCCTAATGTTACTCCAAACCTGTATGATGAAAGGGAGAAATACTGAAGAATAAACTCGCCACTCTCTTCCACATCAGCAAATCATAATAGACAAACTAGCGCTGTCCAGTATAGTGTACATTGTGTTTAACAGTGTGCCGTTTTGCGATTAATCGCTAAAATTTAAAAAATGGTATATTGAATGAAACTCTCTTGAAGAGACTCTAATCTTTTGACTCAAACAGCTTTCAATGTAAAAACTTAATAAAGTTTATTTCCAGGTGTAGTTTTGTTGGCGTTTCCCCAAAGACAAACTCCGCTGTTTTCTGTGCCATTTTGGTTTGTCACGTCTCGAAGGTTTAACCCTTTACTGACTGCCTAGAATCTTCTGAACTTAGATCAGCTGGTTTACATCAATTTAAATTATGCGTTGCATATGGTGAAACCAAAGCATAATATCCGGGCAGAAGGTTCCGGGGTTGCATGTGGTTAATGATACTTTTATCGTGTTTTTTTGCCATTTTGGAGCCCCTAATTTCATTATATGAAAGAGAGTTGCCAGTACATTCAACGGCATTTGTCCTTTTGTGTTCAACAGAGGACGAAAAGTCATAGGGGTTGGAACAACATGATGATCAGTAAATGACAGAATTTTTTTTTTTTTTGAGTGAGCTATTCCTTTAAGGATAAAGAGCATTCCAAAATCAAATCTGACTCTTTAAATAATTCAGCATAAGAATAATCTTTGCTGATCAAGTGAGAGGAGAACAAGTAAGCAAAGTGTGCTGATTCCAAGCCAAATTGATTTTGAGAGTTTGTGTGTGCACTTCTGTGTACACTACTTGCGTGTGTGTGTGTGTGTGTGTGTGTGTGTGTGTGTGTTTAACCCACCCCCTACACCACCCTTTTTCTCTCTCTCTCTCTCTGCAATGCAGTAAAGTGTGTGAACTTGCCTGGGGAACAGAGATGCAAGCTCCAGTATCGTGTCCAATTCCTCTATTCTCCTCTGCTTTGCTGTATAGCTGGGCTACTTACATCAATAATTCCTTACAGTTGCCATTATCTTTTATAGTCACCTCTCTGACAACATTGTTCCCCTTCACTGCTGCCACCAAACTGCGAACTGTCTGGCTCATCTCACCCAGTCAGCATCACAGTGATTTTGTGTTTGACTGTCCATCTGTGCAGACTATCGCAAATAGATTTACTCTTTTGAACTCATGTGCTTTAATATGGAAGGATTCTTGATTTTCCTTTGATAATAATTGCAGGGTTTCTTCAGGTTCCTTGTTGCACCAACAAGCTCAGGTGCCGCATATATTAATGCTGACCCACATATTACATAGAGTGCTGTGTTATCAGTGGGAATTGGGAGACATGTGGCAGAGAGTGCTGTGTTCAACATATTCCTTGAAACTGACAGTTTCAATACTTAATATTCAAAACTGGAAATATTTGTTATATAATGTTCCACATTACTGTACTGTCACATAATCATGTTGTAAATGATTGATAATTAACGGTGATGTAATTTTTATAAAAAAAATTGAAAATACCTAAAATACTTTAAAAAACAAAAAACAGTCATAATAATAGTACAAGATGGCAAATCATAAAAACATCGTATGAGTTAGCTTGTACAAAAGCATACAAATTTTACTTATATAAATGAATATTTTATCACGATTTTTTCTAAGTTTAACTCCCTAATCCTAACCATAAAGTCTAGCCACTTACCTAAATCCTAAACCTAACCACGATTTTAATAGGAAAATAACCAGGGCTTGAGTTGAGGGGGGATGCGAGGGGATGCCAACCCCCTTGTTGCAAGAAATCGTCTCGGTTACATATGTAACCTCAGTTCAATGAGATGAAGGGAACAAGACATTGCGTCATTCTGAAGCATATGGGAAATCCTTTTCCAACAACCAAGTTGAAACACTTCTACAATAACGCCAATCCTAAGATTGGCTATGGTGTTTAAGCCCCACCCTTTTAGGCGCAAAGCTGTCCGGTATATAAGCGGGTGCGCAAACACCATTCCTCATAATTTTCTGACTAAGGGACAAAGAGCGCATCACTCACACCTCAAAAAACTCTGAGTCTGTAGTGCGGCCCAGAGTATGTGAGTGGAGTGGAGCAGCAACAATTTCCCTTCCACGCTCAAAGCATTCTTTAAATCACTCCACTTCAGCTCCACTCCAGGTTGTCCATTTCCCGCTCCTCGCTCGCTCCATGCTCCTGGATTAGAGAAACCCTGCTCTGTGTTCGCTCCATGGCAAAATTTGCACCTAACTACCTCTCCACTGTAAAGTTATTTTAGTATGCTTTTTAATATCACAACCTTCCATGCAGAATATGTATTAAATGAAAAATATATACACAATACTAGAAGAAAAGCAACAATGTGCTTTATTGGAACACTAACATTATTAGCCCAAGACTAAATTAAATTATTTTTTATAGCTTACTTTTGAAACATGTCAGCAGCATTCTCTGGGTCTGATCAATTAAATAAATTACTAGATGAAAAGAAACATTAAATTAAAAATATAAATTACCAAAGAAAAACAAAATTACCAGAACGAAAACAAAACATTAAAATTAAATCAAATTAATAAATAGAAACTTTGTGGAACCATTAGAACTCCCTAAATTGACGACTGAGCAAAACAATTCTCTTGATTCTGAGATAACCTTGGAGGAGCTTGATGAGGTAATTAAGGCCCTGCCTACAGGCAAGTCTCCGGGGCCTGATGGCTTTGCCGCTGAGTTTTTCAAATCTTATGCTACAGAACTGGCTCCACTTTTGTTAGAAAGTTTTACGGAATCATTAAAGAATGGTAAGCTCCCGCCAACCATGACAAAAGCCTGGATCAGTCTGATTCTTAAAAAGGACAAAGATCCAAGCGAGTGTAAAAGTTACCATCCAATTTCCCTGATCCAGTTAGATGTAAAAATGTTGTCAAAAATTCTGGCTGACCAATTAATTAAAGTTGACATCACTTATACATATAGATCAGGTGGGGTTTATTCGGGGCCGTAACTCTTCTGATAACATTAGGCGTTTCATCAATATCATGTGGTCAGTAGCGAATGATCAATCTTCGGTCGCTGCCATCTCACTTGACGCCGAAAAGGCTTTGATATGGTAGAATGGGATTATCTTTTTAAGATTTTGGAAATGTATGGGTTTGGGAGTACTTTTATTGGTTGGATTAAGTTACTTTATAGACACCCTGTAGCAGCAGTACTAACAAATGGACTAATTTCAGATTATTTTACTCTGGATAGGGGCACCCGGCAGGGTTGCCCTCTTTCCACATTATTGTTCTGTCTTGCCCTGGGACCATTTGCAGCCGCGATAAGAAAGGAGGATGATTTTCCAGGGGTGATTGCGGGAGGTGTGGTGCATAAGCTTCTGCTTTACGCAGATGATATTTTATTATTCGCCTCCAACCCCACTAGATCTATGCCTTGCCTCCACAGAATTATTAATTCCTTTTCCAAGTTCTCAGGATACAAAGTCAATTGGTCTATATCCGAAGCTTTGGCTTTGACAGCGTACTGTCCAGTAACGGCCTACCAGCCGGGCGCCTTCCAGTGGCCAAACAGGGCATTAAGTATTTGGGAATTTTATTCCCAGCAAATTTGTCTGATTTAGTCAGAGTTCATTTTGATCCCTTAATAAAAAGGTTTTCGAATGATGTGGACAGGTGGGCTTCATTACACTTATCGATGATTGGGAAGGTAAATGTAATTAAAATGAATTGTATTCCAAAATTCAACTACTTGTTACAATCTTTCCCTATAGATGTCCCCCTCTCTTATTTCAGGCAATTTGATAGCATAGTGAAGTCCTTCCTTTGGAATGGTAAGCGTGCCAGGTTAAATTTGAATAAGTTACATAGGCCGATGGACAAAGGTGGGCTAGGCCTACCCAAGATTCTGTTTTATTATTATGCATTCAGTCTCAGACATTTGCCTCATTGGTCGCTTCCACCTGAAAGAGCCCCTCCCTGGTTTTGCATTGAACAAGAACTTCTTGCCCCTATTTTGCCATTGCAAAGCCTTTCCATCAAACTAACCAGTGAAGTTATAGCACACCCCGTTATTTCACATTTACACTCTGTATGGACAAAAGTGTCCAGAGTGTTTAATTCAGATATTTATCTAAATGTTGCCTCGAGCCTATGAATAAACCCCAAACTATGCATTAATAAGTCCCCTTTTTGTTGGTCTGAGTGGATTGCGAGGGGGGTTAATACACTCGGTGAGCTTAATGAGAGTGGTGTGATGAGATCCTTTGAAAATTTGGTTCAATATTTTGGGATCCCCAGATCCCAGTTTTTTAGGTATCTTCAGCTACAACACTTGCTCTGTACTATTTTTGGAAATAGCATTCACCCCCCTAGAGCGGCAGATACTCTGGGAGAGGTGATTTCTGCTTTTGGAAAAGGCCATGAGGCATCAGTGTATTTCTCCTTATTAATTCAGAGTCTGGGGGACGGAGTCTCAACCACTCTCAAAAGATTATGGGAGAGGGATTTAGACCTGGAATTGGAGGAGGGAGAATGGGCTAGGATTTTAAAAAACATAAAAACTGCATCTAGAGATGCAAGGGTGCGCCTTATACAATTCAAGATTTTACATCGGTTCTATTGGACTCCCTCTAAATTGTATAGGCTTGGTCTTAAAGACACACCCACCTGCTGGAGATGCCAATCAGAGTATGGAGATTTAACCCATGTCTTTTGGGGGTGTGTTCAAATTCAAAAGTTTTGGTTAAAGGTGCAGAGTCTGGTATGCGAGGTGTTAGGTATTCAGGTATTATTTTGCCCCAGACTCTGTATCTTGGTTGATGGGCTGGTCATTGACATTGTAAATAGACACATCAAGAATTGGGTCTTAACCAGTGTCATGATCGCCAGGCAGATCATTTTGAGGGGCTGGAGGTTGGCTGGAGCACCCTCTTTTTAGGAGTGGTGCTCGGAGATGGGAAGGGTGGCGGCTTTTGAGGAAGTTACATTCAGAGGAACGGGGAGGTATAAAGTGTTCGTGGAGAAATGGGGCGGGTATTTGTCATTTGTGGATGTGTGATTATTGTTATTGTGGTTTATTTATTTTTTGTAATTATTTTTTTTAAAAAAATTTTATGTGTGTGCATGTGTGTCTGTCATTTAAGACCACTGTTATGTTGCTGGGGTTAGGGTGGGATTGGGAGGGAGAGGAGTAATAGTTGGGGTTAAGTTTGTTTCTAATGTATATGTTTTGTTCTATGAGGTACATTTATGTGAATCAATAAAAATTGTTAATCAGAATAATGAAATTGCTCAAGACTTTATGGAAAATTACAATGGTCTGAATGCAGATAGTTGTGGAAATTGATGTAGAACCCCTTACTTAAAAAGGGCAGAAGTAATGTTTGGCCAATGAAATATCAAGCGCTCTAGACAGAGGACTTGCAAAGAGAGAGACGGGTTATAAAACCTTGTGATAGTGTTTAAGAAGACCAACCTGCTGCAAAACATATGTCTTGTTGGGACACACCGTTCATCTATGCCCACGAAGAGGCCATGCCTCTATTAAAGTGCGCTTTAACACCAATTGGGCAATTTGCACCCTGCGACTCGTAAGCCAGGGTGATCGCATCAACGATCCAGTGAGAATGTCCATCTCCAAGCAAAGACTTTCTTTTTGTGCATCCTCCACAGCACACAAAGAGCTGGTCAGACAATCTGAACTGGCGGGTGCGCTCAGCGTATGTGTGCAGCGCTCGCACAGGACATGACAAATGCAAGGGATGTTCCTCATCCGAATTAAATGGAGGAGGGAAAAGGCTTAAAGATGAACCACCTGAGCTCTGAAAGGCGTGGATAAAACCGTACGCACATAGCCAATTCTGGGTTTGACGGTGGCTTTTGAAAGACCCGGACCAAATTCCAGACATGAATTATCAACCAACGGTGCTTGCAAATCACCGACCCGTTTTACTGAGGCCAGAGCCAGCAGTAATGCGGTCTTAAGAGAAAGCAAATGCAATTTATCAGAGTCCAAAAGCTCTAAGGGGGGCCCCGCAGCGCTTTTAGGACCAAAGTTAGGTCCCAAGTCCCAAGTTTACCTATTGAGGTGCCGGCTTCAGGTGTGTGATACGCAGAGATAGTTGCTACATAAACTTTGAGCATTGATGGAGTGAGTCCTGCGTCCAATCGCTCTTGAAGAAATGTACGAAATTCAGTTATGAGGCAGTTCGCTTTGCCACGTGAAAAGCACCAATTAGTGAACACATTACATTTCAGTGCATAAAGGCGTCTTGTAGGCAGCGCTCTAGCCTGTAAAAATGGTGTTCATAACCAACTGGGTCAGTTCTGGGATGTTTAGCATGCTCCGTCCAGGGGCCACTCATGCAGGTTCCATAGCTTAGGCTGGGGATGCCAGATTGTTCCCTGCGCTTGAGAGAGGAGATCCCTCCTCAACGGTATTTCCCATGGAGAGCCGTCCAGAATCTCTATAATTTCTGGAAACCGGGACTGATTGGGCCACTTTGGCACAACCAATAGAATCGTTTCCTTGTCCTCTCGGACTTGTATATAACAGAGTGAAGGAGGCACACCGGGGGAAACGTGTATTTGCATTTCACAGGCTATTTGTGGGCCATTGTATCCACTCCTAGCGGAGCTTGGGACTTCAGTGCCAGCCAAATCCTCAGGACAGTCTGAGGATGAAGTCTCCATTCGCTCAGTATCGCTGCTTGGCATGACAACAGGTCTCACCGTAATTCAGACAGCCTGGAATATATGTCGCCCGCAGGGATAGGAGATGGTGCTCGTTCCACAGGAGGCAGCGATGCATCAGTCTCATCATAGGCAGGGAACGAATTTCAGGTACCGAAAGCCGGGCGGCCATCACACAATACACCCCAACCTGTGTTGGAATCGTCCAAATTCACCACTTCCTGCCTGAAAACCTGCCCCAGCATGACACCTTGCTGGTAGAAAGCAGGAGCTGTCCAAGGTGCTATAGTAGCTAGACAGCAGCGAGATATAGCAATGTGCATGCATCCTTGGTGCCAGGCATGCCGTGGCACACAGTGCTTGAGCCAACACTGAAGAGGTATCATGTGTAAAAGACCTAATGGAATGATGCCGGATGTCGCCGCCATAAGCCCCAATTTCTTTTTTAAACAGCTTCAGTGGAAGTGTTCTCCCCAGCTTGAACAGAGACAGACACTGGAGAATGGCCTGAATGTGCTTGCTCGTGAGATGCACACGCTCGCTCATGGAGTCGAGACAAACTCCCAAAAAGGACATTTGTTGGCTGGGGGAAGAGCGTGCTCTTTGCCCAGTTGACATTGAGACCGAGGTTTTTCACATGTTGGAGCAATAAGTGCCTGTGCTGGCATAACAGAGCCTCTGATTGGGCCAGTAATAACCAATCGTCAAGGTAGGTCAAAATGCACACGCCGCTCAGTTTCAGAGTGAATTTGCGAGGAGCTAGGGACAGGCCATAGGGTATTACAGATCTAAACAATCTCTATCGCTTTTCTGTGTGGAGATTGTGAATTTTCTGCACACAGCACCATCACACCCCATTTATAATGGGACTGTGGATGACAGGACACCATTGGTGAAATATGACCCTTTTTGCGTTCCATACTGGAGCGTGTATAGCATTGCATTTCTAAACAATCCCTATAGCACTTTCTGCGAGGAGATTGTGAATTTTCTTCACACTGCACCACCACACCCCAGTTTTTAATGGGACTGTGGATGTTAGGACACCATTGGTGAAATATGACCCTTTTTGGCATTCCATATTGGAGCCTGTAGCAGAATTTGTGTGCAGCTCATGCAATGAGTGCTTTGTTCTCAAAAAAAGAGTGTTCTTTTTGAACACAATACACAGAAACAACGTTTTGAGTAACATCCCAGTCCCAAAGAAAGGAAAATAATTAGGCTGTCACAGACCACACAGGGTGGTGATAGTATCCAATATACACCAAGTGTGATAAGTAATGATTAACTACCCTACTTAGTGAATTCAGGAGGGAAGATTAACATCACACTGGGAGCAAGGTGGCCGGCTTATGAACTGAATTGTGCAGCCGTGTCCGACCGTCTTTAAAATCCAGTCAGACATGGCTGTGAGGGCCTGCCCCTTATTTGCGGAGCAGAAAAATGGTGTATCGGCTCGCTCGCTAAATGAGACAGAGCACCGCTTACCACCGGGAAGCACAGTATTCAATACATGCCTCAAAGTGTGATTAGTAATGAGGAAGGAAATAATCAGGATTTCACAGACCACACAGGACGGTGACAGCATTCAATAGACACACCTCAAGTGTGATTAGTATGGATGTGCAGCGAAGCCATTATCTGTATTTGTATCTGTATCTGTTCATATGATAAAATTAAACTCCTTGGCTAAAACTCCAAAGTTGATGGTTTTGCTCTCCAGCTCACAAAAAACATCTGTCCATCTCTTAGAC
Organism: Myxocyprinus asiaticus; assembly: GCF_019703515.2. Lineage (NCBI taxonomy): Eukaryota > Metazoa > Chordata > Actinopteri > Cypriniformes > Catostomidae > Myxocyprinus > Myxocyprinus asiaticus. The sequence goes on from NC_059379.1 coordinate 17,168,767, forward strand.
ACAGCCGTCTTGTTCATGTTCCACTCAGTGATGCGACGAGAGACAATGTTTTTCATGCAAGCCCACTCATAAAAAGCATGGTTTCGTCAATCAAAGTGAGAGCGGGGATTCTGGAGCAGAAGTGTTCAGGCTGCTCTGAATGTCTTTCCACTCTGGGATGTCTCTCAGTAGGGCCCACTCAAGTTTTTCTGTGTTCTCCAATGAGCTGTTCCAATATTGGGTGTAATCCACCGATGCTGAATAAAAGTTTCTCACTGCACAAAAGAAATCATCTGCTCGCATGTCACCAGCTTCAACGAGGGCATCCAACTGCTTTTTAATGTCAAAGGGTATGAATGATTCCTCCAGGCTGGCCTGCAAGACATTTCTCAGGTCATGAATGTGCAAACCTATGGCCATACACAACAGAATGATAAGCAAAAAGTCTTTCACATGCGTGCACCTTGTCAGATTCTAAACTTTGCTTTAAAAAAAAAAAAAAAAAAAGCTAACACTTGGTGTGGCACACCTACTTTTAGCAGCATCCGCATGCTTTTTTGTATGAACATGCTGCGCGATGTCGGTACGGCCTCCATGGGCGATGGAAAAGCAAGCTCCACAAATCTAACACTTCACTTACTAGGTTCTGTCTGTGACTCCTTTTTTATAAATTTAAACTCTTTTTGAAGATCCTCATTAAATGTACATGCACACTTCCTTGACATTTTTCCAGGTGCAGTTTCATCTGTGTGCTCTTTCAAACTGACTCTTCAATCAGTCCACAACTGGACTTCTATTGATAGGGGATTGTTATTGGATAGTTTAATCCAATCATGTACTTCAAATAACACTGTGTGATTTTATTGGTTTTACAAGCCGTATCCTTGGCTACCTTTGATTAGAATACTCATGTGACAGAAAGCCGCATAGGCGATAGGGAAATTTTAGGAGAGGGGAAATACGGGACAAAACACGAATAAGTCGGGACACTAGAAAAAGTGCTTACATACAGAACTGTCCAGGAAAAAAAAAAGGGACTTCTGGCCACCATATTAATTTCCCCACCTAGTGAATTTAGGAGGGAAGATTAATTTCAAACTGAGAGTGAGGTGGCCAACATACAAACTGAATCGTGTAGCGGTGTAGACCCGCCACGCATCCGCAGAGCGGGATAATGGGCACGTTGACTCGCGTGCTAGATGAGACTGAGTACCACTCGCCACCGGGAAGCAGTTGTGCACAATACTCATCATTTTAGGAGGGAATCACTCAACAACATTGGAACTTTCACAGTCTCTGATGGTGCGAGGGACATGGCATCATCTTCATAGTCAGAACTGCCAAACGTAACAAGGTCCCGCACTTCAACAGAGGGCCGGAGCTCGTCACGCATATAATATATAGGCCAAGCCGCTTCAAGAGAAGATCGAGGGGCTCGCAGGGCTTGCGCCAGCATGAGATCCACCTCTGATTCATCTAGCTCAGCCTCTCGGCCCCGCTGTGCCCCCTCGTGTAATCCCTCAGGAGTCACAGAAGGGGCAAGTAGGAGAGTGCATGAGGCAGAATCGTCCCTCAGAACGAGGTCGATTCAATAGGGAAGCATTTTGAGACTCATGCTGTCACAGTGAGGGCAATCTGTCTCCATAAGAGCTGCTTTGGAGTGGCTGTGGCCCAAGCAATGAACACAGCTCTCATGACCGTCTGATGACTGGATGTAACCTTTTGTGATGTGTAATATATATATATATACAGTATATATTATATATATATATATATATATATATATATATATATATATATATATATATATATACACACACACACACATACACACACACACACACACACACACACATACATATATATATTTATATACACACAGACACAAACACAATCAGCAATAAACTTATAAGGATACAAAACTCCTGCCGAAGCACTGCGGGGAATCAGGATGCTGAAGCGGCCCGTTCACCAGTGAAGCGTCAAGTGTCGAGGCATTTAAATGTTTGCCGGAACACTGCAGGGGAGCGGAGAGTCTTCTTGTTGCCGTGAAGATCCTGCCCGCTGACTCGTGTATGTTGACGGTGAAGTTGTAGAGGGCTTCTAGATGAGAGATGCTCGCAGTCTTGAAGGAAGATGGTGTTTGCGCACCCACTTAAATGCTGGACAGCTTCATGCCTAAAAGGGTGGGGCTTAAACACCATAGCCAATCTTAGGATTGGCATTATTGCAGAAGGGTTTCAACTAGGTTGTCAGAAAAGGATTTCACATATGCATCAGCATTACGCAATGTCAAGTGAACTGAATCGTAAAGGAAACTAAAAACCATCCCCCTTGTAAAACCACCATCCCTCCTTAACATCCCCTTTAAATCAATTGTCATGTATTACTGTTTTATGTTCATCTAACTTTCTCCGCCCGTTAGGGGTCGGTACTGAGCCTAAGATGTGTATGTGAAAAAGAAGAGAGAGAACAAAGGAGATGGTATGTAGAGCTCATGCTCGTGGCTTGCTGCAGTTCTTTTATTCTTTCTTATATGTGCTAGACACAACAGTTTGGTGATGAGGATGGCAGCACTCAGTTTATCAATGCCTGCTTTGTTTTTGCCATGCCCAGGTCAACCCTTAGTGCTGATTCATACTTGGCAGAAGATGTTTGAAAATGATCTTGTTGCTATCGATGCTACTGTGGATCAGTGGCCAGAGGCAAGGAAATGTGCTGTTCTATTACAATGCCTGTGAGCTGAGGGGATGAAAGTTTTCTATACATTGCTGGACACAGGTTAGACTGTTGCCAATGCCTTCAAAGCCCTACAGGAACATTTTCAGCCTGCTACAATCATTGTGGTTGAATGCAACCGGCAACGCGCTCAATGACCGGATGAATCAGTGAAGGATTTTGTTGCTGCCTTACATGGACTCATTGTGCACTGTGAGTTCGGCGATTGTGCCGACAAGATGATACGGGACCAATTAGTGGAGAAAGTGTCCTCCGCACATATTCGTAAGAGACTCTTGCTACAACCACAGCTAACACTGAAGGACGCGATGCTGTTAGCCGGCTAGATTGTCGTGTGGCATTCACAAATGCTGGAGGCGGCATTGGTGCAGGAGATTAAACCCGCTCAGCGCGGTGAATTCCAAAGCAAGCGTAAACATCGCAGAAAATCAGTGAGTAAAACACAAACAGAGTCTAATACACAGTCTAATTGTACTTGCTTTTGTTGTTGGTCCAGTTCATATATGGCCAATGCCCCAAATTGCCCTGCTGCTAAAGCTAAATGCAAGAGCTGTGCAAAAGTGGGACATTTCATATCGAGAGGAAAGTGCAAGCCCTGGATGTTCCTGAGACTGAAGTTACTGAAATTGTGCATGTGCTAGAAGTAAATGGGGAAGTTTTGCATATAAAATAAAATGCACTGTGGCCATTGGAACAGGGAAAGTGAGACCCGTTCCCATTGATCTGGTAGTAGACACAGGCTCTGCTGTGTCCATTCTTCCACAACACCTATATCAGCAGCACTTCAGTATATCCCCTTTGCATCCCCCAAAGTTAAACTGGTAACTTATACTGGGCCTGGGTAGCTCAGTGGTAAAAGACGCTGGCTATTACCCCTGGAGTTCGTTAGCTTGCTAGTTCGAATCCCATGGCATGCTGAGTGACTCCAGCCAGGTCTCCTAAGCAACCCTAAGGCCTCAACATTCACATAGCCGGGATTACAGTAGTCTCATCCTCCTCTCCTGCCACAGTGAGACAAATAAAGGCTGCAATGACATCAGAGGCCATCGGATGTGCCAAACCATCGGGTTAAAGTGAGAGAGACAGTACAGCAAAAACTGCACAGACTGCCCTTATCAGTCAGAAATGCAGTTTCTAAAGAACTATGCCAATTGTAAGAAGCTGGCATAATTGAGCCAGTGGATGCCATAATGGCAGTGATCATTGATAGCCATCCCCTTCCACACACGGAGGACTTGTTTGCGGAGTCAAAGGGGGCCACAATGTTTTCAAGCATTGACCTGACCAGTGCGTACCTTCAGGTAATGCTTCATGAGGATAGCCGAGACCTGACGGCATTCAACACACATGACGGGTTGTCTTACTGCCGGGTACCTTATGGCTTAGCCTCTGCACCCGCAGCTTTTCAAAAAAATGATGGCAACAATATTGAAAGGCCTAGACAGAGTTCAGAACTACCTGGTAGATGTGATTGTGTACGGATGTACTGCAACCAAGCATGATCAAAATTTTCAGGCTGTTTTATCTGTACTACTGCAAGCGGGCCTTACCTTGAATCGAGCAAAATGTACGTCCAGCTGTAAATGCCTTCCTTATTTGGGATACATCATTACTGCGCAAGGCTTTCTCCCTGATGATGGTCATATTCAGAAACCCAAGAACACACTGGAAGGGAGTCATGCCAGTTGATGTTTGCGGAGGGAATTCTGGGCATATTCAGCCCAGAGTAGATAGTGGCTCCAGTCAGATTGGTTCTGATTGCAGTAGGTTCTGAGGAAGCAGGTCAACTCTTGATTCATACGTTCCATCTGGCCATTGGATTTTGGATGGTACCCAGAGGTTAGGCTGACATTTAATGTTGAGTTGTCGAAAGAAAGCTGTCCATAGGTGGGAGGTGAACTGAGGCCTTCGGTCTGAAACTGTCTTCAGGTAGGCCATAAAATCTGAATACACAATTACAAAGATGCTCAGCAGTTTCAAAGGCAGTACGTAACTTGGGTAGCGGAATTAAGCTGCAAGCCTTGGAGAAGTGATCTACTGCCGTGAGAATGTTAGTGTGGCCCTGAGAGAGAGGAAGATCCGTGATGAAGTCTATGGTGATATGAGACCAAGGACGTTGAGGTATGGGTAGAGGCTGCAGCAACCCAGCTGGATGTTGTCTAGATGACTTGTTGATGTTGCATATGGAGCAGTTCTGGACCTCACGGATGGTGTCTGCCTGCAATGTGGACCACCAGAACCAGTTGCGTACCAACTGGAGAGTGGCAGTGATGCCCAGATTACCAGAGCTGAGTGAAGAGTGGACCCTCTGGATAACCTTCTGATGAAGTAGGAGTGGAACATAGGTTTTGTCAGGTGGACAGTCGGGAGGCAGTGGATTGTTGGTGAGCATTAGTCATCTCTGTCATGATGTCCCATTGTACCGGAGCGATGATCAGTGTGGGTGGTAAGATGGGTTCTTCGGTATGAGTTTGCAGTGAGTATTCAAACTGGTGGGAGAGGGCATCGGCCCTGACGTTCTTAGAGCCTGGATGATATGTGACTGTGAAGTTGAAGTGAGTAAAGAACAACAGCCATCTTGCTTGTCTTGGGTTGAGTCTCTTGGCTGTATGTAAGTACTCTAGGTTCCGATGATCCGTTAGGACGAGGAAAGGGTGTTTGGCTCCCTCCAACCAATGACGCCACTCATCGAGTGCTGCTTTCATGGCTAGTAGTTCTCAGTTCCCGACATCATAGTTCTGTTCAGTGGAGCAGAGTGTGCGTGAGTAAAAGGCACAGGGGAAGAGTTAGAGGTGTACCGTACCGCTGAGAGAGGATGGCTCCGATACCAGTGTTAGATGCATCTATTCGACAATGAATGGGTGATCAGGATCTGGATGGTGAAGAATGAGAGCAGTGGCGAAACTAGCTTTGAGATCTTTGAAGGATTGGAGAGCAGCTGGAGATCACAAAAGCTGTGAGCTTTCCTTCTTAAGCATAGACATCAAAGGCGCGGCCACAGTACTGGAACCTCTTATGAAGCGCCTGTAGAAATTGGAAAAACCCAGGAAATGTTGCAATTCTTTTAACATGGTAGGTTGTGGCCATTTCAAAACTGCTCTCACCTTGTTATCTTCCATTGCTACACCCTCTGGGCTGATGACATATCCAAGAAATGACACTGAGGTCTGATGGAACTCACATTTCTCAGCCTTGGTGTACAGTTGATGGGCAATGAGGCATTGTAGAACAGCCCGGAAGTGTTTGGCACACTCCTCGTAAGAGTTAGAGTAGATTAGGATGTCGATGTATACGATTACCCCTTGATTCAGTACATCATGGAAGACATCATTGATGAATGCCTGGAACACTGAAGGACTGTTGGCTAATCTGAAAGGCATGACCTGGTATTCATAGTGGCCTGTGCTGGTTGAGAAAGCTGTCTTCCACTCGTCCCCCTCACAAATGCGGATGAGATTATAAGCACTGCGAAGATAGAGTTTGGTGAAGTACTTGGCAGTGTGGAGTTGTTCAAGGGCAGCTAGAACCAATGGCAGAGGGTAACGAAACTTTACAGTGATTTCATTGAGACCACGATAATCAATGCATGGGCGAAGCCCTCCTTTTTTACTCACGAAGAAGAATCCGATTGATGCAGGTGAAGTTGAGGGTCTGATAAATCCCTTGGCTAGTTCCTCCTCAATGTATGACTTCATGGCCTTGGACTCCAGTTTAGACAAGGGGAAGATTCTGCCTTGTGGAGGTGAGGAACCAGGTAGTAGTTCTATGGCACAATCACTGGAGCGATGAAGAGGCAGTTGTGAGGCTTTGGCTTTGCTGAAGGCTTCAACTAAGTTGGAATACTCAGGGAGGTTGATTAGGAACTGAAGTGGGTTCAACTCGCACAGCAGCGGCTCTAATATTCCTGGAAGGAATGGGCTTTATGCAGGTGGAGATGCAGGTACTTGACCACTGGGTAATTTGCTGATTGCGCCACGAGATTTGAGGGTTGAGTTTTTGCAGGCAAGGTAGACCTAAAATTACAGAGTAATGAGGTGATGGGATGATATATAGGTGAATAGTTTCAGTATGCAGTTCTCCAACTTGCAGGGTGATATTCAAGCGGGCATCCATCTAACGCCACCACTGCCAAAAGAGAGTCACAGAGTTTAAGTGGTATATCATGAGCCCTGGCGAAATCCTTGTCAATAAAGTTGCCCGCTGCCCCAGAGTCCAGCATGGCTGTGGTAGAGACAGATCTCCCTGAAAAGGTTAATATCACAGCCACTTCAACACATGAATTAGAGGGGTTTAATAAACTACAAGCGCTCACCGTAGTGGAACGACTTCGAAAAGGTCGAACTGGGCAAGAAATTCGTTGATGTCCGGCTTGACCACAGTACAGACACAGATGCTGCTGAACGCGATGATCTCTCTCTCCATAGAAGTAAGGTGGGTGTGTCCAATGTGCATGGGTTCAGATTCACTCAGGTTGAATGCAGCGGTAGTATGTGTTACAGGAGTGTTGGCTTACGTGCTTGGAGGAGATTATCAATACGTATAGTCAATTCAATGAACTGATCCAAAGTCTTACCCTCGTCGCGACAGAGCTGGCCTGATTGAAGCTCTAAATTCAGTCCCTTCTGAAAAAGCAGGTTTAAAATGTTTTCCACCCACATGGTTTGAGCAGCGAGAGTACGAAAGTTGAGATTGTATTCTGCGGCGGGAGCATTACCCTGATGAAGAGACAGCAGCTGATCTCCGGCATCTTTGCCTCCCACCGGATGTTCAAACACAGCACGAAATCATTGGAGGAAGCAACTGAACGAAGGAAATGTTGTTCAGTCACTGTTCCACACCGCTGTAATCCAGTCCAAAGCCTTACCGGTGAGCAGTGAACAAACAAAGAAATGCGACTCTCATCAGTGGGGTATAGTGCGGGTTGCTGGTTAATGAACAGGGAACATTGGAGCAGAAATCCGTTACATTTAGCTGGTGACACATTGAATTTCTCAGGAAAGGTGAGGCATGGGTTTGCGGTGAATTTGCTAGGTGAGACCAGGTGAGTCATTGGATTAGATGAAGCTGATGGGTTTGGTGTTGGTAATCAGAGGCTTTGCAAAGTCTTAACAAGCTCTTCTGTTAGCGATGTCAGCCGATCAAGCTGTTGGTGGTGTATGGCCAGTACATTTGCTTGCGCTGAGACCTCGGTGGTGAGTTGCAGGAAAGCCGCTGGATTGGTTGGTAGTGAAGTCTTCTGTAATGATGAGTCAACTGAGTTGAGATCCATGTGCAGCTTTAATAACAATAAATGTAGTAATACAGATAGGCAGGGGTCAATCACCAGCAACAGTAATATCCAAGGTAATCCAGAGAGGTAGTCAATAAACAGGCAAGTGGTCAGGGCAGGCAGCAGACAAACACAGGTTATATCCAGGTAAACAAGGCAGAAATAGTAGGCAGGCAGCAATGGGTCATATCATGGTAAACAGCCCAGGATCATGCCCAGGATCATGTCCAGGATCATACACATGAAACACAGTAAACTCAGAGAACATTCAGAAATGTCAGCCAGGGCAAAACAAGATTCCACAATGATAGTGAGTGAGAGTGAGACTTAAATAGCTGAGTAGATGAGAAACAGGTGAGCAAGTAATCAGTGCCAGGTACGGGGATTATGGGAAATGGAGTTCAGAGTGTGACAGTCAATATTCAGGTGATGGAGCCCTCAGGTGGTGAGTGGGAGGAACTACAGAGGCGGGATTCGTGACAGCGTCCCATCACCCCCCCAAAGTTTGACACCACCATCCTCCTTGAAATACTTTTACAAATCAACCACTGGGAAATAACTACCACAGAAGAAAGAAAACATCAAGGTTTGGAATGAGACAAGGGAAGCACGTGTGTTACAGGTTATTTACATACTTATTAGTTTTGAAAAAATAACATGGAATGAGTAACCAAATTTGTTTACTGTCGTTTCCTTTTAAAAATAAAGTGTTGGGTAGGAGGCTAGCTGAAATTTGATGCCTGTATTGTATCGATTAGAAATTCTCCTTGACTTTGTTGCTTTATCTCATCCCAGCATGCAACTATAAGTAAGCAATTTGTAGGTTTATTCCCCTGAGATGTGTTAACACCATTACTCTGTGGCACTATCAAAACACACCTCTGAGCCATATTGCTCAGTGTTTTTTTTTGTTTGCTAACCAATGGAAGATGGGGGCAGTGCTCCGGAAACCTGTCATTATCTTTGCAATTCCGTTTTGTGCAGAAATTACACACTTCACTTTAAAAGGAAATATTGTGGACACATAGAATGGAATGCAATATACTTAGTATTACCACCTAAGGAAAACAAAATCTATTTTTGTATACATTTATCTTAGAGTATATTTTTACTTGCCTTGTTTTGCATACATACACAACGGATAATCAGATCCACAACATGGCACCACTGATGTCTAATGAATAATTTACAATTCAATTATAAATAATTATAACAATGAAAACACACCAATGAAGAAAAAATGCTTAAATGCTGCTTCTTGTTAACTACAAAATATTTATTTTGAGGACCTGGCCAGGGGATAAAGGATAATTCTCATTTGTAACTGTGAGAGCAACTCCATGCTGCCTGGTGAGTTTTCAGTGGAGTCTAATGAGACGGAAATGATTGCAAACAGTAAACCAGAATTAAAGCCTGTGCTGTTTGTACATGTACAGTAATTAGCCATTGTAGAATACTGCATGCACAAACAAGCACACTCTTTATCTTTGTCTAATTTTTATTCTTTTTTTATTCATTTGCTTACTATTTATTTAAAGAGAGAAAGAAGATTTCAGTGATGGTAAAATTTACTACAAGGCCATTTTACCTACTGATCTGGATTTTAAAGTTGGAGAGAACAAGAACTTTCTCTGTGTGTTGAGGAAATTTTAAAGTTTGTCAGTATGTGTTGTCCCATGGCCATGTCCATCTTCATCGGCTTTAGTTGAACATTAAACATTCTGATCCTCTCCAAACAAACCCTAGTGATGTTTATGCAAATGTCTCCATTACTTTAATCATGTTGCTTAAGGCTTGTGTGAAGCTCTAGTTCTGAGAAGATGAGTTGCGTTTGTCCCCAAACATGGTAACAAGGAGTCTTCTGGACTATGTCTACTGTAAGGCATCAGTGCTGAAGCATGAAGCAATGGAAAATAAATGCTGTCATTGCTGCCTGCTCATTGTAAACCTCAGACAACTTTTTAAGTTACTTAGCTGTCTATCATGAATCATGGATCATATTTACAGTAATCTGATTATATTTCTTGGATGTTTGAGCTACAGTATCTTGGTGAATACATAAACTATATTTTTGAAAATCATAAGCACAGAGTGGAATTGAATTGTCTGTTTACCTTTCTAATCTCAAGCTGATGGCTGCTTTGGAAGAATATGTTCAGAAAAAAATCAACCAAGCAACCAAAAGTGAGGCCAGGAAATAATTGTCCAAAAAGCTTTTGAAGGGATGAATAGCAACAGAGATATACAAAAGCAGCTTTATTGAGGTGTCCATTTAGAGGCCATGGAGTGAATACCCGATCTGCTTTGCATGGGTTCCTCTCAACAATCATGTGAGGAACCCTGTCTGGCTCCCAGCCCTTGGCTCAAAACTGACCCACACACGGTGCATGATTAACAGCTACACAAACTCACCTGCAGAGCCTGCCAGCTGCCTGCATTAAAAGAATTGTCCCTGCCAGATGTCAAGGGAGTATGGCTTCTTAAATAGGGCAATTATTTTCTTAAGCAAAGGGTGTGAGTACTATGAAAAATCCACAAGATCCAGTTCTAAAAGAAAGGGACTAAATCATGTGTTTATTTTATTTGAAAGAATAGTGGAGTGGACTTCATATTTGAGTCTTTTGATCTCAGTCTTTTTTTATTCATTTGGTGTGAGAGTGTTTTCCATTAATCTTGGAGGTACCAATGGGATTTCTAATGTGTAGGTGCTTAAGTCAGTGTTCTATATCATGCCAGTGAAGAGGATTTGTTTTTTTGTTACCAAGTTAATCCGTATACCACATGAGTTCCTACACTCACATGGGCTCAACTCACACCTCTGTGTTTTTTCTCTCACACACACTATGACCCTACTCAGGGGCGGTGGTGGCTCAGCGGTTAAGGCTCTGGGTTACTGACCAGAAGGTCAGGGATTCAAGCCCCAGCAGAGGTGGGGCTCAACAGAGGTGTGAGTTGAGCCCATGTGACCCTATCTGCTCCAGGGGCACTGTATCATGGCTGACCCTGCACTCTGACCCCAGCTTAGTTGGGATATGTGAAAACAAATAAATTTCACTGTATATATGCAAAAAAAAAAAAAAAAATGTATGTATAAAATAAAGGTTTATATTCTACTCACTGGTTGAATAATAATGGCATATATCCATACAGTACTGTTCACCTGCAAGGCCATGCTACTTGCTAAATGAGTTATGAGATGGGATGCTACTTGCTAAATGAGTTATGAGATGGGATGCTAGAGCACAAGAGGTGTCCTACTCTACAACTAAGGCATTGTGCAGTGGTAGTGCAGAGGGAAGAGAGATCACCCACCCACTCTATAAAAATGCTTTACTATCAGAAAACGAACAGTGGGTGGTGAGAGGAGAGCTCTGAGTTTTGACTTTTGATCTGCTTAGAAGTACAGTACATTATGGAAATATATACATTTTGCTGCACTTATAAAGACGGTTAAACCATAATGTAAAATATAACAGAGAAGTGTGTTATATATAATTTGTGCAAGTGCTTAAATGTGCAAGGGCCATGCATTTCCTAAAGAAAATAGCAGTGATTGCAATTTAGGAAAAGTATAGTATATAGTTTTTGGTAAGCTTAGGTTTTAGGCTTTGGTTCTGTGTAAATGAAATGCTGCATCAGAGCTACTTTTTGGTTGTAAATGGCTAATGGTTAAATATATCCAAAGAAGACAACACCGAACACTATTCAGTGAGCAAATAAATGTAAAAAATAAGACTAATTGCATTTCAGTTACACTGAATGCTGAAGAGATTTTTTAACTTTAATCTTAAATTTCATTGCTTGCCCCATTAACATTTTCACTGGTCCCGCCACAAAAAAAAAAAAACAAAAAAAAAAAGTTATTTTTCCATAAAATGTTCAAGTATTTTTCATTAAATGTTTTCTTTAAAAAAAAAAAAAAAATACTAGGTTTTTAATTTGCCATAATTACTGCAAATTATAAAGCTATAATGTAATGTCATGTCACCTATATTAAACACACTTTTTCTGGAAAACTTTTGCTACAAATCATTACTGATTGATTTACAATTTTCAACCCATTTTACTGATACTTCTAAGACAAAGATGTTTCCAAGCCATTCTCGCAATTTTGATAAAACCTTGTCTATTAGCCAATTGGATAAAATTACATTGGTCACAATTTTAAATCAGCAGATTTCGCAACAATAATGGTACATCTCAGAAAACCAAATATTTAAGTTGGCAAGGCATAAAAAAACACATACAGAGCAAAAACAAGTATATTTAGACAAATATAAGATCGCACTGTCCCTATTGGGTAAGTGGCAGTTTTGTCAACTAGACTAAATCACTCTACTGGCCCTGGCCAAAAAAAAAAAAAAAAAAAGCAGCACACCTTGGTTTGAAATTATGTACAATTTAAATGGAATCTGTTTAATACTTAGGGTTAGGGGTTTAGAACAAAATCCTAGGTAGAATGTTTGAGCAATTTCAATACAGTGCTGCTTTGCAAGCACTATATTAAAGCACATATGATGTATACTGTTACTTATTAGCAGCCTACTCTGGGACTCAGTGTAAAGCAACATTAGGCTATAATGAAATAACCTGATTAAGGCTTTGACATTCTCCTGAATCAGTGAATTTCTGTTATATGTGTTACTGTCAAAATTGAGTCATCTACATTAGCTTTATCACTGTGAAAAAAACTCAGTCACCTTATCAGGAGGCATGAGCTGTGCTGTTTTAATGTTTCTATAGTAGACATGCAGATCATGTATGCTTATAAATCCTGCACTGCAAATGATCTCACCCTGGATTTTAATTCAACCTCAATGTTCTAAGACATGCTGTTGGAGATCTTTTCTACTTTTTTCTGTATCAGACAGAATGATGCTACCTTCCTTTCTGCTTTCCCACAGAGACAGAGAGGCAGATCGATCCTCAATCAATTGCCAGATTACCCCTGCTTTTAGCAACCACAACACAGCAATACATAAAAATTAGCGGTTGAGTTTAGGAGTGGATCAGATAGTGCTGCATTAATCCCCTGCAGCCCAGCTCCAAGAGCTGTCTGGCCAGATGGGATACTGGGTAATCCTGGTATGGGATCACTAGACCTCAGAGAAAAAAGACTGTTGATGAAAATATAAAAAAAAAATGTCCTGTCTGGACTTGTATTAGGGCTGCTTATGGATCCCTGTACACCACATTGGCATGAAAAAGCATGTGCCTTTCCAATACTTAGATTAAAATGGGTACTTCGGTTTTAAAGAAATGCATAAATGAAGATTATATACACTAATAACAGTTTACAGCAATGCACTCACTATTATTATTATTATTATTATTATTATTATTATATAATGTTATTTTGGGGGGCTTTTTTGCAACTTTTTATGACAAAGCCCCTTGCAATAAGTTGTGGACTGTAACCATGACTGTAGTAACCACAGTTAATGTCGTTACTGTGGATTTACTTCAGATACCATAAAGGTTAAACTATGGTTTCTATAATAAAACCATGGTTAATTTTCATAAAAGTGAAACGTGGTTTTAGAGTAATCATATTGAACTATGGTATTTGCAGTAAAACATAATAACCACAAAACCATTATTTTTATTCCTAAAGTTTTCATTTTCCTGTATTATGTACAGTCCTATTGTTTCACTACGGATATCGTGTTTAAAATGTAGTTACTGTAGTAAAACCATGGTCAATTTTGTGGTTACTATGGTTTTACTAATTTAGTGTTTTTGTTTTTGTTTGTTTTTTTAATTATTTTTTTTTATGGTTTTAAGTTAATTTATTGTGAGGCTACTTTTATAGAAATTAAATTCCCTTCATGTCCTCTAAGGATTCCCTTCATGTCCTCTGCCTGGATATAACCTGTGTTTGTCTGCTGCCTGCCCTGACCACTTTCCTGTTTATTGACTACCTCTCTGGATTACCTTGGATATTACTGTTGCTGGTGATTGACCCCTGCCTGTCTGTATTACTAAATTTATTGTTATTAAAGCTGCACATGGATCTCATAAGGTATTTTTTATTTTCATAGTTGAGAGAGAACAGAAAACTAAAAGGAGAAAGAAAGGAACAGGACAGAAACGTGACCCAGGCCAAACATAAACCCAGGTCTTCCACATGAGCACAACAGCTCAATATGTCAAAGCTCCCACACTGACAAAAAGGCCACAGTTCCAACTCAATGCATTTTAGAAAATGGTCAAAACATCTTTGTAATTACTGTGTGGAATGACAAAATTGCTGTGGGAATTGTTTCTCATGACAGCCATCCATCTTCACCTGCTATATAGATTTTCCTGACCATAAGCCTTGAGATGACCTAATGGCTAATGGAAGTCATGAAGCAAACCATTGCTCTTTTGTTGACCACAGGAGTAAATCATATTGAGGTTTGAATTACAACATTAATGAGGTGCGTTTTGAGTGTTCAGAGGCCCTGTTCTGTTCTGTTCTGTTCTCCGCTATCCCACTCCCCAGGATGCTTTCTCATCTCAGTCACCATTCACTGTCATTGCATCTTTTATCCGTAACATTTCCTTTTGTGTTCCATGGATAAAAGAAAATAATTCAGGTTTGGTACAACATGAGGGTGTGTGAACGATCACAAGAGTTTTTATTTCTGAGTGGACTAAACCTTTAAACTCTCAAAATCTGGTGCAAGCTATATTGCTAAAACTAATATTGTGTTGAAAACAGTTGTAAAACCTGAGGGGCCTAGATGAGATTCTATGCAGTACATCAGTTAGACTACCCCTCACACTGGGGGATGTGAATGTGTTTATCGTTTAACCGTTGTCAGTAGGCAGGGATCTTTCTAGCCAGCACTATTTTCCACAGGCTCATAAAACTGCCTGACTGAGATCAGGGCCGTTTCTAAGCATGGGGCCCTAAGAGAAATGCTACTTGGATATTTTGGGTGAACTAACCCTTTAAGAGACATAGTGCAGCCCTCAGTACTGACATACACTACTTATATCCATCTCTGCCCACTGTCACCCCCACATGAAATACATAGCCAGCCACAAAGGCAATTAAATGGTCCTGCGCAGCTCTCAGAGGTCACCCATGGTAACAGGCTCACTGTTGCTGAGGTGACAAATAAGAACGTCTGGGCCATTCTACTGAAGGGGCTACCCCAGCACCTATGCTCTCTTTGTGATGTGTGAATTTACAGCCTGAATGAGGCCAGCATTGCATCCCAGGATGGCAGCTTTTGATGTTTTTGTCCTCTAATCTAGAACAGATTTAAAAAGAAAGTGTTTTCACATCTGCGCATAATGATATTAACTGTAAGTGTAATGGTTGTTTTGTAGCTACATTTAATTTACAGAGCTATTTCCATCCTAGATTAGAATAAATGAGCGTTAATTATGTTACAGTGACTGGAAATACTGTGGGGAATCCCTCCATGATGCATGTGACATGGTTTGAAGCATGCATCTGCCATCTTGTGATTCACCCACTTAATCCCTTCATAATCCCAAAGGCTTCCCCAACAACACAGTGCCAGATCATTTCACCAACCACCCAGACACAGGGTATGATTGAACACGCTCTGTGACTCTGTGTCTGGTTTTGTCAAACTGAAACTTCTCTGGAACGAAGGGGTTGTATTCAAAAGGCCATCCTTTCTCTTCATTTGGAGAGGACAAGCACTGTCTAAGAGCCTTTAATACTTGATTCTGACTGGCCAATCAAAACATTTTGCAATCAAATATTTTTTGGTAATGACCAACCTGTATAATAAACTGTATAACTGACTGTTGTCCCAGGCAACCCATTTCCAACATAGCTGTGCTAGTCCATATCTCTCGTATCATTATGTATCACTACAACTCTATCATCTCACATAATAAAAATCATTTAAACTCAAACTAATATTTCATATCCTTGATTTATTTGGTAAAAAGCCATGTAATGTGCAGGATAATGTCCAGTAAGCCAGTCATTATCACAAAACAAACTACTATTTGGTTTCATTTTGCAATAATGTCCTGCGTTAAGTATTTACTTACAAAGTCCCACAGAGAAGCCTTTCAGCTATCTGCAGCATAACTGAAATTCCATCATGAAAGTGTGGAGCATGTTTACACAAAAAAAATGGCCACCATTACATGTAATTTTTTTGAAGCTTAATAGTTTGGGTGACACTGTGTGTGTGAGCAGGGAAATACTCCACAGGGCTTGTTTATTGCGAGATCAGATCTGTGGTGGTGTAGTGGTGCATTATCGATGATCACTCTTCTCATCATGCATGACTGACCGGAGAGAACATGAACAATTTAGAATGTTTTGGAACAGCACTATGTTACATAACTTGGATTTGTAAGGAAATCTTCTTACACTAAAAATCATTATTCACTTAAGTGCAAGGCACTAATCCACTTCATTGAAGTGAAATATTTCCGTAACTAATTCTGGCTACACCCCACTTGTGAGGGAGGATTTCTGTTTGTTTTCCGCTGGACAGTGCCACTTCTTAATTAACTAGCTCAGCAGGGTGGCTTGCATCTCATCCTGCATTCTTAAGATAACATTAAGATAGCCTGTTAGGTGAAATGCCATTGTAAGCTAATGTGTCACGACATTTGGCTTTGTCTTCAGAGCTCCACCCACGTCATAGTCATGGTACATTGACAGCCATAGGTAATGGATCAGAAACCTTGACAAGCATGATGGAAGCAGGGTGTAGATCGGTGATCAACAAAATATTTAACATTTAACTTAGTGGTGTCCCTTTCAGCACAGCTGATGGATATTGTTTATTGATGGATGACATTCGGTTTATTCTCAAGCACAGGTCCAGTTTACCCAATTTTCGGCAATAGTTGGTATCGTCTCTGAAATTTAACACAAATGTAACACATAAAGTGTGGTCCAGAAAGTCTTACACTGCCAGTGAATTTTTTATTTTTCTAATTAATGATAATTGTAATTTTATATGACAAAAATATTTTCAGCATGGCAATTTGAGTGGAACTAGAA
Source organism: Myxocyprinus asiaticus (assembly GCF_019703515.2). Lineage (NCBI taxonomy): Eukaryota > Metazoa > Chordata > Actinopteri > Cypriniformes > Catostomidae > Myxocyprinus > Myxocyprinus asiaticus. The sequence goes on from NC_059379.1 coordinate 17,185,749, forward strand.
TAGAGTGGAATTAATATGAATTTCAGAAATTTTGCTTTAATGACATTACTGGCATAGACAACAAGTTTGCACAAAACGTCTCTTGGTTACACATGTAACCTCGGTTCTCTGAGATGAAGGAAACGAGACATGCCGTAAGCACTATGGGAAGTTTCCTTCTTGCATGACCTTGTTGAAACCCTTATACAATCACGCCAATCCTCTGATTGGCAATGGTGTCTGAGCCCCACCCCTTTAGACATGCATTAGGCCTATATAAGCAGGCGCTCAGTCACCATTTCTTCAGAAATTTCTTACTGAAGGACAAGAGTGTCACTCGATTATGAAACTCTGAATAAGTTGTGTGGAAAGCTGTGGCAATGTCTCGTTCCCTTCATCTCAGGGAACCGAGGTTACATGTGTAACCGGAGACGTTCCCTATCGATTCAGTTCACTCGACATTGCCGTAAGCACTATGGGGAACAGAATCCCATCATGCTGCACTACGTGATATTACACTCCCAGAGTTATAACACTAATTAGAGATATTATAAGAAGTCACAGGCCACAAGCCGATGACTTATAAGTTAAATTAAAGTGTATATGAATAGTCCCACATGGCAGATGCCAGATGGAAATTAACACAGTCTGGAATCTATGTGAACCATATAGACATACACAGTATAGTTTATTAACCCTCTCACAAAATAGTTGGAAAAGTAGGTTTTATTTCTTATGGGAGTACTTATTGAAAGAGCATGATGCCACAGTCCTGTGGGACGGTGACAGACATGAGTATACCGCAAGTGAATAACCTTCATGGTGAGCCAGGAGGGGAGCACTTAGACTGGTTATGTGAACTATATAGTCATATAGTATGAATTAACCCCTTCATGAGCACATTTGGGAAGGAAGTTTTATTACAATGAAAGTACTTGTGACTTTATGGGAAATTTACAACTGTCTGAATGCAAGCAATTGTGTAAAATGATGGGAAAGCCCATACTTAAAAAGGGGCACAGGTTTGTTTGGGCAATGGTCAGCTCACCAGCATGCAATCAGCCAGCTGTGTTGATTATAGTCAGTAGCCCACCCATAATAAGGGCTTGGGCTCACCCGCTTGAATGTAAGAAGCACTCTATACAGAGAGGACTTGTGAGGAGATGAACGGCACATTCAGGTTATAAAATCTCTTGAACTTGATTTGTGAGGACCGTGCTGTTGCTAAACATGTGTCCTGTAATGACACACTGTTTGTGCATGCCCATTAAGAGGCCATGCCTCTGGTTGAATGCACTTTGACACCAATAGGGCAATTTTCACCCTGTGATTCAAAAACGCAGGTGATCACATCAACAATCCAGTGAGAGAGCCTTTGTTTGGAGACGAACATTGCTTTTGTGTGTCCTTCATAACAAATAAAGAGCTGGTCCGACAGCCTAAGCTGACGGGTGTGCTTAACAAATGAATGAAATGCCCTCAACAGGCGTAACATATGCATAGATTGCTCTTCATCTGAATTAATTGGTGGAAAAAAAGAAGGCTTGCAAATGAACCACCTGAGCCCTGAAGGGCGTTGATAAAACCACAAAAGCACATAGACTTTTATAGGTTTAATGTCATTTAAATGACAAGCCAGCCTCCAGTGTTCATCACAGACATTGCCAATTCTGGCTCTTCCAACGTGCTCCATTCAGAGGCCACAACTATAGGTTCCACAGCTCTGGCTGGGGATGCCAAATCGTGCCTTGTGCTTGAGAGAGAAGGTCTCTCCTCAGCTGTATTTTCTATGGAGGGCCTAATATTTATATAATCTCCAGAAACCAGGACTGATTGGGCCATTTCGGTGCATTTAACAGAACTGATTCCATGTCCTCTCGGACTTTGCTGATGACAGACTTGAGGCTCACCGGGGAAAACGCATACTTGCAGCCAGTATTTCTAGGCGATTGATGTGCCGTGCCCGTTTCGCACCACTTGCACCCGAGGCACCAGGTGTGATGTGGAACATGTCGCTTGAGCCGATACTGGAGAGGTCTCATGTGTAATAGGCCTAACGGTATGATGGCGGATGCTGCCGCCATAAACCCAGCAGTCTATGAAATGATTTAGAATTGAAACAGACACCGAAGAATGCTCTATATGCGCTCATTCGTGAGGTGTGCACGCATGCTCATGGAGTCAAGATGAACCCCTAAAAACGAGATTTGCTGGCTGGGGGAAAGTGTATTTTTTGCCCAATTGACATTCAAACCCAGATTTTTCAGATGGCAAAGCAGCAAGTCTATACGTTCACTCAGTAGTGCCTCTAATTGGGCTAGTAATAACCAATCGTCAAGGTAATTCAAACACGCACACCATTCATTTTCAATAGGGCGAGCGCTGCATCAATACATTTCGTGAACGTACGGGGAGCCAGAGACAGACTGAAAGGAAGGACTTTGAATTGATACGCAGTTCCCTCGAACGTGAATCTAAAAAACCTGCTTGTGACGCTGTGCAATTGGTACATGAAAATATGTATCCTTCAGATCTATTGACGCAAACCAGTCCTGAGGATGGATGTGCGATAAGATCTTGTGACGAGGAGGAGGGCATGGTCGGGCCATGAATCAGCTGATCAGCGGGAGAGTAAGATAAAGGGGAGCCGGAGGTGCCAGTTTGAGAGAGAGAGAGACACACGCGGCCGCGCTGTGTGTGTGTGTCCTTATGTTTTATGTTGGTTTAAGTTTATGTTTACCATTAAACTTTATGTTGACTGTTCAGACAGTTCCCGCCTCCTCCTTACCCATCCTTATACTGTTACAGATCTGTTTCTGAGTTAACATTTTGAATGGGTGCTTCGCAAGCTTTCTACAGTGTTGCTAAAGAGTCCGTTGAGCGACACCAGGTTGTCGAGGAAGGCGGCTTAATCTGCATCACGCATCTCCGTGAGAGTTACCCAAATATGCTGATCCAAAACCACCAGGTTGCTCATCGCTTTGCCAATGGCCTGAGTTGTAGCTTTCGTGACTCACAGTGCCAAATCTGTAGTGGTGCGGAGCTCTTTGAACAGCTCTGGATCGGATCCTTGCTCATTCATTTGTTGAAGAAGCTTAGCTTGAAAAACCTAGAGCACTGACATGTTGTGGAGTGCAGAACCAGATTGGCCCGCTGTTGTATAAGCTCTTCCAGCCAGTGTGGACATCAGTCGGCACGGCTTGGAAGGGTGGGCAGGGTTAGATTTTCATCCCATGGCAGTATTATGGCAGAGGTGAGCTGCAACCGCCTGTTCTACAGGGGAAAGATTTGAATAGCCTTTTTCATCGGCGTGATCCACTTTAGTGAGAACGACAGAACCTCCGACCTGAATCCGCGAAGAGTAAGGCACACACCAGGTCTTTGTGAGCTCCACATGGATCTCAGGGAAGAATGGTGTGCTCCTCCGGACCATGGTCTGTTGTTGACTGCTGGTTTGCAAAAACCATTCTTCCAGGCGAGATTTTTCTGGCTCTTCTGGAGGGGACCACTCAAGACCAAGCTCTTCAACAGCCTTCACGAGGATGCGAAGAAGCTCCTTGTCCATGGTGTGTGCATGCTCTTCACCTTTCTGGGGAAAGAGATGGCAACATCCTCTGTGAACCACTCGCCCGATGCTGCGAGTGACACAGCATCATCCCCATCTTTGGAGCCGCCAAACGTAATGAGGCTGTGCGCACTAATAGAGGGCCGGAGCTCATTACGTGCATATTGCACAGGCGAGGACATTAGATCGGAAGTTCGGGAGGCTCGCAGGGCTTATGCCGGCACGAGATCCTCCTCTGAGACTTCCAGATCAACCTCACTGCCCCACCATGCCTCCTCATGTGGTCCCTCGGGACTTAACACAAAAGAGGCGGGTGGAAGGGCACAAGAGGTTTGACCTTCCCTCAGAACAAGGTCGATCCAAGAGCGTAATGTCTGGAGATTCATGGCCTCACAGTGAGGGCAGTCTGTCTCCATAAGAGCTGCTCGTGTGTGGGCTCGGCCCAGACAGCGAACACAGCTCTCATGCTCATCAGGCAGCGGGATGTGCCATTCGCATAGAAAACACTTGTGGAACGACATCTTTAAAAAGACACGTATCACGCAAGCTACTCTTTTAGTCAATATTGTATATATATATATATATATATATATATATATATATATATATATATATATATATATATAAGGATACAGTAACTCCAGCCGGAGCACTGTGGGAAGCAGGTAAAAGTCTCTGCTGAAGCACTGCGTTGATAAACGATGAGCATCTGAAGTGAAGAACCTGTTCACCAAGAGTGTATACGATGGCAATGTGGAGAACTCTTCACCGGAACAGACAGGAGAGCTGAAAGCCTCTCTGTGCAGATGCTGAGCACAGGCGATGAGTATGGAATATTTTTATTTAATCATTCAGTTAATCAATTTTTGACAATTTAATTAATAATATGTGTAACAAAGCTTCACACAGGGAGGGAAGGAGGACACAGGGAACCGGGATTCTTCAGTCTCAGGTAAGGCTTTTTAACTGTCAACTTTCTGGGCTTACAGCTTCACAATAACTCAATAGTTTCACAGTATCTCATTAGCTGTACATGAACTTTTTAGTTTCACATTAACACATCAAATACTCTGCGGGACTTTCGATCTCTGACTCTCTCTCTCGAACTGACGCTGACATGGTCCTTTTATGCCACTCTCCCCAATCTCACTACAATTAGAGACAGGTGTTAGTTATAATTTGGCTCAGGTGTATGCACCCTTACCGCTCTCTCTCTCCCTAGACGGACGCTCGACCACGCCCACGCTGCCACAGTATGCAATATGCAATGATCTAAAAATAACAATGTGTAATCAATGTACGATGAATAACTGCATTATGAATGTTAAACAATATGTTAGATATTTAATCATTCATTTATTGATTTAATTATCATTTACTCAATTTAATAAAGTGCAAATCAATGGAAAAATGCAACTTGACTTCTCTATGGAGAATCGCAGTCTTTGTATCTCTCTATATGGCTCTTTCTGTGAATGACCTTGAAGGAGAAGTGTGTGTGTTGATACTAAAAGGATGATTTACTGTTTTAATAAGAGCAGAGCTGGTGTCCAAAAAAGGCAGATGATATACGTGTGTTAATTAGTGCTAGAAATTAGATGAAACATATGTATGTGGGTGGACATACATTTCCCATCTTACAGGAATGTGTATAACCAATGACTGTAATAAGGGAAATCATTGAATATACTAATCAGATTAATACAGAAAGTAATGATTGTTAGTCAATATAAAATATGTAATCATATGAAGTGATTACAGTGTTTTATGCATATAAAATGAAAGTCATGCTTTTGCCAACAGTGAAACAAAGTTGTGTCAGGATGACCTGCTTGAAGGGAGACAGTGATGACAAAACTAGGGAGGCAATAAGATGATTTCATTGGATGAAGAGGCCACACTCAAAGAGTTAAGGAGAACAGAAACTGTATAAAAAATGCATGATTCTGAAGTGTAATTTTAGATGCTCCATGGACCATCTCTGCTTTGTTAATTTGTAATAAAAGTCTATTTTTGGAATCAGAATTTTGGGCCTCCGAGTAATCTTTGATTCGACTTTGCATCGATTGCTGCTATGGAAAATCTGCCATGACATGAGTCGTCCTGTCCACGTCTCGCTGAGGAGTTCCATCTACTGTAAGTGTATATCGATGGCAAAGCAGAAAGGGTTTCAAGACGAAGTTCGCAGTCTTGAAGGAAGAGAATTCTGAAGAAATGGTGACTGATTGCCCGCTAATATAGGCCTAATGCACGGCTAAAGTGGTGGGGGTCAGACACCATTACCAATCAGAGGATTGGCGTGATTATATAAGGGTTTCAACAAGGTTGGGTAAGAAGGACACTCCCCATAGTGCTTACGGCAATGTCGAGTGAACTGAATCAATAGGGAACCTGATGATCCCAGTTATCCCTGTATGATTTGAGAATATTCCAAAGAGCATCTTGTGTGCTTCAATTGAAGCAAAGATATTTGGTCTTTTTTATAAAAGTGCTAACATGGTCAATGTCACAAATGTGCTCATTTGATTGACTTAGAAATAGTGCAGAATCTTACAACTTCCTTTTTCATTTCAAATCATGACTTTTCTTTGCATACCTAAAACTTTATTTCCAGATTTAAATGAGATTTCAAATCCAGATTTGGTCTCAGATTAATGGATCCCACAGTATATTTGAATGCAAAATACACAAATGATAGTATGAGTACCCCTAAATAAATTATTCATATCCAAAGCAAATTATCAATATGGCAAGATACATTAATTTATCATCCAGTTACAGGCCTAGAATTCTTATGCAGTTACCACATTCAATGATCTCTCAGCCCATATCACAAATCAGCCCTGTTGCATTCTTCCCATGCAATTTAACTCACCCTAAAACCAGAGTACAAATTAATCCAATCAAAGCAAAGTAGCTGCTTAACTAGTAAATAGATTTGTCAGTCTGTGCACTGGTGGGGGTTGAAACATCTTGAGCCATTTGCTCTCTTCAAAAAAGTTTGCAGACCCCATCTGAAGACTAGATTTAAACTAAAGACATTAAAGATGTCACTGCAGTACAATTTGCTCAGTGAAAAAAAACCATCAGCCACTCTCCATTTTGTATATCTGTGTATCTATATGATCTCTTTAGTTAATGACTTGGCTGTTTAATAAATTGGTATCTTGTATATTGTGTCAGCAAATGTGATATAATAATGTTGCTTGTTGTGCTTGCACCCATTTCTGAGCTCAGTTTCAGAATGAATTACAACACCAAGGTTACATCAAACAATGTTTTTTCAGCATCAATGCATTTCCTGTGGGATGCTCTCCCTGAACACCATGACATCATCATAAGTGCCTGTTCTATAAATAGTCTAATAGGGGCTTGTTTCGATGTCATCACAGGGAATAGCTCAGATTCTTTTAATAAAACTGATTACCTAAGGCTTTTATTGGTCTTATAGCTAACAGCACGTAAGGAGCAGGATCAGGTAACCTCTAGTACATGCAAGCAAAGACTTCTGCCTCAGGAATAAAACATACCAAAGCCATCTATAATTTATTAATTCTGCAGCATTACCAAAAAGATTTACAGCATGTAAAAACAAACAAGAGTTCCAACTAAAACTTAGATCACATAAGTGTGAATAGTGAATCTTAGTGATTGGCGTAAGACTTCAGTTCCACAGCTACCATAGCGTGAACATTTAAGTGGCCCTTTATTATATCGGCACTGGCAATCAACCTAGCATATGTAAGAAAATGGTGACTTTGTGAGGTTCCTCTGAAAGAAAATCAATAAGTTGCCAAGCTATATGATTCAGTTTCTTTCTTGCTTGAAGACACAAAGAAAAAAGGCAAGGACAATTCTGTTGATACTACAGCCTATAAATGCTATCACATATTCCTTGATTACAAAGGGGAGCTGCACAGCAAATACTAGGCATGGAGGGAAGCAGTTCAATACTGTGTGACACATAAAGGTCAAATCTCTTTTCTCCTGACCACTGGGCAACCTGGAGCATTGCCTTCATTCAGGGATTCACTGCAAAATCCTACGATAATACAGGGTCCACTGAGGAGCTTCACAATAACCATGTCTTAATACTGTCCCGTACTGCTCATCTTTTTTTCTTGCTGTGCCTCACAATTTTCTTTCTTTTGAGGATCATCTCATACAGTTTTTCCAAACCAAGATGTAACCCCTGCCCATCGACAGCACTGCATCCTTGCACATGGTGTAGGGTGGAGGCACTCAGTTCGTGTACAGCCAAAACCTTCTCCACATCAGAAACTGCCAGCGCGACTGGAAGGTCCTGTTTGTTAGCCAACACCAGCACCGGCACTCCTTGGTTCTCTGATGTGCGTGTGATCTTGTGCAATTCCACCTTAGCCTCCTCCATGCGCTCTACCTCTGTGGAGTCTACCACAAAGACCATGCCATCTGTGCGCCGCGTGTAGGACTTCCACAGTGGCCGGAGTTTCTCCTGACCACCCACGTCCCACACCTGGAAGGTCATGGCACGGCCGTTTCCAACCGGAACCTTTATCTTCTCCGTGTTAAATCCCTTGGTTGGGATGGTTTCCACAAATTCCTTAAGCTTCAGTCTATAGAGAAGTGAGGTTTTGCCAGCAGAGTCCAGACCGATGACCACAACATGCACAGACTGGAAGTTAGGCAGGAACGGTGTGTTGGGGGCAATCTCTGTCAACTGGTTTCCCATGGCAACTTGGTTTTCTCACCTTCTTATAAGAGCAGTAGATTTGTCTATGTCGTTTTAAGTGTTTGGCATTTGCACCTACTTCAAAGGTACAGCAGGCAGACAGAGGTGCTGTAAGGTTGGAGACACCGTGCTGAACCTAAAGAAAGGGGAAAAAGCTGATTATCATCACAGATATGGGAGCTATTTACAACTATTTACAGCTTTCTCTGTGATCACTGCAGAAAGCAAACACAGACATGTAATAAACTGTAAACACACCTTGCAAAGTTTTGGCAACAACTACAAAACATACAAGTAAAACTGAACTGAAATATGTTTTTTTTTTTTTAGGTGGGGGTGGGGGGGGGGGACTCTAGTTTCATATTACAGACAAATCAATGACTGAATGAGGGTTAGGGTTAACTGAATGATGAATAGGAAAGTAGTACCCTCTAAGCATGAAGGATCAAATTATACATCAACAAAACAGAACACAATAATTAAATTTGTAGGAAAAGATTTAGCTGTCTGCCTGAAATTGGGTGTATAGAGGTTGCTCTCTATGCCTATTTGCCGCACCTAATCCTCTTATGGATTCTAAATAGCTTTTTTCTCTATGGTCTCTTTATTTGATCTCTTTTGTGGAGGAAGATATCATTAATTTATTTTTTTATTATTTATAAGAGATTTCAATCGTAATCTTCTGTAACAAAACTGAGCAAACCACGTTTTAACATTCTATAATGTCCTGTAAACAACTGTGATTTGCTATAAAACGTACACAAATATTGTTTAGATGGAAATTTTTTATATGTCAACGTCTAAGAAACATTACCATGGCAATCAAAGCTGTGAAAACTGGTACCTAAGGTCATTTAAAGTTTTAAAACCCTATTAAAGACAACAGTGGATGTTTAAAGTAATCAGCTCTAAAAAGGCTGCTGACTATACTATAAACCAAAACAGCTTTCTCGAAAAATTCTGCAGATTCCGGAGAACGAAACACCGCAGTGCTTCTTTTTGCACATTTACACTACTTACCTAATAGGTGTTTATCTCGTAACGGGCAACTAATCCATTTCTCACTTGAAAAAGATAGGCGGCCAGTTACCCGAGCGACTCAAAGCAATGATCATTTTCCAGAGTCTCTCTCCCGTCCGACAGCAGTAAGATCAGAGAAATGAACGTGGAGTTGAGCGTGCAACATCTAGATTCTCTAGAACAACAATCTCGCATGTGACGTCACTTGCATGCCTCTCTCGGTACTCCCTCTAGCGTTTGATTGTTCGTTGTTTTGTATGGTGAGACGCCGAATGTCAAGTAGTCAAGTTGTGTTCGTTACACAAACAGCACCTCTCTGTGGCGATCCTGAGGCATCGAAATTGGCAAGTAGATCCTGTATCTAGTTTTGACTGTACATTATGTGGATTTTGGAGGGAACCCACTTCGCTGTGGAGCACGTAAAAATTTTGAAGAAAGATATTGTTGTCGTGGTGCGAGGAACAGCTGCCAGTGGAGTTTTTGGTGCCCCCCCTAGGGTAAGATGGTGCCCCTGTGGAGAGTAGGTGCACCACACAGACTGCATACGTATAGGGAGTGACAGTACCGGTCAGTAATATTACATTAAAGATTAATACCAAGAGACTGACCATGTATTCAGATGGTCCCTTACCATATCCTTCAGTTTTAGCTATAAATGCTTTTTGAGTTATTAATAATAAAAAGTGTACATCTTTTATTATATGCTGAGAACTTTTCTGACCCATGTTTTCTTCTATTATTTATCTTCTTAATCTTATGTATACATCTTTTTCTTTCTTTTTTTTTTTTGTTGTTGTAGTTTTTTTTCATCACCTGTAGGCATACTTCTTGTCTTTATGACTCAGTGATTGTATTCATACATTGCTGGTCATGTGTAATTTTGTACATCTAATTGAATATTTATATTAAACCCAGTTTTAGCACAATATGTGGACTTTTCAGACGGTCCCTTACCACACCCTCCACAGTAACATTGGAACACTTTTCATTTGAATACATGCATCATAATCTGTCTTGAAACAACTGAATTTGTTAAATCTTTACAGGAAAATTATGTTAGTGGAATTTGGGGACATGCTATGTAAAAAGTGTTTATTGTTCTTCTACAGTGTCTTTGTGCTATATAAAACTATGCTGGGCAGTCTTCAGACCCAGTACTTCTAATATGATGAGTGTCTACAGAACCCCTAACTGAACAGCTGGCAAACGAAATTGTAGGTAAAAGTAAATAATCTGGTTTTCTCCAATCTTTTTGCAAAAAAAAAAAAAAAAGAATAGTGTAAAATGATACGTTGAATGTTGCCACATTAAATTATTCTGCAGTTGTAATCAATGTGCTTGAAATATGGGCAGATACTATTTGGCTTCAACATTTCACAATGTTTTATTATTTTGTCTAACCTCTGTATATACTGATGCATATCACAGTGACTTAAAGAGCATATAAAGAGAAGCTGATCGAGAAAAAGCAGCATCTTCAAAAGATGTGTGCTTCATTTGCACCAGTCTTTACAGTACTCCCAGCAATGGTGAGGAAAACCATCGGGAGCACTGCAGATGAAGCTGTACAGATCAAGATCTGTATTTTAATTGTAAACCACAATCAATTGTGTTCTGATTGGATTTTTGCTCAAGAATTCTCAACAAATAAAATGTAAAGACAACTTAATGTGCAATTTAATGTGATGTGCAAATTTTAAAACAAGTTTATATAATGTAAACACTAATTAACAAAACACTAACAAGAAGTGATGTAAATTAACTGTAAACATTAATTATTCCAGTGATATTTATATTGCATCTAATATGTTACTGTCAATATAGTCAACACCTTATTTACATTAATGACAACAGTAAACTACAGCATAAAATGACAATCCCTTTAAATGCAGGCTGAGTATTTTTGGATTTCAAAGACATCAACATTCAGGGACATACATTGGCAATCGTCTTGTCTCAGAGCAAAGGAAAGTTATGTGGTACGGTAGAATTCACTCCACAGTCAATATACTCATAGGTATCTGTTGACATCTGCTCTGAATGGGACAAATAGGAGACTCTGATAGTCAATCTGTAGAAAAACAAAAGGTATTCACATTAGTTATTTTAAATATGTATTGCTGTATATAATGTCTGCATCACTAAGCATTGAAATATGACATGCATAGTTTAAAATTGAGTTTTACAACCCAGTAACTTAAGACATTATTTATAACAAATGTATTTAGTAAATTTACAGCACATCATTTAGAATGTAAGAAATTTAAAATGATGATAATCCTTTTGTTGTTTCAGTTCGGGCTTGTTTGTTTTTGGCAATACACCTTATAACTTAAAAGATTTAGAGGTAGATGGGTCAGAGTCCATAAAGTAAACAATACTTACAGTACTGTTAAAAATCAGACTTTGAGATTGAAAAGAATTTGTGATGTTTTTCATAAAACAAATTGACTGACTGCCATTTTCTGGCCTATGAGGAAAAACTGCTTTTTCCTAATATGATTTACCATTCATACTAGTGTCACTATGTGGTGTAAAATAAAAGTAATTCATTGAATTAGAGCTGAAAATTAATATAGTTCAATGAATGTTATAAAATTGCAAGGTATACCAGGCATGAAGATGAATACCTTTCAAAGTACAGCATTCAACATCAAATAAATTGACAAGCTCTATTCAATTAGTCAGCCAAATATCACTCTAATAGTAATTTTAAAATAAGTTTGTACATATGGTGGGATGGTGCAGCATACTTTGTTGAGATAAAGGTCAATACTTACTGCAAATGCAAGAATAAAGTGTGAATCTGAATGGCACGTGATTTGCAGTAGTTACTGTAAAATAAGTAGTTTTAATTACATTATAGAAGGTTTCTATGTACATTCTGTGTAAGAAAATGTTTACATTGGTGTCATATGTTGGCAGTGTTTTGGGACACAATAAGTAATCATTTTAAGAAATTAATGATAAGATATAGATAATGACTGAAGTATTGACTGATGTATTACTTACTTGAGACCCGGGTCATCAATAACAATATCAGATACAACCATGATCTGTGAACAGGAGAAAAAAGGATGAGTGACCTCTTTATTTTCGTTTTTGTAGTGGTCAGGATTAACGAAGGCTTTTAATGAAGTTTTACCTTTTTCTCTGATCGAGGAGGCAGTATGGTGACATTTGAGAACTTGGTCTTGCCAACCACAGTCTCTAAAATCAGTACTTGTACATCAATGTCTTCCGTTTGGATACTCACAAAGTTTTGATTGGTAATGTTCAGTTCATTCTAAAGAATGGATAATATGGACAGAGGATTACAAGTTAAGAAATGCATGCAATACAAAAGGCACATCTTAGGGGTATGATTAACACTTAGCATCACTTACTGTGACTACCATTTTAACTGTATTGGGAGTGAAATAAACCATAGACGATTTTAGGTCCACAGCTGACATATCCATGCTCCGAGGGAAGAGAAAAAACAGGATCAGTGAGCATGTCAGGAGGCATAGTCCCACTGACATGCACACATACAGTTTCCTGTGGGACATTAAACATGTTATACAACAGATCTATACTGTAGAGTAAAATAAACTTTATTGATCTCAGTGACAGATGGAACTGCAAAAACATACAGTGCTTGTCTTAGTGGTACTCACGTGTGGTGAGGTTTCAGTCTTTGGTCACTGCAAGGAATGACTGCCACAAGTTGGTTCTTCTGACCTAGAGAGGTCAAGTGTCATGATAAGGGAGAAAAAGAGGAACACTGACTATGGTTACATGGGCACCAGAAAAAGGCTTATTGCGAGAAAACAGCTTTTCCATTTACATGCATAGTTTAAGCATCATACTCTTTACTACCGTATACATGTTGATCTGTCAGTAAGCAGCTTTCTCAACAGCAACTTAATTTCCCTGCGAGGCTTGTGTAAACACATGGCATCCAAGGAAGACTTCACTGTTTTACTCTGTTGATTCGCTTTATTTCCAGATAAAATTGTTGTTGACCAGAGCTGTTGCTGTGTTTGGTTCCTGTGAACTGCTGCTGAATTGCGATGCAGTAGTGCGGGTTTCTTACATAAAATTCCGGGATTCCTCCAACGTACGCATATATGCGGACGTTAGGGACAGTCGATATTTTATATTTGTGTGTATTAATGGGTACAGTTTATTATATATGTGATTTTCCCACTGTACTCCCAGAAATGTTGATGAGCTCCATCCTATGACGTTTGTTTTAAGCCACGTTCTCAGAGAGAAACCTAGGTGGGTTAAACCACTTTCTCTTAATCCCTTAAACGGCATAAGGAAATCATCATTCTTGTTTACATGATGCTTCAGAATGCCGCTTTCTGCTGAAACCCTGGAATAAACCATTTTCTTAAGTGCATGTAAATGTGGTCAGTGTGTCTAGAGCCAAAACTGCAAATTAAACTTTTTTATTAATATGAAAATAAATAAGTACAGTTGGACACAGATAGTGTGTGTTAACAGAGCCACTGACCTCTTGGTATGCGTCCTGTGCCCTGGCAGGTAGGACATGGATCCCACTGTCCTTCCCCATTGACACTGCCATAGTCCATCCATTTGGAAAGCCTCCGTGTCTCTCCGTATTTGTTTTGGGTCATAATAGTATATTTCCACAGTGCAGAATCTGACCAAAATCAAAGTCCTCCACTATGAACACAATAAGAGACTATATCTATTGTTGATACACTACCGGTCAAAAGTTTTGAAACACTTACTCATTCTTTATTATAATTTTTTTTCACATTTTAGAATAATAGTAAAGTCATCAAAACTATGGAATAACATAAATGGAACTATGGGAAATTATGTTGTGACTAAACAAAATCCAAAATAAATCAAAATTGTGTTATATTTTAACATCTTCAAAGTAGTCACCCTTTGCCTAGAATTTTCAGAAATGTACTCTTAACATTTTCTCAACCAACTTCTTCAGGTATCACCCTGGGATACTTTTTAAACAGTATTGAAGGAGTTCCCATCTATGTTGGACACTTATTGGCTGCTTTTCTTTATTATTTGGTCCAAGTCATCAATTTCAAAAACTTTTTTTTTTAATTACATTTTAGTTTTATAATGAAATAAATTAATATGGTGGCACAACTATATTTTTGTCTACAAAATTAATTTCAAACATTTAAGCATACGCCTTCAAATCAAAAGATTTTTAAGATCATGAGAAACATTTCAGTCAAGTGTTTCAAAAATTTTGACCGGTAGTGTACATAATTGAGGAGAAAATAAACCAACATACAAACTGTACTTGGAACACTCTGAATCATTACTCATGCTTAAAGGAATAGTTCACCCGAAAATGAAAATTTGCTGATAATTTACTCACCTTCAGGCCATCCAAATCTGACAATAAAATGCAAAGTAATCTCTTCAGTAATCTAAATACTTTTTGAATGTAGCTGTATTCTAAATACCAATGATTTAAATTGTAACTGTAGTGGAATACAGTTACTTATATTTTGTATTTTAAATACGTAATCCCGTTACATGTATTTCGTTACTCCCCAACCCAGAATATGCATTTTGTACCGTCAAAAAATGGAGTACATTCACTTGCATTGTTTAGAGGTGGAGGCCTGAAATGAAATCCTAAAAGTCTTAAATTCTGTTTTGATGAAGAAAGAAACTCAGATACATCTTGGAGTAAATTATCAGCAAATTTTCATTTTTGGGAGAACTATTCCTTTAAGTTAATGGCTATGTTTATGTAACCAGCCCCAACCAATAGTGGTGATATGCATGAAGAATGCAAATCACCAAAAAAAAAAAAAAAGAACAGTGTTAAATTGAAAGTGGAGACTTTATAGTAAAAAGGACTTAAATATTGAGCTGGGGCGTGTTATAGAAAGCTTCCCATCTAAAGTCTTGAGTTAAGATCTGATCAGTTATGTTAGGATTTTTCACAAATTCATATTACAGAAGAAAATCCTAACATCCTGTCTACACCGGACGTGAGTGACGCATCGCGTAAAAAGCCATAGAACCCATTATAATCAATGACGCTGTCTACACTGGAACGGATGCACCGACAATGAACGAGTGTTCTGTTCTATTTTGCACTGAACTCGCTGTTGCTTCTACACAAATTAAACTATTTAGAACGTTCGCGTCGACACGTCCAGTGTAGACAGCCTCAACCCGTTGCATCGTGCCGCGTCAATGGACATGCCCGGTGTAGAAAGTGTGTGACTGTAGTTCAGATAAGGCACTTAGAAAATGTTATTCTGTAATATCTTTTGTCCTAAATGAGATCGTAACAAAAACTGCCATGGTTACCAAGCAGATAAGATAGGATTCTAAAGTTAGGACCTTTCTGTAATATGCCCCCTGTTTCTCACCCTCATTTATCATATCGCTTCTGAAGACATGGATTAAACCACTGAATTGTATGGATTACTTTTATGCTGCCTTTATGTGCTTTTGGGAGCTTCAGAGTTTTGGTCTCCATTCACTTGCATTGTATGGACCTACAGAGCTGAAATTTTCTTAAAACCTTTGTGTTCAGCATAAGAAATAAAGTCATACACATCTGGGGTGGCATGAAGGTGAATAAATGATGAGAGAATTTTCATTTTAGGGAGAAATATTTCTTTAAAGTGGCACAGATTGTATTGTTCTAGTTATACATTACATTAAGAAACCAGACAGTCTCAAAAGCATCTTGCTCTCACTATAAAACTACAGTAAAACAGTCAAATGGCCCTAAAGAACAGTAAAACTCTAAAACAATAAAACTCCGAAGATGTTTGGAGAATCATTATGAAACACACAGTTAAGTTCAGTTTGATGAAAACCCCAAAATGGCGCATTTATTACTCTGAACTATGTCTAAATGTGGAATTCATGCAAAAGTTTTCATTAAGAACCTAGTTTATCTAGTGAATGTAGTTTACACTGTTATTGGTGTCTCAGCAGCTTTACTCTCATCAATTTATTTTAATTTCAATTGACTTATTTAAAGTGCCATGGAAGTGTGTCTAGTAAAACTGTTAATAATCCTAACTACATTAGAAAACGTTTCAGACAAGGTCATGGCACAACTATAGTTAAAAAGGTTTATGTGTAATTCCTCTGTTGACAAGTTGAGTTAAGAAAAATGAAAGCAAATTCATGCCAAAACTAGTAGTTTTAAGCGGTGAAAGTGGTGAAAGGCGACGTTGTTAAGCCCCATACACACATGCAGCGACTTTATCGCTTGACGTCACTAGTGGGCGTTCCTACTGCTGTCGCTCTGACGTTATTGGTGGACTGCACGCCTAGCCATGTCTTTTGAAAACATGATCATGGATTAGGCATTTTGCTACTAAAACTGCGATTTAATTCTAATAGGACAAGTTATCAGTTTTCTTGTCCCTAAAAATGCACATTCTGCAGGGGAGAGTGTTTTTACATGAACTGCAGCAGTGCTTAATGCATCATAACATTAATAAGACAAACGAACTATCAATGTACGAATTAAACTCACTCAGACCATTTCTTTTCCACGCATCATTTTTTTTATATATATATATATCCATGTATGTGGTTACAGACGAATCATATAGAACAGTTAAATCGCTACAGAAACTTTAATTTCTCCTCTATCTAGTCTGTACTCGACTCTCTCAAGGGAGACGGATGACGTAAGCTCCACTGACAGTCTTCACTCCTATTGGATGTTGCTCCCGAAAGTCGCTCCTCATTTGCATCAAGTTCAACTTTTCTCATCTTTGTCGTGTCGCTTGCCACGCCCACATCTAGTCGCCAGAAGTCGCTGTCGCTCGTGTCGCCAGCTCTCATTGGCAATAAATGAAATAAGATCGCTTTGTCGCTGGAAGTCTAGGCCGTAGCTAGTGGGGTGAAAGGTGGTAACGATTCTAGGGGCCCTTAACAAATTCTAAACCGTATTTTTTAATAGGAAAGGAACCCAGAGCAAGATACAGCCAGGGGGCCCAGATTACTTTGCTACGGCCCTGCTTAAGTCGCTGCATGTGTACGGGGCTTTATTGTTGTAAGTTGTAAATATGCACCACAGAAAGCGAGAACGGTTGTGATTCGAAACCTAGCACGCTGCCTACCTAGACAGCATTTGTAGGTGTCACAGGGGGATAAGCGGACTCCAAGGATGTCCAAAATGCTGTCTAGGAAGGCAGCTAACTAGAATTTATGACACCCATACTGTTTAAAGCAGCTAACACCTTTTTAAGAACTATAAATATATGCTCTATATGCTCTCACAATACCATGCCGGACAGGACTGACCGTTTAAACCCACAAAAGATGGAATTACTCCAGCTTCCTTTATCAAGTCATCTTCATTAACTCGCGTCATAACAAAAATGCGTTTGTCAAATGTCCACACAACACTTTTCCACCTACCGTGAATTCATCGAGACTTGGCTTGATATCTTCACGTTTCCCCGCAGATTAATGCCATTCGTTGCACGCGTTATTTGAAACACGACATGTCACTTGGCTTCTTGAAGACTCGTGAACTTTCAAGTACGCAACTACTTCCCGCATTGATCCTCAGCTGTTTGAGGTTCTGTTGCCACCTTGTGGTCATAAGCGATGCGTGCTTCCTGGTTCAATATCAGTTAAACTCAATCGAGAGCATTTGTTGAATAATATGGATTACCACAACAATTATTTTTGTCTTGCCCCTCCTTTTGTGTAAAAAAGCAAAAACTGAGGTTACAGTGAGGCACTTACGATGGAAGTGAATGGGGCCAATCTTTTAACTTAAAGAACTCGTTTTTTTTTTTCAAAGGTATAGCCTCAAGACTAACAATATGTATGTTAACATGATTTTAGGGTGATACAATCACTCACTAACCTTTTCTGTGTGAAGTTTAGCTAATTTGACATCTTCCTTGCCATGATGTCATTTCGACAAACCTTAAAATGACTGTAAAATGTCAATTTAAACAACTTTACAGCTCAAATAATACATGAGTTTTAACAGAAGAATTAATATAATGGGTTTTTATAAAATTATAAGCCTCCCATTTCTGCCTTTAAACCCTCCAAAAATTGGCCCCATTCACTTCCATTGTAAGTGCCTCACTGTAACCTCGATTTTTTTTTTTTTTAATTATTATTATTATTATTATTATTTTTAAAGAAGAGGGACATGTCGAAATAAATGTTTGTGGTAATCATTATGTCACAAATGCTATCGACTGAGCTTAACTTGTGTTGAACTCAGAATATTCCTTTAATGACTGGGGTTGAATCTGAAAACTAAATGTTAATTTTCTGTAAAAAAAATAAATAAATAAATTTCAAGATCTCAATTAAAACCACAAATTTTGGGCTATAACTTTTGCTCTACCCCAAATGATTGTTTTAAGGCTTAGATATTAGGGTAAATAAAAAAATAAAAAATGTATTGTAAGCTCGTGTTTTGTTTTGTTTTTTCAAAACACATTATTTATTTATTCATCATCCAAAACCAGTTTTCAAATATTGCATGTTTAAAAACAAAAATCAGAAACTATGAAAAACATGGGGGTTGGGGAATCTGTGCTCAGTTCCCTTCTTTTAAGAGGAAGCTGACTAAAGTGATAACTATTTTAACCTCCACCATTTCAGCAATTCAGATGTGTGTACATTAACCAAAAGCGGTTCTGCTGACTGGGGCAATCTGAACAAAAGCCGATGATTTGGAGCAAATTGCGCTAGCACACTTGGACACATCTAGTCAAATGAAGAAAGTCACTGAACACACAATGCATTCCAACAGCTGTTCATATGGAATGTTTATTCACTGCGGTTGACACCAAAAGCCATGTTGATAAGCCTTCAGCTCATAGTAATACATCAACGGTACTTAAAAATGACCAAAGTTGGTGGCTAGCTAAAACTTTGACCACTGGTTGTGTTAAGCATGACAGAAAAATACTAATTGCACATTCCTTTAAGTTTGGTAGCCCGACACCTTAACGTAACATTATATGAATTAGCGTAACTGAAAATTAGATACAGTATATAAATATAGAGGTCACTGTGACAAATAAATCAAAATAAGCATTACTTTTTCATCTTTCCGAGGCAAATGTGTTCAAACAAACTGTAACTCTCAGGACATTGTCTCAAATTAGACTTATCTTATCAAGCAATACAAAAGATACCTGAAGCCTCCCTAACAGCAGTCTATATGTGTTAGTAGGGCACATACACAGATAACATGAAGACTGCTAAATAAACCATATGTTGTTTCCTCATTCATAATGTCCTATAAACATTAAACTAAAATTATACAATCAAGTAATTGCATCATTGCAGCTATTTTCGGTTGAGCGATATAGTTCTCTTTTTTGAGAGTCGCTAACAAAGTACGTCAAGGTCATTTGACACCATTCCACTTCTCTTTTGAGGAGAATGCTGCAACATGATGAAATCATTCACAATTCTTACACTTCATGTTGTAGTCATTAAGGTTGCCACAGTGCTTCCTAATGTCTTGAGATGTGCCATTCACTGTCAGTCAACTGCACTAGCTCATTGACCACATCAAGCAAATTGTAATGATGCTTCCTTAACAACCTCTGATTAAGCAACTGGTTACTAAAACCCATCTCCTGCAAAACAGCCATCATGGAGGCATCATCACAGGCTGGGTCAACAGCAGGCTGCTGAGAGAGAACCAAACAAAAATCAGTATTAGTATAACAAAGAATGCAGAAAATCCAGACTACACCATGCATTGTGCAACAATCATGCTGCATTATCTAATAGAAAAACATTTTGCATGCAGTTGCTTTCTGCATAGAAGTCACTGTAATATAGGTCTTGTTAAAAATAAACACAGCAATGTTTCCCTCATTAGAACACTGGTACACCTATGTGAAAGCATTGTTTGTAAATATTGTATAGTTCTGTGTATAGGCAAATATTTAAGGAAAAGTTCACGCAAAAATGAAATTCTCTCATCATTAACTCACATTCATTCCATCCCAGATGTGTGCGGCTTTCTTTCTTCTGCAGCACACAAACAAAGATATTTAGAAGAATATCTGGTGGTGGGGACCAAAATGTTGAAGCTCCAAAAAGCACATAAAGGAAATCCAAAAGACTCCAGTGCTTTAATCCATGTCTTCTGAAGTCATTAAATCAATTTCAGGTGAGAACAGACCAAAATATAATTCCTTTTTCACTGTAGATCCTGACATCAGCAGTCCCTTGGCGAACATGATTTCAAGCCTCATTACTCTTCCTAGTGACATCTAGTGCTCTGTGCATGTATTAAGCACTAGAAAGTGTAATCGAGCTTGAAATAATGATGGTGCCTAGAGAGTGCAATGGCAAGATACAGTGAAAAAGGAGTTATATTTTGGCCTGTTCTTGTCCATAATCGATTTGATCACTTCAGAAGACATGGATTAAACCACTGGAGTCGTTTGGAATACCTTTGTGCTTTTTGAAGCTTCAAAGTTTTGGTCACCATTCAGTTTTATTGTGTGGACTTACAGAGCTGAGATATTCTTTTAAAAAGCTTTGTGTGTGTTCTGCAGAAGAAAAAAAGTAATAAAGTAATACACATCTGGGATGGCATGAGGATGAGTAAATGATTTTTGGATGAACTATTCCTTTAAGTCTACAATCTATTTCTACCAGGAGTGCCATGCACTGGTGAGAGAAAAAAAAAAAGTAACACCTTTGCAGCTGTGCTTTGGCCTGTGAAGAGTGCTTTATAAGCAGAGGCAGCCACAGAGAGTGCTCCCTTCACCAGCCCCTCTGTCAGACCACCATGATGCACACTGCAGAAGTATAAAAACAGGAATAGAAACTCATATCAAAAGAATGCTCGTGTGGCAGCAAAACGGGATGACTGGAGAGATCTTTAACAGTTATGAAACAAAACTATGAGGAAGATAGCTAGAATGATGTGTGGTCGACCACAGAAAAGCACTGTCTTTGTCTGCAAAGCCATTTCCTCTCCAGTTGCACACAACTTTACTGAAAGTTGAACTATGTAGATGTCTTCAAAATCTGATCTCATTCGCTTTTCTGAAACATTCTGATGTGAACACACGTGTGAGTAGTAAAGGAGCTCAGAGAGATAACTTCACTGTGTGGCTTTACCTGAGATCCTGAGAGCTGCAGGTCTCAAAGGCACTAACAGGGGCCTGTAAATGAGCTGATCTGCACCCTGGTTGAAGCAAAAACAAACGAAACATTTAAGATGGCTCTAAACTACACAAATGCTTCTACATCTCACATTTGCCACTATGTTTCCTTAGAAAAACATACCCATTTTATTCACTTTGCAAGCACATGATGCATATAAGATGGTAATAAAATGTTTCTTGGTAACACTACAACCTGGTGGTTATTTAAATTTCTTTTTCAGGCATGAACATTGTGTAGAGGATGCACATTTGCCCTCAGAAAAGAAATTTTATTTTTCACCCATCGAAAATATGATTCACATTTGTTAGCGCGTAAACTTGGATGTGGATGTTGTGTATACTGATGCAATGAATGCAGCCACTATATAGAATACTGGACAACTGGTTTTCATACATTTTTATCATAGGTTGTATTCGTGATATCCAAAACTAAATATCTACCTATCAAGTGTTTTCTTGCTTGTTTTGTTTTTTTAAACATTGCCTTCATAATGCATGTAATCACAGGTTAAAATATCAAATACAGTCTTACTGATCACCTAAATTAATCATTTTGTTATGACACAGCAACGGTTATGAGCAGTTTAAAAAGATTCTTAAATAGTTTTTCCACAAGCGACACAACTGAGTCTAGCAGACGACTCACCACTTGAGTCATCCTCAGGTTGGCATGATATGTTCTCCTCAGAGGCCTCTGGTCCTAACTCAAGATCATGAGGTCTCACTGATCTGCAAAAGAATCATTAGATGATTACAAAAACATGCCAGTCCATGCATAATATTTTATGTAACAATCCACATAATAGTAAATGATTAGCAAATTCTCTCTTTTTTTTTTTTTTTTTACCTGTGGGTTTGAAGAGATGGGGGAGGTGACAAAGTTATGGGTGGAGGAACCATCTCTGGAATTAGAGGGGGAGTATCCAGTATCTGTGAGGTGCAGAGCATCCTGTTCAGGCTGCTTTGAAGAGCTGAAACAGAGGTGGGTTCCTCGACCTCTCCTTCAGCAGTGCTCAGGATCTGCGGTGCCTCTGGCTCGTTGGTGAGAGGGACTGCAGGCTGGGACATTGCTGAGCTATACATCGATTCTCCCAGGGGCCTGGAAGTATCGAAGCAGTCAGGCAGGATGACAATGTAGTCCTCTGATGAGGCAGAGGACACCTGGCTGCTCACCTCATCCCACTCTCCTGCCTCTTCCTCTTTTTCATGTCCCTTATTCTCCACTTCCTCTTCATTCTCCTCCTGCACAGCTGGGTCGGTGTAGAGGTTTTCATTTGAGCCAATCAGTGCCTCCAAAAAGACTGTGGGGGAAAAACCCATGTGTGAACTGAAAGATACAGCTTAAAAAGCAGGGAAAGCAGATTTATTTTTAGAAAGCTAGAGTACAAGGGTACGCTGAATTTACAGTGACTTCAGCAGAATCTGTTCACCCAATAGCAATATGAAAAAAATAAGGTATAACATGCACAAGAAATATGATGTAAAATAAAAAAAAAAACTTTCTGTAGAGTGGTGCATCACCTGGCATGACTGGTTCCTCTGTTATGACTGGTTTTGGCAGAGGGGCTGGATCCTCAGGCCTGTTAGTGATTGGCAAAGGTCTGTTATTCTTTGCCTGTAAAGATCTCTCTTGAAAGCGTGCAGGGTCGTGAACTGCAAAATAATTAGAGCCATTGGACACTCTTTCAAGAAATTCACAGATAACAAATAGATCTTAGAGTCAATTAAAAAAGAAAGTTATTGGTGAAGTGTGTAATTCCTGTGCCACTAGCGTCACCAAACAGAATGGAAAAAGTCATGACTGTTTTCAAACAGGTTTCCTGAACACTGCCCCCATCTGCCATATGGTTGGGCAAACAGAAAGTCCCACCCCAAACTCACGCCATTGGTTGTGTCAATGTTGCTATGTCGGGATACTCAAACAGAGCCACAGTGTTTACACTTTTCAAGGGAATCAACTTACGAATGGCATACTTATTTATAGCTGTCTCTGCAAATTACACTTGGATAAGAGAAAACAACATGAAAAAAAAATTACACATATCACCACTATACTCTGAGCACTAATACAGCGAATGGAAACACACCATCAAGCCTGCTGAGTTTGGGCCGAACCCTGCGTTTAGGCTTGCGTTCTGGTTCCTCCTCCAGAGTGAGAGAACGGATCACAGTCTCGCATACAAACTGCGTCCCGCTGATGTCTTCATCTCCTTCCTCATTGGCTAGAATGTCCAGGGGCTCATTCTGTCTCTGAGGCTGCAACACTAACAGAGAGCAAGCCACATCAATATACAACTTCATTAAAATGCTGTCCATGTTCCACTGCTTCATCTATCATTCACAAAATCTGAACATCTGGTTGTAAAACAAAACAAAAGTCATTATTACTCCAAGTACATTGTCTCTGCTATTCTATGAAGTTTCAGAAGTATGAGAGAAAACCAAAAATAAAAAAGTGAATTCTTTAGAGTCAAGGTACTCAACAGGTAACCCGTAGGTGGCATCCAGCCCATCAGCACTTTTTTGTGGCCTGTGACATGCCTAGTTATGAATTTACGGTGTATTTATTCCAGACAGACATCTGCATATTATTTGTAATTTATTAATTATTATGCAATTATGTAAATTATTAATGACATCTTTGGTGCACACACCCTTGCGTCTGTGCAGATGCAGCAAGAATTATTCAGGCTTTAGTCACGGTTTCATTTTCATCCATCCATTACTGTTCAATGATGTTAAGTTCTAAAGTAACTTTATTCACATAGAATATCTACAGTGGCCTCAAAGTATTCGGGCACTTAAACCACCCTCAAAATGAATGAATGGCATTAAAATAGATAACTAAATCTCAAACCAAGTAGCATTTCCTTAGATTTCATTTAAGAAAGATTGCACAAGCACACTCTGAGTTGGCAAGCAAAACATTTCATAAAAAGAAGTATGTTAGGTCAAAATTAAGACAAAAAGTTTTGTTGACCAGCTGGTTAAAATTAATTGCGAAAATAGCTGAGAAACATTATGCATGGTCCCTCCTGGCTTCACTCTGCTTAAGGGCAACTACATAGGAACACAGCTATTTAGAATAACAGAAATGATCTCTAGTGGCTTTTAGATGTAATTACTATATTAACAACAAATCATTAGGTCCCATATCTTTGTGATTTTCAGTGACAATTCCAGATTGCTTAGGTCCTCAAACCTTGAGTTTTTTTCCCGCTTGAATATCCAGCCTTGACTTTGTTTAGTCCCCTTCCATGCTTTCCAAACAAGGATCCATGATGAGGAGGTGGAGAAATACAGTGGGTCATATCTGAAGAGATTACACAATTAGTATTAAAAAAAATTGACAAACTAAATATTAATCTAACACAGAACAGACCCTGAGGATACAGTACACTATATAATTGTGTCTAGAATAAGGCCTTACCAGCTGGAGTGTTGGCTTGTACTTTCACCAATTCTTCCACAACGTTTTTATCCAACAACTCAAATGACAACAGATCCTGAAAAACAAGACTTTGGACATTAGTTGGGCACACATCACATGAACTAAAGTAAGGAAGTGTTGTTGTGCCTGGCCTATGCAAGTACCTGTGCTGTTAGTAAGTCCACAGAGGGGATGTAGTATTCTCTCCTGGAGCTGGTAGACACTTGAGCATTACAGTCCCTGGTGTCTGACCAGAATATCCCCTCTTTCCCCATTAGACAGAGATCAGTACTCTACAAAAGAAGCTGAAGCTATTGGTGACTACCTCAGGAACTACAAACTGTTTTAACATTCTGTTGATTAAATTGTTTCTTTAACCCTTAAATTGATAGTTCACCAAAAAAAAAAAATAATAATTGTGTCATTATTTACTCACCCTCATGCCACCCCAGATTTGTATGCCTAGATTTTCTTTCTTCTGCAGAACACTGCAAGTGAATGGTGACCAGAACTTTGAAGGTCCAAAAAGGACATAATGGCAACATAAAAGTAATCCATAAGACTCCAGTGGTTTAATCCATATCTTCAGAAGCTATATGATAGGTGTGAGTGAGAATAAGGACAACATTGAAGTCCTTATTTACTGAAAATCTACACTTTCACTTTCATATTCAGCCAACTACTGGTTTGGGATTGTCAAAGGTGGAGGCTGATAGTAAAAAAGGACTTAAATATTGATGTGTTTATCACCCACACATATTATATCGCTTCTGAAGACATGGATTTAACCACTGGAGTCTTATAGATTACTTTTATGCTGCCATTATATCCTTTTTGAACTTTCTGAGTTCTGGTCACCAATCACTTGCATTGTATGGACCTAAAGAGCTGATATTCTTCTAAAAAGCTTCATTTGTGTTCTGCAGAAGAAAGAAAGTCATACACATCTGGGATGGCATGTAAATGATGAGAGTGAGTAAATGATGAGAGAAATTTCATTTTGGGGTGAACTATCCCTTGAAAAATGCAATGGAATTGGAACATTTTTAATCATTAAGGTACAAATGTGATTCCGTTTAGCTGGTAGTTAAAAGTTACTCTTCACTCACCAGTGTTTTGCTGGATTGGGAGTTGAGTTTCTTCCCTGAGCTTGGCACGACTACAATGCTACACCACACTCTGGGCCCAAACTGCACCCCACAGTGTGCCAGGCGCCAATGAGAAGTGTAGGTGCCCTCCAGCAGGGGTGCCACAAACGCCACACTCACCACACCAACCTGACCCGGTTGCAGAAAGGGAACTGCAACCTCTTTTTGCTCCCGTGATCCCAGGGTCAGGTTTCCCCACATAAACTTCAACTGCAAAGACAAACACACAAGCACAGATGCAAACATAACAACATTATTCCCACAACATATGTGAAAATTCCAATGATGACCAAACCTCTAGTGAGCTACAAAATGTATCTGTTCGTCATAAGTACCTTGGTATCAGAAGTCCAGCTGATGTTGCCAGTGTTCCTCATCTTCCAGTACTTGATGAACTTGGTGCCCGGCTCCAAACAAGTGCCATCTGGTAGATTCTCATCCAGAAACAAGGCAGTCATTGTGGGCACCAAGGTGGAGCAGGAGACCTTGGGACCCCTGGTTTGAGTGCACAGAGGATCATCAGAACATCTTTGTTTCAGCGTCTGTCTTTTCCTTGAAGCTCATATCAAAAAAAGTACAAAAAGGACGTAATACATAAAGGCAGCGGGTGTATTTTGAGGTAGTTCCATCCACTTGCCAGCGATAACTCAACTATAACAAACAATGTGATAATCTTGATAATGATTGTTCTGGGCTGGGCATGTAGGTCACCCAGCCCTGACCCCTCTCAATGTGGCCCTTACTCTGGACTGGAAGTTTGAGGGTCTGGGCACAGGGCCGGAGCTGGGGCTGGTCCTGGGCCTAGAGACAGGGCAGGAGCGGGGGCAAGGCCTGAGCTGCCGGTCCCATTGGAGGCTCCACTCCACAGCAGACCTCGCTTCTCCAACCTCAGCTTCTTCTTGATCTCCTTCACCTCTGCCTTCAACTGCCTCCTCTCAGCCTTCAGCCGCTGTCTCTCTGCCTTTCGCACTGTCCTGTCACCCCGTCTCAGAAACCTGAGTGAGAACGAACCAAAATGAATAAAAAGTCATATGGCAAGTGTAATTATTCCACTTCATTAAGAAATCAAAAATGCATTCGAGATCATCAACCATTCAACTTATGTACAACAGTGGTCCTCAACTAGTGGGTCGCAACTCAAATATACTGTAGGTTGCAGGTCTGTTAATACAATTGCATATTGTTGTGCCTATACAGCTCGTGGTAATATTAATAAATCGCAATGTTTGATTTTAAGTGAATATTTGTTTACTTTTGTACAATAAACAACATTGGTACTGAGTTGGGTCGCCACTTGATGTCCAATGTAAACAATCTGGTTCCTGAAACTAAACCAGTTGAGAACCACTGATGTAGAAGACAAAATTCTGACTATTGAAGAAGTGCCATCAGTAAGCACTGCAGTTCAGAGAATCTTTGAGCACAAACTGTTTCTTTTGGCTTGCCTGGGTTCTGGAGTAACTCCACGTTCAGGAACCGACAAAGGAGTCCTTGTTCTCTTTAAGTTATGGCTGGGATCATGTTTATGACTACACGGCTCACATAAGATGCAAGATGGACAAACACTGCACATAGGAGAGAGAAATGTTTTATTTCAAGTATGTACATTTTATGTCTTGCAATTCCATTCATAGGAGATTACCTCTGTGTGTGTTTATTAAACATCCTTGAGGAGTGTTGACACACTAAACAGTGGCAACGTTTCCAGTGTTGGGCCAAATGAGGGCATGCTAATGCAAGCCAGGGCCAGTTGCATTCCCACTGTCACTTCCGGGGCTTAATTGTGCCTTGTCTGTGCTTATTCGGGGGCCAACAGCCAATGGCCTTTGGCCCGCCGATTACCCTTGGCCCAAAGAAGGCCAGCTGGGGATTGAGGTGGGGTCAGTGTCAAATTTAGCAAGATACTCATTCTGTGTTTCATTCAAGTCGGATGTGGGATATTCCTACTTGATATCTCAGATCTCAGTCCATAAAGAAATTCCATTGCCAGATGCTTGGAAAATCAGGTTTAAACAACCAAAACTGCAGCACTCCTGTTAGCTTAACAGGGGTTTGACTGTCACCAGAGACATCTACTAGCAACCCAACTGATAAACAATGCTGCTATGCTAGCATTTGTGCTACAGGTGTACAATCATCAAAAGAGAGTTTAATTTACCGTGTTTTGTACACCAGTCTCTGCAAACATTTGTTAAACATGCTTTAATATCTTATAATGCAGGAACTTTCAACTCATTGGTTGATACAATTTAATAAAAGTGAATGTTTTCAGTGCATCCGGAAAGTATTCACAGCGCTTCACTTTTTCCAAATTTTGTTGTTACAGCCTTATTCCAAAATTGATTAAATTCATTATTTTCCTCAAAATTCTACAAACAATACCCCATAATGAAAAAGTGAAATAAGTTTGTTTGAAATCTTTGCAAATTTATTAAAAATAAAAAACGAAAAAAAAAAAATCACATGTACATAAGTATTCACAGCCTTTGCCATGACACTCAAAATTGAGCTCAAGTGCATCCTGTTTCCACCGATCATCCTTGAGATGTTTCTACAACTTGATTGGAGTCCACCTGTGGTAAATTCAGTTGATTGGACATGATTTGGAAAGGTACACACCTGCCTATATAAGGTCCCACAGTTAACAGTGCATGTCAGAGCACAAACCAAGCCATGAAGTCCAAGGAATTGTCTGTAGACCTCCGAGACAGGATTGTATCGAGGCACAGATCTGGGGAAGGGTACAGAAAAATTTCAGCAGCATTGAAGGTCCCAATGAGCACAGTGGCCTCCATCATCCATAAATGGAAGAAGTTTGGAACCACCAGGGCTCTTCCTAGAGCTGGCCGCCCGGCCAAACTGAGCAATCGGGTTTAGTTGCCTTAGTCAGGGAGGTGACCAAGAACCCGATGGTCACTCTGACAGAGCTCCAGTGTTTCTCTGTGGAGAGAGGAAAACCTTCCAGAAGAACAACCATCTCTGCAGCACTCCACCAATCAGGCCTGTATGGTAGAGTGGCCAGAAGGAAGCCACTCCTCAGTAAAAGGCACATGACAGCCCGCCTGGAGTTTGCCTAAAGGCACCTGAAGGACTCTCAGATCATGAGAAACAAAGATTAAACTATTTGGCCTGAATAGCAAGCGACATGTCTGGAGGAAACCAGGCACCGCTCATCATCTGGCCAATACCATCCCTACAGTGAAGCATGGTGGTGGCAGCATCATGCTGTAGGGATTTTTTCAGCAGCAGGAACTGGGAGACTAGTCAGGATCAAGGGAAAGATGAATGCAGCAATGTACAGAGACATCCTTGATGAAAACCTGCTCCAGAGCGCTCTGGACCTCAGACTGGGGCGAAGGTTCATCTTCCAACAGGACAACGACCCTAAGCACACAGCCAAGATAACAAACGAGTGGCTACGGGACAACTCTGTGAATGTCCTTGAGCGGTCCAGCCAGAGCCCAGACTTGAACCCAATTGAACATCTCTGGAGAGATCTGAATATGGCTGTGCACCGACGCTCCCCATCCAACCTGATGAAGCTTGAGAGGTCCTGCAAAGAAGAATGGGAGAAACTTCCCAAAAATAGGTGTGCCAAGCTTGTAGCATCATACTCAAAAAGACTTGAGGCTGTAATTGGTGCCAATGGTGCTTCAACAAAGCATTTAGCAAAGGCTGTGAATACTTATGTACATGTGATTTGTTTCGTTTTTTATTTTTAATAAATTTGCAAAATTTCAAACAAACTTCTTTCATGTTGTCATTATGGGGTATTGTTTGTAGAATTGAGGAAAATAATGAATTTAATCAATTTTGGAATAAGGCTGAAACATAACAAAATGTGGAAAAAGTGAAGAGCTGTGAATACTTTCCGGATGCACTGTATCACTAACTTTGTACATCTCTGGGTGCCGACATGTTTGTGTGACATCACGCACCTGCATCTCGGCAAAAGAAATTGCAGACACATTACAAATCCATTAAGATGCACAATAGACAAAAGCGGTGCACAAAGGAACAACTTTCCATGGTTCGAGATCATGGACAGTGTGCTGGGACATCGTCCTGCTGTTAGTGGAGAGACCACCTGGGACACCATGGCAGTTAAAGTCAGTGAGTTGTCAACGGTCACTTATCTTGCTAGCCAGCTAATGTTTACATTCAAATATAAACTTGATATTCTAGATAACATGCGTATTTGGTTTGGCTTGTCAAATGGGCGGGGTGTGTGACATTTGCACTAGGGCGGCATATTAAGGGCAGGTTTTAGGGCAATGCTGTTGGGCTTTTGGCCTGATGGTGGGAATACAGAACGATTTTGGTCTTGTGGCTCGAAGTCCGAGGCTACTGGCTCCAGCTGACCAGTTTATGGCCTTAGCTCGCACTGGCCCGATAGAGGAAAAGTGGCTAGTGTATCAGCAAGATTTCTAAAACAGGGCCTAAGCTTCAGGGCGTTCTCACCTGCACTGATATCCTCCCCCAGTGGCTGGTCCTTTACAGCTACTGCAATTTGGAGTTGAGCTAGAGGCCCTTTGTGCAGTAGAGCTAGCAGGTTTCTGAGTGCCAGAGGTGCTTGGCTCCTCTGCTGGAGGATCTGAGGCCCTGTGTGTGCAACACTGGCCGGAAAACTCACTACACATTCTGTCCACCACCTCCCGAACCACTTGGTCTTTGAACTGCAAAGTGGATTGAGAACAATTTTTAAACAACAACAATTTGGACCAAATTCAAGAAATTATTATTTTTTATTTTTTTTTTTTTAAATAAGTCTCTGGTTTTTAATAAGTGATAAAATAATTACATTATTTTCACAAAACAATGTAAAACACAAAAAGCTATAGAAGAAAAAGCCCTCATTTTTAAAAGTACAGTACCCTGTCCATGTAGGATTTGAACCATGTTGGCACTGCTTCCTCTTCTGTTTTCATCCCTTTGTTTTCCTTGGCCACAACCTGCTTATAAAGGACAACAGAAACTGGTTTTCTCAGTCTTAAACTGTCTCACTCTACAACAGGCCCAGCCCAAAATTATTAACAAAATTTTATATTATGATATGCTTTAAATAATAAATAACTTGCACTTGCAGGATGACTGGGGTTTCACTTATATTGTTAAATCAGTTAAAATATTTAAATGAATAGTTCATCCAAAAATAAAAATAAAAATCTCTCATCATTTACTCACCTTCATGCCATCCCAGATGTGTATGACTTATTTTCATCTGCAGAACATAAACAAAGAATTTTGGAATAATATCTCAGCTCTGTAGGTCAGAACAATGCAAGTGAATGGAGGCCAGAACTTTGAAGCTCCAATAAGCACATAAAGGCAGCATAAAAGTAATCCATAAGACTCCAGTGGTTAATTCCATATCTTCAGAAGCAATATGATAAATGTAGGTGAGAAAAAGATCAATATTTAAGTCCTTCTTTCTATAAATATCCACTTTCACTTCCACATTCATCAATTGTTTTTTTGGCAATTCACGTTCTTCGTAAATATCGCCACTGGCCAGGGCTGGTCAAAGGTGGATATTTTTGGAAAAAAAAGGGACTTAAATATTGATCTGTTTCTCACCCACACCTATCATATCGCTTCTGAAGACATGTCCTGTGTCTCAATCAGCTCCCTATTTTGTGAATCAGTATAATGTAAACACGAATTCAGGCACTGGCAAGGATGTTCATCCACTGAACACTGGGACACTTATGACTCAATCACCCACGACACGTTAAAGAGCTGGTGCACTGAAGTACAGATGTTATTAATCAGAACCATCACTGTATAAATGACACTACCGTTCATTTTCGTTGAAGATATTCAAACGTACAGTGTTATTATAACAGAAAAATGGCTTACATAAAGAAATAAAATATATAGGAGTGTATTTTAAACCTTGTTTAAATCACTTTCATTGTAATTATGAATGAAAGACATTACAAACAACATCTTTTATAAAGAGGAAATAAGGCTTGGAATTCATACTTTTACACTTGTGCTCGTCACCTAACCACCTGAGACTTCAGAGGACATGACGACATTTCCGGTAATGGAACATAGTCAGCAACGATGCTCCCTGGTCTTAACGGTGCAATTTTTTAGGGAGCGAACGTTTCAGTGCACTGGAATGATTTTGTGATTGAGACAGCCCTAGAAATGGCTGACTCTCTGATCAGTGCCCTGACTAATGAACTAGGGTGCCGATTGAGACGCACCCATGGATTTAACTATTGGAGTCGTATTAATTACATTTATGCTGCCTTTATGTGCTTTTTGGAGCTTCAAAGTTCTGGCCACCATTCACTTGCATTGTATGGACCAACAGAGCTGAGACATTCTTCTAAAAATCTTTATTTGTATTCTGCAGAAAGAAAGAAAGTCATACACGTCTGGGATGGCCTGAGGGTGAATAAGTGATTAGAGAATTTTCATCTTTGGGTGAACTATTCCTTTAAGCATAGTCTATGCTCACTTTCAGACAACTAGATTTTTCTGTTAAATTTTTAAGTTTGTAAACTGCTTACCGAGTCCCGCTCGGGAGTCACCTGGGTCTCCTTGTCTGCCATCTTGACTCTTGCTCGATACGGAGGAGCTGGTCTAGGATCTATCTTTAGATCCTTCAGCTCTGCCTTCACTGCACCACCTTCTGCCTGGCCCTTCATCTTATAGACATTCATGTGTAGCTGATTGGCTTGCTTAAATGCACTCTAAATTAGAAGATTAAAGAATGACAACATCTTGTGTAAAGCCTGGACAATTTAATCATGACGATGACAACAAACAAAAGCACAGACTGAAAACAGCAATGGGCTTTATTCGAGTACACTAGCTTATGCATCATCTAAAAGATTTAAAAATATACAATGTACGTATGTCCTTACCTTCAGAGCTTCTGTGTATTCATCTGTGATGTTAACATAAGAAAAAAAAATTTTTTTTAATATAATTCACTATATATATATATATATATATATATATATATATATATATACACATACACAGGTGGCCAAAAGTTTGGAATAATGTAAAGAAAGAATACTTTTGATACTTTTATTCACCAGAGTGGCATTCAACTGATCACAATGTATAGTCAGGACATTAATAACGTGAAAAATTACTATTACAATTTGAAAAAAAAAAAATGTTCAGAACTTCTTAAACTACTTCAAAGAGTTCTAATCAAAAAAATCCTCCACGTGCAGCAATGACAGCTTTGCAGATCCATGGAATTCTAGCTGTCAGTTTGTCCAGATACTCAGGTGGCATTTCACCTCATGCTTCCTGTAGCACTTGCCATATATGTGGCTGTCTTGTTGGGCACTTCTCATGCACCTTACAGTCTAGCTGATCCCACAAAAGCTCAATTATCTGTTGTCCAATGTCTGTGTTTCTTTGCCCACTCTAACCTTTTGTTTTTCCGTTTCAAAAGTGGCTTTTTCTTTTTTGGATTTTCACCCAATTTGGAATGCCCAATTCCCAGTGTGCTTTTAAGTCCTCGTGGTCGCGTAGTGATTCGCCTCAATCCGCTTGGCGGAGGACGAATCCCAGTTGCCTCCGCGTCTGAGACCATCAACCCGCGCATCTTATCACGTGGCTTGTTGAGCGCGTTGCCACGGAGACATAGGCTTCACGCCATCCACGCTCAACTCACCACGTGCTCCACCGAGAACGAACCACATTATAGTGACCACGAGGAGGTCACCCCATGTGACTCTACCCTCCCTAGCAACTGGGCCAATTTGGTTGCTTAGGAGACCTGGCTGGAGTCACTCAGCACGCCCTGGGATTCGAACTAGCGAGCTCCAGGAGTGGTAGCCAGCGTCTTTTACCACTGAGCTACCCAGGCCCCCAAAAGTGGCTTTTTCTTAGCAATTCTTCCCATAAGGCCTGCACCCCTGAGTCTTCTCTTTACTGTTGTACATGAAACTGGTGTTGAGCAGGTAGAATTCAATGAAGCTGTCAACTGAGGACACATGAGGCGTCTATTTCTCAAACTAGAGACTCTGATGTACTTATCCTCTTGTTTAGTTGTACATCTGGGCCTTCCACATCTCTTTCTGTCCTTGTTAGAGCCAGTTGTCCTTTGTCTTTGAAGACTGTAGAGTACACCTTTGTCTGAAATCTTCAGTTTTTTGGCAATTTCAAGCATTGTATAGCCTTCATTCCTCAAAACAATGATTGACTGATGAGTTTCTAGAGAACGCTGTTTCTTTTTTGACATTTTTGACCTAATATTGACCTTAAGACATGCCAGTCTATTGCATACTGTGGCAACTCAAAAACAAACACAAAGACAATGTTAAGCTTCATTTAATGAACCAAATAGCTTTCAGCAGTGTTTGATATAATGACAAGTGATTTTCTAGTACCAAATTAGCAATTTAGCATGATTACTCAAGGATAAGATGTTGGAGTAATGGCTGCTGGAAATGGGGTCTGTCTAGATTTGATCAAAAATGACTTTTTTCAAATAGTGATGGAGCTGTTTTTTACATCAGTAATGTCCTGACTATACTTTGTGATCAGTTGAATGCCACTTCAGTGAAAAAGTACCAATTCCCTTCCGAAACAGCAAAATCTGTACATTATTCCAAACTTTTGTCTGCCAGTGTGATATATATATATATATATATATATTTAAAATCAATAAACTGTCAATTTAATTTAAAACAAACCTTGAATATTTATGCACACCTGTAAAAGTAAGAAGACAATATCAATAGAAGTACCTTAGACAATAACAGTCTCCGTGCTCATACATTATTTGTTATAATGATATAATCAAATGATATAAACTCATTGTTAAATTCACATTGTTTACCTCCTCGTTGTCCTCGTCAAAATATTTCACTTGAAAATGACACAACCCGAAGGTAGTTTTAATCTAAAGGTTATAAAGAAAACACTAATGTCAGCTAACCATGTAAACAAACACCATTATTAACTGCAGATTGCGCAGAATACTTCTAATAAAGACACCAGAACGTTACAGTCTATACAGTAGATACAGTAGAGTTAAAAACAACATTTCCCATTTACAAAATGTCATCTGATTTATGGCCGAACAGAAAGGTCAAGATCAAATGATGACAAATTTTGTTGACATTTATATACCACTGGGATCTAGATAAATGACCTAATTGACATATATGTTAAGACGTATCTTCTATAAAAGGATCGTGTGTTTTGACTGAAGGTTAAACGTCTCATATCCCCCGCTTTAAGGTTTGTTTATGTAGGCCTCGGCTACGGCCTTCCAGGACCAAGAAATGTAAACGTCCCCACATAAACGCCACCGAGCAAGGCTTAATGACTCCTTACCCAGGCCTCCACAGTCTCCCACTGTGCTTTGTTCGTGTCCAAGACGGGAAATTTCTTCACGTTGCCCCTGAAGTTCACTTTGACAGTGACGGGGAGGTTCATGACTGTGAGCCAGAGTCTGTCGAGCCGTTTGATGCGGGGATGTGACGCTCTAAATACCCGTGCTGATGTCAACACTGTTAGGTATCTGAGGTAACCGAGACTTTTCTTTCGCGTTCTTGTTTACATCGCTGGATTCGTACACGCCCCCAACCCATGTGACAGGAAGTGTCTCAGGTTTTCATTTGATCAAATTTTGGCGTTAAAAATATTAAAAGGGTTCACAGATGCTGAAAGTATTTTATGAGCTCTTGCAAGTGCTTATATCGTGATTCCACGAAATAATATTTCCAGAAGGAAAATAATAATCACGCTGTACAGTACAGACAAGAACAGATATGTATAAATACATTGAAGGGGTGTAATGTAAATTGAGGGGGAAATGGGCGTGTATAAAAATATTAAAAACGTTATCAAAATAATTATAAAAGGAAGCACAGAGCTTTTTATTTATTTTTTTATTTACTGAAGTGATACATTTTAGAACATACTGCTTGGTTTAATTAAATTAAATAAATAGGGTGATGTCAACTAAAGTGGGACATCAGGTAAAATTTGGCCAGATAAGGTTGTTAGTTCTTTAAAGATGCACTCGGTAATTTTTTCCTCATTAAAAAAGTTTTACTCTGTTATGGGACATTATACAGCAAGCAGTGTTCTTCCACACATTCCACGTACAGGCCACCTATGTCCTGGGCCTGGATAGACAGAAGGGAGGATGGAACTGATACAAACTTGAAGCCATTGGTCTGAGTTTGTTAAGGTAGGCAAGCAAATAATTTTACACAGGATCATTGGGGAAAACATAAGATTAATGGCCTGGAATGCCAACTGCACCTTTAAACTTAACAAGTTTATATGTTTATATGCAACTATTGAACATCTAAATGTAAGGTATCATGAATTTTGTCATGATGGTCTCTTTAAGAAAAAAAATTATATATATATATATATATATATATATATATATATATAAATATTTGATATATATATATATATCAAAATGTGTGTGTGTGTGTGTGTGTGTGTGTGTGTGTGTGTGTGTGTGTGTGTGTGTGTGTTTGTGTGTGTTTTGCACAACAACATATTTATTTGATGAAAAAGACTATTTAGTTGCTGGCCCATTTTAGCAAACCCCCATCAGCTTAAATGGGCCACTACAGTATGTTACAGCTAACTGACTTATAAGAGATGTTTTAAAGGTTTCTTTCAGTATAACAGCTCAAATAATATTGAAAGAATCCAATTCGAGTTTGGATGTGTTTTATTAGTAATGTATGATGCGTTATCATAAATGTGCTCAAAAACACACCCACCTCTCTCTCTCTCTCTCTCTCTCTCTCTCACACACACACACACACACACACACACACACACACACACACACACACACTCACAAACACTGTTATGAGAAAAAAATACATTTACACATATAATTACAATTGAAAAGAAATTACTGTTACATTATTACAATTGTCAAGACTGCTTATCAAAACAATAAGCAAAAGCACGCCATCCAATGGCGAAAGTGCTCAGTGTGGGTGCTCGACCAAAAAAGGGGAAAATAGCTTCAAAAGAAAAAGTCGGCACACCACAGCTCCAAAAATACAAAGCAAGACTCCTTATTAGCCATGCTGATGCTATTGCTATTGCTATTGACTGACACACACACACACACACTGCACACAGAATGGTAAGTTTATTACGTTTTAGTAGTAAGAGAAGCCGTTTGAACTTATTCTAACACCTACAATTCCACCTCGATCTCTCTCAATTCAGCCTTCCCCACAACACACATTTTAACACATTTATTTCGTAATGCCATAATACATTTCTAGCAATGCAATGCTATTAATTAAATCAAAAATAATTGTAAACAAATGTAAACTGTACATGTCTTTGTTCACAATGATGGCTTTTCTATATAGATTCAATGGCCCATTTTACCTGAACACAACAATAATGACACGGAGGTGGACTTCTGACATTTAAAGAGATCTTAGGCTTAAATATTTATTTATTTATTTATTTACATATTTTCACCATAAAATGACAAAAGAGACCAAAATTAACAAACAAGGAGCAGTGTAAAAAATAAGCATAGACATTTTAATGCTTTTCTAGATGAATTACCAAAAAGTGGCCCACTGCAGCTGACATCACCCTAAATAAATAAATAAATAAAAAGAATAAATATGTATAAATACATTTAATAAACGATGTTAACGTAAAGTGATCTATATAGATATAATAAAGATAAAGATAAATAAAAGACACAAACAACTCAATTTGTAATAATTTAAGAACAAGGAATAAAAATAAATAGGCCAATGAAAAAGAAATCAATTTTAAAATGAATACAATAGAAAGAAAAAATAATAAATAAATACAATTATATAAATAAAACGACAGTGCAAGTGCAGTCAGTAAAGATTATAGTAAAATACCCATTCTCTATTCAAAAGTCAATTATTTTTGTCCCGAAAGATTTGTAGCCTGCGCTTTATGTCTCGAAGTGTCGACGTCATCTAAAAGCGCGCCAGTGCCTTGTGGCTGACAGCAGTTAGTGAGCCACACGGTTAGTGAATGCTTTTAGGACAATCCCTTTCTCATTTATTGAATTTATACGATGTCTTCGCTTCTTAAAGTGGACAATGAGATCAAAACAAAGGTAAATATCCACTCGCTTCCCTTATTTAAATATGAAAGATTCAATATTAAAATGTTTGTAAATGTTAGCTTGCCAGCTAGCATGTTATAACGGGCGAGCCGGCTTGCGCGAGACACCACGCGAGTGTGTTAGCCAACTTCCACGCGCGCAATTGCTTTTAAAATCAACCCTGCCTTATAAACAACAATGCATATTTGAATAAAGTATCTGCTGATTATACACACGAAGGCTTCATTGGGAAGCCAAAGCTCTCACATAACGTGGCAGGAGCGTGGATGAAGCGTCTTTGTAGCACAGCAACATGTCGCTGCGGCAGTTAGCAGCGGGAGAAGCTTGTACTCGTTTCATCATTGATTTTGACATTAGCTGTATCAAACATACATTAAGAGTTAATCATGTTCGCAGGAGATTGCACTGAGGATTGTGAGACTAACTGGTCTTGGGAAATGGGAATCAGTTCAAATACATGGAGCATGTTGACAACATCCTAAAACAGATGTGCCGCCGGTTGTTATTTGTTTTCTTAAATTGCATTATATTTTAATTTGACATTACATGACTGAAAAACCGAGATCGTTGATTAGTTATCTGTTAGATTTTTTGCTTTTGTGGTTTAAAAGTTAATGAGTAGTTGTTGTTTTTCTTGTCTTGCTAGGTTGATGCTTTCAGGGAACGAATTACTGCAGAGGTGAGTTACTACACGGTATATTTAAGAATGTATTTAAATATTGCTGTGGTGACAGCTGACTGTTCCTTTAATTGAATTTAGGCTGAAGACCTTGTGGCAAACTTTTTCCCCAAAAAGTTGTTAGAGCTGGATCAGTTTTTGAAGGTAAGGTTGTAGAACATGATGCATTCAAGGAATTGAAGCTTTACTCACTATATAAAATACAATTAGTGTGCCAATTATTTGTCTCTTTCAGGATCCCACAATTAATATCCGTGAGCTGAAAGAAATTCATTCAGAGATCAACTTAACGGTGCCAGACCCAATTCTTCTTACAGACATCCACGACGGGCTTGAGGGGGTAAGAAGTCACTTTTAAAGGGATAGTTCACCCAAAAATGAAAATTCCCTCATAATTTTTTCACCTTCATGCCATCTCAGATGCGTGACTTTCTTTCTTCTGCAGAACACAAAGATTTTTAGAAGAATATCACAGCTCTGTAGGGCCTTTCAATGCAAGAGAATTTTGACCAAAACTTTGAAGCACATTAAGGCAGCATAAAAGTAATCCTTATGACTCAAGTGGTTTAATCCATGTCTTCTAATGTGATCTAATCGGTTTTGGGTGAGAACAGACCAAAACGTAACTCCTTTTTCACTGCACATCTTGCCATTGCAGTCTCTTGGCATGATCATGATTTCAAGCACAATTACACTTCCTAGTGCTGGACGCATGCCAGAGCGCTAGATGGCAACCGAGCTTGAAATCATGATTGCCAAGAAGACTGCTGATATCAAGATTTATAGTGGAAAAAGGAGTTACATTTTGGTCTGTTCTCATCTAAAATGGATTGGATCACTTCTAAAGACATGGATTAACCACTGGAGTCATATGAGTTACTTTTGTTGCCTTTTTGTGCTTTTTGGAGCTTCAAAGTTTTGGTCACCATTCACTTGAATTGTGTGGACCTACAGAGCTTAAGTATTCTTTTTAAAATCTTTGTGTTCTGCAGAAGAAAGTCATACACATCTGGCATGGCGATAAGTGAATGATGAGAGAATTGTCTTTTTTATTTCATTCTAAAAAGGTTATAAAATCTCATAATAGGACGTTTGAAAAGATTTTGTTTCAGCTGTATTGTGCAAAAAAATGGTTGTTTTAAAATCACATGTTTGTTTTGAGACAGTAAGACCAGCTAGTAACCTTGACATACTGTATTTCCTCAATAGCAAAATGCTAAAAAGAGGAAACTTGAAGATGGTGCAGGAGAAGACAAAGGTGAGTTTTACTGCCCAGATAATGATATCTTTAATCAGGCAGGTTTCTAAAGTAGATTTGAAAATACAAACTTTGATTTCTCTTTGTAGTTGGCGGGACCAAGGTCTTTGTCATGCC
Organism: Myxocyprinus asiaticus; assembly: GCF_019703515.2. Taxonomy (NCBI): domain Eukaryota; kingdom Metazoa; phylum Chordata; class Actinopteri; order Cypriniformes; family Catostomidae; genus Myxocyprinus; species Myxocyprinus asiaticus. The sequence goes on from NC_059379.1 coordinate 17,225,911, forward strand.
AGGTGGAATGATGAAAAGCAATGGCAAGCTGGTAGACCTAATTGAAAAAGTGAAACCTGAAATCAGAACTCTCATAGAAAAGTGCAACACAGTATGTCTATATAACCATTATCTCAGACACCCTATCGCTCATTAAAATCATGTTGTATAAGAAATGTCATTTTCTTTGCTTTCTAGGTCAAGATGTGGGTTCAGTTGTTAATCCCAAGAATAGAAGATGGCAACAATTTTGGTGTCTCAATTCAGGTACGGTGCTACCTTTTTTTTAGTTGTTTATTTGCATGTTGCATAGTAGGGCTGGGAATTGCTACAGACTTTCCAATTCGATATTACAATGATATTTCCTAACCGATAGTCGATATATATTGCGATATTACAATTCTGTAAGTATTGGGGTTTTATGATTTGATATAAAAATTTCTTAAAAGTATTTGTTAAAAACGAACTACTTTTTCTCAGAAAGAAATGTCTATCGAAGAACAGTTGTGTCTGAAATGACAATTGTTTCACTCTGTAATATGTAATTTGCAGGTAAAAGGTAGGAATGTGCAAAACTATCAATTGACCAGTCAGTGCGTTGTCTGAGCTAGGCGATTAGTTAGTGCAAAGGAACCTATGTAAGGCTGCATTGTCCATTTGTATTCAACAAATAAATATATACTATTTATTATTTTAACTTATCAAATTAATTTGGTTATTTTAGAATATAAAATAGAACACGTTACCATAGGCTATTACTATTGTCCTAATGATAATTTTGCAACATACAAATGGAGTAAACTTGTTTAAGAACCATTTCTGGGGCTGTACATGACACACATGACAATTCACCTGTAGTCCCAATGTCGTTGCATGTTATTTGCATATGCATCCTGAGATAGTCTGAGAGCATATGCAGCATTCTCATAGACAACTCTGTTCTTACAAACCGCTCTCAGATGACTGACAGAGGGGAAAAAAGTGAACTCACCAATTGCACGTGTTCTGCAATAAACGGTCGCGCTGCGCGTATGAGCACCAACGCGCAAATGAACTTATGAACAAAAAAGCAAATCAGACGCGCATTGCCGGCATTTCTTTTGTCTGTATTTCAAAATATAATCGGGTGTGTTTCCTCAAGCACGCGTCTTTGTGTCTAGTGGCATTTCTTGTCGACAGTGGTAGGTAAATGTGTAAAATTGCCCACTGCGCATGAATACTCTGGCTATTAGATTATAAATATTGTGGGGGCGCGACATGTAGCCTAGTTTACGGTATCCAACAGTTTGATAAGCCTTTATACAGCTAAACTATTTATTAAAGCAGTGTCAGACAGAATCTGCAGAATTCTGACAAATACTCTCCACAACACCTCTCAAATGAATGTTTGGATTATCGTAATAACAGGAACACTGATCACAGCAGAGGATTTTGACGTCTGACAATGAACAAACAGTGCTTTTAATGGCTGTAGCAGTGTTTGTATTAAAGGACTAAATGTAAAGAATTAAATGGTCAAAACTTCTCAGACAGAAAACCTGTTAGTGTGGAACTCTGCAGAAATGGAGCTTCATATATTTATGTATTAATCATAGTCGCATTAAGATAAACATGTTTTTTTTTTTTTTATTAATTTTTTTTTGGATTTTTCATCAGGGAGACGATTTTAAAATTGTTTGGCTCAAGAATCTAATTTTTTTTTATTTGTATTTATTTGTATTTATTTTTTTCAGCCCTATTACACATGCTGTTGCAGGAACTGGATTTGTTGTAGGTAGTGATCCCTCACATTTTGCTATTCGTTCTTTAGGGTTTAAAGACAAACGATTCGTAAACTCTACTGTCAGGGAATGCCACATGCAGAAATTGTCAGCCAGTTAACTTCTTAAATGGAGTTTTCATGCATTATTAGAGTCGTGACTTGCAGCCTATGATCTTTATCCACAGGAAGAGACCGTTGCTGAACTCAGAACAGTGGAAGGGGAAGCAGCATCTTACTTGGACCAGATATCCAGGTACGTCACCTTGAGTCGATGATATCAGACAGAAAGATTCACATTCAGTGGGCTTTATATTTTTTGCAGATACTACATCACGAGGGCAAAGCTGGTTTCCAAAATAGCAAAATACCCTCATGTTGTAAGTTGTATCTTCATTATGCATTACACACAGTATTTTAGTCAAGAATATTAAATATTCTATGTTTTCTCAAGCTCTGTTTTATTTAATATACTCTTGATTTATACTTGATTGATCTCTGATTCTAAATTTCTTTTATAGGAGGATTATCGTCGCACAGTGACAGAAATTGACGAAAAAGAATACATCAGTCTCAAGATTATAGTGTCAGAACTCAGAAATCAATATGTAAGTAATGGCAAAACAAAATATTTTAAATATGTAAATGTTGAAAATGACTGTCCTCCTATGTTGTGCAGTTAGTTTGGCAGTGGAAATAGTAAATCCAAGAGTTACAGTGTATATGCTGGTCTTTGAGTTGATATAACAGATAAAATGATAAATAAATTGCGCTGCAGGTAACATTACATGACATGATCCTGAAGAACATTGAGAAGATAAAGAGGCCGAGGAGCAGCAATACCGATGCTCTGTACTGAGACAACCTTCCACTTTCATTCTTGGCCCCTTATTCCACCCTCTGGAGCCTACAGCTGGTTCTAAAGCAGTCCTGTCATCCATTAAAACCAGGCCAAGAGAGTCCTGCTCAAACAGGCATGATAGAACATGCCACTGAAGCTAGTATTGAAAAATACGGTTACTCGTTTTAAACCCTTTCAAATTAAGCCCTTTTTTTTTTTTTTTTCTTAGCAGACAGTTTTAATGTATTAAGGCAGAGCCTGAACTTGCATCTCAAGGAAACTGTCTCAAATTTATTTTTCTTAATTTAAAGAAACATTTCAAAAGTGGGTGTTTTTTTTTTTTTTTTTTTTTTTTTTTTTGCAAAGCCATTATTTCTGAGCATCTAGGGTAACGTGATGGTCGGTTTCTCCAGTCGAGAAGCTTTTATTGATGCTGTATTTCACTCAAGCAGTTTACATTGTTCATCTGAAATGTGCGTGTAGGCTGAAGTGGAAGTAAGGCAGTTTATGTGCAAGATTTTATTTGGAGTGTGAGCTGACAGTTATTACATGATGGAATACATAAGGTATTTTCCTCTGTAATGACAGATTCATTAAATTCTGGAAGCTTTTTTTGGTTCTTTTTGTCCAGTTTTAAGAGCGATACATTTTGCTGAATAAACTGTTGTTTTACAATACATTTAAGGCACTTCTTTAACTGATGTTCTCACTTTTTATTTTCCAATGTTTTGATGCAGCCCATTTATACAAGTAGGTGAAATTTGACCCAACAGAAAAATACTTAAAGTAGAAGCGGACTCTTTCAACATGTCATTTTATTAGAGCATACTGCAAACTGTGGTTTACTTCTGTAGAGTGCTGAATTGGCTAGGAGTACACTCACTGATTAAACCAATCAATTACAAATGCAAAGTCCAGAGGAAAATGCCTCTCAACATACTAAAGAATAACCATAACAACCAGTAGATGGCTCTTTAAGACGTTTTAATTTTCTCTACTGTGCATGAGAACCTAATACAATCATTTGAGCTGTTGAAAAATACAGCACATAGTGTACAATGGTGCTATAATTAAGGTGATTATATAAAAAAAAGAATTCAATAACTGTCCTATAAGTGAAAAGATAGTATTAAGCTAAAGGCTCAAGTGGGGGGAATAGATATGCTATGAAAAATGTTCAAAGTGGACTCACATTGATCCAATCACACTGGAGATTAATTTTTCATGGAATACCTGATGTTATGAAATTTCAAATGTGATTGAAATGAAGAAGAAATTATGCACCCTTTTCTGAATTTGTTATTTTGATTAAGCATTATCTTTATTTGTTACTCAAAAAAGCATCTTGCTGTCTCAAAATTATTTGTATAAGTTGACAAATTGTGCCCTTTAACTATTGCCCCGGTATCTACACTATATCAACATAACCCCCTGGAGGCCTTTTACCCCAAGTGTGGGGTAAAAATGCATTTTACTCAAAACAGCCTTGTGTTATTTATTTTTCACTCAAATGATGTTGCTCCATCAATATTCAATAAAAATAAATGTATTTCTTGAATCTTGAGACACTTTATGACCAAAAAAAAAAAAAATAAATAAAGCAAAAAAGGTGTGCCTTTTGCCCTGTTGTACCCTACTTTTACCAAATTACCAAGACACTAGATTATTAAGAGTATGAGAGAAACGTCAAGAGTTCTCATATTTCAAATGTTTTTCATGTGCCCGAATTTGGCTGCAAATTGTCTAATGTTTTTTAAATGTTTTTTCAAAAGAATGAGCATAGACAACTGATATCACTTTTATATAAGCCTCTTAGTGTACACTATACAACATATATAAAACAATATAGGCTTATATAAAACAAACAAAGTCAAGGAAGGAAATTATTTGGTCGTAGACGGGTTTTTTTTTTTAGGTAAGCTGTTTCTAAAAAATTAACTAAAATGAAATTTACAATTGGCTCTCCAATGAATGACAAACATTAGATCAGCTGGCAAAGAACTGATTCCATATATCTTCATTAAAAAGCAGACCTGGAAGGGAAAATCATATAACAGCAGTTAAAACAATACATCCTATTTGTGTTGCCATAATATCTTTGTAGTTGCAATTATTTCCAGCAGGTGTCAGCACACAGTAACTGAAGCAATTTGAAAACGTTTTAAATCAGGCTGGTCTTGTGAAAGTATACAACATGAACAATTACAAGTAACAACAATATAGTCTTTACTGTAACAATTCATTACTACACTTTCACATTTATTCTTCACAGTTAAGACGTTTCAGTCCTAATGCAAGTAGCCTAATATGTTTAATGATTCTGTGAATATTGAGTACCTTATAGAATATAGGCAGGATGTAAAAATTCCTTTGGGACTATGCCAATAGAACCATCCAGCTCCCCAACCCACCATCCATGGATGTTATATTCCTAGTAAAGAAAGATAGAAATACGGTGTCTGTCTGAGGATATACTGCTAGTCAGTGATCATTAATAGCACTCCAGTGTATTAGATAACCTCTAAAAATAATTGTTATGCTGATTTAGTGCAGTGTGTTGGAAAGCAATACATTGGCCTAAAAGAGTATTTTAATTCTAAAGTCACAATTAAAAATGTATACATTTCAATTCGTTTGCTAACAAATGATGCTTTTAAAAGAACTTTTACAATCACCTTTAACAAACTGATTCCACTAAGTTTGAGCCTTTTTATCCAAATTTTGAACTCTGTGTGTGTGTATGTGTGTGTGTAAAATACATTCCACTGCCACTTGCTTTGAATTGAATAATTTAATCATATATTAAAGGGATAGTTCACCCCAAAATTAAAATTCTCTCATCATTTGCTCACCCTCATGCCATTCCAAAATGTGTATGACTTTGTTTGTTTCTTCAGAAGAACATCTCATTTCTGTAGGTTCATACAATGCAAGTGAATGGTGATCAGACCTTTGTAGCTCCAAAAATCACAAAGGAAACATAAAAGTAATCCATATGACTCCAGTGGTTAAAAGCTACACTATGTAACTTTTGGCCCTCTAGCGGTTACAAAATAAAACTGCATGTGTCTTGCGGAAGAACGTTGTTTTGGTTGTGGTTCGGCTCTGCTCTTTTGCATGGATGAATGTGGTTCGAGGCACCGGTGTACACATGGATACAGGACATCTTATCAGAGCGAATGGACAAATAAATAATGAAAGAAAGGAAAAGACACGTATCCGAAAACATGTCATCTGAGCAGGTAAGTGCCATATCTTATGCTGTTGTTTTGACTTGTTGGAAACATTGATGTTTTGAAATAAATGATGTTACATAAGTTAGGCAACATTCATTAACATTAGACATAACGATTCCTAGTCTGATACGTTGTAACGTTTTTATAACTGCAGGATATTCTGGCCAAATAGACCACAGTAGAAACTAATTTATAGACTGTCATTGTTACCAACCAGTGGTCACATCATTTCAAGACTCACATGTCCTTGGCAAGCCTAGGACTAAAGGATTTATTTATATAAATTATTGCCGTTATAAATAAAAATACACACGTGTGCTAGCAAGTTAAAAGTTCTGCACTGATTACAGTATAAATATTGTATTTCACTACACACAGACGTGATTAAACAACTATACATAAACCATATCAATAAAATATCTTGCCTGTTGAGTAAGAAAAAAAGCCATCTCTGAGTCGCTTTTAAATCCTTTCAGTTGTCGCCACCTCTGAAAAACCAAGTCGATGTTGATTCAGGACTTATTACGGACTGTGTTGCTTTCCCTTTTTGCTTGTAGACTCTGCTGTATTCGGGGTTTCTTTGTTTTTACAACCGATGATTCCCTGGAGGTTTGCCGTTTTGAATGATCCATGGTCAGTTTTTCACGTTCGTTGTGATAACAAACACTCAGCTTCAGCTACTCCCACACATGCGCTACAGTAACCGGATCTTATTTTCTCTGTGTATGGATTTGATGTCAACACGCACGGGCGAATGACATACAGTATGTATGCAATTTCCCACAAAATCCGTCCCGACAGCTTTAATATATAAATTATTATTAGGTTTATCAAAGTGTATTTGGGTAAAGACATGGTTTGGAAGACGGATTTTTATTGTATTCTCTCATTAATAATATTTTGTTATTTAAAAAAAAAAAATTGCATAGTGTAGCTTTAAATCCATAGCTTCAGAAGCAATATAATAGGTGTGGGTGAGAAACAGAACAATATTTAAGTCATTTTTTTCTCTAAAATCTCCACTCCACTAAACAGGCACCACATGTGACTTTCAGATGTGAAAGTGACAGTGGAGATTTATACTACCGGTCAAATTTTTGAAACACTTGACCGAAATGTTTCTCATGATCTTAAAAATCTTTTGATCTGAAGGCTTATGCTGAAATGTTTGAAATTAGTTTTGTAGACAAAAATATAATTGTGCCACCATATTAATTTATTTCATTATAAAACTAAAATTTAATTTAAAAAAAAAGTTTTTGAAATTGATGACTTGGACCAAATAATAAAGAAAAGCAGCCAATGCGTGCCCAGCATATAGATGGGAACTCCTTCAATGCTGTGTAAAAAGTATCCCAGGGTGATACCTCAAGAAGTTGGTTGAGAAAATGTCAAGTTTACATGTCTGCAAATTCTAGGCAAAGGGTGACTACTTTGAAGATGCTAAAATATAAAATACAGTTTTGATTTATTTTGGATTTTGTTTAGTCACAACATAATTCCCATAGTTCCATTTATGTTATTCCATAGTTTTGATAACTTTAATATTATTCTAAAATGTGGAAAACAAATTATAATAACGAATGAGTAAGTGTTTCAAAACATTTGACCGGTAGTGTAGAGTAAATAAAGGACTTACATTTTTATCTGTTTCTCATCCACACCTATTATATTGCTTCTGAAGACATGGATTTAACCACTGAAGTCAAATGGATTACTTCTACGTATGTTTCCTTTGTGTGATTTTTGGAGATACAAAGGTCTACTCACCATTCACTTGCATTGTATGGACCAACAGAGCTGAGATATTCTTCTAAATATCTTCATTTGTGTTCTGCTGAAGAGAGAAAGTCACACATCTGGGATGGCATGAGTAAATGATGAGAGAATTTTTATTTTATTTTTGGGGTGAACTATCCCTTTAACTCTGCAAGTGTTAAGTGTGCCTTTACTTTACAAATACACATTTAGGGGCTGCATATTAAAAGTTCAGGCTTTTGTCTAAGAAACAGCCAATTCTGAAACTGATGAATGTGTGGTGCTGAGAATTTTCTGTTTATCTGAAATGTACCAAATTATAATAAAAAAGGAAGGGCTGTGGCAAGAGATGGGTCTTACATTATGTCAGAGATTTAAACAACAACAAATTATCAGAACCCAAGTGTGTAGAACAACAACACTACGCCTGCACAAAGCCATTTAAATGTGGATGTAAATGTGAATTTTAACACAAAATTAAAATTGTAAACATCAATGCTGGTCTCTTGAATATTTTCTGCATACATGTTTCAAAGACACCCTATAAAGTATTTGATAAATTTGTCCTTTTTTTGCGATGGTGGAAACATCTCATTGCTTGATGAAAGCAAAACTAAACCCTGATTATTCTTGTCATGAAGCTCCTTGCTTTCCCAGTCGAGTATTTTCTCTGTTCACTCCTCTTCTAAATAAAATACCTTCAAGAGCTATTCCAGACCAAAGTTCTGATGCTTAAGAGTAACTGGTGGAGAGAGCCCCCACCCCAGATCTGGCCTTTAATGGATGAGGACAGATTCCATGACAGTCCAGATTGCCCTGGACAGTCAGGGGGTTTTAAATGAGGGGATTAAAGAACACGGAGATGAAGTGATAGTGAAAGACTGAAGGGTTTTAAGTGTTTTAGTATTCTAGAAGCACACACTGTACATTTAGACATGATGAGCATGTCATTCATCCACTGCCTGCTGAGGAGAGTAGGAACTAATTACCATCCTCTCTTTAAGCACACCCACAGTGCTGTGAGCCTAATGTATTCTTCAGCCCATGCAGATGAGATGTTGTAATGATGGTAAACTGAATAAAATCCATCTGGACAGTGAGCTGTTGCAGGCATCAATGCCTCCATAGCATAAAGTACACTGAGAACTTGAGTTCATTGTTTCAGACCCATTATGCTATGCTGCCCTAATGCAAAACACAGTAACTCTGCCAACACTGAAAGTGAGAAAAATGCTTCAAAGTTGCTTTTAGAGTGGGCTTTGTAGTTGCTGCCATTTTCACATTCCATTTTCTCTCAGTCTGAGCACTGATGTGCCAAACCTGTCTGTCACAGGACAGATCAAAGTCTAAGAGACCCAGTTATGGTAAAAAGTCAATTTTGACGCAATGTTAAATTACTGCGCTCTGCCTTTATGCAGCAGTATGAAGACGATGTGGACAAAAGAGGTTTGCAGGAGGTGTGATCTGAATCAGTGTTTGGAGTGAGTAATTGAGGGGAAACATCTGTGCGTTTCTTCATTTTCCCATAAAAGGCTTTTCCTGATTATCATTTATGGAGTTTTAATACTCCTTTAAATCACAGGTGTGTCCATGGCTGATCAACCCTTTGGAAGACGCTACATCTTTCCCCTTCCAACACGCCTCCTCTGCCCCGCCTTCCTCACCCCTCCCCAAAATGCTGTAGCCATGGGTTCAAACAGAGTACGCAAATGCAGCACAAGAAAGAGAGTCAATACATTCCAGTGCAGTTCATCCCATTTCGATGACTCGTGTCCTTCTCATTCCTGCCTCATTTTTCCTGCCTCTCAGTATTAGCAATCTGTTTTTCGGCAGTGCGTCTGTCAGCTAGAGGCATTTGGGAGACATCCAATCTCTGCCTGAATGCAGAGAGGGTTGTTATAAAGATTTACCCAAAAGAACAGTATCGGACTGAAATAATGGGTGCCTTTTTTGGGAAGCTGCTCTGCTTTCACTGAGTAACAGGGTCAGGTCAGGTGTGTCTCAGTTTGGTCTAGGTCTGGACAGAGGCTTTGTGCAGCAGCTGTTTGCGAGCAGTGCAAGTGAAGTGCTTTGCTGCGATGTCGCTGACCTCCGTATGACCTTCTCCAGAGGAAGGCGGAGTTGGCACAGGGATCTATGGAGAGTATGTGTTGCCATGACAACACCTGCAGTGTGCCACTGATATCATTTATTTTTCACTCAAGGGGGTGGCTAACAGTGGTATTCAGATGGGCTCATTGCTCTCTGGCGACCAGGTGACAGATTGACAGCTAATGATGCCTTCAGTAGGAGTGGCTTAACTTAAACAATGTCATATGGTGTTTGACAGACTGAGAAGTGACTACTGTCAGTATTAAGGGATGGTTCACCCAAAAATGACAATTCTGATATCATTTACTCACCCTCATATTGTTCCAAACCCCTTTGACTTTATTCACAGAAGGAGATGTTAAAATGAATGTTAGCCTCAGTCACCATTCACGTTCATTGTATGGAAAAAATATGCAATGAAAGTGAATGGGAAGGTTAACATTGTGGACTGAAGCTAACATTGTGTCTAACACCTCCTTTTGTGTTCCCTGAAAGAAAGTCATACAGGTGCCAAGCAACATGAATCTTTCTCTTGAAACACTGCAGCATCCATCCCTGAATACTGAGCACTGACTACTTTCCTTCTCTTTTCTTCTTTCTCTCCTCTGTATTAATTTCCGTGTAGGCCTACACATTTTGCACATTTTGCATGTATACATGCTTCCATCTTCAATCATGTTTTAATCATTTTCCTTATTTGCAAACTCTCTCTCAGCCCCTGCATACATTTTTTTCTGTTGTGAATTGAATCACTTTCACTTACACTTACACATACACACACACACACACACACACACTGGAGGCAGGAGACATGGCAATAAGAATGAGACATGAGGTCTCTGCCCCTGGCCACCAGCTGACTGAGGTAGGCCTTGGGAGTGATGGAGTGCAGGAAGTCTCTCATTGCCCTGCTGCTGAACCCGGCACTCGGGTGCTACAATGCCCCTCCCTCCTTCCATCTCACTCTTGCTTCTTATCTTTCGCATTTTTCTTCACATCGTACAACATTAGCTCTGCACAGAGAGCTGATGCAGCACGGGATTATTACAGTTTTGAATTTTTTATGTAGTTTTATTTTGATTTTATTTTCAATTTGTACTTTCAATTTAGTTATTTTTCATTAGTTTTCACTCTGTGACTGTTAGTTTCAGTGGCAACACTTTACAATAAGATTCTATTTGTTAGCATTAGTAAATACATTAGGTATCATGAGCGAACAATGAGTCATGTATATTTTTCAGCATTTATTCATCTTTGTTAATGTTCATTTATGAAAGTACAATTGTTCGTTGGTAGTTTACTGTATGTTAGTTCATGATACATTAACTAATGTAAACATACAAAGTTTTCATGTGAAAAATGTATTAGTAAATGCTGAACTTAACATTAACCAAGATTAATAAGTGCTGTAAAAGTAGGTCTATTGTTCATTTTTAGTTCATTTCAACTAATGTAGTTTACTTATGTTAACAAATGCAACCTTAATGTAAAGTGTTGCTGTTTTTTTCCCCAATGATTTCTAGTTTCAATTTAGTTTTACAGTATACATTATTTCATTTTATTTTAGTTTTAGTATGTTATAACTTGTAGGGCTGCCAATGTTAATGTTAATTAATATAATTGAATCAGTATTTTTGTATTTTTTTGTTAAAATATCTAAACATCCCTAAAGCAAGATACAGTGACTTTAGAAGCTAATTGATCTGAGAAATAAAACATATTTGTTTCCCAGAAATGTAACACAATTTAGTCAGACTTACGCTTAAAACAAGAAACAAACTTTATTTGTTAATGGGGGTAAGAACAATGTTCTGAGAACCATTAACTTGTTTTCCCTTTGAAATTAGGTTATTTTTCTTATCCCTTTGGCAAATCGTTTTTTCATGTTTTAAGCATAAACCTTACTAAATTTTATTAAATCTCTTAGGGGGAAAAAAACAAGATATATTGACTTGAAAATTACAAAAAATATTAAGTTTTGTTTTTCGAGGAATATAACACCAATTACTGAGGTTTATATTTAAAACAAAAAATACATTATTTGACAATGGGGGTAAGAACAATGTTCTGAAGACAATGAACTTTTGGTTATTTTTCTTATACCATTGGCAATTTTTATTTAGTTAGTTTTGAAGTCGCACAGTTAATGTTAGGTTTTGTTAACCACAAAAACACTGGTGCTGCATGGTCTTTCTCATCAAGCCATTTTAGAAGACAAACAGCAATATGTCACATTGTTTGCTATTCCTAAGCACCAGACACGACAGGTGGCGAACAGGTATTGATCTTCCGCTTGAGTAAAGACAGCCATCATTCAATTTATCTCCATCAGTGCATTTGATTTTGCATGTCGTTTTCATCTCTGCTAGCCATTAACATCTCTTAATGTTAATATTTGTTTGGTGTAGACATTTCTCAAATAAACTGGAGTCCAAAGTCCAAAACAAAAAAGTCCAAAGTCCAAAGCCCAAAATCCAAAACAGATATTCAAAGGTGTGACTCTAGGCAAAAATGTGCAAAAATGTGAAAGACCAGATAATCTGGTATTGTAAAAGTACACTTGAGGATTACTGAAGGCACTTTAACTTAATAGGCATTTAAAGTGGATTGTGTATGCTGCTGAGAGCCTGTAATGATGGCTGTTTATGTGGCCTCCCATTTATAATAATTATGCAGAGTGTGAGGGGGGCGGCCGGCGTGTTGTTCTGGACTATTGGCTTAGGCTGAATAATGACCTACTGTAGTTGACCGGGAGATGACCGTTGCCTTCTACATGACCCCAGAACCCCAGACTCACCCCCAATGCCTCTGCTGGTAAATAGAATGCTCAATATGTCTATACAGCCACAAAGAGGGCAGGTCCTCAAATGAGTGTGTGAGAATGAGTAAAAAGGAGGGGCTATTTCCACTGGATTTTCCTTTTCTTTTATGACACCTTTTCCTTTTCTTTAGGCATTTTGTAGGAGACTGACCCCCTGGGCAGGAGGCCAACTGGAGCTGTAATATGTCTGAAGTTTACGAGGATGTGTCCCCACAAGGAGGACAGTTTTGTCTGTGAGAACTGACTGCTCCTATGCGAAAATTACCAATAAACATACATGCTTCTCCGATTAAATGGAAGTCTAATAGCTGTTTGAATGGTTTCATTTATACAGTGGCTACTAAAAGTATTCAGACACTTAAGATGCACTTAGCAAATTTATGAATTTCATTGGATTACATAGCAAAATATTAAAGCAAGTGGCATCTGCAAACAAATAATGCTAAAACCAATTTCACTTTTCTTAGCCATTTTTGCCATTACTTTTAATAAATTGGTGGCAAGGTAATTATTTGTGGAAGTATAGAGTCAGTTATCCTGATGTTTACACAGTTGTGTAGTTTACCGCATTAACTATGTTCCACTACCTGTAACAACCAGAAAATGCCTTCATTTTGTATAGTACATACATTGTTATTGGTATTACAATTTAAAACCTAATAAAAGTGAAATATTTTGCTTTCTTTAAAAGAAATGTCACTTGTTTTTGATAATTTGTTTTTTAATGCAATGGCATTCATGCATTTTTAAGTGTTACTAATGTGACCAAATACTTTTTGCCACTGTACGGCCTGATAAATATAATTTAAAAAAAGTCTCCTACATAATACAAAATGAGCTGAGTATCTTAATAATATTTCTGTTTGGCACAAACCAACTAGTATTTGTTTTAAAAACTGCTATTTGGGCCCCTTACTTGAAGAACTTCACAACCTTCAGCCAGAAGGTGGCAGTAGTGTCCAGAGACACACTGATGCAGCATCTGGTTGGCCCTTGTGTAGACTGGCATACCAGATTCCTGGTTTACAGCCCCTAATGTATTGGTGAGTGTAAAGCGCATGCTCTAGAAAGGTTGAACTGAAAGAAAGGGATGTCGGTGGGCCTGCATGTTAAAAGGGTCTTAGAGAAGTTTGCCACACATCTTCAGGGTAATAAATCTTTTCGTATTTCATTCCAGGATTTTAGGGGAATTCCATTGGGAATACTGGCATGTGTTGCATCTGACCTTTGGGAGTCATGTACTTTGAATCTAGGGGCATAAATTAAAAATCAGGAATGTAAGACGATGGCACGGCTGAAGTGAAAAAAGATCAGTTTAGAAAAAATATTTGTGGGCCCCTTCTGCTACACAAGTAGGTGAAAGCCGAAAACGGCGTGCCGTGCCTACAAGCTACAGTGCAAAAAGTGACAATTTCTCAATTCTCTCCAACAACAGTAAGACAAATGAAATTATGTTTGTTAGATGTGCATTCGATGTGATTAGAGCAGAGAAAAAAAAAACATCCACAATGTCCTGCTCTTCTGTTGCCGTGTTTTTTCAGACCTGAGGATTGAGTAGGCTATACAAAGCTGGCAGATGGATGTCAGTGTTTCCACTATTTCATGTTATGTGTTCTGAACTGAGGAGCCAGCATGAACAGTGAATGGGAGTGGGGAAGGCTAATTGTTACTGCATGATGGCTATCGGTTTTGCGCGCATGTTACACAAAAATAATTCTTATTAAAATTTAAAATTTAGATGAATAAGTAGTACATATTGCAGTTTAGAAACTGAATTTTATTTCATTTTATTTATATGCTCAGATGCAAGAGCAGATGAGTAAGGTTTTTGGAGGGCACACCGCTGGCAGTCCAGGCTCACTTGGTGCCTTAGGCAAGATAAGATACAACAAAAGAAATTAAAGGGAGAGTTCATCCAAAATTGAAAATTCTGTCATCATTTACTCACCGTTATGTTCTAAATCTATATGACTTTTCTTCCGTGGAACACAAAGAGAGATGTTAGTCAGAATGACAGCCTCAGTCACCATTCACATTCATTGCATCTTTTTTTCCAAATAATGAATGTGAGGCTGTCAGTCCCCATTAGTTTGCTTTACATTAACTTTTGTGTTCCACGGAAGTGATATAGTTTTGGAACAACAAGAGGAACAACAAGAGGGTGAGTAAATGATGACAGAATTGTATTTTTGTGTGAACTATCCCTTTAAAAACGTATTTAAAAAAAAAAACGTAGCAGTCCTATGCATACCTGTTAGTCTAACTGTGAAGCTTTTGTTTAGTGCTAAAGATGACCCCAACCATTTATAATCTTTTTAAAATAAATCAAGCAATATTGCAACTGAAATTGAAAGCCATTGATAAACATGTATTTTCATTGTATGGAAAACAGGATCATAATAATTTCATATTTATAATAATTTTCATAATAATTGCTTTTGTGTTCCACGAAAAAAATTATTTTAAAATACATCCACACAGTTTAAAAAAATACATACACATATTATAGATATGTGTAGTGATTTGAGTAGATGAGCCGAATAGCAGTTTATTCACTGTAAGTGGTGGATCAATAAAGACTGATGAGAGAGCTTTTTTTAATCTGTACGCTCTGCTTACACCAATGCTGTGACAGTGCTGTCGACCTCTTTGATTTGCGACTTTACAGCGGTCAATCATAGCACTGCCTCATAACCTGTTGGTTAGCCGAATTGATTTAGCACTTTCAACATCTTTATCACCTTGTAATTATGCTCGGTGTTGACACAAATATACTCGGCCTCCCCTCCACGCCTCTGTGCAGCAGAATTTATGCACTCAAGTTTTATGACCATCGCTTTATGAGTGGGACCGCTCGAGTTAGGCTTGAGTTCTAGCCAATGGCCAATATTTCACTCTGTAAGGTCAACGTTCCTGGAAAACCCCCTAAAACAAGAGGAGCAGCACCACATTGTGTGAGATGATTTTGAGGACGCAAATCTGAAGAGTTCTACGAGATAATAACGATACAACTGCTGCAATTTAGAAAAGATTGCCATTAATAAAAGCTATTTCAATTACATGTCAGACACAGAGAGATTAAAAGAAAGGGATGATAAATCTACTCCGAGTATAATAATAATAGCATGATGACAAAATCAGATACATACTCCAGCTATCTGGGATGGTTACACAAATTTTTTTTACACACTTTAGATATATGGTCTATGATAAAACTAAGTTTTCTGTGTACCTTTGTGTACTTTAACTAATAATTTCAGATGTAAATATTTTCACCCCTTCTCTGAATAACAGAATCAAATCTGCTTTTTAAAACTGATACTTCTGACTCTAAATTCTAATTAGATGAGCTGTGTTCGAAGCCATTGTAAAATACACCTGTGACTGGACATTCTGTATTAATGTGCCCAAATGCTACGTTGCTTGGCAACCATATCAGTTGGGATAATTAACTATTTAACTTAGCAGAAGAGTCATTTATTATAATAATTATATTATCATAAATGCAACAGTCTTGTATCATAGTGCTCAGCTTTGCATTGTGCCTATAAGAACACCCTTTACATATGGTAAAATAACTGCAAAGACTTATTGCTTTATTAGCTCTCTTGTTATTCATTTTAGGGCTCACTATCTGTCACATTTATACATTCTCTTAGTGTTACAAGTTACAACATGGTAGCTTTCTCTTTAACCTTTTCAAGACAACATTGAACTCAATAGGGAGATAAAGGCAAAATTAAAACACAATTATTCTTTCAGTGGGGCATCTTTAAGAAACGACTACACTACGTGTTCCTGCTAACATCCCATTTGTTAAACAGAAATATATATGGATTAAAGTGGATGTATCAAATAAAGTGGCTTGCATGGCTGAACGCACAATTTTTCATGACACAACTACAGCGATTAATCAGCAGCCTATTGTTGTGTGTGCCTGTGTGAGCACTATACTGCAAGGATTTTTCTGTTACATCAATATGCCATACTATCAAACAAACTCAATTTTCTTGGCTATCTACAAGAATAATCTTTACAAATGCAACTGCTGTGTATGAAATGTGTTGCTGATTTGCTATTCCTTTTTAAAACTGCAAGATTAATATAGAATAATCAAGAGAAATAAAGGAAGCCAAAAAACCCTGATTCATTATTCTCTGAGGCAATATGTTGCAATAAGAATGCACTGACTGAGTGCAGACCATCCCAGCTTTGTCATTTAGAATACAGTAAATGAATAGTTGCTAAGAGAAAGTCAGTGAGTATTGACCAATATGACTCATCTTATGGCTAGCTGCATATTATTCATCATTAGTGAAGGGGTGGAGAGAGAGAGAAAGACAAGGAAACAAAATCAAAATACATGCAGAGCTCTTCAACTAACAAATCAGTCAAGGACACAATAGCGCTGAACTAAATGGCTGACCTTGTGTGTGTGCATTTATGTTTAGATGACTGTTAAAGGGATATTTCATACAAATATGAAAATTCCTTTGTCACCCTCTTGTTGTTCCAAACACGTATGACTTTCTTCCGTGGAACACAAAGCGAGATGTTCAGCAGAATGTTAGCCTCAGTCACCATTCACATTCACTGAATTTTATCTCCTTGCAATTAAAGCGAATTGTGACATTTCCTTTTGTGTTCCAATGAAGACAGACAGTCAGGAGTTTGGAACATCATGAGGGTGAGTAAATGATGACAGAAAATTCATTTTTGGATGAACTATCCAACTATAATATGAGAGATGCAACGGAGAGAGCGAAAACACAGACCTTGCTGAGGATGTAGATAATGTCTCCTCTTTGGAAGGCCAGCTCATCTGGTCCATCTGCTTCACAGTCCCACAAGCACTGGTAATAATTTGCATAGTCTGAAGACCCTTTGTTTAAAACACAGACATTCTTACAGCCTGTAATGTAATTAATTTTTATTTAATTTCAAATTATAAATTAAAATATATATATATAAATTATATTTATATATACATTTTATTTTATAAGCATTCATCCACCATTATGCACACACACACACACACACACACAGTACTCACCGGCTTTTTCACTGCCCTCTTCAGCATGGTCAGAGTTTTCATCATCTAAAAAAATAAAGAGTCATTTGTTATAGAAGTGTAGAACAAGTGCTATTGCTGTGCTTTAAATGTAAATCGATCATTTGGCACCAGTTAATGAAGCTAATACACTCTTCTAAAAATTTATGCTAGATGTTCCATACAATTTCAACTGCTCTAATTTGAATCAACTTTGAGTACCTCATTCTAAACTCTATTACATTAACATTAGACAATATCAGCAGTTCTGGCAGAATAGCTAGCTCTCATTTGATGTATAGGGGAGGTGCCAGGATGGGTTAGATGGCTAGTGTGTTACAGGCAGACAGGCATTGATTATGGGCGTGGCACCTCTGGGTCTATGAGGTGACAGTGATAGCCTAGCTTTCTGTCTCCCACATCCATCCTCACGCTGTCAGGCTGCCGATAAAACCACCGTCCAGCAACCCTATACTTCCCACAGCAAGAGCTTGCCCTGAGATTCCAGGAACAGCACAGAGAAAAAAAAGCCCCCCCCCCCCATTTCATACATATGCAAAATATATGTTATCTAAAAAGTGTGTTGTACATTTGTACTACATTTTAAAATGTGACTTTCCAGTGAACACCAAATTTCAGATGAATTTTCAGGATAATGTTAAGAGTTAGTTAGGGAGATTAGGAAAGGAGCACATGGGCTCTAAGTGCGATGGTAGCACGTTTTATTATCAGCAAGGTAAATCGACAAATTTTCCTCTTAGTAATTAAAAAATCAGAGCTGAACTAGGTTTCAATTAACCAGGGTTCATGGCAGAAATGCCATCGAAAGTGACAAAAATCTCCCAGATATTGAAAATGTGGGAAGAAAAAGAAATTCCCCATAGAGAATTCCTCTATTTTGAATCTGTTTTCTAACATTTCATGATAATCTATATAGTTATGGGTTCAATGCCTCTGCAGACACTGGAGATACTTACCTGTCAGATATCTGTACAAGAAAAAAATTTTTTTTTATAAAGGTGCAGCCGAAAATCTATTTCAGGGGGGCAAATATTGGTCCTTAATAAAAATGTTTTTATTTCTGACAACTGGAGCTTAGGTACAGTAGATCTACCTCCCTTAAATTGCTCTACAGTTTTACAGAAAAATTTTTTATACTGTATATAGAGGGAAATCAATGCATTTTCAGGTGCAGTGATGCTTAATGTATGTCATAGGTTCTGAGAACTTTATATTAAAAGAGTTCTAAAATGATTTAGTAACCATTTGAGCACACTTAATTCAGCACTTTTTAGACAATGTCATAGAAGACCCACTCAGCGTTTTTCTAAACTGAAAATCCGAGAGGCACAAGAAGATGAGAGAGAGATGAATGAAGAACAGAAAAGTGAGAGAGGTGGTCACTCGATCCGCCATCTGTGGCCAGCTCAGCTGCCTAGCACACATGGCAAAGTAAGGTGAAAATGACAGCACTCCAGAGTGATGTATCTCTCCTCAGAGGCCTTATTAGGTCCTCAGAGGGTCCTGCCATCACTTTGGGTGACCAGATCTTGATTTATATACTCTTATTGGTGTTCAACACTGTAGACTTGATGGTTACAACCTCAGTTGCCTGATCATTCTTGCTAAACTCAAATCCCATCATAATCTAATGCATGAATGGTAGTTTGGTAATGCATGCTGATAATCTTCTGCAGCAAACCAGCAAAAAACATTTCATTTTAGCAAAGATAGCAAAATTTTTAAGCTAGTGATCAGGGAAATCTTATTCACAGTTACTTAAGTTTACAATCAGGATATACCAATAACCTTAATTTTGTTTAAAAGGGACAATTCTATAATAACTGAATATGTTGGGGTTCCTTTGTACCTGGAAGCACCTCATAAATGTCCTCTTCATCCTCTTCTTCTTCTTCTTCTTCTTGAGTCCCAGCTTGTTCCTTCCATTCCTTACGGGTGCTCTGGGGGGTTTGTTTCAGACTTGGTGTTGGAATAGGTGCAGGCGCTGGCCCAGGACGTAGTGGTGGTGGTGTGGTTGCTCGTTCAATGTCATCATATGTTTCTTCCTCTTCTTCAACCTCCTCTTCCTCATCATCGTCAAAGGGGATGAAGTTAGAGCTCAGATCTTGGAAAGAAGCCATAAAAGCATACATTAACACCTTTAATAGCATGAAGGCAAATAAATATGGAGGTTGCAGATCCAATTTGCATATCTCTTAAAAATGTTTAAAGAAACATTGATGTCAGATATGTAACATATTGCATAGAGAGCTGGGGGGAAAAAATGAGATGAGTGTTTAAGTTGACATTTATTACAGTGCTAATACTGAATGATGCTTGTGCCATTTGGCTGTATCTACATGTGCGAAGGGGGATGGGGAGGGAGAAAACTATCTCAGGAGTGTCCATTACTTCCCGCAAATCAGAGGGCCGCATTGAGCCCATTTTAGAGTGGCGAGGGTGCCTTAGATCTGTCTCAGATGAAGTGAGGGCTTGATTGCAGGTGACTGAGCTCTGTAACATAGGCTACTGTATCCTCACTGCCTGGATGCCAAGCAGGGCCAGATCGATGCACCTAAAGGATGACCGGGCAAATCCCAATCAATTTCCTGTAAAGAGCGCTGCGCTACGGGGAACAGGAGGCAGCCTGAGGCGTGTTGGACTCTGTGACGTGCTGCATGAGGAGGTCTAGAGCCTATCTTATTGGCTGAGCCAGAGAGAAAGTTATTTGTATACCCCTTTATATAATACTACCCTTTTCACCACAAGATGATGATCGTACTGCTCTGCTCAAGTCAGATGCATTCAGCGTAATATGTAAAAATGCATTCCATATCTCACATACCCTTTAGAACAAAATTGATCTGGTCCACCCATTCCCTGGCCTCACGGGGACTGCTGGCGGTAAACTGTAGAGAAAGGCCATCATTGTTGAGTTGGGGGCTATTCTCACAGAGAATGAGCATTCTTCATTGTAATGATGTAATGATGACTGAACACAGCAACAGCAATAAGCAATGTGAGTGTGTTTGTGTGTTGAACCTGGTAAGAACGTCTTCCAGGAGCACTCATCTCAAAGCATGAATTCTTCTTAGAGTCTTTGCGTAAGCTGGGCACCAGCTCTGCACTGTAGCCATTGATATAAAATGAGCCCTTCTGCTGCTTATCTGAATTTAGGAGACAAAATTCAAGGTTTCTCAATACCCTGTGTTTTTCATATTGACGAAAAGACTTTTAAAGAAAAATTCTGGGTGTAATACAAATTTAGCTCAATCGACAGCATTTTTTGCATAATGTTGATTAGCCTACTACAAAAATTAAGTTAGACTCGTTCTTCCTTGTCATTAAAAAAAAAAAAAAAAAAAAGCAAAAAGTGAGCTTGCATTTTAGAGGGTTTTAAGGGTAAAATGTTAAATTTATAAATTTTGTAAAAGCAGTTACATTAATTCTTCTGTTAAAACTAATTTGATCTGTAAAGCTGTTTATAAAGTTGTTTTTGCGGGATTACAGGGTTTTCAGTGTTACATCGTCATGGCAACGAAGTTTTAAAATTGGATATAACTTCACAAAGAAAAGGTAAGCAAGCAATTTTAGAACACTAAAATCAAGATAACACACATTTTGTTTATGTCTTGTGGCTATACTTTTGAAACAGTGAGTATTTTAACGTTTTTGGATTGGCCCCATTCACTTCCATGTGCCTCACTGTAACCCAGATTTCAGGGATGAGTCAAAATTAATTTTTGTGGTAAGCAAAATTATTCCACAAATGTTGTTGACTGAGCTGAACTTATAGTGAACCTGGAATATTCCTTTAAACCTCATCAGGAAGACAGGACACACCTTTCTCACTCCCAAAATAATAAAATATGGTGTTGTTCAGAACGCACCATCGCTTTTGCCATTCCATGCTAAAGAAACTATGATCTAAAGGGAAAAAAAAGATTAGAAATGCTTGTGCATATCATGTGATTTCTCAATATGAAAATATGATGCAAGTGATTCCTACCCCGTCTTTTCTTCTCCAGGTAACCTTGCTTTAGAATGTTACTCAGGTCCTGTGCAGCCACCATAGGGATCTCTTCAAAAACTGTCAGTTATAAAATGTTACTAATACATAATCAGTATACAATGAGGTAGTCAAGCATGTAAGAAAAAATAAAATATTTATTGTGTATACAATTAAAACAACTGTATCACACTTAACACAGTACAATGAAATACAAGACATTGATCCCATTGTTAAAGGTGCACTCAGTAATTTTTTCCCCCATTAAAAAAGTTTTACTCCTAAAGAAATTAATTGTAATTTTGAAACATATGTATAAAATCACCACCACTCACATGAGATGAGGACTCTAGTCATATCAGTAACCTTATAAAAGCTGTTTTATTCTACATAGGGCAGGGGCGTCCTCATGGGCACTGCCATTTTTCAATCACATGACCAGCTGAATACTGCTCGCTTAATCTCAGTGACCGTCTTGTTATTAGACACTTTCACTCTTTGATTAAATGAATCATGGCTGATTGGGAAAAGTGAATTTCTACAATGGCATCAGTAACTGAAAACTATTCATTTTGAATGATTCTGCATCCACACCACTAGGTGTCACTGTAAGTCCAAGATGACACGAGCAAAAAGTTACTGAGTGCATCTTTAATATATCAGAGTGTGTTTTGAAAACACATGAGTTGATTTTCCTAGTCAGAAATCCACAGTAATTACTAAATAGTGCATAGCTACTGTATATAGTGCTGAGATTAAATGCTGTAAACACATCTTCCAGCAGGGTAAGCAATCTGATTCTGAATCTGATTAAAAAGTAATTAGTTACTGTAATCGTATTGTAATGAATTTACTTTTAAATTCTAGTAATCAAATTACAAGTACTGAATTCAATAAAGTTAAATTCTTTCAAGTACAAAACTTGAGTTGTACATTTCTTAACTAGTTTAATTTATATACAGTTTAAAACATGAATTATGTTCATGAGTACGCCTCTTTGAATTTCTGTGAGAGCTGAAGGGCATACGCCCCCTAATAAGTCATGGTAAGGGAGAAACATGTGGTGTTGACTTGCCTGCAACATAGCACAAGGATGATATATAGAATTGTTTTTTTTATTATTAATTTTGAATTTGTGAAAAGCATTTTAGAATCTAACTTAAAAGTATTTAGGCTTATTGAGATTTGTTTCAAATCAGCAAAGATAGGGTAAGATTCTCGTATTCCGTTCCAGTTATCCAAAATAACTTTGTACTGATAAGATGACAGGTATAACAGGATTCATTGAAATCTGGTTGCTGTTCTTGCACCCACATATCAATTTTGAGTGTGTTTAAAGGTCATATGACAGTGGCACCGCCCACGAGTTAGCTGCAAACCGGGAAACGAGACACAAATCCTCAAGTTCTCGAACCATCTTTCATCAGCTTGAAACTTCAAAGTTAAAAGAGAGTACAAGAGACAGGTGGGCCTCTGGGCATGGTACCAGACTTATTTAAAACTCATTTAGACATGAGCAGATGCATCCTCCTCTTCCCCCACTGATGATAAAGTAAACGGCATGGCATCTCTTCTTTTTGAACTAAGGCTTCCATCCAATGCATAAAACAGACAAACTTATGCAGTCAACTTACTTATGCAGTCAACAGTTCATCAATTATGTATTAAAAAGTTTAAAACAATACAGTTTGGTAAATGGCAAAGCAAGCACATTTGCTGAACAGATTCTAATCTTGGCAAAGCATATTTAACTAAATCAAAAAAAAAAAGAAAAAAAAAAAGGTAATCTTATTTATGCCAGGAAAAGTTTTTTAGAGTGTAACACAGCCACAACTACCATTGATCAACTAGATGAGCACAACTGTGATGTGAGCAGTGGATTTAACAGCTTGGAGAATCTATTGCCCCTATAAATAAGACTCAGCTCATCAAACAACACATTGAGCTTGCCACTCCAACCCCATTCTATGTGACATCACCACAGACCACTACAACCTGCCATGTTATCTGCCCAGTTTATCAGACAGATGACCATCTTAAAGAGGAGCCCTGTGACTCTCACTCACATTCACACACACCCCTAGAACAGCCACAAACCAACACACATTGGCTTTCTCTGTACACACAGTCACATCTACATCGTTATAAATACAACTGAACTACACTGTTTGTCAAAGTTAAGTTGATGTATCATCTAAAAAAGGAGGCCTCCATCCAGCCACTTCTCTGCTCATTTTTCTCCCTCCGCGCTTTCGTCCCGACACCTTTTACTCCCCTCATCCATCCACATCCCCCTCTCTTCATTTAACTAAAAGGTCAAGCCCTGGTAATAGTTCAGAAGAAACAGAATAAACAGAAGAAACGGGAGAATGGCGTACAATTAACAGTCTCTTTAATCTTCACACACCTACTGACAACCTTCTTCCTCAGGCCTTGCTGTCTGACCCCATGGTGCGGTCAGAGACTTAAGCTACGGCAAAATGAATGGTGAAAGAGGAATATGCTTTCAGTCGTTCTTCACAACCTTCAACTGCTTTTCTAAGGAAACAGACATTAGGTGTGTTTTGGACAGTCACTATATTCGTGATTCTTCCACAGGGTTGCAGTGTAACCAAACATTTCACCATCAGAAAAACATTTTTATTTGTTTTAATATTCTGAATCCCAACCCTCTCCAAGGAAACCCAAGATTCGAACTGGACAATTGGACACAACATCCAACTTCAGGCATTTCTTTTAAACCAATCAGAGCTTGAAATGTTCAAAGCCACAAAGGACAAAAAGTGGCCAAATAGACAGGAAAAAAGTGAGAGCCCTATCCATATAATGTTTTTCACTTTAGAACCAGGCAGAAATGCCTGTTTCTTATATTTTATGCTACCATAAATTCTGTGTCATACAGGATAAATACCATCATAAACACACATACACAATCATATACTTAAGTAAAATTATTGAGTTATCATAAAAAATACACATGGAACCAGTCTTGAGGATTTTCATTTTTGCTATAAATTGCATTTTTAATTATTCAGAGCAGTTAGGTTTCTTGACTCTCACTCCTTGCATTGTACCTCCTTAATTAGCATAAGGCCAATCATTTCCATTTAATGTGCTGTGGATGTTTATGAATATTTCAGAGTGTTACATTACCATCATTCTCAGAGGCTTTGTGCTGTTATGCCTTTTCCAACTTCATTTATTTTGTTTTCCCATGTTGTTTGTAATTTCATTTATTTGAAAATACATTCATGCTAAATGTTCAGAGAAGAATTGCAATTTAAATATAAAGGGAATATGGGTAAGAATCTTTTATCAAAGCTTGCAAAACAGATATAAATCTGAGTACTTATATATTTGGTTTTCGTTCAGCAGACATCTAGTTCTGGCCTTAAAAGAACATTCCTGGTTCAATAAAAGTTAAGCTCGATCAACAGCATTTGTGGCATAATGTTGATTACCACAAAAATTACTTTCGACTCGTCCTTCTTTTTTTATTTTAAATCTGGGTTACAGTGAGGCACTTAATGGAAGTGAATGGGGCCCATCCATAAACACTGAAATTCTCACTGGTTCAAAAGTACAGCCACGAGACGTAAACAAAATGCATGTTAACATGATTTTAGTGCGATAAAATCACTTCATTGCCATGACTTTGTAATGCTGTAACCCTAAAACAACTTTACAGCTCAAATAATACACAAGTTTTAACAGAAGAATTATTCTAAGTGCTTTTATAAAATTACAAGCATCACATTTCTGCCTTCAAACCCCCCAAAAATTGGCCCCATTCACTTCTATTGTAAGTATCCCACTGTAACCTCGATTTTGAAAATGACAAGTCAAATAAATTTTTTAGGTAATCAACATTATACCACAAATAATGTTGACTGAGTTTAACTTGTACTGAATCCAGAATATTCCTTTAATTTTGTCCGCTCTGTAAATCATAACATGAGCCACACAAAAAGGAGGCGATGTGGGAAGAGGAAGGAGCGACACAAAGCTAATGACTTTCCTCCAGGCGCTCTCTGCGGCTGCTAGAAGCTCTGTGGTGATGCATAGCACAGCCGCTGCGATGTGGCAGGCCAAGATTGGTGGAGTAAGGCATTGAGCGTGCCACGCAGGGGGACGTTCATCAGTGCCATGGCAGAAGGAGAGCGGGGATTGATGCCATGAAAGGATCTCAGCGTGATACCAGAGAACTAAGAGATGGCCGCCCAGAGATCAGACGATGACATGTATTTGTATATTATATGGATACACAATATGTATGTATGTATGTACACTACCGGTCAAAAGTTTTGAAACACGTACTCATTCTTTATTATAATTTTTTTTCACATTTTAGAATAATAGTAAAGTCATCAAAACTATGGAATAACATCAATGGAACTATGGGAATTATGTTGTGACTAAACAAAATCCAAAATAAATCAAAACTGTGTTATATTTTAGCATCTTCAAAGTAGTCACCCTTTGCCTAGAATTTTCAGAAATGTACTCTTGACATTTTCTCAACCAACTTCTTGAGGTATCACCCTGGGATGCTTTTTAAACAGTATTGAAGGAGTTCCCATCTATGTTGGACACTTATTGGCTGCTTTTCTTTATTATTTGGTCCAAGTCATCAATTAAAAAAAAAAAAAAAAAAAGAATTTTAATTACATTTTAGTTTTATAATGAAATAAATTAGTATGGTGGCACAATTATATTTTTGACCTTCAGATCAAAAGATTTTTAAGATCATGAGAAACATTTCAGTCAAGTGTTTCAAAATTTTTGACCGGTAGTGTAAATATATATATATATATATATATATATATATATATATATATATATATATATATATATATATATATATAAACTGTAAATATATATGCTGTATATATAAAATACTCGCACACACACAAACACGAATTTACATACACCTTGGTTCTCAAAATGATATGCTCTTTCTCCATGATCAGTGACTATTTGTAACTTTTGTGATAGTTGTGCATGAGTTGTCCCTGCTTTATACTAAGCAGTGAAGCCCAGTGTTATTAAGAAAACATTTCCAAGTACTGTAAGTTCTTTGGTTTCCCAGAATTTTCTGCACGTTTAGGTTCTTCTCAACGTGGCTATATGATGTTGACATCCAGCTTTGACACTTTGGACAACTGAGGGACTCATACATAACTATTAAAAATCCAGCATAACTCATTGTAATTGTATTTGTACTAATAATATTTAAATTAGAGAGCTCTACAATATATTTTCTGCTAGTAAGAATTCCAATTACAGAGCTCTGTAATGACAGTTACTAGTAAGAATGCAATTTCAGAGCACTACAATTGATTTACAGAGCTCTGTAATGATATTGTTACTAGTAAGAATGCAGTTGCAGAGCTCATCAATTGCCTTTTTACTGATAACAATTCCAATTAAAGAGCTCTGCAATCTGATTCTTACTAGTAAAAGGTTTATTACAGAGCTCTCTCATTCAGTTTTCACTAGTAAGAATTTCAATTACAGAGCTCAACAATTGCATTCTTACTAGTAAAAACTTGTATTCATTAGATGCAAAATAGAGGCAATTACACCCATTTCCCTTTCAGATACCGCCTGAGGTAGGCTACATTTCAAAATAAAGGCCATGTGTGACATGGTAAGATATCAGCATAAAAAAAAAAACAATTATAAGCTTATTTAGCAAACATATTGATTGCATTCACATAGTGTCAAGATTATAGAGAATATCGAGATAAAAACACAAATAATATATTTTACATGAATTAACTATATTAATTCACCTTTGTATACTCTTGAAAAAAGTTTTTCAAATTTCAGAAACTCATACAGCCCACTGCGATCTGCAGTATCTACAGTATAGTTTTTAGAAACCTGCCAGTCAGACACTTGTGGATTTGTCCAAAAATTATAATTTTTTTTTTTTTTTTTTTTTTTTATCAAAATATTTCAAATGTAAATGTGTAGATTGTGTGAAAGTTTGCAAAGAGTACAGAGGTGTACATGCAAATCAGCATAAAGACATGTAGTTTTAATGTTTTTTTTTTAATGAGTCATAAAGGAGGATAGCAATTTCTTTCTTCTTTTGAAAATTGAATAAAATGTTTTTCTGCGTATTATTTGTTCATTTACCCTGGCATTGTTTTTCTTACATCCAGAAGTTGTGCCTAATGTATGAAATACCGAGCAAAACTATTTTTTATAACAGAATTTGTAATGATTGTAATCTTTTTAATAAATGTATAATAACATATGATATAATATCATATATAATCATATACTGTATATTTATAATACATTTTGTGCACCCCCCCCCCCCAATACATATTTATATACATCTTCCCACCTGCCAATTTATACAAGCCAGATGAATATGAATATGCATGAGGCTCCATTACCATAATGAGATGGCATTGAATAGAGTTCTACACTGCAATTATTCCTAGTAAGAATCACTATTGTAGAGCTCTAAAATTACATTTATACTTATAAGAATGCAATTGCTGAGCTCTGTAATTGGAATTCCTACTAGTAAGAATGTAATTGTAGAGCTCTTTAATTGCAATTCTTACTAATAAGAATGTAATTGTAGAGCTCTATAATTGAATTACAGAGCTCTGCAATTGCATTCTTACTACTAAGAAATTAATTGCAGATCTCTGTAACTGAATTAGAGAGCTCTACAATTGATTTTTACTAGTAAGAATTCCAGTTAGTGAGTTCTACAATTGCATTCTTATTATTAAGAAGTTATTGCAGAGCTCTGTAATTCAGTTACAGAGATCTGCAATTAAACATATCTTTAATGTGATTTTTTACTAGTAAAAATTCAATTAGAGAGCTCTGTAACTGAAATTCTTATGTAAAATTTCAATTAGAGAGCCCTGTAACTGAAATTCTTACTAGTAAAAATTCAATTACAGAGCTCTCTATTAGGAATTCTTACTAGTAAAAGTTCAATTATGATAAGTAATGCTGGGAACATTAAAAGATAATTTGGTTTTCCATATACAAACACTCGTTGATGCTCATGAAGGCAACACACTAAAAGAAGATTCAAGGGAATGTAAACCTTCGAGCAGGATGATGTATAAATTGTTTAGATTTTGTTGTGTGGGATATATGTAAATATATGTTAAGTAGGGCAAAAAACACTCTCATATTTTTTAAATTCTGCAAGGGGTGTCTAAAATTATGAGACAAAAAGTGGTATTCCATATTCTAAACAGTGCAAGAAATCGGTGACATCAGATCAGTGGCTCTTTCCATGACTTTCAGCAGCTAAACTGCTGTGTGTATGGGACGCACAAGCCTGCGGATGACCTCGGCGTGAACCTCAGAGATGAGGTGAAACAGAGAGCATGAGGGTCCCTGGGGGGCCAATGGGAGAGTCAAGGGAGGAATGCTGATCAGGGAGAGATGGAGAGAGTGGGATTACTGCGCACTCCTGTATAGCAATTGTTTCGAAAAAAGGAGCACTCAGAGCATCCTTTACCCCCCCCCCCCCCCACACACACACACACACACACCACCACAACACACCAAAAGGCAAACTGCACACAGAGAACAGCAAATTGACACATTTTTCCTCATTAAAGGCAAAAGCAGTGGCCTCTGTGCAATGCCTACACATAGCAAACATCAGGAGGGTGTGAAAAAAAAAAGGAAAAGGCAAGAGGGAGGGGGTGAGAAAGACTGAGCAAGAACGATCCCTAGGTGGATGGCTCAATTGAACATCACCTCTCTAAATTGTCCTTAACAAGAACTGATTCGATTTGAATGAAAAGGATCTGTTATTCACAACACGAGACCTGAATTCATGCAGCCCCTGAACAGTTTTGCAGTATTACTTATTATTTACAAGATTCAAGGATGGACCTATAGTCAGCTTCTGTTTAAAGATGCAATTGTGGGCCTCAACCATTATGTGGGAAACCATTTATAGCATGCTTTAGTGCCACAACATTGTTCTTCTACTGACGAACCGCTCCGTACAAGAGAATTTATAGTCCGGCAATGAGTAGGGAAAGCAAAGGGGGCCCACCGTAGAGAGCCCAGAGCCCTATAAATTTTACCCCCATACATTATGACATCCATTCAAAAGTTTAACTGCAAATACCATAATCCTGAGATGGCAGAGAGGTGGATTGGAGTGCAACAGGGAGAGGAGATATGACTCGAAAGCAGTGTCATCATCACACACTACTGCAAAAGAAAAATGAGTTCAGAGAGATGTGGAAATGTACTTAAACCAATGGAGCTGAGGCATGAGAAAGCTTGGAATTCAGGTAAATGTTGCCTGTTGGTTATGGCCAGTGCAAGTAAAATGAATCAACCGAAAAAGAATATATCATTTAAAATAAGTGAGTGTTATTTCAGCAAGAAATATGACCAACTTCCTATTTGAAATAAATTCTGCAAAAAAAAAGGGGACATTAATAAAGTTACTTATTTTGTATAAGAAACTCAGAGACTGTAAATATTTTTTTTTTTACCTCAATTTAGTTTTGTATTTAAGAAAATGAAGATTAAAAATGACATTCTACCTATTTTTTTACTTTATAAAATAAATTCCTATTTTATATTTATATTATATTAAATTACATATTTATATTTATTAAGTGTTCAAGTGTGTATGCCACACATTTCAATTCCTTTATATTTATTGATTTATATATTTTAAATATAGCATTGCATTGCTGTTTTTGTTACTTTCAAGTGTTCAGTATAATTATGGATCCATTTACAAGATACGAATGACGGGCAAACATTTTGAGGGGAGAAATTGAGACGTTCCTATAACAGAAGAAAAAACAAATCAGGTCACTGCAGGAATAGATAGATTTAACGGGTTTAAATGGAAGTGCGTTTGATCAAACAAAGGAAAAGAATACCACAACAATTACGCAATAATATAACTTTTAAAAAATCAACACAATTCACAATCTAATGCATAACAATTCAGTTCAATAGACCTATGAAATATGCCAGCAGCACGTGTCGACTGTCGCAATATGACAAATCAAGATCCATGATATCGAGCATCGATCACATCAGGAATGCAGCACGGGTCGTAAAGTTTGACGTGTTTGTTAACGTTCCACATGCATGTGTGCCAAACAGGTATTTATGACTGCCTGATGAACTCCAGCAAAGCTGTTATTTGTGCGTCTGTTTTATTTAACCGAGAACGAGTGCGTAAAAAATGATCAGATATTGGATTTAAAAATTGTTTATATTGTCATTCAGCTTATTAACAAAAAAAATACAAATAAATAAATAAATAAATAAAAAGAAAAGAAGAGAAAAGAAAAAGAAAAATAACGTATCTTTATTGCGTAATTTTTAATTTTATTTTTTTAAGAAATTGGTGAACGCTAAAAGCCCACCAGAGGGCGTCGTGTTAAGGGAAGGTGAACGGTATGGCCTGGTTTTTGAAAAGGACTAACTTCTAGAACTTTTAGGACACTGTAGTAAAGTAATTCAGTGCAATAAATATAGCATATGTTTCTAAAATTCTAATAGAATATGAAAACAAATAATAGCATAATAATAACCAAATTACAGAATAATAAAATAATGACATTTATCTCTGTTCTTAATTGTGCGTGTTGGCTATAGGACTATTGGACAAAACCGAATGATTTTGACTATTTGGTTCAGGTCTATTCGTCTTTTACACCGACAGATCATTTTATCCTTTATTATTATTATTATTATTATTATTATTATTATTATTTGTAGATAAAGTCATATTATTTGTTACCATAGGTACGAAACATTCCCCTTGATGACTAAATTAGAAATCATACAAAATAATGGCAAAAGAGTGCACTTGAGTTAATAAATCTGGCTGATTATGTTGAAATAACATAGGCTAGTTCATTCTAACGTTACTTAGCCTAAATACTAATAGTTAAATAAACACATAGGCATAAATACGTAATTAAATAACAAAAAGTCTTAAATGTGGACAGTGAAATACCAGGTGATTATACCAGAAATCAACACAAGGACGGGCTTTGTTTGAACTTTTCGAAAGAAATTCGATTGATTTATAGGCCTACATATTTTTCGTATAAATGGAGACTGGACCTGTATCAGAGTTATCTTTTTTAAAGCTAGAAAATACCATTATTGACATGTTATTATGCATTACTTATTCTAACCTAATAGTAAATATTGTTCTGTGCATTATCATATTTCGTTTGCATATGAAAATAAATTTACATTTTTTTTTTTATTTATTTATTTTTTTTATTTTTTTTTATTTTTTTGGTTTAGAGATTTTTTTCTGTTATAGTAGATATTCGTCGTCGCTCTTACGTTTGCGCTTTTCAGTGGTCTCAGCCTGCATTCATTTATTAATCACAATATTATTAAAATCATTAATATTCATCAAAACGTTTGATCAACAACAACTGCTAAATACTTTACATACTTTTAAAGTAGCCTAATGCGCCTGGATGTTGATTGTAAAGTGGCCCACACATTATGCAATGCAGGATTTAAAGAAACCTCGTGTGTACTGTCCTTGAGTAAATAAATAGAAAGTTCAAAGCCTTGTTAAATGGTAGGACTGCAACCGCCAACAGTTACACATCTGTAATCTTCATCCAGCCACATGTGAGTGAAGTTCTTTTTTTTTTAAACAGTTTTATTTTAAATAATGTAGCCTATTCCATGTACCAAAAAGCTGCAGTCATTTTTTCCATCTATAACAATCCAAGAAAGCAGGATAAGTGTTTGTATTGGCTGAAGATGCTTTTGGAGAACAGATCACATTGTTGTAACAAAAACAATCCCTCCACCGAAAATCCTCATTTTGTGACAACATCAGGAGGGTTTTTGCTGTTGTAATTTGGAGTCTTTCATATCATGGTCCTGTCAGTCATCATGATAATGATTTGGTTCAGTGGTTACCAATGGTTGTGTTTTATCACGTAATGCAAGAATATGCATTACCAGGCCAGCCTTAACCTCCCACACTTAAATATAGTCTTTCACTCATTAAGAACCCCTTTTATGATTATTATTACATGTCTCAACAATCAGTGGAAAACATATGGCAAATTGCACAATTTACATAATATTTTCCATTTTTGGACAGATAAACGATACCTACACAGGCTGACAAATCAGCTGGTTGAAAGACATTTCAAGGAAAAATAACTCCTCTGGTCATTTTAAATATGTGAAAACATTCAAAAACTGCTATAAGACTACAGAACCTCAAAGAGCCAGAAATGTCAGAAGGATTATATCATTAAAGACAGAGATGAAAAAAAGTCCTCAATTAGTGAATGTAGCTTTCTTGCATAAAATACTCATACACATTCTCCAAAACACCCATGTAGAACTAATAAATATTAAGAATGCAATACAACAATGTTTGCCAAAAGCAAATTTTAATTCAGCTAAAACTAAAAACAGACACACATTTGAACAGCACTCCTTCCCTGTGGGTGTACAGGCTAGCACACCTACACACATTTTCATTTGTTTCCCAATGAAAGCATCAGGCCACCTGGGCCTTGCATCAAAACTTCATCAATCTCCAGAAATGGAATCCAGTGGAGAGAAAAATCAAATTCTCATTTGCAAGATGGGTAAGCGGGAGAGAAGCGAGAGAAAGTGAGAGAGAGAGAGAGTGCTGGAGGTACCTGGGAAGGCTAACCTCTAGCTGAACCCACAGCATTGAACAGTTTTGCCATTTGTCTGTGATACTGACAGGCTGCAAAGAAGATTAGACACTCAAGGTTGTGACTTCCTATTCTGCTTGTTTCATACATTGCATATCATGAATGACTTCCTATTCTCACCCACAGTAACTTTTACTAGGCCTCTATATATTATATTGAACAAAGATGCAATATTTTCTTAAACAATTAAATATGTAAAATAAGAGAGAAAATGCATGATGAATACAGTGACTGACACTGATATTACTTTAACAGTTGAAAATCTCTTCTCAATTGTCAGTTCATTGGGCAGAAGGAAAGTAAGAGCATGTTTGGGGGAAACTGTGAAATTACAAATGGACAGTGAGGGAGAAGAGGCAGTGAGAGAGCAAATATCAGCATCTGCTGCAGCATCATAGCATTCTGAGACTGAACTGAACTTTTGAACCCCTATTGCAGAAGCAGTGATGCACTAAGAATGCTCGAGTCTAATAATGTGTCTATTTCAATTAATTAATGCGGAGGGAAACAGAGGGTGGGAAAACGACAGTGCAGAGGAACAGAGGAAAAAGATGTTGTCATCTTTGCCAAAGTCATTTAACGTGCCCTGTGAAGCCTGCCAATGCCTCATACTTGACTTTTATTAACTGCAAAAAGCACATAGGAATATTAATTGTGGTTGGAAGAAATTAATGGATGACTACCAGAATAGATGGATGCATTTTACATTACTGTAGCAGATCTGGAAATGTTGTTTTCAGAAAATGATAATCCAGTCCCAGCCAGGGAAACTTTATTTGAACTTTATTTGAGGTCAATAATGTAGACACAGTTGCCCTAGACAGAGTTCAGACAGGTCACGAAATGGCCAGAACAAAACCTGGGGGTCAAAAGTTTACTGTAGGGAGGAAGAAGCACTCCAAACATGGGCACTCAAGGCAAAGGGCAGAAATCTTATGTTTAAGGGATGAGGTTAAGACCGTTCCCACATTCACTGTAAAAAAAAAAAAAAACAATGTTTTTGTAATTTTAACTGAAACATAAAGTAAAAAGCTACAGCAAAAAATAAATAAAATAAAAAACGTAATAAACTTAAGGTAAATACCATATACCTCAAAAAATATATATAAGATATTACATGTAATTTTACAGTAAAATAATGCAAAAACAAAAAAACGTTTTTTAGAAATAAAAAAAGTAGAAGTTACATTAATGTATGTTATTTTTAACAAGACAATACATGTACTTTTATGGCGAACTACTGTTAAAATTACAGTGAAAAACAATAATCAAGTTTTCCCACAACTGCCTGAGTTACCCATAACATTTAATTCTGCTTTATTTAAATAGTTATTTTTCTTCTTATTTGTTATCAGTTATATTTATTGCATTATTTTGCAGTATGTGTGTAACCCTAATTGTGTTTTGTGTTTGTGTGGGTACTGTGCACTGTCTACATGTTTATAGCCAAGGCTTTTGAAAGGGCCACTTTTGATGAACTTTGAGTGATCATGTGGCCTTCTTTTTCACCACCTGTATTATAATGGTGATTATTAGCATATATTGTGGTCATATGATCTTCCTCTGTTTGTCCACATGCCTTTGCATGTTTTATATTGCATTCTCAAGCATTGGGTCTAGAAGGAACAGAAGAGAACAAAGAGAAGGAAGAAGAGAGTGAGGCTGCAGGACAGAGCACTGTTGAAATTATTGACAGTAAGCATGATGATGATGAAGATGACACAATAGATTTGCATGTTAAGCTGATCGCTTTAGTTTTTTGAGAGGTCGCTTAATTGCCAGGTTAAAATGTCTTTTTCATTGATGCAAGATCTTTTTGGACTCTCCAGAGATTAATTACACCGATCCATTACCTAACCAACACATCCATTAATTTAGAGCCTGTAAGATCTTGAAGAAATCAAATTTACATCTTGATGATCTAATTTGCGATAAAGAAACAACTTAACTCAGAATCCTTGTGTTCATTCTGATTGGCTTTGATCAAGCCTTGTCTGTAGAGCTGTGGTGGGGTAAGATAACAGGAGCGAGAGGGGCTTTTGTTTCTGAACATAAATCACGTCAGGGAACACAAAGAGCCCGGAGCATGTGCAGCCTTTGATAGCCCATACATTGATGTAGCCTTTTAAACATACAAACTCCTATCAGACTGGTAAACCATACAACGTTTCTGCTATATTTGTTATTGATGTAATGATCGGTAGATCTGAGGTCTTGCATCTGTAAACCACTGCAATGTTATATTCTCTTTTTATAATTTCTATAAGTACCACAGGCATAAAAATCTACAACTACTTAGGCAATTCAAAGCAATGAGAATTTTTATTTATTTATTTATTTTTTATGTTGTATTGTTTTTTTCTATCTTTTGCATTTCCTAAACTTGACCTGGCAAAATATCCACCCCACTGTGAGGCTCCTCCTGCCCTGGGCATCCCATCCTCGGCTGCAGGGCCGCTGTCATCCAGAGAAGGCTGCAGGCATGGTGGGGTCAACCGTGCGGTCTGCGGGTGAAACTCAGTTCACATTACCATACAGACAGGGGCCCTGACAATAGAGCACCCATCTGTTCCTGTCGGCTATAACAAATCTAGTGTCAAACCTCCCTCTGGAGATGGGGAGGCAGCCCTGGCTAAATGAAATAACACTGACTCCTCCCACCAATGAGTCAACAGCTCCCACGTCCTCCACTCAGGTTAGAGCACAAGCAGACACAGTCAATTTCCCTTCCTCACACAAGCAAGCATGTGACATCACAGAGTGAGTAAAAGAGGAAGAATTGAATGCCTGATATATTTACCCTCCACTACGATGGAGTAAATTTGAAAATATCAGCATGCAAGGACACCATCTCATTCACATCAAATGTGCATTTGCTTTCTGTCATTCACTTGAGCTGAAAACGAAAAAAAAAAAAAATGTAAAGGGTTCCCAGCATGGAGCGGCCTTATTGAATAAACAGCAAATGAGAAAATAAAGTACATCTGAATTCTGAATTGCAGAAATAGCAACACATTTGGACCTTAATCTTCATAAACATATTCATCTGTTTTGTTCTAATTTCATGTGCTCTCAAATGCTCTCCTCTTTAGTTTCCAAATGTCCTCTCATAGGGTTTGATGTGAGATTCCCAACCGGTGAACTAAACATGAACCCTGAACTGCACTTGCCCTTGTGGGTCATTATCTTTATTGAAAGAGCGACATGATGCGAATCTTCTTCGAGTTACTCCTCTTTGACTTATATGCCTTTTCCGGCAAAGAACCGAATCAAAGGAACACATACAGTTTTGACCCCTTTTGTTCCTAAATTACAAACAGAAAATAAATCAGATGATAAAGAATTAATTTTACCTGGTGGTAAGCAGTTTTGTGTAAGTGGACAAAAAAGTATTCTTTTGTATTTTTTCAATCACATCACTGGTTTTCTTTAATAAATGTGTAGCTCTTTATCTCAATCTCTTAATCTTATCTTTTTTTCTGATAAATTTTCAAAACTGTTAAAAGAAGAAAGACTTGTATGTGTATGTCCACAAATGGGTCCTAAGTCATCTGTGACTTTTATCGGATTACAGTGGAATCTCAGATTTGGTCACTAGATCAGTGCTATTGAATTGAATGTCCCTTCATTTCTTTCTTTTTACTCTTTTCTGCAAAGCAGGCTTTTGATCCTTTGCAAATTGTCAGTTGTATGATGACTGATTAAAAATTGATAAAATGCCCCTCAGGTACAGTTTTGAGTTTCAAGACCAGCTGGTTGCGGAGTAGCAATGGATGATCAGTCACAGATCTGGCCTGAAGCAACAGCAAACTGCCCACATTAGTAAAAACAATCAGCACAGCACACCAGAAACAAACACAATGCACAGATTTTGACTGGCCATTTTCAGTCTGCATCCAATCTCTCTTCCCCCCCCCCCCTTAAGCTTTGAATTTCATTCCAGTTCACGTTTTTAAAATTCTAGTATAATTAAGCATACATTTACTTTGTGTCTGAAGGACAAGAAAGATAACATTTCAAAACCATTGTTACACTTAGGCAAACAGTGCAAACATACCACAGCTTAACCTCAAGGACCCACAATGCCTCAGCATACATGCCCTCACTTCCATCCGGCTCTCCTCCCACTAGAGGGAGCTCTTCATTCCCTTTCTAAGGAGGTAAAAGCCCACCTTCCCATTCCCCCTTTACACACCTCCCATTGCCAGCAGCAGGGCTGTGGGAATCCACTAGAGGGTGATCTGTTACCAAACACCTCCACAGGGGTATTTCATCATCACCAGTGAAATCCCCACACCCCTAGTAAGTAGCTCTAAGAAATGTGCTCAAGATGCTGTAGACGAGTTTCCTGTCTCACCTCATCACAACTTACATGCCTTAGACATATGAATAAACACGCTCATGCCCACACACATGCATACAGAGTGATCTGTACTCACGCTCTGGGGCACCTTCCTCCTGGTAGTCAGAGGCCACTGACATGTCATCTGAGGGGGCAGAGCGTCCCACACTGGAGCTCTGGTTGTCATCTGAACTATCCTCAAGAGTGGATTCAACTGGGATTAAAAAAAGCAAAGAGCATCATATAAGCAGAAACTTTGTTAAAATAGATGAGTGAATACAGCAGTAAATCATTCAGTACCTAAAAAGAAAATGCTGTGGGTGGAAATGTAATTGTTTTCGTGAAACTGACTTTTGTTCTGAGAAAGACAGAATCTGAACGGAAATGTCGGTGAGCTATTCATTCACACTGCATTTAATAAATTAGAATTATGCAACAACTGTTCACTTACATCTGTGGGGAAATTCTTGTGGATGCCTGCAAAACAAGAGAGGATGTGTTTTGAATGTGTTTTGTTCTGAAAAAATAGTTTCAGAGAAGAGTGTTTTATAAAGAATAAAGCCAGTGACTACAAACATACAAAACTAATGATTTTGCAATGCTCAATTTTTTTTAAATACTATTTGTATGTTATGGTTATATTCAGCTACAACTGAATCTCTTGTAATGGTTATCTTTTCAGTCTAGATGAACTTTTAAGCTTTGCAATGAAAGTACTACAGATTCTAAAAGAATCAAACAGCCGTTAGATCAAGTGGCAGGTTGAATATACTGTATGTGTATCTGTAACATATGCAAATGCACTGCAGGCATTGCAAATATTGCCTTGGCAGCTAAATTGTTATGTGAACTGGTGCTAAAAAAAGTATGCTTGTTCTCCTTGCAAACATGCACCTTGTTTTAACACAGCAAACCACAAAACCACTCCAGCGGGTAAAACACCATAATTGTACTTCTTGCCTCTAAAAAGAGAACAATAGAAGAACTGTGCAATTCACTTCCTGTCTGTTTAACTTTTGTATTTCATTTGTAGTTCTAATTGGAGCGCAGAGCCTCACATTGGATATAATTTGCTTCTATACATAATTAACTTTTTGCTGTCTTTATTTTGTAGTACAAACTAGAAGAGCATGCAAGATTATATATGTGACAGCTCTGAAAATTCTCATGATTTCATGAAAAAAACTTACTATGATATCTCTCACCTCTTTTGGATGACATGAAAATTTCGTAGGAGAATTTCTCTTGATTCCTGAGCAGCTTCACTGAGATTCTCATCCTGAAGTATTTCAAAGACAAACAGCTCACAGTCTGAAAAAGATAGGTGTTATGTTAAAGAATATTTACAAGATACATATATAAGCAAACACAAATCACAAACAAAATGTCTAACATTCTCAACTTAAATTTGCTCAAGAAATAAAATAATACAATTGTTTCAACTTTTTTTGTATTCCAAGCATGGAACGAGTGTGCATGCCAGAGAGCATGTTTTGAAACATGCAAATAATCGTAAAAGGAGTGTTCTCTTCTTGCAAATTACATAGAAGGCAGAATGTTCAGATTACAATAGTCATCCTGTCTGTGTGTTAGGACAAAGATGCCAATCTGATGGCATCACCATTCTGTACAAACTGATTTCCTCTGGGGTAATCACAGCAATGCAGAATAGTCAGGAAAAAAAACAACAAAGTAATGAAATCATAAAATGGTCTGTAGTCTCAGTTTAAAGACATAAGCTACAAAATGTTATAAAAATGACATGTTTACAACGGATTGAAAGGAGAACTTTAACTGTTTAAACAGTGAAAATGTATAAATAACACAAGATAAATGTTCTGAAGATATTTTATAATTCTCATTAAAAATTATATTTGCTATTATATAAGCCATTGTCTAATTTATTTTCAAGTCATAATTTGACACATTTTTCAAATGCCAAAATCCCTCTTAATGAAGACAAACAATAAAACAACAAATGGTAGACAGAGTATACCAGAAAGGTTATACATAGAAAGGTTTTTATCACATAAATTAGAATCCCTTTCAGTTAATGATGAATAACTAAAACATAATGATGAATAAATAGAAAATACCTTTTAATAGTTGTCTGATATCATCAGCTACCGTCCCCATATCTTCTCAGTAGCTAAAACTTCACCAAAAATGAAAGTTAATGAAATGTGATGTTAACGATTAAAGGTCATAGATTTATTTGATGATCACTTGTCCATCACAAAATGCGTTGTGTATGTAATAAAAAAGAATCGAAAGAAAAAAGAAAGAAAGAGCTAGCGATATCCACACACATACACACCATGAACAAGGTCACGGAGGGTAGAAGAGGAAGTGCAAAGCACATTGAAGATATGTAACCGATTTACATTATAACCAATATTGATGCCACTTTCAGACACAGTCTGAAATTAATTTTAAATACTACAAAATACTTCTGAAATTGCCTTTGTTTTGCTCCATATTTATTTTTTTGACAATCCACAAATTTTTTTTTTCATAGGTGTTTTGCTTTTCAATTTCAACAACCGGCCGTGCTCTAGTTCACTGCACAGCTGTCTATTAGCACAAACATCCACATTGCAGCAAATATCAGAGGTTTTCCCAACCATTTTACTACTATTAAGGCTATGTCATGACCATATGTAACATCATTATAACATCACCGGTCTAAATATGTAACTATGCTCTCACAATGGTTCCTCCACTTTGAAAAACTCCATACGTTTATATTAGGTTCGATCGAACGCAAAACTAACTTTAATGCGCTGTACTGCTAGGCCTGTCGTCAGTTTGTTCCACTGTGTCTCAATAAGGTTTCCATATCATTGTGAAATGCAATTTTGGTTCGAGTCTGGTGAGATATTAGCAATTTATTGTGTTTTTACTTTTCATGAGTTCACATTTACATCCCTAGGTGAAATACGGTAAACATATTTGACAGGCTGTTCATGATGGAGGGCTTAAGCACGAGACTCGACACGTGCTCTAAATACCCCCTTTCTACTATTTAATGAACCATATAATAGAAGGATAGAAATAGAGATGGAGCAATGCCAATAATTGTTACAGCAGTGAGGTAAGCGACGGTTTATGTACGGTCATTGTGATCGACAGGAACATGCTCCTCCCGAATTTTTGTTTTATACACTTACCAGGATACCACATCGCACTTATACGAATGACCAAGTGCCTAAATCACATGTTAAAACGTTATTATATTAATACGTTTAGTCAGACCAAGGACTATTCATTTTGATCATGCATGGTTGGGAAATGTTGTAATTAATCTATTCTCACTAGGTGTAGGCCTATTACTTTTTGACTATTTTATAGCTACATAACCAGTCTAAGTCATGCTTTGAAGACCAAATGCCATAATATGTAATACTAGATTTTTATATTTTCTGAAGAAAATGTGAGAGCTGCTTTCCGGTGCAAAAGTTGCTGCCACAATCCAAGGGTGTTGTGGGTGGTTGCCAGGGCAGTGCTTTGAGGTTGCAAAGGTGTTCAGGGCTGCGTTTCCCAAAAGCATCGCATGCTTATGTTGATCATGGAGACCATTGGCACCAATAGTTTCTGCGATCTACTTAGGCTAACAATGCTTCTGAAAAAGCAGTCCTGGTTGGTTAGGGCATTGATAGGTGGTTGATTGGGAGGTCTGAATGGTTGCATACAGGCCAAGTCAAAAGAACTCAGGGCATTGCTATGAGGTTGCAAAAGTGTTCAGGGCTGCATTTCCCAAAAGCATCGCATGCTTATGTTGATCATAGAGACCACTGGCACCAATAGTTTCTGCGATCTACTTAGGCTTACAATGCTTCTGAAAAAGCAGTCCTGGTTGGTTAGGGCATTGATAGGTGGTTGATTGGGAGGTCTGAGTGGTTGCATACAGGCCAAGTCAAAATAACTGTTGTGGTGCTTGCCTTAGCAGACACCACTAATTACATATTTACAGGAAAAAGTATGTGAACTGTAACACCTGACTATGAAAAGGAACAAATTCTTAGAAGGAAACAAAACAAAACAAAAAAGTTAATCCCATTACTTTTTATATATTTGGCCTTTTATTCTTTAATTACAAAATTCTCAATTTTGGTCCTATATTTATGGTTGGAATACAGGAGCAACAGTAGACTGAAAAACATTCCGTAGGCAAGCTTGAAAGGACCGTGTACTGTACTACAGCTCTGATACTCCACAGTTGAAACGTAGTAAAACATTTAATTCAGACTTATTTTTTGAGGTCATGTTGTGTGTTCTGTAATACTACATTTCTTAGTTAGGTCTAAGGTATTTTGCACAGGTACTGGGTAGAAGGAGATCATGAGAAAAAAAAAAAAAAACATCTGAATGGAGAAGGGGGAGTAGAATTCCAAGGAGAGGACATGACCGAATGACCCCTGCGTCACTCTCCCTGCAGCTATGGCCCCTTGTGAAGGTAGATAGAGGAATGAGCTTGGCCCTCCACTCCAGCATGAGCACTGCCTCCTGCCTGCTGGGCCAGCTATATGAAAGGATCTTGCCTTTGTAATCTGCCGGGGATTACACCTCCCAACAATGCACAGCTGAAAGAGCGACAAAGACCCAGTATCAAACACAGGCCTGGGCTGATGAGAGGAACCTGCTATGATCTCCTACCACCAACACTGCCATCAGCACCTCTCAACTCCCCAAGAGAGCTCTTTTAGCATTCGCCTGCTCCTTTATTCTGTCCCCTTATCAGGGAACACTGTCTTTTTTTATCTCTGCATTCCTTTTCATTTGCGTTTCACTTGGGGGAGGGGCAGAACTCTGTCATCTGAGAGTCCCCCGCCTTCCCCAACCTGACAGAAATCACACTCCCATCATGGTCACACACCCCTCAAGAGACCAGGGGTCAATGTGAAGGCACCGGAACAGTATCAGAGTTTAGCATGTTTCCATTATGACATTCAATTAATATCAACCAGCTTATACTTTTCTAAAAGGAAATTTGTTCACCCAAAAATTCTGTCATTATTTTCTCTCACATCATTGCAAACCTGTATGACTTTCTTCTGTGGAAAACAAAAAGAGGAATTTTAAAGGACGTCCCATTCACTGAGTTCAGTACAATGGCAGTGGATAGTGACTCACTTTAAAGCTTAAAAAGGACCCAAAAGTGTCAGGGACAGTGTGCACCTGATGACTCATCGGCCAGATTTTAAACAGGTTTGAAATCCATCGTAGCGAATCGCAGGAATGTGCACACAACTCAACGACTAGTCGCCAGTTTAAAACATCAAAGGAGATGAGCTTGAGACGTTTAGTGTGCCCTTGGCTTCATGCATCATATTCCCAGTGTTCTGAAGCCATTTGATAGGTTTCGGTGAGAAACAAGCTGCAATTTGAGTTATTTACTTTGAAAATGTTGACTTCCGCTAGGGCTGTCATTTACACACTCATGAGTGAAAACCAAGACAAGAATACAAGTTCTCATGTGAACACGTGAATGAGTGTAACGGGAGCCAGCTGTACATGAAAGCTGTGCAGTGCGTGTAAACCTCACTCCTCTGGCCTCAAGACTGACGCTAGGGGCTGTGGCCTTTAGCTACTCGTCCTCGTTAGCGCGCCCGCCTCCTATGCCAGCTGACACTGGCTTGAATCCTGCTCGGAGCGGGTCGAGCAGGACCAGTTACAGTGGTGCAGTGACCTGGATGGGAGTGAGGTCTAGGAGGGGTGAGTGTAAAGGGAGCCAGCTGGTACGTGAAAGCTGTGCAGTGGTGTCAACCTCACTCCTCTGGCCTGATAGCCTCTGCACTGTGTTTGCGGCTTTCTCTTTAACCCTGTATGCATGTGGCTCGGTCAGTAAGATCGACTATATAAACGTTTTGAAAGTTTAAATATTAAACCATACAGAATTATGACAATTAGAATGTAAAGTAAAAAGAGATCCTCTCCAGTGAAAATCAAGTTTTTAACCTTGTTTACATGTCCATATGGTGTTTTTTATATGCTAGAAGACATACCATGAGTGAAATCAGCAGTCAACGTCATGACTGAGCATTTTCACCTTGGAACTGCAGTATATCAAAAACACGGATTCAGACAGCCAGGGTTTCATACGTCACAAACCTAAGGAACCAATCCCGTCAATTTGCTGGGTGGGGCTTTCCATATCAATAGCATACGCTACGGCGAAGCAAGGGGTATCAGAAGAAGCCAGGTGTAGCTACATAACCGGTACTTTGTGTGACATTTTCTGTTTTCAAATGCAAAGTTGCTAAAGGACAAATGATGAGCCTTCATGTATTACCAAAGGATCTGAAAATCTGAGATGAATGGGTGCAGTTTATTTGGAAAAACCGTAATGTCCCAGCAAAACATCCAGAGAAAACTCAGGTTTGCAGTAGTCATTTTCCAGAGAACTGTTTTGAAAATTTTACCCAAAAACAGATGGGTTTTGCCACTAAACTTATATTGAAGTCCTACGCAGTTCCATCAATTTATCCTGGGGACACAGCGAGCCCGAGCTGCAGGCAAACGGTGCAGAGGTGAGTGGAGGTGGGGACTCATTTGCATATTCATAGATCCGTGCATACTAAATGAGACAAAGGTGTAGAGTTATATCTAAACCATTTTAAGGCATGAAGGGATTATTTTCATGGGAAAAAAACTTTTAAATATGTAATTTTGATTAACAAAGATGAGTTTTTAGGGGTTAAACCAGTGACTGGAGAGGGACTTCAAGGAAAACTGTCCTGTCTTTTATATCACTTCACCAGCCATGTTTTACATTTTACAGATCAAAGAAAATAGGGCCTACTAGGATCTATTCAGTATTGGGCGAGCTACTCAGAAATGTAGCTAAGGTACCAACTACTCTAAGGTAAGAAATAGCTAAACCAAAACTGACATGCTGTAAGCTAGCAGAGAAAAACAAAGTCCACTACAAGCTACATGACTAAATTAGATTGCTTGA
Organism: Myxocyprinus asiaticus; assembly: GCF_019703515.2. NCBI lineage: Eukaryota > Metazoa > Chordata > Actinopteri > Cypriniformes > Catostomidae > Myxocyprinus > Myxocyprinus asiaticus. The sequence goes on from NC_059379.1 coordinate 17,270,469, forward strand.
TTTAAGCTACTTCATATTATTTATAAAATACTAAAATAATCAGCTGCAATCTAATGCTTTATTTATCTAATGCTTATTAATTATAAAACCAAAACATCTTAAAGATAAAAAAAAGGCACAATGTTGTGGAATCGGATGGTAATATCATGGTACTTTGATAAACACCTTGGTACTAAATTATTATTATATTCATATACTATATTTTTACTGTACTCCAAGGTACAAGGTACAAGTAATACCATAGTACTACTAGTCAACGCCTGGTTAATGTTAAACCAGGTTATTATCATGCTACTTTTCGTGTACTGTTTTGGTACTCTTTAGGGTGGAAATGTCTTTTCCTGCAGAACACGGTTGAGTTTCATAAAGACTTTCTTCTTCATTGACAAACGAAAAGATGCGTTGTTGGTTTCAGTTTTTGAAGGTAAATATATCACTTCATCCAGCGCTAGTTTTGTTCTCTAAAGTACCATCATCCCATTATCATCACTGAGAAATTGCTCCAAATGCCCATGATTCAGCATGGGAGTCATCAGTCCAAATGATTCAAACCTAAACAGAACAATTCATGTCATTTTGCTAACTCGTTTGAATAGTATATTGGAAAGAATCGACTCAAATTAGTGATTCTAATGAATCGTACATCTATAGTTCTGATTCTGAACAGCTGTCAGAGTCAACAGTGACATCTTTCTCTTTCTACTTTTTGTCACCATATTTATGAGTTATGGTTTTGTTAGCTAGCCAAAAAGGGGGAAAAAATAATGTCAAGAATTGAATCTGGGTCTGGGTCTTTGGCACACACTGAATAACAATGCTGCCACTAGACCATACAGTCACACCTACAATTTGTGGTTACTCTCTTATTTATCACTTATGCATTGTCTATGTAGAATAACAGTTTTATATAATAACAGAATAGCAATTTTAAATTTAATCCCTTCAGTGGTGTAAGGAAAAATGGTGTTTGCATTTACATGATCTTTCAGAACACCACTTTCAGCAAAACCCCTGGAATAAATCATTTTAAGTGCATGTAAACAGGGTCATTGTATTAAATCAGGCAACTGAATCTATTTTAAAATTCCTCCTATTGTGTTCCACAGATGATACATGAGGGTGAGTAAATGAAGACAGAATTTTCATTTTTGGGTGGGTATTGCTTTAAACAGTATGAAAACACTCTGGCTAGCCCAAAGCCTTGGGCTCATTTCTGTTGCTGGTTTGACCCCTTGAACTCTGATCAGCTCCTTGCTGCTAATTAACCTCCTCACACATACATGAGACCTTTCAGGTACTTAAAACTTAAAAGATGTTTGTGTGAGTGCTTAAGAGGCTGTGTGGTAAATATTGCCAAAGGGGGAAAAGCATGATAGTTTGTCAAAGGGATTTCCAAGGTATCTGTGTATGTCGCCACCCAAATATCAAACAAGATAAACTGAGAGGATCTGTTTTCACTAAAGATCTTCAGTAGAATGCTGGCCTTCTTTATTTTCTTATACCCAAACTGGATCATTGGAAATGTCAGTGTGGAAATTGATAGTTCTGGGCACCAAATTGGATATGTGCAGCTAATGTCTCATAGCAACTCTTCAAGATCTATGCAGGTGCATATGCTTAAATGGCAGTTTAGTTAGTATTTTACCCACAATGCCATAAGCAAAAATAATTAGTTGTTTCACTGTTTTAGCTTTTATTTGATAATAAGCATAATTTATAAAGGCTTCTCAGAAATTGAAATCTGGAAAGGGAAACTAAATCATAAAATATATAATGTTAAATTTGTTTCTGAAATCTGATTTTCAGATTTTGTAGCCTTCAATGTGTTATGCTGTACCTCAATTGGCCACTGTCTTTGCCGTTGACAGTATGTCTGTTAAAGACAAGAAGACATATATTGTACCTCATATTGGCATCCAAATCATCCATACTCATCCTGCTGCATCTGTCTGCTGCTTTCGACACGGTAAACCACCAGATTCTCCTGTCAACCCTCACGACAAAGGGCATCACAGGAACCACGCTCCACTGGTTCAAGTCTTACCTCACAGGTAGCTCTTTCAGGGTGTCTTGGAGGGGAGAGGTGTCTAAGTCTCACCAACTAGCTACCGTGGTGCCTCATGTTTCAGTGCTTGGATCACTCCTCTTCTCCATATACATGTCATCACTAGGATCCATCATTCAGGCACATGGCTTTTGCTATCACTGCTATGCTGATGACACACAACTCTACCTCTCATTCCAGCCTGATGATCCGACAGTAGCAGTCCGGATCTCAGCCTGCCTAGCAGACATTTCGTGTTGGATGAAAGATCACCACCTCCAACTCAACCTTGCTAAGACAGAGCTGCTCATGCTTCCAGCAAGCCCAGCAATTCATCACAACTTCATCATTCAGCTAGAATCATCAACGATTACACCATCCAGGACAGCCAGAAATCTTGGAGTTGTGTTTGCCGATCAGTTGAACTTCACAGACCACATTGCAAGGACTGCCCGATCATGCAGATTTGCCTTGTACAACATTAGGAAGATCAGGCCCTTCCTAACGGAGCATGCTACACATCTCCTCATCCAAGCTCTTGTTCTATCCAGGCTGGACTATTGCAATTCACAGACCACATTGCAAGGACTGCCTGATCGTGCAGATTTGCCTTGTACAACATTACGAAGATCAGGCTCTTCCTATCAGAACATGCTACACATCTCCTCATCCAAGCTCTTGTTCTATCTAGGCTGGACTATTGCATTGTTCTTCTGGCAGGCCTTCCAGCATGTTCTGTCAAACCTCTGCAATTGATCCAGTATGCGGCAGCGAGAGTGGTCTTCAACGAGCCCAAGAGAGCACGCGTCACGCCTCTCTTCATCAAATTGCACTGGCTGCCAATGGTTGCTCGCGTTAAGTTCAAGGCATTGATGCTTGCTTACAGAACAACCACTAGCTCCACACCCCACAATCTAAACTCACTACTTCAGACTTGTGTGCCCTCCAGAAACCTGCCTTCTGCGGGTGAACGGCACCTCGTATTGCCATCTCATAAAGGCACAAAATCACTTTCCTGGACCTTTACCTTGACTGTTCCCCACTGGTGGAATGACCTGCCTAATTCCACCTGGGCGGCTGTGTCTTTAGCCTCTTTCAAAAAACAGCTAAAGACACATCTTTTTCATGAACACCTAACCCATTCATACTAACGCAATACCTTTATGTTCTTAAAAAAAAAAAAAATGTGTACTGCTCTAAGCTATGTGAGACTTGTATTACATTACTTATTATATTGTTGCCCTTTTTGTTGGATGAATTGCTTCTATTGTTCTCCTCATTTGTAATTCGCTTTGGATAAAAGCGTCTGCTAAATGAATAAATGTAAAATGTAAATATTGTGTTGGTTGGAATATAAAGCCTTTGGGATTCAGAGAGGGGCGGTTGGTCGTATCAGTATCCACTAATATTCAGCCTTCGCAGCCTTCTAAAAGAGGCAGTACGTGAGATCAGCAATCTGTCACTGATAAAATGAACTGTCAGCTTTCATTTGTCTCCCTCTGGCGCACATTACTTGCCTCTCTAAATCATGTGACTGACAGATTACCAGTTACACTTTGCCAAGCTTTAAGATCTCTACAAACAAAACCACATGCATGGAATTTCTCAATTGAATTATGCCCAACCCCCCCCCCCCCCCCTTAAATAAACCCACAAAAAAAATACTAGTGTTGTTTTTACAAGAGCAACTGGCGACATTCCAAATCACCCTTTCAAAGCAGGTGCAATACCTTTACTTCTCTTGAACTCATAATCTAATCAGTGTTATTGTTTACAAAAAACCCTTGCATCCTGCCCATGTGTGTTTTCACATTGCCTAAGCCAGTATCAGTTGGTTGCTCACATGCAACAGCCCAGCCCTTGTGCTGCAGGGTCCTGGAGGCAAACCTAGCAACCTTGTCCCTCTCAGTTATTCAGCTAATAAGGCGATGGACTAATCGTGTCTCGTGAGGACATGGATACAATTGAGTGGGGGGATGGTCATATGGGTCTGTGTGGAGAGTGCAAGAGAAAGGCTTCCTGTTCTTCCTGTTTTCACCAAGAGGAGGAGGCTATCTGTATGTGGCCACTGTCTTTGCCGTTGACTGTATGTCTGTGAAAGACAAGAGGACCTATAAAATGACCCTCTGACCCCTGTTTTAAGGCAATGAATAGTGTATACAGTATTCTTTTTATCTCTTTGAGGTTGTGCACCCCAGCAGAGTGACATGCTTCAGAGGGACTTGAACAAGACTCAGGAAGTCAAGCTAGGCATTTGATTTGTAAAAGACCCTCTGACAAGCACACCCAGCAGGGAGAGTATACACTGCAAGCTTCAGATCTGCCATAGACATCACCATAAAAGTGACCTGACAGCAAAGGCGGTGTACCTGTCAATATGATTTTAAGACATTGAATATTTAATGCAATATTTCTCTTGCCCATTGCATGGGTCTTTGACTTGTTTCAGCTCTTAGGTTTAAGAGGGCATCAGGGCTGATATATTCCCCTTGTGAAGTCAGATAAGGAATAGCAGAGCATAAATTCTCATGCTTTTATGCATGAAGTTGCTAATCAAACTTTCAAATGAATTAAAGGTTTCACAAATGTGCTAAGAAATCTCTTTTGCCAATAAGGTGTTAGTACTGTTGCAGTACTGTTCCATTATATATTGTTGTGTACAGGGGGTCTTCCTTTTGAAGTATATGCCAAGCTTACCTGATAAGTTTTTTTTTTATCTCCACTGTTCACAAAATAACTTTTGCTCTCCTAGATACAGATCTATTTCTCTCTCTGACATAATTCTCTCATACTTATTGTTATAGGATGCTGTTTTTGTCTTCCCCTAATTATCCCTAGTATCTGTGTACTGATCTGCTTGCCCCTCATTCTGCAGTTTGAGGCTTATCTGCATGCTGACAAGCTGGTGAAAAACAGCCTCCTCCAACTGGCTGGCTGAACATCTGTCTCTGCAGCACTGTGGCCCTTCCACTGATGCCCACAAATGGGAGACCCAGTAGGAGCCCAGAGGTACACAACCCTAAAGGGCAAGCAACATACACTATACTTATTAACTTTAAATAAAAACATTACTTTGTAGCTTTTTTCTTTCTGGCTGACTAACAAATATGGTATATTTAGACCCCTCTTTCTAAATGAATAATTTTCTTTTACATGGTAGTTTACATATGTTTGTCCCAAAATGGCATATTGATGTACCATTATAAATGGTAAAAAAAAAAAAAAAAAAATGATTTATTAATGGCCATTATGTGCTTAACAACAGATTTTGTGATTTGCAATTATTAGATACCTCACAAAAAGATAAATTGGTCAAATTAAACACCTTGTAGCTTTCTCCATTTTATTATGATTTTAAAATTGTATTTATGCAAAATTGCTCTAATTACCTTTGTGACATTTGTGAAAATTCTCAATTTAACCGATATATAAATATCAATGGCAATTTTATTTTCTGTCTGTAGTTAAATTATGAGTGAATAATTAATTTCGAAGTGAGATAACTCTCTGATTGACCCTTCTCATCTCCTCCTGGACAGGCCTTTGGCTTTTGTGAATTAATTTAGGCCTGAACTTTAGGTGAACCTGGTCAGTGGAGAGGGTGCTGACAGTGCATTGCTGCTAGGGCAAGAACTGTGCAAACCCAACACCCTGAGTAAATATTGGAGCAGTCCATCAGATGATCAGGGGAATGAAACAGGGTTGTCAAGTCCTTGCAAACTTTTAAGAAGAAGTGAGGCTTATGGAGATTGTATCTAGTGTTTAACAGTTATTTTGTTTTCTGTAATAGCGAATCTCTTCGCTAGATTATAAATCTGGTGTGCAAAAAATCATTTTAAATATAAAGACACTGATTTACAGGAACATGTTTATGCAAATGTAGGCCATTTGAAAAACATTTATTCTGATAAAGGAGCATAGATTTGTTGCCCACTTTTGAAGAGAAAGTTCATGAATAAAAAATAAAATTTATTTTTTTCATATTATATTTATATTTTATGTACATCATTTTTTTATTATATGTATTATTCCTCTTATTGGCCTCTTTTTTTTTTTTTTAAATAGATGGGAAAAGTCCCAAATGACAATAATGACATTTGGGGTTGGAAAGTTCCTTACTCAGCTAAAACTCCTATACTTTCATAACGTCCAGTATGTGTTTTGCCAAGTTGGAATGAAACCTCAAATCTAGTCAGTGAGTGTGATACTGAGTACCAAAGAGTGTTTACATGTTTAGAGAGCCTGGAGGCACAAAAAGGTGAAAAGGTCATAGGAAGCCACCTGGTGTGTAATGCAACATTCCTCTTGTCAAACTATACAGACTAGAGCAACACTGATTTAAATTAGCTCCATTGTATTTCGACATCCTATGACAAAGGACACAGTCCCACAAACATCGTGAAGGGCCTTTTGATTAAAAGAGAATCAATAAATTGACGTTCCTTAATCTAAAGTGTTTTCGTCAGACTGAATCCACAAACGTATTTCGGAAAAATAAAATATTTATTTATCAGAACTTCATAAGCCTGATGGTTTCCAAATACATACTTGTGTCAACCATTTCTACATTCTTTTTTGTACTCTCTTTCAACAGAGGCATGAATCTGTAGTGCAAAATAAGACATCACCATGATGACCAGGACAAAAAAATAAAATAAAAAAAATATTGCTTTTGACTAATAAGCCTACACCCTGTTTTGCATGTTAAGCATTTGAACCATGATTTATGTGGCTCTGATGCAGTTAAATTGATTAGGCTTGCTTTTATTTAATGCTTTGTCTACGACATCAAAATAAGTTAAATAGTTCTCCACAGCCCGATTATGAAACATCCTATAACAGTAGCCTATACAGCTCGTTTGCCACATATAGGCACACAAATCTCAAATAGCAGCGAAAGAGTCTGAGGTAGGCGAAGCTCCCGGGGATGAAGAGTTTGAGTTGTCTGCGCTTTGACCAGTAGAGCAAAGAGTCGCTCGTTTAATGACCTGGGATGTTCCTTCCTTCTCGCGCTTCTTCTGCTTCATTCTGCGATTTTGAAACCAAATTTTAACCTGCGTTTCGTTTAGTTCGAGGGTGGCGGCCACCTCCACTCTGCGCGTCCTGGTGAGGTACTTGTTGAAGTGGAACTCCTTCTCAAGTTCGGTGAGCTGCTTGGTGGTAAAATTGGTGCGAATGATATTCTGCTGGCCGTGCATCCCATATTCAGAGACCTTCACTGGAAGAGAGACAAATATGGATGAATGAACATGAGAGATTACATTACAGAGGCCTACTCTGTCATAAGATCAGTTCATAAGCCTTTACCTGTTTTAGGGGGGTTCCTCTTGACTTTCATCCAGTCAAACGTTGGCGCTTGTTTAATGTTCGTCTTGGAGTCGCTGTCACTGTCAGCAGTGACTTGGTACTTGTTGAATGAGCCATAACCCTGAGCGTCGTGTTCTCCATAGGTATAGGACTGATAATGGCTTGCAGAGACCGATCCTGGCCTGCAGTTAGATTCATTGTATGTTCCCATGTTTGATCCCATGTTAACGACAGAAAAAGCAGGGGACTGAAGATGCATGTGGTCATCTGCTTGAGTGAGAACGTGTTGATGTCCATAATCCGAGTGAGGTCGGGTTTGCTTGCAAAAATGGCTGTGTCCAGTTTTCCCCATGTCCATGTTGATGTGGTATGGCTGCGACTGAAGTTGCGCATAAATTGCGCCATGAGTTTCGTGCGGGGCCGGTGTAAAAGTGCTCTCTCCGACTGGCCGTCCCTCTGGAGTGTTACTATTTGTATTTGCACAAACACTTGACAAGTATTCTTGCTCCATTGGAAAACACCCAACCTTCGTACTGTACGTGTTAGCACCACGGTTATAAATCGTATAATCTAAGTAGGAATTCATTGTTGACTGGCCAAGCAAAATTGATTAAGCCAGGTCAATATGCGCTGATGTGTGGTCTCAGTGACCCTACAACCTCTAAGCAGTATGTCAAACCACACAAAGTTCTATCAGCTCATATCAGTGAAGTGACAGATCATGTGACTAATTTTGCACCAATAATGTGCGACCTGCAGTAGCACTCTGGGCGTTGCAGGTGTCCATCAAACGATTCACATTTACATGACAAGCACATCAATCGAATCCACCCATCAGTCTGATAAACTCGCAATGTGTAAATCGCACGGTGGGCCTAATGTGGATTAAAGCGACAAGAGCAATGATAAAAACGAATTTACACTGTGTTCGTGACGGTGACTGGAGGCATAAATGTAAGCAACAACGTAGGCTACTGTAAACTGGGGGGGAATTAGGACTCCAAAACAGTATTTATAGCTGCAATGCACACTGCTAAGATAAAGATTTTAAACCTTAAAACAACTCTTTTCTTTTCTTTTTTTTTTTCTTTTTTTTTCTGAGGTAGTTTCTTGTTTTGTTTTGTTTTGTTTTGTTTTGTTTTGTTTTGTTTTTTCTCGGAGCAGCGTAATCCCTAATTTAACTGAAATAACTAACCCCCTCCCTCCATATGCAGCAGTGGCCCACCGAGATTTATTTGGCTTTATATCTCCCTCTCTCTCTGTTTCTCTCTCTCTCTCTCTCTTTCTATTTAATGTAACCCTATAAAGGGCAAGCATATAAAGATACCTCTAAACATCTTTTAATTTATATTTTCCAACACATTAGGGCCCACATAATTCATTTTTTCCCCTTAAATATGGCTTTTATTTTAAATTTGATAGCTTGTAGAAATCATGATTTTTTTTTTTTTTGCCACCGATTTGGGGCACCTTTCTCCCATCCCGAGAAAGGTGCCCCAAATCGTGCCACCCCGCCCCCACCCCCAGCTAGCAATATCGCCATGGGAGAGAGGTGCCCCAAATCACGCCACCTCCCACAGAACTCGTAAGATCGCGGTGTAAGCCCGTAGAGCGTGATCGGAAAGGTGCCCCGAATTGTTCCTGACAGGCTACTCAGCCTAAAAATCTTTAAATGGTTAGGATTGTAGATGTTTATAATGCATTCTTACATTCTGAACAAGCATAAGATAACCAGAATCAACATTATAGGTACACAGTGACACAGGATCAGCTCAGTGGTCTTGAGAAAATAAGAATCAACCTTGTGATTGCTGGGCAGATTTGACAAAGTCATTGATGATTTTGCATCAGTGAAAACTAGGAGGGTAGCGTTAAATTTGAAATTAGGAATTATGTGTAATAGCACAAGCAGCAATCTGTAAGTTATCTGACATTTTCTTTATTTATTGATTATAATTTAATTGTGCAATTTAAGTTCTGTATATATAATGTACATGTTAATATAATTTGCCATATATATATATATATATATATATACACACACACACACACACACACACACACACATACACGTATATAATTCTCTCATCATTTACTCACCCTCATGCCATTCCAGAAACATGGCTTTCTTTCTTTTGGGTTGGGAAGTTAAGGGGGCCGCCACGTCGGATCACGACTAGGGCACCAAGTAAGCCAGAACCGCCACTGAAGTTAGATTTTGGTGTAAATCGACAGTTTATAGTTCAAACATAAAAACGTCAAAGTGAAGTTTTCGTCAATTTTTATTATTAGGTTACTGCATGCATGTAACATAAGGGAAGCATTATTCATTCCGTTGGGACAAAGGTATTTTCAGCAAAGACCTTTAAATTGCTGATTAAATTAATTTGCCCAAACATCACGAGAAACACCTTGAATTAGAAGCCATTAAAAAAGAAGACAAATCTCACGCACTAAAACCGCAAATTAATTAGCCTAAATTTTTGCGCATGGTCATTTAAAATGTATTTAATGATCCCAATAATTTACAATTATTTGCCATTAACGTTAATTTTGTAAATAGCCTATTACATGAATCTGGCATTAAATAATTTGCAAAAAAGGAGCTTTATTTTAATGACAAGTGCTGAAAGGTCGTTGTTGCGGTTGCTAACTCAGGAAAGCTCGAATGCCTCGCCGATTGGATGTTTCTGGACAGACGCGGTTGTCCAGAAGACAGAGAATGCTAGTAAGGCTGAATAGCCATACTTCGAGGAATAACATGTCAGGGTGGACTTTGCACATGTGGATGCCACACATAAATCTTCCACTCATATTCAGGATACTCAAGAGAAGCGATATCGTTTCACAAATCGAGGAAATTCAACTGGTGCAAGATTCGGTACAAAAGAGCAGGAAGGGTGTTTGATAAACCTGGTCAGAGCAGTTCCTCTGAAGTCTGCAGGACTGCAAAGGTTCGGTCACTAGTTTGAAAGAATCTGTCTATTTGCAGAGGCGATGGTTGGCTTTTGGTTGGAGATTGTCCAGCAAAAGAGGCATCCTTTTTGACCTGCAGTCTTCTTATATGCTTCATCCTCCGGTTCTGAAACCAGAACGTTATCTGCCTCATATTAAGTTTGAGCAAACTGATAATTGCCACACGTCCCCGTCTGCTCAAACGGTTGAAGTGGAACTCCTCAAGCTCTACTGGGCAGTGGGCAAGCAGTACGTGATCTTTTGGAGGCATGAATCCCAGCGGGATCTTCTTGTGGCTTCTGCACTCTGTTAAAGATATGAATTTTAACGCAGTTACTTTCAGTTTAAACACATTTAATGCAAATGTAATCAGCAATCTCTGAATTTACAACTGCCAACACTGTTACTGTTGTTTGTGAAGGAGGCTACATGTAAAAATGATAACTTTTTTTTAATTTTATTTTTATTGTTACTGGTAAATAATTTGCTTTGGTTTGCCCTATTACTGCTGCATATTTACTTACTACTTACCATCAACAGACAAAGCGCTGGGAATCTTCTTTGTGGGGTTTTGCTTGAATTCTGCCATCCAAGGAAAGATGCGATTGGTAAAACAGACTTAAGAGTTGATTCTTCGAGTTACAACTCCAGCTTGATTGAGGATCTAAAACTTTAATAGAGTTTAGCCAAATAAGCAAATCTATCCTCTGCACAATCCTCTTTGTTTTTTTACGTCCTCTGTACCTCGTTATGTATCCCACTTCTATGGGGCAGCACAGTGTAAGTTAGTCCTTGGCGGTCGCTGTCCCAATGCGCCTGGGATGATGAAGTTTTTACTGTTTTACACGTTCGAATGCATTACGACTTTGTTGCGAGTAATTCCGGCGTGGGACAACCGTTGTTGTTCGTTATCTGCATTTTCTGGACAGATTTCATCAGTTAAATGGGTCCTTCCTGAGGTTTTTAGCAAAACTCTGGCCTCTCGTGTCATGTGGCAGTATGGTTCCGGAGGCCCGCTGGAAGATGACCTAAAGGGTCAGAGCAACACGGTGTGAGTCAGGGGACATAAATCAAACTTCGCTAATGAAGGGGGGGGATATATGAATACTGTGGACCTACTCACTGCCAGAAATCAAAATATCTCAACCACTATACCTCTGACAAAATATAGCCTACAGCCTAACAATGTTTTTTGTTTTTTTCTTTATGATAATTAATAAGCTGCATTTGATAAGATGCATTTGATTAAAACATGTGCAACGCCATCCAATGCAAGCGAATTAAATCAGAAGAAAATGAATGAAATTCATTCGATTGTAGACCGTGTTTTTTACATGTCCATGTGCACAATGTAAAACAGGATATGAGACATTGTGCCTTTTATGTTGACAACAGACTCTAACTGTACACGAATAATTGCACAAACATCGACATATACCCCACCATAGAGAAACGATGTAACGCGGATATCCCACTTAAGATATTAAACTCTCAGGGCAACTGTAAAGGTTTAAGTGTTGCCTTCGACTAAATATTCTCTTGCAAATAAAACATGTTAACCTTCTTATGTAGTTGCCTATTTTGTACCGAAAGGCAAAACAAATAGGTCTATAACGTTTTCACATTTGAGAACAGACATTTGTCCCCGAACATTTAATTGTATGAACTGTATAGAAGAACTTTAACCATGAATTAATTATTTCGAACGACCTGTAGGCCAGTAACTAATTATCAGTGTGTTTAAAATGATGTTAACAATGTGACGGGTTCTAAATAAGTATTCAAAATATGTTGCTGCTGTTTTATCGAACTGACAATGGAAAAGGGGGTGTGCAATGGTACAGAAGAAAGCACAAAGCTCTATGAACTCCTCTTGAACTTTAGTCAAAGTACTATAGGTGATTAATCACTCAGACAGATCCTCCATTCACAAAGCTTGACTTTGTGGAGAGTTGTAGTTAGCCTACACTTTAAATACGTCAAAACAAGTCACAAATGAGAGGGGCATTTGGTAATTAATATATTTTATGTAATTGCACAGGGTACATGTAATTCACCCAAATCACCAATACCTTATTCTAACAAAGAATCATGGCTGAAAACGTATATCCTCTTTAGCATAACATAAACTACATAGATCGCTGTATGTTTTCAGCACCACTCCGCAGCTCTGCTGTAAGTGTCGATGAATAGTTGTCACAGATGAGTTTGCTCACCATGAATTGACTATATAAAATACAATAAACGCTTACCCCATGTGATAAAAGCCAAAGGATCCCGTGTGTCAAATGTATGGATAAACTCAGCGACAGACTGGTGCAATTATAACATAATAAGACCAATAATTTCGTTATAAGACTAATCAAGCCATATTTTGGTAATTAGTACGTGATAAAAGAACAAAAATAATTGCCTAAAATAAATAGGCCTGCTCTTCTATCAGAATATCAGATGGAAAAGAAAACTGCCTTTTCTGAGAGAATTGCAGATGTCTTGAGTGTTGGAGTCAAAGAGGGATGTCTCTCAGAGTTAGCAATCGATATAAATTGAACTGCGAAACAAACAAAAATTAAGCAAGATCAGGATGTTGCTGTAAAGCAGTATTGACGTGGTCCATGCCAAACGATCAAAGAGTGTTTACCACGGTTAACTTGAAGAAAATAATTTTCAGTTAAATACGCGAGCTTGACCTGGTACAAAATAAGCTGATATTAGCCTATATGTCATATTGGTCAGGGACATGAGCAAACTTTTTTAAGGAGCCAACTTCAGTTAATTATGAGTCAATTTTAGCCTAATTCAAATATTTGGGACTTTATGTCACGTGCACTACATAGCACATCTTAATTGTAATACAGTTTTGATTCAGATGCATTAGTACATCTCTACATATTAAAATAATGATGACAGCTGAAACGACATTTATTTTTATTTATTTATTTCTGCAAAAGGGTCTCGAGTAGCCATACGGATTTTAAAAAATTGGATGGATATTGCTACCTTTATTATACCAAATTTCAATAACATAAAGGAATATTCCGAGTTCAATACAAGTTGAACTCATTCGACAGCATTTGTCGCATATTGTTCATTACCACAACAAATAATTTCGACTCGTCCCTCCTTTTCTTTAAAGAAAGCAAAAATCGTGTGAGGCACTTACAATTGAAGTGAATGGGGCCAAGTTTTGGAGGGCATAAAGGCAGAAATGTGAAGCTTATAATTTTATAAAAACACTTGCATTACTTCTTTTTAAACTTGTGTATTATTTGAGCTGTAAAGCTGTTTAAATTGTTGTTTTTGCGGAATTACAGGGTTTATGCGTCACGTCGTCATGGCAGCGAAGTTGTACAATTTGCTAGAACTACACAGAAAAGATTAGTAAGCTATTTTATCACAGTTACATCATGTTAACACGTGTATTGTTTACGTCTTGTTATATTTTTGAAACAGTGAGTATTCTATTGTTTAGATTGGCCACATTCATTTCCTTGTAAGTGCCTCACTGTAACCGCTTTTTTCTCACTGTTTGCTTTTTTTTTAAGAAAATATGGGAAAGTCGAAATTACATCATGCAAACATCATGCCACAAATGTCGATTGATTTAACTTGTTTTGAACCCGGAATATACCTTCATTGCCTGAAACATAAAGAAATCTGGTGCGCTTCAGAGCAAGATTTTTGGTGCTCCATGCCATCTTTATCATAAAGTGGTAGTGAACGCTTGTAAATGCTGGGACATGTGTTTCGAATTATTCGTGCATGATAGTGCCGCTGTCTTGGGATGGTCCAGCGATCAATTCCCTAAAGGTCCGGGGGCCTTTGATCTTTCAAGTTGATCTCTAGTGTTCCATTACTTTGCCCACGTGCTCATAGAGGAGTGGATTCGTCATGGACAGGCTTGCGGACTGGGTAGGCAGGACTACAGTCACCACACACAGATGAACCGGTCTAGGCCTTTACAGATATCCCTTAACCTTCTTATTGACCCCTTCACCCTGATGTGTAGCCTTCACTGATAATTTGACGACGAAATGAATCATCGAGATGTAGCCTACTAACTATAGGCAAAATATTTACATTGGTGTAGTTTTTAACAGTGGGCTGCTGGCAGCTTTATAAAACAAGTGAGAGCATAAGCCTGCAAAAAATCTAGACATTATATTACAAGAATCCATAATAACTCTATAGATTACAGATTACAGATATAGATTCATTATAGAAAAATGATTTTTCCGTAACAGCACACGCCTGTGACTTGTGCTATTTTTTGTTGTAGTCTAGTTTATTTGTCATGACAGCTTAAAAGTTCAGTGTATTCACACAATATCACTGAAATGAGCTGATGAATTAGATCGTGAGAATCAGCAGCGGAAACAATGTGCGGATAGGCCTACTTCTCAACATTGGCCTCTAACAGTCAGATGATTAGTCCGTTTCAGTTTAACAGATATCTAAATGCTTTAATATAGATGTACTCACAATGTGTGATGTTTTACTGTATATGCTGTGCAACCTTCTACTTCTTGTTCACAACAATGTGGATAAAGTAGCTTCTTGCTAAGGAAAAGCTCCATAGAATTTTTTCCCAAACGTATAGCCTACAGTCTTGACGAATTCTGCTCTGCAGCCTCTTCATCAATTATTTAATTAATCACGTGACAGCAAATAAGGGATGCGTAACCTTTTGCCTCTTTACCATTCTCATTGAATTCGCTATTTTTGTATTAACGGCAGAATAACACAAATACGCACATGCGTTAAAAATTAAATGAATTAAATCACGCATACATGTACAAATCTAGCAAAAAATTGTAGACCTAACAATAAAATAGTATGCATTGGCC
This sequence comes from Myxocyprinus asiaticus, assembly GCF_019703515.2. Lineage (NCBI taxonomy): Eukaryota > Metazoa > Chordata > Actinopteri > Cypriniformes > Catostomidae > Myxocyprinus > Myxocyprinus asiaticus. Next base: position 17,285,622 of record NC_059379.1, read on the forward strand.
CACTTAAAAACAATAAAATTACTCATACATGTCAGTTAAAAGCAAATATAAATTTAGTAAATTGTCACAAAGCTCTTCACTCAGTTGACATTTGACAGTATTTCCACATCCTGAATATCTGGAAAATAATAATAATAATAATAATAATAATAATAATACCTTTCTCTTGTCATGTTCCCTCTTCTCGATTGTGTGCAGTCTGTCCAAAGGACTGATGATTACAGCCTCATTGGGATACACTTGTTGCTGAAAATGAAGGAGAAGGCCACTTTTATCAGAATAGTAAAACATTGTTGATTTAAACTACAAAACAGTTTGTGACAAGTCATTAGTTTTTTTTTTTTCTGAAATGCAATAACCATCACATTCTCAAGTTTTCTTATATTGTCGATTATTGTATTATCATAGCCTATTATGATTTTACTTAATGTATAGGCTAATCATAAATTACATGATTATATTTTCAAGATTCACGTATTCAAATTTCATAACAAATTTCTATTTAAGTTAAGTAATCTTTAAGAAAATTAAATAAAAACACATTTGATGTTTAAATTACAATTTTGTTAAAGATTACACAATTCAGTTTGATATAATTTGTCATGAAAAATGCTTAAATTGCGTAAATATTTTTATGTATTTGAGTGCTTTTACATGCACACCAATAAGCTGGTCATCCTTAAAATGCTTATTTAAAATATTAAAAAACGCTTTTGCACGAGATTTGAAATCATCTGGTCATTCTCTGCTTTAGACATCAGTGTAAACACTCTTCACACTTTCGCACATTGGGTAGCCGGTAAGAACGCTTGGAAAAAATCTACCTGTGTTGATCGTTGAATAAAGGTACCGTTTTAGCCGTTTACATGACCTTACACCTTGTCGGCTTCTTAAGCATAACCGGCGTAAGATTGTCCATGTAAACGTGCAGGACATACTTATTGATATTACGCCCTTGCCCAAACCCCTTATCTAAACTTAACCAATCAGTAGAGTGTGTAAACATGATAGGAAGCTGTTGTGTGTGACAGAAGCAAGTAATTGTCATGTATTAGATGAAAGGATGTCCAGATGTAATTTGCTGAAGTGAAAGTCCTAGTAATTCATAGGAGTGCGGTCGCACGAAATCATACGAATTAGCCAAATTTAGAAAAGTCGTTTGAATCCTTACGATTTCGCCGTGAGAGTGTGTTGAAATCGGGTTGACATGCTCCATGTCACTGAGCCACAGCGCGTTCTTGCCCAGAGGACATGAAAAATTGATATTTAGCTGATTTTTTGTTTATTTAGTTTTTTTTTTAGCTTTGCAAATAAAAGTGATAAAACAAGTGGTTGCCAAAGCCTTTGTGGGCTTTCACATTGAGTGGTGGTCAGGTGATCATGCAGGAAAAATAAAAAATGGGAGTCAGTCGCTGCTTGACCTTTTGTCACATTGTGTTTGGCCAGCAATTGTCACCATGTAATGAAAGGTATCATCATGTATTGTCTAAGTTTCAAGATCTAAAGGAAGTCTAAAGAAGCACTAGGTTTCCATTAATAAAATACAAAAAGGTAGATAAACTGACATAATGCCAGCGAGGGACAGAAAAGGTGTCACCACAATTCCAATATGACGTTGTGTTTATGTCAACAACATATCCCCCAAGACACGAATTTGCGACTATCTATTCACACAAATTCGGATCTACAGGGTATATATAGATGACAGACATCACCGCTAGATGTTAAACTTTTCTGCGAGGCTAAAAACTGTTAATCGAAAGCAGCAGTTGATTCTTTCATCATCACACCAGTGAACTTTCACATTTCCATCCAGTCAATGAAACCAAAATCAGTCAAGTGTGCATCTCGTTATTAGTTGTCATTTGCTATTTACTTTCATTACCTCTGCAACATTAGACTACATAATGTAAGATCTCAATTCAGGAATGGACACACATTTCTCTATAAACTGAATCAGTTAGATTAATGTAACAACTATCACAAACACAAAAGAAAATACATTATCACAAATCTAATCCATTGTTTACAGTCTGAAATCCTCAGACCATGTAAAGAAATGGGTAAATGTAAATGTACCTTTGTGGTCCCCAATCTTCTTTCTCGTAGTCTCTGCATTTTCTTTGCAATCCATTCGTACAATTTTATGTATTAAGCTTGTTTTGTCTGTCAGATTTTCATTTCGTCTGTGTTTGTGCTGGACAAGTGTTCCAACAGCTTCGTTTGAGACATCACAGAACCTTTTGGGCGCATAACGATCGACTAGAGATGAAAAATGCAAGATAACCTTAAGCGAAATATCATTGATCTACTTCAATAGACGTCCTGCTGCTGCACACTTCGAGTTCGTTCCTGAATGTGTTATCACACTACTATCAAGTAAAGCAGAAATATAAAAGGCCACTAATTAAATGCATCAAGAATTATTGTAATTGACCCTGCACTGTAAAAAAAAGTCTGTAATTTTAACAGTAAAAGACTGTAAAAATGCTACAGAAATAAAACGTTAATTGATTACCGAGTATTAACTGTAAAATATACAGTCAAAAACATCTACAGGTTTTAGATGTAAAAAGTATGATTTTCCTGTATAATTAATGGTAAAAAATGTACATTATTTAACAAGAGAGTACATGTACTTTTTACAGTAAATTATTGTTAAAATTACAGTAAAAAACAGTAATCTGGCATTCCCAGAATTCCCTGCGTGACTCATTACATTTCATTATATTTTATGGGAATAGTTATGTTTCTTGTTATTTCCAATATAAGTTACATACATTGGGGTTTTCTGTTTTATATGTGATGTAGTTTAATTAATGTTTACTGCATTGGTGGTTATCCTGATGGTGTTTAGTGTTTGTGTGAGTGTGAGTGTGAATGCAACTGGTCATTGCTCCAGAGCCACTATTAGTGAACTTCATGTCATCATGTGCCCTTCTGTATTTACTACGGTGATTAACAAATACCGTATACATTTTTATAGCACATTTTTACAGTTTCAGAAGGCTCATATCAAGTTTATGACTTTTTTTACTGTAAATTTAACAGAATTTTTAATTTTTTTACAGTGCCATCGTGGTCATGTAAATTACATTTTAAATTAAATTTTACAGGTTGTTCTGTTAAGCTGTTTACATTTTTACTGTATTCTTTACATAATTATTCTGGCAACCACAGCTGCCAGTTTTTTTATTATTATTTTTTTTATTATTATTATTTTTACGACAAACAATAGCACTTGATGAATATAGAAGCTACACATAAATATAGGCATCAAATAGGCCTAATTAAAATTAGCAATATGGTAATTTATTATTATTATTATTATTATTATCATCATCATCATCATCATCAAAAACGTTCCTAAATGGCTGTAGCTTATGTGCCTTTGTCAGAATAACCATAATAGCTGCTTTCAAATCTCTTCTTTTTTAAAGTAGGCCAATTCTGTCATTGCCCCACAGCTGAGAATGATGCCAACAATTACAGATGAGTGACCTCAACATGAACTCTGATCCTTACCATGCCATGCTCTGTCACAGTATAGACTAATGTTTTATTTCTTCTCAATATTTGAATAATAGCATTGATATTTGAAAATATAAAATTGCAATATATATATATATATATATATATATATATATATATATATATATATATATATATATATATATATAATTCTTCTCGTTGTAGGCCCCATATCTTTATGATTATAGCCTACCCATTCGTCATATAGTTTTGAGCATTCTGCCAATTGTTCTGTGTGAGAATAACACCAAAACAAACAAATACAATTTGAACTGCCCAATGGAAAACGCTTCCCATTTTTCACGCATTAGGTCTGTTTGATTTTTTTTTCCACCTAAACTTAATTTTGCCTTCATGACAAACCTGAAGCATCAAAATTCCAGAGTGTGCACAAGGAGTAAGAGCCGGAGATCAGGAGCCCGGTGTGAGGCGGGCCCTGCTGGTGATGAAGCAGCGTTGCATTAGTCTGAATCACACCAAAACTGACCGTTCACGGCACGTTTGCTTTTCTTTTCTTTTTTTTTTTTTTTTTTTTTTTTGCTCTCTCGTCTCCTGACCTCGGAGTGATCCCTTCCCAATGAATAATTAATGAGAACAGCGCCCAGATTACCCCTATCAATATGCAAAACACATTATAGGGGTACAATGGGACTTTAATAGTTATGAATCGAGGAACCGTTTCAATCACGAGCAAATGGTACAGTTAGCAACATCCTGTTCTCAGACCACTACTTGTATCTCTTGTTTTTTTCCTAACCAAAACAAAAACAAGACACAACATTCTCTATTCTTTTGGCGTCTCCGAATTGTTGCACCTATTTTTCAAAGTTCAGATACAGCATAATGGACATAATTTTCCCTGTAATGTTTCAGTTTGCTTTATTGATAAATTCTCCATGCAACCCCTCTCTAGCTGTGTTAAGGGATAACCAGTGGCGATTTCACAATTCCAAATATTTTTGGACATTTGTTGCCAAGTAGATTTAAAAAAAAAAAAAAAAATTCATAAAAGTGGAAGAGGTTTCAGATTTATTTCAGCAAGTATTCATGAAAGCAAATATTTTCCAAAATGAAAAGCTTTGCCATTACACAATCCAGACGCTTCAGTCACTTACAGGGTACAAAATCAGTTAGCATCATTATTTGAATTTTATGACCCAATGTTTTAATCAATAACGTAAATCTAATTTCATGGGTAATTTTATTTTTTTTATCAATAATGTAAACCTAACGGTCTTTGCATTAAACCTTTCAGCAATAACAATTAGCTAAACAGCCCGATCCTTTTGAAAACAATTAAATGAAATGACCATCTAAAGACAAAATTAAGAACACTTACTTGAGAACGCCAGAGAAGACAGTCTGCTTATCGTTTCACATCCAGCAAAAAATAAATAAAAAAATATATAAAAAATGATTGCTGACAGTCAAGTCAGCATGGGATATTACGACTGCCAGTTTACTGAGAAGCCTCCGCATGCTGCCCACAACCTTTAGAATCCCGCTGAAGCAGTTAAACAGTCAGTTGCATTCAAGAATGTGAATTATGTAGCACATTGTCAACCCCCTTAAAACCATAAAACTAACTTTATGGACCTCACGTGACTTTTTTTTAGAGCTACCAAGAGCTACATGTTGGTGTTATGGACGGGACTTCAGAAGAAATACTCGGGGTAGAATTTATGTTTGTTGTTTCATACAAATAATGCAGATAGTAAAATAACATGTTCATCCGGTTTGAGCATTGCAAGGTAAGTTAAGTGGTTAAGTTATTGTTTCACACAGTTATTGTGGAGTTATAAGATTGTCACATATGTAATTTGCTGCACTGAAATCCAAAATGTCGTCGAACAGCAATGCTTAGAGGATTAGTTCTTAGTTTATAAGTCAAGATTGTTCATAATAGAACACGTTTGCATCTGTAGCTTCATTTAAGATGTAGACTGGTCATTTCACTTAATGATTTACAGTGTAAAATATCAGGCAATAAACTGAGTAAACATGAGCATTAGTAGTATAGCCATAGTATGGTCCAGTCCACTATCCAAACAGACCTACAGAGATGCAGAGACTATCATATACAGAGAAAACTTTATTTTTCTTTTTGGTTCAACTCATTTTCAGTTTAGACACAAATACAAAAATGGCAGAGATTGCATCAACATGTTAATGACAAAACATTTTATCTCCAACTTTTAACACAGAACGTTCATAACTCACGTTGTGTACTACAAATAACATATTGGTCACTACTGTATAAAGACATTCTCCATGGGGCATCTTATGAGCCCAACATGATCTTGTGCTGCAACATAAGTAGGCTACACAAATGTAAGTGCGAAAAGAGTTTCTCTCTCTCTCTCTCTCTCTCTCTCTCTCTCTCGCGATGCATATATCATCTACGAGAAATGAATAAGCCCGGCACATAACAAGAATATAGCATGTTGCTTGAATAATACATGACGTTTCAATACAAGCTCAAGGATACAACAAAAGATTTCTTTTTCTCTTACTATCACTTACGATAGTTAGGTAGTGCGAGTTGTACTGTACATAATTCTAGTAACAGGTCTAGGATACGTTGCACGAATAGCTCACATGGAACATGCTTTCTTCCACGAATGTATAAACTTCACACACTTGACATTCACACTCATTTTATGGCAATTGTAATTAGTTTAGCATAAGTGATGATAACAATATTCAACAGCTGATAATTGGAGTTGCACGGCAAAATTACACGTTGTCAGGTGAAATCAACAAGCTGAAAGGTGCAGCGCTGTAACAGTAGTCGAATTTTTCCAGCGATGGACGTAAATTGATCAATTTTGAAATGCGCTCCCAGCTGTAGCGAGACTCATACTTTTCAGTTTATTGTCCTTCTTCCATTTCATCCTGCGATTTTGAAACCAGATTTTGATTTGCCTCTCTGAGAGGCAGAGCGCGTGAGCTATCTCTATTCTCCTCCTGCGCGTGAGATATCTATTGAAATGGAACTCTTTTTCCAGCTCGAGCGTCTGGTAGCGTGTGTAGGCTGTTCGAGCCCGTTTTCCATCAGGTCCAGTCATATCTGGCATAAGCAAGGGCACAGAGACAATAAGCAAACATTACAAAGCTATCAGACGGAATGAGGCTTAGATGTCTGTTACATTTTGGGTCATGTTGGACTGTTGACTGATTCTATGCATATTCAAGGCGATGTTTATTTACTAGCCCAAAAACTGTTCCATGTTATGGCTTCTCTGATGCGCAATAATTCTACAGTCACCTTCCAAGATAATGTTTATTCTCTATATTTAAACTATACCAAGGCTAAGTTAGCGTTCTCTCTAATCATTACTATTTTTAATTAAAAAAATAAGAATCTGAAGATCATTCCATGCATTTTCTCTAATTCAGAAATATGACAATTATAGGCTATTCATGGTGATTATGTAATTTCGACTAGGCTATTATGAAAATAAGAGTTTACTAATGTCACTTCATGATGTCTATATCAAAATAAGAGAGATGTACCATGGCTGATGTGCAGTTTCCTCATCCATGGAAATATCTGTGGCGTTTGACCGTCGTTAGGTGTTGTAGTCGAGGACGCGACAGATTCTTGCTTCTGCGTGCGTGTTGTGGTGTTTGTCTGTGCTCCTTCCTCGGTCTCGGAGGAGACATTGGTGTCGTCTGTGTCTGCAAAATGTGTGCTATTGCTGCTGGTGAGATTGTTGCTGTTGGCGAGTCTGTTGTTGCCCGCTGGTGTGCTCTGATCAGAGGGTGGAGAGGAACCTTTCAATTCCAGAGTCTCGCTGGTGCCACAAGACAGGAGATCTGGAGACGAGAGCGAGCAACTCGACTGTCTGTACCGGGTATCCTGACCCGGATTTTGGAACGCGCGAGAATTATCTCCAACTGCTCCGAAATGGCTATTGTTGGGACGATTTACACTAAGGTCTATTCCATTGTAGTTGTAACCGTAAGAGCCGGAATGCATACTGCTGGAGTCCCTGTAAGAAGCGTTCATAGCGCCGTTAGAACCATAATTTAGTAACTGATAGTCAGACCCATTAGGATAGCGCCCTGAGAACGAGTTTAGAAAATAAGAGCTCATTTGGATGTTTTAAAAAGTCTTGATTTGTAGATCTTGGTCGTTAAAATCCAGCGCCGCACAATTTATGATGTAATAATGAATTATAGCAATACACTGTACTTCGTTTTTGCCATGTATGCGGCCAAATATGGGAGAGCGTTAGGGCATCACGTGCCTTTGTTGACCAGTCGTAAATTCTCTCTGATGACTTCAAGAGGTAATTCATGCTCTATGGTTACAAATGATGACGAAATGATGATCGTTAGGTTTAACTCAGTGGTGCCTCCCCATCGCGCGCCTCGTCCCACGTTAGCAGAGGGCGTCACCTACTGGGGGAAACTGTAAAATGCTCAAACACCTGCACATTTCGGGGAGCCTTCTTACAGCATCAGCTTCTAACATTGTTTTCAGTGCATAGAATAAGCTGTCGTATTTACAAATAAATGGATCAAAATTAAGGCAGATTGTGAATATTTCAGGTGGTTTATAAAGGCATTTGTTTTATGCTAAACTCTCAAAGCAATCCTTAGTGCTTCAGTGTTTCCATTCAATAAGTATGGTCGTATTAAGCATTGTGGCTCCTTAAAATAAGTTAGTCAACCTTCTATTTGATCGTCAAGTTAAGCCCTAAATCAACCAAAAATAGATACGACTGGCTGGATTGTGTATCAGACTGCTTCGTTTGACAAGCACAGCTTTACAGTGCAGTGAAAAGGTTATTATTTTAATTCTAATTAAAATAAAAAATAAAAATGAAGCAGATGTTTATCAAATCATTTTCTTATGTCCTGTAGAGTGCTCTACACAAACGCATAAAATAAGCTGATAACTGACTATTGCCTGTCTGGCTAATGCCGCACATCACTTATAAAACCAGAGTAGACGTCCATAAAAATAAAATAAATGTAAACACAATCCTTGTTAAACAATCATTTTATTGTGAAATGAAAATGACATTTTCATGAAGTGAGCTAACGTATTATCCGAAGTGCATTCACAAGTTCAAGTACACAAATGTGACGACCCAATAAATTAAGCATCAAAATGTCCCATTTTCTTCTTTTTCTAGCACAAAACATGGACCGAAATACATATTCAGTGTGAAGCATTTAATCTTAAACATGTTAAACATAAACTCGTGTTCCTTAAAATAATAGACATTACAATGTTTAAACAGCGAGACAACATTTGTCATATTAGTTTATTATGGAAAGGCCAAATGCCTTAAAATATACAGTAGTGGTAAGATGGCATCTCTTTTACCGTCATTACTGAAGACGCCTGGTTTCATACCACCACAAAACCGTGACTTATAAAAAGAACTCTCTTGAAGCTTTTTATGTCAACATAAAATACAGTAGGTAGGTTTTTTCCATGTTGGGCAGACCACAAGAAAATATTAATTAAAACTACAGGCTACATGTTATGTACAGTGCTTTTAGGAGAATGCTTTTTATCATTTAGGCTATCCCGCCTTTCCACCATCCTCCTCCTCGCTGACCTTAGAGTTCATAACTTTATTCTCCTTTTTCCATTTCATTCTACGGTTTTGGAACCAAATCTTGATCTGTCGCTCCGTCAAACACAGTGCGTGCGATATCTCAATTCTTCGCCTTCTGGTCAAATATCTGTTAAAATGGAACTCCTTTTCCAGTTCAAGAGTCTGAAACCGAGTGTAGGTTTGACGACCCCTGCGGCCAGTGCTGCCAGGCATTCCTGTAAAAAAAAAAAAAAAAAAAAAAAAAAAGTGGAAAAAGACATGCTACGTCAACATCCAGCAAAAACAACACTGATAGGTCAAAACAGAGGATAAAAACACTGTTTCATGTGTCACCGTTATCATTATCATGCTGATTATTACTTCAGTGACATCAGATGTGCATGTGAGTTGCTTGATCTGTATGAGTAGCCTAATTTTATGAAATTATAGCCTGCTGAAAGGCATTCATGTGTTATAACGTCTTGCTCCAATATTTGGAAATGTGAAGGATTTTGGATGAAAATGATTAGGTCTAATCATTGTGTTGCTGAAAAGCGCAGTATTCAGGATGTATTGCATCCGTGTATTTCATTTGGGTATAACTTTTCATAAAGACTACAGACTCTTGTCTACTGGAAAGAACTGCAAAGTAATGTGAATTGCGCCTCTATTTCTAAGACATGCAAAACGTCAAATTCTCAAACGAGTATCTTACCGTTACACGAGTTCATCCTCTGCATCCATGGGTAAACTGTGGTGCACGGTTTGTCTTCACTGTTAAAATATCTCTCTGTGCCCTGTTCAGTGCAGTCCGTCTTGCATTGGTCCTGGGTTAGAACCAGCGAGTCTTCCAGACCTCCGAGAGCGCAGGAACGGTCAGCGGTTCGGTAAATATTGGATGCTGTATAGTCACAAGCACTGGTTGATCCGCTTCTCCCAAAAACGCCTCCAGCTTGCTGGTAGTACGAGGAGGTATAAACCTTGTCCTGGACATTGGTCGCTCCGAACGTAGCGCTTGGATAGTGTCTTAAAGGGTCTGTATATCCAGTGGAATATAGCGGTATCTGACCCAAGAAAGACTCCTGTCCCCCGGGTAGAGAGACGGGAAAAGTTGAGTTGACGAAATAGGAACTCATGGGGTGGCCAGTGTTATTGTCCGGGTGTTATGATTTGTTGTGTTTTATAGTCCAAGTGGTTTTTGCCATTACTTTATCTGAGATTTGGTTTTAGCCGAAGGGGGGTGGCGAGGTGCCAATCTGAGACCGCGGGGAAAGGGACCAGCTGATCAGTGCCTGACCAATCATGAGCACCTCTGGCGACAGGATAACGTTTAAGGTGGGGGCCCTCTTGTTGCGCAGAATGGAATCCCTAGGGCACATAAAATCACTAGGACGCGAGTGTTTTTACCTGTTTAGCGCAAAAACAATCTAGATGCGATCTATATAATTGTGCTTTAAGAAGTGTGCGTTTAATAGTTCACTTTTTCAGAACTTACATATTGTCCAGCGAAATGTGTAAAATTGTAGCTACATGTTACTATAATTGCGACTTTCTGGTAATTCAAATGTGCATTGCTCAAACTTTTTGGCAATTTAAATGCAAGCATCAAATTTAGGTGTGCACAAGAGAATTACACAAAAGCACTTTTAACATGTTGATCTGTTAAAGCTCTTACAACATCCCTGTTCACACATAAAACGTGTTCTCTTAATATAAAACGATCATATTCAGCAGACATAAGCCGACTGTTGGCTAACTGCCGAAAAGTAATTGTCCTTGTTTAAAGAATACTGTATCCCTTGGGCACACTGGAATTACAAATAACAGTGAATCGTATAAATCATGTAATCATATAACCCCCTTTTTTAATGCATATAAGCCCTTTATTTATGTATGTATTTATTTATTTATATATTTATGATTCCAATTACAAAAATATATCAAAATATTGTGTCTTTTATTTTCCTCCAGATGCGCAGCAAGCACAGAATATTTAAACACCGTAATTGTGTAAATATTGTACATAATTTGGACAATACAACATTAAAGCTTTGTTCAGCAATAAATAAATAAATGCATTAAAAGCTATAAATAGGTGACATTTAATGGTAAATAGGTTTAAGATAAATCAAACCCATTAACCTTAAATCCACAATTAAAACATAGGCCTACGACATCATTTCCATTTTAAATTGTCTTTTTTTTTTTTTGTTTATCTTTTTTTTTTTTAAGTGTCGTATGACATGAGGTACAGTAGGCTTCGTTTTTTTTTTTTTTTTTTTTTTTTTTTTTTTATTGTGCGGTTGTATTGAAAAGTGACGTCTAGTATTAATTAATAAAAACAAAATCATAAATTAAACACTTTGCATTTTATTATATAAATATTTCAGTAGGATATCACAGTATAAGGCTTTGATTCAGCTATGGCGAAAGGAAACCTCTCCGAAAAAGACTATCCATGAGTCACTATTCATTTCTGTAAATTAATAATAATTGATCTTTAGTGGTATTATTGAATATCGATAGACTGCAGCTATATAGGCCTACACTATGACGTTGCTGTTGTTGTTGTGAGTTAATCCCTTGAAGTGCTGGGATATTCTCACATGGTTGAGACTGCAGACGTTTCTTTTCTTGTTATCATTAGAAAAATATGAAATTTGATTTAGGTTGAAATTTGAAATTTGATTAGATTTTTTCTCACCCATTGATTGGATACAAAAGAGCTCACTCTTTTATAATACAATATGAAAGAAAGAAAGAAAGAAAGAAGGCCAGTTTCTATGAGCAGAGAAATACGCTATACAACTGAATAGCTAACTAAAAAATAATAATAAAACGTAAAGATCAGACAAGCTACATTTAAGACATTAACGACTCACAAACTGCATTTGGCTATTACTTGCTCATTGTAGACCCATTCTCGCTGAGCCCTGTTTTAAGGGATGCTAGAAGTCACATGCACTGAGAGACACCACCTTCCCAAACACAGACACTGAGAATTTCACCAGTTACCAGAACTCGTCACTAGATGACATCACAGAGCAAGAATTGAGATAAGGTGTGCCTTTTTATGGTTACACTAGAACAATTTCTCATGTTATTGTATAATTAAAAATCGTATTATTTTGCCTATTTATATTTGGATGCAGAATTAGCAAACTATCTAAAACAACAAACAAATGACTATATTGTTTATTCCATTGACTACAATCTTTATTTTCCCAAAATAAAGATCCTCAAGATAAATAAGAAAGCTCTTAAAGCTTTTGAGACTGAACCTTTCCTCCCATATTCTCTGTGAGTGAGATTTTAGTAGCTAGAACTCAAAACATGTACCCATGATTGAGAAATGTCTCATCGATTTAAGTACATTCTGAGAAACACTTTCCAACTAAAACAATAAAAAAAATACAATAAAATAAAAAAACAATGGCTGAAGCAGCATCTAATGTTTTTCAGCAATAATCAGAAAATCTCCAAATATGTTTGCCGATAATGGGGTTTCGCTATTACTATTCAGAAACTCAACAATGCTGATTTTTAAACTCCAACTCTTTGTAATTCTCATATAATCATTTGAATACAGCGGCCATCTTGTAACACTGTAAAATAATAATTATTATAAGCATATCCTTTTCTAGCAAATAAATCAGACTGCATTTTAAAACAAAGCCACACATATTTGCGAAACGCATTGTCGATAACTGTGCATCAAACCATCATGGCGTATACCAGTTATTCTAAACTTGAATATTCTAACTGTGTCTGTTTATGTTGTTGTACTAAAGGCATGCTCAAGAGGATACTAATCTGTGTACACCGGGTTCCATCATGACATTGCTGGAAAAAGTGGAGTGCAAAAGACTATATGTCCAGTCCTACCTTTGCTTTCCTGTTCATCATCGCTTCACTGGAATGATCCAAAATAATCAGGCATATTCGTCGATGAACTAGGATCTCGTGTACAAGACAGGCAGACGGAGGTGCAACTTGACAAATTAGGGGAGAATGAACTAAGGTCCTCAGTGAATCTTGACCCATGCACTTTGAGCTGATGTGAAAATCTGAAGACGGTTCGTACTAGCATGACGTCGTGTTTTCCGTCTATATTAACGCACACAATTCGCCAGATCAAAAGAAATGTCCAATTCCTCTACTTCAACCAAAAGGACAGAGCTGCTACTGACTGCGCCCTGACCAAAAGAATGCTGCATTATAGCCACTTGGGAAATCATAAAAAGTTCATGTTCACAGAGAGCTGTTCACGTGACCCCTGTGAGCCAATCCACTGGCCGAACCACACATAAAGTTCCATCACAAAGTTGTAAATTTTCATAAACAGCTGTGAGTTTATTGCTTTGCTCCAGCAGCAAGTCGGTCGCCGCCATCTTTATTCGTTAAAAGAGAAAATGCACGACCTCACTTCATTAAGAACCATGGATAAATGTATTGCATTCTTTTTTTCTCTCAATAATTCGTAACGTTATTCGTAATTTAAGAGACACACCATATTCTATTGCACCAAGGTATCACGATATTTCAAATAAACATAGGCCCTAATGAAATAGCGTGTGGTGATATTCCAAATTATATAGATAAATGAGCAAAAGATACTTGCTTAGTATAAAGAATAAGAAGCTTTCTAACTAAATGTACCACAAGGGACTAACACTGGAATTGACCTGTTACCCTAAAATAATAGGAGACTGTTCCCCTCTTTTGTCAGGTGACTTTAAGAGAAGAATAGACAAATGGAACGTGTAATCTTTTTACAGCACTAAACATGCGTGGAGGAAAGAATTGCTTCCTGTATCTAGGAACCAACAGTTATTTCCGACATTTATTGGGGCAATAAAACAGTATAACCCAAAAGTGTCCGAGCATAGGCTGTAGGTTAACATCGAGAAGGCAATGCTCTTGAAGCTCAGCAGTGTCTGCTGTCCAAAAAGGGCCCAAAAGCAGAACAGAATGCGAGGTATGTTCCTGGTCACAACTTTCTGCTTGAGCTAGTGGTTTACTTGGACATTTTTCGTAGGTGTTGTACTCGTTGCATGTCTGTAAGTGGAAATAACTTGTAATACAATATTGCATTTTTACTTTGTATCTACAATTTTACTTTGTATATTCGTTGAGATCTATCGAAGTACATCTTACACAAGCATGCATCTGAATTATTGTAGGACTATAGATAGCTGCAGATTTGTTTAAGAGACTTTTAGACAAAATACAAAATCTAAATGTATCCTTTTTTTTTATTCCAAATTATGCATTGTTCATGTAATAAATGATGCGAAATACAAATGGTATTTCATTTTTGTTGTATTCTTTCTGAGAACTTGAAAATCTAGTCTCCATTTGTGTTTTGAAAATTAGCCATTTTGATTACGGAGTCTCTTATCTGAAACAGTTCCTTGGAAATTGGAGGAAATCTAATGTAACAACTTGGGAATTACATGGAGAAAGTTTAGCTTTAGGGGGGTGTATTCTTGGCATAAACTTTTCCAAATGTATTTGTATTCTTTTTTTTATTCTTTTTTTTTTTTTTTTTTTTTTTTTTGCGATTAACATTTTTATTGATTTTCAAAGCAAAGAAAAACAAAACATATATACATGTGTTTGTATTTTTTACCTGTATCAGAGTACATTTTAAATAGCTTCTTTTTTACTTCATCGCATTATTCTTTCGGCAGCACATGTTCGGGAATTTTGAAACTGAACAACACGGGGTTTTTTCCATCGATCTCACAGAAAATGGTTATAATCAATGTATAATCAATGTCATTTTATCAAGTCTGTTTTTTGCTTCACATTATATACATTTTCAAAGTATTCTCATCATTTATATTATTTAAATAATGTAAAATACTTAAATGAGACACTGCTATTTGCCCTATTGCTATTTGAGATCAGATGAAAGTAGGCTCAACGATGAAAGTCTGATGTTGCACATTAGCGGCGTCTTATTTTGTTTTTCAGTTTTTAAGTAATTATAGATTACAGCTCAATAAATATTTAGTTGCTCATTTAAAATTGTGAGATCATGTGAGATGCAAGAGATGTGAAGGATACAGCTTCTCATAAAGGGTGTAAACATCTGAAATATATTTCTATATATACATATACATATTTAAAACATATAATATTATATATCATCTGATAGAAGTGTAATATTTAGGAAGCTTTTTTATTATTTTATTTCTACATTCTCAAAATTCATTTTATCCTCCTTTTTGTTTTTTTGTTTTTAAAAGAAGGCTTTAAAAGTGTCCACGATCTCTTCATATCTGGGTATCTTCATTGCATAGCTTATTAGCGAAAGCAATACACACATTTGAATGAGTCATACAAGTATTTAGGACTACATGACTGTTGCTTTGGATGCTGTGATCAAAACATGATTAAAAGATCATGCTCTGGCAACGAGTAGAAAACTAATAGTATTTATATTTTTCATTTAGCTTGACATAAATAAATAAATAAATAAATAAATAAATACACTGATAAACGAGCTTTTGACCCGAACTCGTATCCCCACATCAAGACGAAGCTTCATAATTTGGGTTAGACATTCTTAAAAAATAAAGGTTCTCTAATGGTTTCCTCTTCTTTCAAGAACCATTTTTGCTGTATATGGGATTCGTGAGGTGGCTATACTGAGATTAAAACTGTTCTTTGTGTTACATAGGTTCTTCAGAAAATATTGATTTCTTGGATCTTTAAAGTAGAAAATGTTCTTTTTGGAACATCAGAGGGTTATCCGATAGATTTAGTCTGGAAAACGCTTTTTGGCACACGCACAAATAGTTTACTGTTAGTTTTCTGCTCATTGCAAGAGCATGCTATCGTCAATAGAATAGTGCTTTTGATCACAGACTCCAAATCAACATTCACATAGGCCTATATATCAATATATTCTTACATAACTTAAAACAACCACGCAGCCACTTCACTCTCTCTTTCCAAGAATACGAAATATTCTTTTGGTTGATTTTCTGAGACGCTCAATGCCTAGTGGCTGGTTAATTTGAACACTATCACACATGCAGCTAAAGTAAAGTATGGCGCAGAAATAGCCTAACGGAATTGGGGGCTACCTGCGAACATATGGAAAAGGACAGCGTTAAACTTAGACGCATCTAGTGTTCGTTATAAGGTCTGCTTACAACAACATTTTTTCACTGCTTTTGTGCATTCTTTGTAAGTGCATATTTTATTTGTATTAAATTAAACTCAAGATGTTGACACTTTTTGTCTTGGCTATAATATTTTACTATCAGTACAAATTCAACCAGTATTCAACCATTATTCTTTTATTTTCAAACTGTTTTTATTTATTTATCTATTTATCTATTTATTGGAGGTGCATGTATTCTCTGCTTTATTAGCCTATACGAGATCTGCCCCAAGACTTTGTGTGTTTTGGTTACTCTATAAGCACACTAGATCAACTGTACATGTACTGTTTCACTCGCCATCTCAAAATATGCTTCCTTTAGCATCATATAATTTGAAATGATGTTTCAACCACTGTGATTTTGGGTTAAAGAATCGTTTCTTCAACTACTAGTTTAAAGCCTGATTGTATCTCTTTATTAACTATTACAAAATCAACTCCAAATCACACTAAACACCAGAGTACACACACTACATTTATACACAGTTTACACAGCAGAGAAAGAGGAGTTCAATATCATCAAATATTTGATCTCAGACAATGAATATCCCACAGACTGCACTATAGGCAGCCAAATCTCTAAAAGAAAGGTACAACCATTTGAAGGTATCTGAGACAGAGATTGAGACCAGACTGCTCGGTAATTCAACCAGAGTCATAGAAGCCTGTAAACTGCCCACATGTAACGAAGTGCTGATACTGAACCTTTGTCTTGGGGTCAGATTGTTTTGGTCGACCCTTTGTTGTCCTATACGTGAATCTGAAAAAGGTTTAGGCCTATATAGCTTAAATGAAATATGTCATTGCGTAAACAACTCTGCGTTACTATTGTCTTAGTTGTCCTTAGTTAAGTTCCTCTGATCCAGATGCTTAAAACACATTTGAAACTTCTACTTATTTACGTCTACTCAAGATGTAGTATGTGAGATGTAACTGATTTTTCTTTAGTTGTAAAGTGTGACATCCCTTTAGGTCTGTGAGCAAGAATGTCTTGCATCCTGCAGAAAACCCTTTCAATGAGGCACTCCAGTGGAAAGAGGACGAATCGGATTCTTTTCATACATTTTATTGTGGCTTCTTTCAGGAACCACTTCCAGTTAAGGACAATAGAAAATACAACAGAACAGTGCTTCCTTCCACGAAACCGGGATATCAAATATTAACACAAAAACTTTGCAGAATAACATTGTGCGTTTTATCTATCCCCTCTTGGGGAAGCATAGCGCATGGATATACACTGATGAAATGATTGAAGCAATAACACAGAGATTTGGTTGTTCGGTTGGAGAGCAGTAAACTTGAACAATTCACAAAAAGTGCGTTTTCATACAGCTAATAATACAGCAATGCACTCACTAACGCTGATTCCTTAAACGCATATGTCGCCCTATTTTACAGGGTATTACAGAGTTACTGAAGAGAACGAATATCGTGGATTATGACTCCCACTGATTTGAAGAAATGAAAGTGATAGACATACAGCATTGCCTCATTTGCCCTCACTGCAACAGTGACCTCAAGAGAAGTAGTTAATCTGCTCGAGGAAAGATTTGAGATGGCTTCACTCAAACACACGACACTAAACACACACACACGTAGCTCAACAACCACTGAAACCAAAAGTGCCTCATAAACTGAAGTAATTCAGAGATGGAATAGGCCCATTTGATTGGCTTTGTGTTCGACTGCAGTAATCTTGTAAATTGCATTTGTGTATCGACATCTCAGTTACAGTTGATTGATCCAATGCTCATTTTTATAGTCAACAGACAATTTAGACTTGCTGAAAGTCTTATTTAAGCTTTCTCGGAGGAGTCCTCTTCTGATGTGTGTTTCTCTGATACCCGGCTGTCTTCTTGATTTTGTCTCTCTATTTCCTCTTGTTCCGCTTTGCAGCTTGGAAACTTGTCTTTGTTGTGTTCTTTTTTCCACTTCATGCGCCTGTTCTGGAACCAAATCTTCACCTGTCTCTCAGTGAGGGCCAACGCATGAGATACTTCGATGCGCCGCTTGCGGGTCAGGTAGGGATTGAACAGAAACTCCTTCTCCAGTTCCAGAGTCTGGTAGCGGCTGTAGGTCTGTCGTCCCCTTCTCCGGCCGGTAGCTGTGGAAAAAGAATGGGCCTTTTCAGATTAAATCAAATAGAGATTGATCTTTAAAAATGTTGTCTCTCTGTTAAATATTTGCTAATAAAGTATTAAAAACCCACACAGTCCAATTCATTGCCATTAAACAATGTCGTATAAGGAGCGGTCCAGAGTTTCTCAAGGGGTGTTAATTCCTCAGTAATCTATAGGTGCCATAAAGCGTTTAATTGGGGGTAATAAGTAGGCCTACAATTGTCTGTAGTGTTTAATGTGGGGACAGAGTAGCTGGAGGTGTTTCTTTTCTCTCATCTTACCTTGTGGTCTCATCCATGGGAAGAGCTGCGCTGGACAAGGCTCCGCACTTTCGGAGTCATCCCTGAGACTGTTTACCTTTAAATTACTATCCCCAAATTGCGCAAACTCCGCATCTGGTGCGCAAAAGAAGGACTGTTTCTGTAAAGCGTCCTGCCCTAAGATGTTTCCCGTGGCTTCTCCAGGGTACGGTCCTGCGCACGGGTTCTGCTGGTAAGATGCGTGGGAGAAGGATGATGTACCGTGGTGGTAAAGTTCCGGGAACTGAGCCGTATGTTGAAAAGCAGATCCTGTATTGTGACCGTACAGCACAGATGGTCTGCCTCCAAGATCCTGCGCATACCCTGAGCACTCATAGTAGTTGGAGCGCAGAGAATCACCCGCTTTAAATTTAGCGAAGAGGGAATTAACGAAGTAAGAACTCATTGCTTACAGATGAAAAAGAAAAAAAAAAAAAAAAGTTTGAACAATTTGGTTTAAGCAATGCAGATTTACTATAGCAATAAAAATCAATTCATCCAGTTGGACACTGCAGTAGCCTATATGCGTATCGTAAATATTCACGGCAAACCGATTTTCAACAAATGAATCCGTAGTGGCACCCACATGACTCCTTAGTGAGGGTTCTCGAGCAATAAATAGTTTAATTTTCACTCTCTTTGATAACGAGTTGCATTTCGTATATAGTCGTCAGCTATTGATTCCTAATATCAACGAATGGCCACGCCATCTCCAAACAGACAAAGCGCGTTCTTGTGATAGATCAGTAGAGAGTGAAAAGGAGAGATGGAAAAGGGAGTTCTTTTGAGGTTGGGGGGGTTGGTGTGTGTGTGTTTGGGAGGGGGGGCGCTGTTATTGGTAAACCTTTTCCGTGCCAGCCAAGAGCAAACATATCGAAAGCTTTAGAATGTCGCTTTTTTGAGTAACGAAATATTTATTCAGGCACATCATGTGATTAAAAAACATCTATGTTTATGGTGCGATGATTATTTGTGTGTCCTCGCCATACGTCTAATTGAATGTTGTTCTACAATGACATGATTAGGAAATGTCATGACGCAATGTAGGCTATACATGAATTCAACCTGGAATACCACCCTGTTTTTAATCCGATAACCCATTTATAGAGAAGCTCAGAACATAGACCCTGTCATCTTCATATCACTCTTTGCATCTTGAGAGAATGAATGTGAGAGAGATTATCTTTTTTAATAGGCTATTTGGCATATGATTGTTTCGCAATCATTTTATTTGGGAATTACAAGTGAAACGTTCTTATAAATCAATTTAATGGCAATATTTTTCTAAATTAATAAGTGTATTATTAATATTTTATTATTATTTATTTATTTGGTAAAATACGGGTAAAGCAGATTATATCTCTGCAGATTTGACTGAGTGGACCTCCAGAGTAACACTGCCATCGTGTGGTCGAGATAGACGACAAGGAACTTGCTTTCCTCCGACTGATTAATTATGTATCACTCTTAATGAATTCATTCACACAAAAATGTTAACGATAACATTTACTTATTTTATTTACATTTATTTTACGTTTGTATTTTTATTATCGAATATAAACATTATTATATAAACATTTAGAACGTAAGTTTTCATTATATATATATATATTATTTTTTTTATTTTGATTTTTTATTATTATTATTTTATTTTTTTCATCACTTTGGATCTTGATGGGGAAAAAGTGAGCAGAACGTGGAAAGTAATTTTCTGGAGAAAATGAGAAACCATATTGCAGAGCTGAACAGCTGCAAGATATTTTTATACCACAGTTGCTTTCATTTCCCACAGTTATTTTACGACCAGATAACAACTACTTAGATTTTACTGCCTCCATTTTATGCGCTATTACATCATGCCACGCAAAATTAAGCGTATAGGCTTGCTCTGTCAAGACAACTTCTGTTTCTTTACCCTTTATTTCACTATATAGGCCTACCTGTAAAAAGCGACATTATAATTATTAGCTTATTGTTTAAAAACATCTGCTCGCTTTTTACAGGTTCTAGAGGACTAATTTATTAGTGAGTTTGTTCTCAATGTAGGCTAATATTACATTGTTATTATGATATTAGTCTATATAATAAGCCTTTAATGTGCAACTAATTTGGTATGTGGACAGTTCAGAGCCAATTTGGTTCAACAGTGTAGTTTTTTCTTCTTCTTTCTTTTGGAATAAACGAGTGAAACGGTTTATATCTGAAATCATTTCCATCTTCATTACACAAAGTAAATTATTAAATTAATAAACTCAAATTAAAGCGTTTTCCAAACGAAGTGTAAAATAAGGTTGTGTTACATAAGGTTACAATGCTGCAAATATATGTATTACACACTGCGATCACTGTATTTTGGGCGCAATTAGGCAAATCACATTTACATAAATGTGTTTTTTAATTAGATTGTTTTTGCGTTTTGTTCGATTACAACAAACGTAGAACTTTTAAACAATATAGGGCTAAAAACTTTTTTTGGATTTATTCAGTTGAAATAGTGGTGTAAACTTTCTAATCGCTCTCTTACGAAATCAGTATGACTTTTTCAGGGTTTCATATGGCTACAAAGCCCAAGATAAAAGCATTAAATTAGTAAATAACGTACAGGCTTGTATAGAGACACTTGGTTAAATCGTAGGTCTGTTTTGAGGTCTAAGCAATGTGCAATTAGGCCTATTTGGAGACGGCCATTCTGATGCATGCCATTGGAGAAAGAACAAAAAGAGGAGGAAGTGTGAGAGGATTATTGCAGGTTGTTAATATAAATTAATATTATATATATATATATATATATATGAATGTACAGACCAGTTAATCAGAACACGTTTTTAGTGTATGTTCTAAATGCATTAATATAGTTAATTTAGTGTCTGTAGGATTAAAAAAAAAATAATAATAATTAAAAAAAAAAAATCTAAAGAAGGATAAGAAAGAAAAGAAAAAAGGAATAAAAATAAAAATAATGGACTTACAAGTGGCCCGAGACTCTCGTTACTATACGGACGTTTTACATACAACAAAACGATGTTTTGAGGAAACTTGCCGTTGAGTTTTACGTGCTACTAATACTTTGTATTTCGGAAAACACGGTCTGAATTACTTTCTTGTGGAAACATGGACAAACTTAAAGCAAACCAAATTCAATTAGTAGCCTATAATAATAATAATAAAAAAAAAACAACAACTAAAGGACAATGCGTTTATTTCATACTGTACGTGGCTGGGAACCCATCATTTTCCCCCATCTGGCGGCATTTTGTTTAAAAAAATAAAATAAAATAGGTAATTTATTTTTTAATGGATTTTTCTTAGAGGATACACTTTATGCACTTATTCTCCTATGTACAACCACGATTCCGAAAAGGTGGGACAGTATGAAAAATGTTAATAAAAACAAAAATGAGTGATTTGTAATTTATATTCACCATTTGCTATATTGAAAACACTATAACTACACATTATCTGATGTTTTACCTTGTGAATTTCATTTTTTTAAATTTTATTTTTAATTTTATTTTTTATGTACAGTAATTTCAAATCAGATGATTGCAACACACTCCAAAAAAGTTGCGACAGGGGCAATTTAAGACTAATAACAATTTGACGAGTTCAAAATAATAAGGCGATGTGAAACAGGAGATGTTAAACAGGTGAGGCAATCTTGTCATGGTATATAGGGATCATTGGAGACTTGTCAGTTTCCCAACAGATGCTTCAGCAAATAATCCAGCACTTTGAGAACAATATTAACCAAAGACAAATTGGAAGGATTCTGGGCATTTCACCCCCTACAGTGCACAATATAGGTAAAAGTTTCAAGGAATCGAAAACCACTTTTTAATGTGCGTGATCTCGGATCCCTCAGACTTCACTATGTTTACATGCACTAGCCTAATGTTTACATGCACTAGCCTAATTTACATGCACTAGCCTAATGTTTACATGCACTAGCCTAATTTACATGCACTAGCCTAATGTTTACATGCACTAGCCTAATGTTTACATGCACTAGCCTAATTTACATGCACTAGCCTAATGTTTACATGCACTAGCCTAATTTACATGCACTAGCCTAATGTTTACATGCACTAGCCTAATGTTTACATGCACTAGCCTAATTTACATGCACTAGCCTAATGTTTACATGCACTAGCCTAATCCGATTACAGATTCCTTATGTACTGTTTATATGTCTCTTAAACTTTGCAATCCGATACAAATATTTGTTTGCATGTGCATTACATGTATTACGAACAAAACTACCGCGCATGCGAAGAGCCTCAGCATTGCGTTCTGAAGAAACGGAGAAAGGCTGAGAAAGTGAGAATGGCACCAAAAACCGTTATTGTCGTTTTTGCTAGAAAAGCTTTCTTCTTATGTTACTCACTCTATTCGGCAAACGAAGAATTAGAAGCATAGCGTCTAATACCCTGTCTGACAAATGGGTATTTGCCTCATGCTCATTCCTCCTCCAGTCTAACCGCAGACATCTTTGGATGCCAGTACTATGAAGTAAAGACAGGTGGGTGAGAATTGTCCTTAAAAGAGTTTACAGATGTGGAATGGAAACAGAATAATAGCGACTTTAAGCGACAGCTGCAGATGGGACACTACGCAAAAATCATTAAGCAATAATGATGGCAGAACAGAGCATTTAATCATTCAAGAAAAAGAAAAAATGTAGGCTATTTAAAACAGCAAGAGAAGGGATGTTTGCTGTGTTAAATAACTGTCAGAAGAAGGCAATATAAATTACCTACATCTAAATCCTAGATATTATTATTAATAGGCTAACAGAGAGTGCGGGTGCTGGATTGGCCTGCCTGCAGACCTGACCATCTCCAACTGAGAATATGTGGTGCATTATGAAGCACACCATACAATTGTGAATGGGGGAAAATTCCACTTTCTAAACTTAACAAACTTGTGTCTTCAGTGCCCAAATGCTTAAATATTTTTAGAAGAAATGTTGATGTTTCACTGTGGTAAACACTCAACTCTCTCAACTTTTTTGGAGCATGTTGCAATCATCTGATTTGAAATTACTGTACATTAAAAAACAATGAAATTCACAAGGTAAAACACCATATAATGTGTAGTTGTAGTGCTTTCAATATATCACAGGGTGAATATAATTTACAAATCACTACCTTAGCATTTCTCATTCTGTCCCAACTTTTTCGGAATTGGGGATGTAAATAATATCAGGCAAAATTCAGGCATTAGAAAACAAAACACCATTTCAGGAGGAGAGCTTATTAAAAGCTCACATTGGCTCAGTGCAACACTTTAAGTCAAGACAAAACATTTCAGCTTACAAATGCTGTATAAAGTAAAAAGGATATACGAACGCATGTTCACATTCATTTGTATTCAAGTCATTAATTTATAGCTTGTATTAAACTAAGGATGCATACTAGGAAAAAGCATACATGGTTACTTACAGGAAGCACAAGTCCATTGCATTGCCCAAAATCATTTTTCAAGACCTTGTAACTGTAACCAAATTGAAGGAAAAACTAAATTCACAAAAACTGAGAAATGGCTTTAATTTAAACTGAGCATGGAAAAAGAGATATTTTAAATTTCAAGTATGGAAGACAGGTAGTGAATGCACAAGTTCAAATTTCACATCTGTGATTCACTTTTGAGCACTTGGTCATGTTGAGCAAGGACAAGTCCTGTGTCAGTGGCCGTGCTCATGTGGGGCAACTCTGCGAGGGGCCCTGCGAAGGGTGTGGGAGAGGTGTGGCCTCGGTACAATGGGAGCAGGGGTGGAAATGACGTACAGAGCTTTGGGGTCATGGAACATTGTGGCAGCCTGCAGTCGCCCTGGAATGAGTGGAGGCACTCCTAACATTGACGCTCTTGCTCTTGACTCGGCCAAAGAGGAGCTCATACTGCCCTGACGCCAAGTGAAAGAGCCATTAACTGTGAAGCAGAGTGGACAAAATAAAGAGAAGTGTTATTTCCTATGAAGAATTCCTTCTGTAGTTTTATGATATGGAAATAAATAACCAAAAGACAGAGGACTCAAAAAGCTATTCACTTGTCCAAGGTATCCGCTGAGCACTTGCAGCCTTCGTTAGAATAGAAGATGCCTGGCGCTCTGTATTTGATGCTGCCATTTCCTCCACTGCACAGTGTTTCAAACTACCTGGCTCAGTCTGGGCCGGCTGGAGCAGCCCTTGTTCCAGGGAGGGCCAGGGATTTCTATTTTGCAGTGGATGGGAATGCACATACTGCAGATAGGGTTTGGCTTTTGTAGACACCTGCTGATGCATCATGGTGTAAAGGTTCTTCTGCCTCCATGAAATCTCCGCAAGGGAGTCCAACTGGGAAGAGACAGCAATGTATCAGGAGACCTACGTATGTACACCATTAGTACACCACGTACAGTAACATTCAGCGGACATTCAATGCACAAACATTTGATAATTGTCCAAAATTGTCCGTTCAAAACATGTCCCACAACTTTAGTTTAGTCCCACAACTTTTTGTTTAGTTTTTTAAAATCACATCAATTCTGCTTCAGAAAAAAATAAGAGATGATCACTAGATTGTTTTTAACACAAATGTACAATTTGATTATATCTTTATTTTATTATTATTATTATTCATTTTATTTCTATCGAAATTATGACATTACATTATCACTTACTACTAGTGAAACCACCTATCCTTATATAACTCAATACTTCATATGGATTGAAATATATTAAGCAAAAAATTTGTAAAAGATACATAAAGAAAATAACAGAAAATATAGAAAACAAAATATAAAGATGTATATCTTAAATCATAAATAAACCGTATCGCTATGGAGTGTCGATATTACTGCATACCGGTGTAAATAGCATCTGCCACACAGTGCAGCTATTTGCACCCCAATAGTCTGCTGAAACCACAGGAATATACGACAAACAAGACAATAGGTGTCACTGCAGTGGCATGCGGTGTAAAGATGGTGTGTGAATGTGTACTGTTGTACTAGCGACCGCAGTTTGAATCCGTGTTTTTTCCCACTCTTTTCCCCACCCGATTTCCTGTTTCCACATGTAATATCACCTTGAATACTACTTAAAATAATAGATAAACTGAATATAAATGTTGATTTCATCACGGTGATTTGGTCATGATGAATGTCAATGAGTACAGAGAAGAGTTTGATCTGGAGGCGGGGTCTGTTGATCACACTCGTTCCCGTGGCTTGGCATTGCTTTTGTGTAAATTGCATCACTGTATTCCTATAGTAATATTGTAGTAACCATGTTTTTTGGCAGAAACCATAGTTATAATGCAATTAACCATGGTGTTACTACATTAATATGTCGTTAATATAGTAACCATGGTTAATTTTGATGTTACTGTAAATTTACAGCAAAATATCACAGTGAAACTGGTTACTGTAGTAAAAAAAAAAAAAGGTAATTGAAGAGAAGGTTAAGGTTAGGTTTAGGGGTAGGGGTTAATGAAGTGCATCTGTGGGACTCTAAATAAACACAATAAACACACTGCAGTTAGGGTCATATACTGTATTGTAAATATTGGTGCAAATAGTATCTGACACTATTTGCAACAGGGTGCAATTAGTATCTACAATTATTTGCACCAGGGTTGGGTGGGTAAAAAATAGCATCTTCCAAAAAATATATACCTCTTTTAAAACGTTTCACAGCTGGGCCCCTACTTTTTGTCAACACTGTCAGATTTTTATGAAAACATTTTTATCAAAGTTAGCCTTCATTCTGAAGGTCCTCTTTCCATACTTTGCTTTGTGTGAGTTTATAGCTCACATACGATTTTTAGATAATTATTATTATTATTATTTTATATAATTATGTAGGGCTTATGAGCAGCTAGCAACACCAGAAAAAAAAGGCTACTGCATTTAGTACATGTGGGACAGGCAAAATTTGATTACATTTGTCAACACCAACAGTCTGACCATGGTGACAATTTAGTAGATGAAGCTGTAAATCAGTTTGAAACCATCCTGTAATCTCAATATAAATAATACAAATTTGACCCATTATCTTTTATTATATTATTACATTATATTGAATGATAGACACGGCAAAAACTCACATTCTGATAGAAAACGGAAACATGGAATTGCACCCAAATATAGGTGAATACCTCTGAACAAGAGCATAGATTTGGCTTGAACACTGGGGGGTTACAGTGTGAAGAATTTACATGTTTCCATTGATCATGGTATAAATATTGGGGGAGTTACCACCCAAAAATGAAAACAACCCCCATCCCCCCTGGAATCTATGCCCCTGCCTCTCAACATGTTAATCTCTGAACATATAAATCCAAAACAATTCCTGGACACAAACTTTTAAACAAACATTTCAGTTTTGTCCCTGTACTCAAGAATCATTGCAAGCAATTTGCTAGAGTATTTCCTTAATGTTTTCCACCTCTTGATATAAAATGCATAGCTTTAACTCTTTTTTTATTTATTGATTTTTTTGCCCTTTTTTTGTTTTGTTTTTACATACCTTGTGGTCATGTCTACAGTGGGGGGGAAAGTAGGCTTGTTCATGTGAGTGGTTGATTGGTTCAGTAGGGTAATTGGCACTTTGAAGAAGCTGGCGCACCTGGTTAACCACACCCATGTTCAGCAGCAGAGTCTCTCTTTGGTGAAGCTCACTGACTCTCTCTGCCTCCTCCTCTTCCTCTAACAGGTCAAGAGCAACAGGTGTGCCATCCCTCAAGGGGAGATGCTCCAGCATAGTTGGCACCTAGTGAAATGAATTGCACCAAATGGAACTCATAAGTTACAAGTTCTTTGAGAGTTGTTGTTAATCAAACATAGACAACAGGCTCCCTCTGGTGGTGGGTCAAAAGAATTGTGTAATGTTAGTCAAGCAAAGAAGTTATGCATATATTCAAAATAATTTTTAAAGCGTCAATTAAAAATTAGATTAAATTCAAGAGAAACATTTTATTTTAGACATACAAAATCATGCAGTCTGAATTAGAAAGACTCACAGAATTAGGATTAAGGTGTGTGGGCTGAACTGGAATTCTTCTTGGTTTTGCTCTTTCTCCAGCAGATTCACCTTGAAGATCCCGTTTACGTGATCCCTTCTTGTCCCATTCTTTCTGTTCCTGCTTCAAACGCAAGTCCTGCAGCTGCTGCCTACAGACATACACATTTTGCATTAAATTTTCCTCACAATGGTGCTGTCTAAAATTAAGTGTAGCTGTGTTACTGTAAGTGTATTATGTATTAAGTGTAACTATATTAATCATCAATAAATGTAGGCAATTTGTGCATACCTGGCACACTCCTCCCTGGCTTTGGAGGCTGCAGTCTCCTGGAAGAGAGAGATGCTGTGTTGAAAATACTTGTCATATTTTTCGCCTCCCTCTCGAGGGAAGATCCGTCGGAATCCACCCATATGTTTTGCCTCATATCTCTGCATCTGCTCCATACTAGCAGCCTGTGACTGGCGAAGCTCCTCACTCCTTAAAACACACAACACACATGGCAGTAACTCTCCTAAGCCTCTGGAGTAATATGTGAGCTGCCGTTTATGTAGTAAAGCACACAATTAAAGAGTGAGTTCACGCAAAAATTTAAATTCTGTCATCACTAACTCCCCCCTCATGTTGTTCCAAACCCATATGACTTCTTTTACTTCTGTGGAACACAAAAGGAGATGTTAGGCAGGATGTTAGCTTCAGTCACCATTCCATTATATTGACCATACAATGAAAGTGAATGGTGACTGAGGCTAACATTCTGCCTAACATCTCCTTTTGTGTTCCACGGAATACATTAGAGTGAGTAAATAATTACAGAATTATAATGCACGGCTTAAAGCACAGCTTAAAGTACAACCATGATTTAGAGTAGTTATTCACTTCTGTTTTTGAAGGATGTAAGTTACTAAACAGTCATTATACAGTTGTGATCAAAAGTTTGCATACCCTGGCAGAAATTGTGAAATTTTGGCATTGATTTTTAAAATATGACTGATCATGCAAAAAAACTGTCTTTTATTTAAGGATAGTGATCATATGAAGCCATTTATTATCACATAGTTGTTTGGCTCCTTTTTAAATCATAATGGTAACAGAAATCACCCAAATGGCCCTGATCAAAAGTTTACATACTCTTGAATGTTTGGCCTTGTTACAGACACACAAGGTGACACACACAGGTTTAAATGGCAATTAAAGGTTAATTTCCCACACCTGTGGCTTTTTAAATTGCAATTAGTGTCTGTGTATAAATAGTCAATGAGTTTGTTAGCTCTCACGTGGATGCACTGAGCAGGCTAGATACTGAGCCACGGGGAGCAGAAAAGAACTGTCAAAAGACCTGCATAACAAGGTAATGGAACTTTATAAAAATGGAAAAGGATATAAAAAGATATCCAAAGCCTTGAAAATGCCAGTCAGTACTGTTCAATCACTTATTAAGAAGTGGAAAATTCGGGGATCTCTTGATACCAAGCCAAGGTCAGGTAGACCAAGAAAGATTTCGGCCACAACTGCCAGAAGAATTGTTTGGGATACAAAGAAAACCCCACAGGTAACCTCAGGAGAAATACAGGCTGCTCTGGAAAAAGACGATGTGGTTGTTTCAAGGAGCATAATACGATGATACTTGAACAAAAATGAGCTGCATGGTCGAGTTGCCAGAAAGAAGCATTTACTGCGCCAGTGCCACAAAAAAGCCCAGTTACAATATGCCCGACAACACCTTGACACGCCTCACAGCTTCTGGCACAATGTAATGTGGAGTGACGAGACCATAAGCGCTATGTTTGGAGAGGGGTAAACAAGGCCTATAGTGAAAAAATACCATCCCCACTGTGAAGCATGGTGGTGGCTCACTGATGTTTTGGGGGTGTGTGAGCTCTAAAGGCATGGGGAATCTTGTGAAAATCGATGGCAAGATGAATGCAGCATGTTATCAGAAAATACTGGCAGACAATTTGCATTCTTCTGCACGAAAGCTGCGCATGGGACGCTCTTTGACTTTCCAGCACAACAATGACCCTAAGCACAAGGCCAAGTTGACCCTCCAGTGGTTACAGCAGAAAAAGGTGAAGGTTCTGGAGTGGCCATCACAGTCTCCTGACCTTAATATCATCCAGCCGCTCTGGGGAGATCTCAAACGTGCGGTTCATGCAAGACGACCAAAGACTTTGCATGACCTGGAGGCATTTTGCCAAGACGAATGGGCAGCTATACCACCTGCAAGAATTTGGGGCCTCACAGACAACTATTACAAAAGACTGCATGCTGTCATTGATGCTAAAGGGGGCAATACACAGTATTAAGAACTAAGGGTATGCAGAAATTATTTTCATTGTTGCCATGTTTTGTTTTATGATTGTGCCATTCTGTTATAACCTACAGTTCAATATGAATCCCATAAGAAATAAAATAAATGTGTTTTGCTTGCTCACTCATGTTTTCTTTAAAAATGGTACATATATTACCAATTCCCCAAGGGTATGCAAACTTTTGAGCACAACTGTATAACCACATTACTATATTTAAGTATGGATGTGGTCTGTCTCTGCGCTGTGTGGTACCTGGCCTCTCTAGAGCGGTTCTGCTGGAGTCTCTCTTTTACCCGACGCCTCTCCTCCTCTGTGATTTTCCTGCGGTCACAGGCCCCCAGGTTAATCAACACTAAAGTGTCATACAGCAGGCCATCCTTCACTTCCCGGTCCAAACGGGAGTCTGTGGTGAAGCTGGGGGAATGGTTGACCTAAACACACAATTTTTAAGTCTGCATTGTGCAAAAGCAATCTGCAAAGGCAGATAGCTAGTATGTTAAAATCAATTACTTAACTTTAGATTCATCAGGAAGTTGGATGTGAATGGAAATGATTTACACTGAATTTAGGGTGGCCTGTTAAAAACGCAGTAACACTTAAAATGGTTGTGTTAGGTAACATTAGACAAATACATTAGTTAACATAAACTATCAGGGAACAATTCAGCACTTATTAATCTGTGTAAATGTTAATTTCAACATACTATTACATTTTTAAAATAATAAGAAAAACAGTTCAAATACAATAGGGTTCCAACACCTTCAGTGCTTGGACCCCTAATTAAAAGTTGTATACATTAACATTAACATAAACAATGAACAACTGTATTTTCACATAAAATTAATCAAGATTATTAAATGCGGTTAAAATATTGTTCATCGTTAGTTCATGATACATAATGAATTTACTAATATTTACAAATAGAATCTTATTGTAAAGTGTTACCAAAGAAAATGCTATCAAAAGGAGAAAAACAAAAACAAGCCACAAAAGGAGCTCAAACCTCAAGAAGCCAAGGTTTAAGCCGATGGTCCAGTAGCACATCGAAGCCCAGGATCTCAAAGCAGGCGCTGCCAGATGCATGGTTGGGGAAGCAGGTGTGGTAATTGTGTTTGAGAATGGGGTGAGCTGATATTAGTGTCTTAATAATGACATCCTCAATGTCTGCCCACATCTTCTCTGCATCATAGCTCATGGTTTCCATGTGCTTCTTGAAGCTGGAGAGTTTCCTATGAGGACAAAGTGGCAAGAAATAAAATAAAAAAAATTAATAATAACAACAAAGTTTCCAAGAACAACAGATGAACACCAAATCTGAAAACATATAGATTACCGTTTGCTACCTGTGTCTTCGTCTCGTACAAAGTTTTCACTATGCTTATTGATGGCATAGTTGGTTAAGTGCATGCAAACATCTTCCTGTAGATGACGTTGCATAAAAAGGTAAAAAATAAATAAATAAATAAAATAAAGAATGAAGGTAACTTAATTTAGAGTCAGTATTTTTATACAAGCAATGCTTCAGTATCTTTAGTGCCTCTTACCAAATTGCTGCCAGTTGGCTCATTGTATTGAGTGGTGCAGAAACGAACTAGTCCCTCATTGTACATGAAGACACGGAAGGGGTCACAGCTGGTCACTAGCACATATATGCGCAGGTCAAACTTGAATCCTTCAATGATGAAAGGCTATTTAAATTAAGGCAATAAGAAATAATCAAAGTCTTTCCATATGTTTAAATCTTTGAGGGAATTTTGTGGCATTATGATAAACATAAAACGTTTTCTGGAAAGTAAAGAGTTTATTTGGTGGATGTTAGCCTCATGAACAGTGTTTTACCTTGGATATGTACACCTGGCAGATCATGTCTTCTCCTGGCCGAATGTCCTTGCTTGACTTGGTTAGATAGATACCACGGCCTTGGCAACCTGAGTCTGGCTTGCAGATGTAAGTCTTGTGCTTTTTGGCTCTGTTATAAGCTTGGAAATCACTATAACTGAAGGACATTGAGAGAGGGAAATAATAAAAAAAAACCTTTTATTTGACACCCCCAAAAATTAGTTTTGCTCAATTGCATGATTGACCTTGAAGAGACTCACTCTGCAGGGAGGCACCATGTGCGAGGAAAAATGTTGTAGTCCTTTGGAAAGAGTTTCAACATACGGTTCATGTTTCGTGCAAGCAAGTCCTTCCTGCAGATTTCATTCATGCCAGGAAAATGGTTGATTTTCTGTGTGGGGGACAATAGAAGTGGTGACATTTTGTAAAACAATTTAAAGAGGGACAAGTGAAATTGAATGGTACTCCGACAAGAGAAGGATGAAAACCTGGTAGCGCTTCATATCCATGACCCTATCTAGTGAGACAGAGCAGTCTGTCCAAAACAGGGTCCAGTCTTCTCCCTCTGCAGCCTCTCGTAACCCATATCTGCGAGCAGCACGGTGCACTTAAAAAGAGGAGAGGACACTCAGAGCATGCAACTGCATAGACACCCATGTTTAGTCATTTTGATAACTGTATCCACCAGTGTTTACAGTGAAAATTTCACTATAAGAGCAAAAACTCACCACTCTCATATTTGCAGTTGGTGAGATTTATCCACAGACATCTGAAAGAGAGAAAGAGGACAAACAGACAGTCCTGTGCATTGTTCTGGAATTTAAAAACTCCCTTGTTATCCTCTTCACATCTAGAGACAACTTAAGAGCTGTGCAACCAGCACACATTCTTTAGTTACAAACAGCTAGATGCAGCGCA
Source organism: Myxocyprinus asiaticus (assembly GCF_019703515.2). NCBI lineage: Eukaryota > Metazoa > Chordata > Actinopteri > Cypriniformes > Catostomidae > Myxocyprinus > Myxocyprinus asiaticus. The sequence continues at coordinate 17,318,376 of NC_059379.1, forward strand.
GCTGAATGGAACACAACCCAGGTGTCTCAAGAAACGTTTTTAAAAGTTGAACTTCAGTTAAAGGAATTGTTCACCAGAAATGTGAAAGTGAATTGTGACTGAGGTTGTCGGCCCCTAATATTCTGCCTAATATCTGCTTTTGTGTTTCATGGAAGAACGAAAGTCATACAAGCTTCTAACAACACAAGGGTGAGTAAATGATTGCAGAATTTTCATTTTAGGTGATCTATCCCTATAATTTGAATAAAAAGTGTTTTAAAAGTGTAATGCGAGACACTGAAGATATTATCTTGCACACAGACGTCTAGAAAGTTGTCTATTTTATATAGAACAACAGTTAAAAAATAGCATAGATGAATGCATGAACGCATCCTGTGTGAACTGCCCCTTACCTTCCCAAACTTCACATTTAATTACAACAACAGTTAATCCTGCAGCTCCTGTACCTCAACAGTAATATCTTATTATGTAGGCTATATAAATAAATAGGAATGTCTTACTTCTTCCTTCTCTTTTTCTTCTTGTTCACTGCAGATAGAGGGATTGGTGTGTTACAGGGCTCTGCGTGAGTGTCACTTCCCCAGCCCTCTCCCTCTGCGCCTGCCTCAGGCTCACATCTGCATGCCTCACTCGCTGAGTGCATGGGCTCTGTGTTCCCTGCTGGTGTCCCCATTCTGAGAACAGGCTTAAATATTTGATGAAGACAGAGCGAGGCAAAGAGACTTCAGTTTTAGTAATATGCTTTTGTTCAAAAAACGTATGACCTGAAACATCTAATATTGTTGTGTGATATCACATCCCCACTATGAAACTCAATCAACCATTTTGGTAGTGCTGCTTGTGAAGGGCAAAATGCTAAGCCCAAGCATCATGTTTCTGCCCTCATTTCCCTCCACAGATGAGTACCCCTCCTGTCAACAACATTCCATTCTAAACAGACCAAGGAGAATCATATGGACAGTGTGGCAGAAAACAGGGAATCATGCCACATTACAAGGGGTTGTCACCTAATACTTGAAGGAATATTCCAGGTTCAGTACAATTTAAGTTCAATCAGCTGCATTTGTGGCATAACGTTGATTAAAAAAAAAAAAAAAGAAAACAGAAATCTGGGTTACAGTGAGGCACTTACAATAGAAGTGAATGTGGCCAATTAGTGAACGTTAAAATAAAGTAAACGTTTCAAAAGTATAGCCACAAGACATAAACAATATGTGTTAACATGATTTTAGCTGGATAAAATCACTTACTAACATTTTCTGTGTAAAGTTATAGCCAGTTTTACAACTTCACTGCCATGAAGATGTAATGTCAACAAACCCTATAACGACAATTTAAACATTACAGCTCAAATAATACATGAGTTTTAACAGATTTAATGTAACTGCTTTTATAAAATTATAAGCTTCACATTCCTGTTTAAACCCTCAAAAAATTGGCCCCATTCACTTCCATTGTAAGTGCCTCACTGTAAACACAATTTTGCTTTTTTAAACAAAAGGAGAGTTTAAATTAATCTTTGTGGTAATCAACACAATGCCACAAATGCTGTCGATTGAGCTTAATTTGTATCGAACCCACAATATTCCTTTAAACTGAACCACATTTTCAGTACTTTGACAATATCAGTAGGTCAAAACATTTGATTTAAAAACCTACAACATTGATTATTTTGTATTAAGAACCTTCTACCACATCTAGCACCAAATGACATCACTTAGAATAACTCAATAACATATTAAGTTATGGTAGGTACATTTGAATGCAAGTTTCAGTTAGAAGGGAGAAAGAGGGTGGGGTGGGACATCCCAATAGACTCTTGGTAACTGTATTCTGATCCAGTGATCTGGATAATCCTGACTATGAACTCTTGGCCCTGAGCTCAATTGAAACCACCTTGTAACCTTATTGGTGGGTAATATTACAAAAAAAAAAAAAAAAAAAAAAAAAAATATTTCGAAAATGGTCATAAAAAGTTTGGGTTTTAATCTGTTTCCTCATCAACAATCCATATATTTAGAAGAAGAATAAAATAATAAATAAATGTTAAATGAGAGCAATTTCAACATCATCCATCAAAGAATAGCAAGAAATTAGGTAGAAGAATTACATAAATGGCCTTTGGACAATATTGGACAAATGTAACTAACTATCCATTTATACAATAAAATCTACATTTTCTATTCACTGATTGAGCACTTTACACTAACCTGTGTACTCTGCAAACAGAGGGCAGCAGTGCTGCTTGCCACCCTCTAAGATGGAAAATCCTTCTGTCCACACCACTTCAGAATGTCTGTCCAACAGAAGGCTGTCATCCTCCCCAATGTGAGCTGTCTGTCTGGGAACCGGCACGTAATCCCTGACAAAAAGGAACAAATTCACCTCTTCTGTGCTGTGTGGCCCAAGCTGGATATACTTACATACTGACACACTGAAACCTTAAGATCAAGTGACCTATTAGAAACACAGGAGACCTAAACCTGATACATGAACATGAAAATGAAGGCCGGGAGGTGAGTACGAATCAGAGGAAAAAGATAATCCTCCATACTTGTCAAAAGTGATTAGAAAAGTGACTGGTTGCTGAAACAAATAAGCAGTATAGATTACTTCTGAAATGTAATCTGGTACTGATTACAAATCACACAACTGAAATTTAAAGAAATAACATAATCTTTAGATTACACATTTAGGAAATCTAATCTGATCACTAAGATAATTTATTGTTTTTTTTTATTAAAATCAAATTATAAAAATCAAATTATAAAATACATATTACTAGGAATATTATTTTTGTTTTTTGTTTTTCATAAATATGGTAACATTTAAAAAATATACAAATTCATATATTCCATCAACAAATATGTATATATACATTTTTTGTTTAATGCATAATTTATACTATTTACAAGCATTTACATTGATTTGTAGAACACATCCTAAAATTCGGTACTTTCTCTTTAAAGGGATAGTTCCCCCAAAAATGAAAATTCTCTCATCATTTTCTCACCCTCATGCCATCCCAGATGTGTATGACTTTCTTTCTTCTGCAGAACACAAATGAAGATTTTTGAAGAATATTTCAGCTCTGTAGGTCCATACAATGCAAGTGATTGGTGACCAGAACTTTGAAGCTCTAAAAATTACATTAAGTCAGCATAAAAGTAATCCATAAGACTCCATTGGTTAAATCCATATCTTCAGAAGTGATATGATAAGTGGGGGTGAGAAACATCAACATTTAAGTCCTTTTAAACTATCAATCTCCACTTTCACTTTCTTCTTTTGTTTTTGACGATTCACATTCTTCGTGGATATCGCCACCTACTGGGCAGGGAGGAGAATTTATAGTAAAAAAGGACTTAAATATTGATCTGTTTCTCACCAACATCCATCTTCTCGCTTCTGAAGATGTAGATTTAACCGCTGAAGTCATATGGATTACTTTCATGCTGCCTTAATTTGCTTTTTGGAGATTCAAATATCTCCATTCACTTGCATTGTGAGGATCTACATACAGTGGCTGAAATATTCTCCTGAAAAACTTTGTTTGTGTTCAGCAGAAGAGATAAAGTCATACACATCTGTGATGGCATGAGGGTGAGTAAATGATGAGAGAATTTTAATTTTGGGGTAAACTATTCCTGTAGGTGTAAGTACCAATTTGCACTAATGATTAAATATTATTAAACATGAAATCAGGGGGCCTGGGTAGCTCAGCAATTAAAGATGCTGACTACCACACCTGGAGTCGCAAGTTCGAATCCAGGACGTGCTAAGTGACTCCAGTCAGGCTTCCTAAGCAACCAAATTGGCCCGGTTGCTAGGGAGGGTAGAGACACATGGGTTAACCTCCTCGTGGTCGCTATAATGTGGTTCTCGCTCTCAGTGGGGTGCGTGGCGAGTTGTGTTTGGATGCCGCAGAGAATAGCATGAAGCCTCCACACGCCCTATGTCTCCGTGGTAACGTGCTCAACAAGCCACGTGATAAGATGAGCGGATCGACTTTCTCAGACACAGAGGCAACTGAGATTCGTCCTCCGCCACCCGGATTGAGGCGTGTCACTACACCACCACGAGGACTTAGAGCGCATTGGGAATTGGGCATTCCAAATTGGGGAGAAAAAATAAATAAATAAATAAATAAATAAAATAAATAAAAAAACATGAAATCAAAAACAGTTTGCTCTTCACCTCTTTTAAAGTCATGAAAATGTAATCCATATGTAATTATAATCCATAAAAAGTAACTTTATTCTGATTACACACTTTTAAAATGTAGTGTACTTTTGACTTTTTTCCCCAATACACCCTGGATTATAGTAATATAATAGGCTATAACTTGTATTCTCAATTTGTAATCATAGTGTAACTTTTATTAGTATTTAAACCAATTTAAAAGCAGAAGGTATTAATGCAACTTTATTTTTTTTACCTTGACAACATTCATACTAACAGATTATTCCTTAATAAATATTTTAAACTACCTCTAGCATTTTACAAGACACTAAACCTAAGTAATGGCGTTCTTGATCTCCTTGTGTTGTAAGTCAGCGCACGACTTTCCCTTTACAAATGCCATGGCAACGGGACGCTTTTCAAAAACTGGCAAGCCAGCTAACCGGCTAACATTCCTACAAATAATAATAATAATAATTACAGCTAATAGACAGTGGATTTTCACTCTTAAATCCAGTGGAATAAGTTACGCACCTGTTGCTGTATTTATCAAAGGCTGCCGGGTGTCAGCGGGGGGCAGGATCACGGATTTTCATGGCTGGTTAAGAGGAAATGTCAGCGGATTTTCTCGTGCCCTCAATGTTGCCAAGTGCTCTCTAAACACTGAAATGAGAGCACGAGGTCAAGGGAACCTGTCCAATCTCAATTCGCGCTCGCATATTCTTGAGCTCTGATTGGTTCTCGGTCCGGCTCTGCAATGTTTTTATTTGTATAATCAGTTCTGCGTGCGATTCATGGTTTGCAACTGATTAACTGTTAAAGGAATATTCCGAGTTCAATACAAGTTAAACTCAATCGACAGCATTTGTGGCATAATATTGATTACCACAAAAAATTATTTAGACTTGTCTCTCCTTTTCTTAAATAAATAAATAAATAAATAAATAAATAATAAAAAATAAAAATATCTGGGATACAGAAATGGACTTAATGGAGGTATATGGAGCCACCCTCATTTTGATGCTGTGAACTGTTTAAATAGTATTTACTATCGCTTTTACAATGACTTGAATCAATACATTAATTAATTAACGTTCAGTTATTAGCTTTAATTTACCTTGGAGCAAATATCCGTATCGTTGCAGATGTTATATGTTCATTTGAGAATGAGAGCTGATAGTTTAATCCATAACGTGCTCTTCTCCAGATGTATTTAAAGGTTATAAAAAAATAAAAAATAAAAATATAAAATAAAATAAAAAAATAGGTGTAGCCTATCCTCTCTGGGCAACAACGTGTTTTACAATTGTTTTTTTGTTTTTTTAATAAAATCCTATTTAAAAGTACTTTAACATTACTTCCATAGGCTGTCACTGGAAAATAGCAAACCGGTGTCAGAGTAATGGCGGCAGGGCAACAGTTGCTAAGACAGGATTTGTCAGAAGCGTCAGGTCAATTACGATTTAAAAAACTTTACAGCTCAAATAATTTGAGCTGTTTTAACAGAAAAATTAATGAAAGTGCTTTTATAAAATTATAAGCTTCACATTTCTGCCTTGGCCCCAATCACTTCCAATGTAAGTGCCTCACTGTAACCTCGATTTTTCTAAGGAGTTGACATTTATTTTTGTGGTAATCAACATTATGCCACAAATGCTGTCAACTGAGCTGAATTTGTATTGAACCCGGATTATTCCTTTAAAGGTGCACTAATTAACTTTTGTCCATGTGTCATCTTGGACTTACACTGACACCTAGTGGTGTGGATGCAGCATAATTTAAAATCAATAGTTTTCAGTTTCAGATACCATTGAAGAAATGTATTCACCGTCAGCCACCATAAATGTAATCAATCAGTGAAAGTGTCAAATAACAGGCTGGTTAGTGAGATTAAGCGAGTAGTATGCGGCTGGTCATGTGATTCTAACATGGCAGCCCCCCATGTATGGACCCTCTCCATGTAGAATAAAACAACTTTTATAAGTTACTGATTTGACTGGAGTCTTCATTTTAATGTGAGTGGTCATGATTTCCTACATATTTTGCAAAACAATAATTTGTATTCGAGTTAAACTTTTTATTAATTACTGAATGCACCTCTAAATATAAACGGTGCCACAGAACACAGATGATTAAAAAAATGCTTCATGCACATACTGTAACACTGGTAAATGCTCGACTGAATTAGACCTATAGTTTACTTTTTGATGCAAATGAAAACGAGGCTGTGAGGGACAGAAGTACAGACTGTTCAATGCACTGTTGTTTAAATTGGTATTAATTGTTCAGCTGGTGAAACACTAAGTAAATCTTTCCAAACAAATTTCAGTATGCAAAAGAACTTAAAATAAGATGTGATCTAGGACCTTTCTACAGTGCATATTCACAGCAGCGCCATCTTTGATTTTTGATGGGAATGACAAAGATGCTGTTAGGGATAGGGTCTCTTCAATGGGCTGTCCTGCAGTTTAAAGTGTTTTTGGATAGTTATGCAGACAAAACAGAGAAAAATATATATTTCCAAGAAAACTCAGTAGACAAAAAATCAGATGGGATGGGAACTAAGAAGACGTCAATTTCAATACGCATAATAAATGCGTATTTATTTATTTTTTACTGCAAGAGCTTTAGACTGTACACACCAATAAAGTTCCTTGTGGTTACATTACGTTGTACTTTAACAAAACCAGAGTAAATAATTTTCACAGTTGTTATGACATCACATCTGGGTCACGGGACAATGCCCATGTTCCTATGTGAAGTACAGTGCTGTGAAAAAATATTTGCCCCATCCTGATTTCTTCTGTTTTTGTGTATCTCATCCTTAATTGTTTCAAAAAATTTAAACAAAATCTAACATAAAACAAAGGCAATCTGAGTAAACACAAAAAGTTTTTAAATGATAATTATTGAAGCAAAAAAAGTTATCCAATACCAACTGCGCCTGTGTGATAAAGTATTTGCCCCCTTAGTTACTAAATCCCCAAATCTATGAAACTGCATTCATAATGGGGCTCAGCTGGACTAGACACACCCAGGCCGGATTACTGCCAGCCCTGTTCAATCAAATCAACACCTAAATAGAACTTTTTCAGCAGCATGAAGTTGGTTAAAAGGTCTCACCCAGTAGCACACTATGCCAAGATGAAAGAAATTCCAGAAATTATGAGGAAAAAGATGACTGAAATACATCAGTCTGGGAAGGGTTACAAAGTTATTTCAAAGGCTCTGGGACTCCAGAGAACCACAGTGAGAGCCATTATCTCCAAATGGAGAAAACTTGGCACAGTAGTTAACCTTCCCAGAAGTGGCCAGCCTTCCAAAATTCCTCCAAGAGCACAGCGACAACTCATCCAGGAAGTCACAAAAAAGCCAAGAACAACATCCAAGGAACTGCAGGTCTCTCTCTCATTAATAAAGGTCACTGTTCATGACTCCACTATCAGAAAGACACTGGCCAAAAATGCCATCCATGGAAGAGTGGCGAGGAGAAAACCACTGCTAATCCTGAAGAACAGTAAGGCTCGTCTGAATTTTGCCAAAACACACCTTGATGATCCTTGAAACTTTTGGGAGAATGCTCTGTGGACAGATGAGTCGAAAGTGGAACTGTTTGGAAAATAGTGGTCCCGTCACATCTGGCGTAAATCAAACACAGAATTCCACAAAAAGAACATCACACATACGGTCAAGCGTGGTGGAAGTAGTGTGATGGTGTGGGGATGCTTTGCTGCTTTAGGGCCAGGGCGACTTGCAATAATTGAGGGAAACTTGAATTCTGCTCTCTACCAGAAAATCCTAAAGGAGAACGTCCGGTCATCAGTACCTAAGTTGAAGCTCAAGCAAAATTGGATTAGCAATGCAGCAACACAATGATCCAATGCATAGGAGTAAGCCCACCTCTGAATGGCTCAAATTAAGCAAAATGAAAGTTTTGGAGTGACATAGACAAAGTCTTGACTTGAACCCGATTGAGATGCTGTGGTAGGACCTTAAATGGTCAGTTCATGCTCAAAATCCCTCCAATGTGGCTGAACTAAAGCAGTTCTGTGAAGAAGAGTGGGCCAAAATTCCACCACAGCGTTGTAAAAGACTGATCTCCAGTTATCAGAAGTGTTTGGTTGAAGTTGTTGCTGCTAAAGGTGGCACAACCAGCTAATAAGTGTAAGGGGACAGTTAGTTTTTCACATGGGTGATATAGGTGTTGGATAACTTTTTTGCTTATATATATATATATATATATTTGAAAACTGTATTTTGTCAGGTTGCCTTTGTTTTCTTGTATCTCATTTGAAAATATAAAACAATTTAGTACTAAAAATACACAAAAATAGAAGAAATCAGGCAAATAATTTTTCACAGCACTATTTGTCCAAGAAAAGTGTTCTTCATCAAAAGCAGTACACATGCCTGACCAGTGGCATTAATTGCACCTGTCCACATGGTCGTTTTCGCCATCCAGAAATCATCATCCTGTAATTTTCATCGCCCATCGGGCCCGTTGTCATTTCCAATGTTCCATTTTGTCAGCAGTTGCGGGCCCCCTTTCACCCCGGGCCTCGGTGCGGCTTCATAACCTGCACTGCCTGTAGTTACGCCACTGCTCTCGCCAGTAAGCAAATTTGGATGCAGCATAAGTCTATCCCTCACAGCACTGCTTTCATCTGTGGAAAATTCAATATGATGTGTTCCCCAATGTCCATTCCCCAAATATTCTTGATGTTCTCAATGGAAATTTGTGTTTTAATATAATGACTAAGTTTTAAGATGAAGCAAATGAAAACAACAGCAAATTGTGTATTTTTGGTCTTTTTTATTCAACTTACATTTTTGTTTCAATCTTTCAAGTAAAACAATGTGGAATTACAAGGGAACATAAGGAATGTAACAAATTAGAATAGACAAATCAAAATGAAAATAAGACCATCACCATATTCTACTAATACCCTCAAAACATCTCTCTGTCCAAAAATGGCAAAAGGAGCTATCTTGCAACTCACTTGACTGCCAATTCTCAGCAATAAAATCTTTCTCCTAAGAGGTTCTTTCAGGGGTGTCCTGGCCAGCATCAATCCCTTCATAAAAAAGGACCAATCCTCCAGAAATAAAAAAGCTAACAATAGCAATTTTCACTGATGAACTGATCGGAGTTTTGGTTGCACTTGCACATAAACAAGAAATGTATTTTTATGATGAAGGATGGAAAAGCTTATTACACTTAAAGCACTACAGATGTCCAAACCTCTATAAATTAACATGGACCCCTTGTATGGATCAACAGGCACTCTCATTTGATCAAACTCATTTTAGATTCTGTCTTTGAGAATACAATTTAATGTGTAAAGATGATCATAATGACTAACACTTTGGGAAAGAGTGAAGAAAATTAACAAGAGGTTGTCTCCAATTTCTGTACTGTTAATAAAGCAAATGACAAGCAAATTTCAATATATTTATCACAAGCTCAAGAGACACGCAAAGATCTTACAGAATGCAGCGTGAGGTGATGTATTGACATGTTGATGTTCTAAAAGAAAAGTTCACCAAAAAAAGAACCTACATTACAATGCATTCCAATGTCGGACACATTTCAGATGTGCAAATGGGGAAAAGCAGGCAGCATCAGAATTTAAAAATAATGGACTGAGACATTACATAAGACATGTGATCCAAGCAAATAGATACTCCAGCATAGTGCAGCCAAAAAAAAAAAAAAAAAAAAAAACCTCAAAGACCTGCTCTCTTCTTCATACCCTGGAAGATAAAGAATTTTCTTAATTTATCAACTGACTTGAAACAAACAGTAGTCAAAACAGATGACAAACATTTTTCAGAACGCAGCAGTCAAAAACTTTACAATTGTACAATCCCCACTAAATTGTTAAATGTAGCATTAATTTCTTCCAATCAATTTCTTCCCCATCAATACCGTTTGCAGCACTAGTAAACTCTGTAAAAAGTGTACAATCTATGCGACCAATCTTCTAACATGTACTTTACATAATCTTCCAGTCTTTATGATTACAGTACATAGTGTGAACAAATAATAAATCTTGCCTCTTTCCCACCTACTTCGAAGTTCCAAAGTATTAGTGGTAGGGTGAAATATCTTGTTTTAATCAAATTATTAGGACACATTTTTAAATAAGTGACCAAATCTCCATCATCATTGGTCTGATTCTATAGACCTTTTCCACGCTGTAAATGGCTTAAGATAGCTGACAGAGCATTAAAGGCGAGGTCAGATTAAACCACAATGTGCAACATCTCTTTTTTCGGTCTTCTCTCATACAGCTAAACAATGGACTTCAACGAAATTGATCCCCTTTCCTCGAATCCATAAAATCTGCCTTCTCTCCTCTCAGGAGTTCTCATCTAATTCCTTGTTTACACCTAGAGATAATATATCCTCTGCCTATCACGTCTTAAAGTGTCGGTGTTGAGAGGATGAAGAGCGTGTGTTACTGGCTGGAGTACGTGCCTGAGCTGCTGCCAGTGCAGCTACACTCCTGAGAACCCTGTCTGGGGTCCCATCACTTGACCCAGCACTCAGTTCAGGTTTGTCATGCTTCTGGGACCTCTTCTCTCTTCTGCTCTCTCTGCCTCTTCCTCCACCACTCATCCTCTGAATCCTTTTGCCTCTCTCTGTATCACTACCAGACGATGGTGCTCTGGAACGAGAGCGGGGGGGCTCTGTACTCTCTGAGCCCAGACTATGGGTCCGCTGGCTGCTGCTGCTGCTGCTGCTTCGACTTCTGCTACTGCCTGATCCTCTTTCACTGCTTACACTACTACAGGCACTATGACCTCTTGAAGACCTGGTCTCTCTATTTTCATTGTCACCTTCCTCCTTCAGATCACATTTCTTTTTCTTCTCCTCTTTTTTAACTCTTTCAGATTCCAAAGGGGGTACAAGGCTGCCCGGTCGCTGCCGAGTGGATCGGGCAGCAGAAGAGGACTGAGGTGATTCAGATGACTGATTTGGGGTTTGTCTACCAATCTCTGCTTTACTGTTATGTGTCTTGGGAGAGTCCTGTCCTGTTTTACCCTTGAGTTTACTGCTCTTTTCAGAGGAAAGTGGCCTGTTTTTCTGTCCAGCAGCCTTAACTTTTGGGCTGGGACTGGGTGTATCTGGTCCTCTTACCCTCATGGCCAAAAGCTTGGCTGCAGCATTAAGGGCTGAACAACGTTTGCCCAGTACCTCAGGTTCAGGGGAGGCCGAAATGTTGAATTGAGAGACAGACTGTGGGCCTGTGGATTTCCGGGTTACTCTTGAACAGGTTTCACCACTTGAGTCCACTTCTGTTGTATTGGTGGTTTGACCCTTCTTGTCGGACCTCCCCTTTTGCCTCTTGCTCTCACTAGTCTCATCATTTTTAGTATTTTTGCCATCTTTCTCCAGTTTCCTTTGGGCTGATCTTGTTAGACATCTATTTCTGCTATTAGAGTCCTCTGAGTCTGAAGAAGAGGAAGAGTTGGACTTGTGTTTTTGGGCAGGTGTTTCCACTGTTTTCTCATTTTCAGACTTTATATCCTTCCTTTTCCTTTTTGCTGGCCTCATACCCTCTCCAGCCTTTTTGGATCGAGATGATCTTGTGCCACAGGAAGATACAGAAGATGGGGAAGAGGAGCAAACTGACTCCTGGCTGCTTTGCCTACTGATGCTTCGTTTTTTGGCCAAAGTTCTGGTCTCTTTGTCTTCTCTATGACTGTCCTCCTCTGATGGTTTATCAGGTACATTACTCTCAAGAGCATCATGGGTCATAATATCGAAGACTGAGGCATCCATTTTCCTTGTTTTTGGCTGAGACAAGACACTGTCTTTTTCTCCTGCATCATCCTCACCAATGCAGTCCATTTCAGTTTGCTCTGTTAGTACCTCCTCCTTTTGGCCTTCATAATTATCAGCCACAGTCTCCATGGGCTGAGAAGAATCTGCATCTCTATAGTTGGATGTGGGCAGAGATTCGGTTGTTGTCTGCTTAGGGGAAGATGGAGACTGTACAAAAGTTGAAGGCATTTGGTTGGATGTGAGTGAAGAATGTGTTGAATCTTTTGCTGTTTGTATTGGTGTAGTTTGATGATGTGAGGGAGGAGCAGATGTTTGATCAGGCTTAGGTATGGACTGCTGGACAACCGTTGACACAGTAGGTGTAACAGAGGGTTCTGGTGCCACTGTCTTAAATGAAGAAGATTCTGGCTCAGTCCCAGAAGTCAAAGCAGGTACAGGAATGGGTATGGTGGATGTTTGATGTGGGGCAGAAGATACAGTTGTATTACAGCTGGATTCTACAGAGGCCTGTAGAGAGCCTGCAGTTATATTAATTCTGTCTAAAGATTCTGAAGCCACTTGAGTTGATGGGTTTGAGTGCTGCAAATGATCTATTCTCTGATTAGCAGTGAGAGAATTATGTTCAGCTTCTACATCTGCGCCAGAGACTGTTAAAATTTCTGAAGGTGCAGTAATTTGATTGGTCCGAGAGAGTACAGATACAGTAGTAATGGTATGTTGTTGGGCATGGATGGGGACTATATTAGCTAAAGGTTCTTCGGAAGGAGTTGGAAGCTGTAGTGTAGCGGAAGAAGCTGTACTGTTCTGAGAGATACTTGCTGTAGAAGTGCTGTGTGGAGTTTTAAGTGTACTAGTTTGAGAGACAATGCATGCAATTAAGGGGCTCGGACTGGTGTAAGTATCACTATAAGAAAGTTCTGATGTAGACTGAGCTTTATTTTGAGAGTTCCCGAGCACAGATGATAGTAAAACAGATGTAGTGGTTTGGTTTGTTTGGGAATCTGGTTGAGGAGGTGATGACAATTCAGCAGCTTTTGAGGGTGAAGTGGGGTTGACAGTTGGAGAGCTTATTGGTGGGGTTTTGCTATCAGTGGACAAAGTCACAGGCGTAATATCGGATATTGACAAGTTAGGCTCTTGGGAAAAGGAAGCATCCGTAGAAGTTGGAGATGAGCTTGTAGCTGGGTCTAGCTGTTGTTCGGCACTACAAGTTGCTGCTGTCCTTGAGGTGGAGTCTTTACGGGGACGACCCCTTTTCCGTTTTGGTGAGTGAGGTGGACTCTGTTCAAGACTTATTTTTTGGGTTATGGATATATTCTGTTCTGGAAGTTCTGGTGCCATTGGGGGCATTTTAGGAGGTCTGCCCCTCTTGCGCTTCACTGGTATAGGATAAATCACATTTGAGTCACTTTGAACAGTGGAATTTAAAACATTGCCCTTGTCTGAATTAGTATCTTGTTTCTTTGGTGACAAAGCAGATCTCTTATCCAACCCTCTACATCTACCTGCAAACTGCTCTCCTAACTGTGCAGCCATTCGAGACTCTGTCTCTAGCCTCCGACGCACTGGTAAGTTGCGCAGAACAGGCATGTCTGATGAATGGTGTGTTGGGGAACAGGGGTGATGCCCTCTCCCTGTACTAGACTGTGATGGAGAGGAGACCTGTTCTTGCTCTCGTGGTGGTGGGGAGGAAGCTAAGGATGTGGGGATTGATATGGGAGGAGAGTCTTTAACAGTTTGACTTGCTCCATCAGAAGAGTGAGAGCCAGGGTCTTGAACTGCCTCCGCCTGTTCAATCTCCTCTGATGAACCTTCAGTATGTGCTCCTCCACTTCCACTCATTCCCCTCCGTCTCCGCCTTGGCTCCTTCTCCTTAACCACTGTGACTAGGCGACCTGGAAGCTTCCGAAGTACCTTGGCTGATGGAGAATCTTCTGGAAGGCTTCTGAGGATCTCACTTTCAGCGGACTGCCGCTTTCTTGGTGAACGAGAGTTAGGTGATGCCAGCGTAGGAGAAAGGGAAAGCTGACCATCCTGTTCAGATTGATGCTCTTGGGAATAGATGGAGTCTGAAGATGCAGATGTTCTTCTATCTCGCCTACTATACTGATTACTGTCAGACAATGCCTCTCCCCCATGTTCTTCACTGTCCTCTCTGCATGAGGCAGAAAAAGAGGATTGGTGCACACTTGAGTTTTTGTCCATTGCAGGAGATCCAGCAGCTGAAGGCACAGAGCTTGATGGGGAGATTGGCAAATGGTGGGAGGGTGGCACATATCTGATTTTTGGATCTGAACCCTGCATTGCAGGGAACAAGATTGCTGAATCTGAGAGCTGCTGGCTGGTTTGAACTTTCTGGTTTTCTGCTGTTGTGGGGAACACAGATTCTTTGGTTGCCCCTCGACCTCGCAGACCACTGCGAAGCTTCTCAGGCACTTCACTTTGTAAGGGTGACATGTGTGTGGAGCTGAACCCTGGGGTTTGGCTAATACTGGGCTCAGAGTTAATCCAAGCCCCTTGTCTGCCTCTCTCCCTATCTGGGGATGGCTGTGTAAAGGACATATCATCAGCAGGTGTCCCTCTAAGCCTGCCGCTGACCCTTGTTGAGGGAGCACCTTTCTCTTTGTGTTTGCGAGGGCGGCGGGCAGAAGTTGGTTCCTCAGTACTTGGTAGTAGACAATCCTCTTCTTCGCTGTCAGATGACTGATGCAGTTTCAAACCTTCCTTTGCCTGGTCCAAACCTTTCCTTGCAGCCTCAACCTGTTCCTGTGAGGTCAAGAGAAATGTTATATATATATATATATATATATATATATATATATATATATATATATATATATATATATATACACACACATATATACACATATATACACACACACACACACACTACTGTTCAAAAGTTTTGAAACACTTCTTTATTATACTTTTTTTTTTCACATTTTAGAATAATAGTAAAGTCATCAAAACTATGGAATAACATAAATGGAACTATGGGAATTATGTTGTGACTAAACAAAATCCAAAATCAATCAAAACTGTGTTATATTTTAGTATCTTCAAAGTAGTCACCCTTTGCCTAGAATTTTCAGACATGTACTCTTGACATTTTCTCAACCAGCTTCTTGAGGTATCACCCTGGGATGCTTTTTAAACAGTACTGAAGGAGTTCCCATCTATGTTGGGCACTTATTGGCTGCTTTTCTTTATTATTTGGTCCAAGTCATCAATTTCAAAAACTTTTTTTTAAATTACATTTTAGTTTTATAATGAAATAAATGAATACGGTGGCACAATTATGTTTTGTCTACAAAACTAATTTCAAACATTTAAGCATATGCCTTCAGATCAAAAGATTTTTAAGATCATGAGAAACATTTCAGTCAAGTGTTTCAAAACTTTTGACTGGTAGTGTGTGTGTGTATATATATATAAATTGCTATAAATTGATTCTGCAACAACAACAAAAAATAGCATCAAAGCTGGGATACTGATTTAATAGTTACCTCTGCCTGCTTCAGCTCTTCTTTGCAAATGTCTTCAAGGGAAGCCTCAAGGAAATTCATAGCATATCGCTCTATGGGAGTGAGCTGTTCAAAACAGAGGCAATTGAAATTTTGTGCAAAAAAGGTACATTGTGATAATGATCCCTAAACTGGAAATCACATTCTAATTAAGCATCCTATAAGGAAAGCATGAAAATCCTGACTACCTGTTCAACTAGGGCAGCGATTTCTTGCTCAGCCTTGGAGAGCTCCTCCTCTTCCTGGTCTCTGCTGTCACCATCATCCAGAGGAATGTTCTCATTAAACTCTGCAAGCTCAGCTACCTGCTCAGCCTTGGCTTGCGATGCAGCCACTATATCCTCTTCATCCTCAGCTCGACACAGGGCCTGGTGTTAAAATACATAAAAAAAAAAAAAAACATCTAAATACATTCCATGCCACACTCATCACAACTGCCCAAACAAAAATGTAGGCAAATTTGTACAATAAAAATATAAAGTACAAACAAGAAGTAATCATTTGACTATTATTTACCTGTTCCAAAATGGTGGTTTGTTGTTTATTTATGGACTCATCATCATCTGACTGAGGCACACTCAACTCAGCCTCTTTCCTCTCTTCGTCTGACAAATCAAACAACTCTTTGATAGTTTGCTGTGGGAACAAGACAGTGGTTTAATCAATTTGTCTACAATGTAAACCCAGACAATGACTGTTCTGTGGAAAACTAAATTAAGCCATACCTGCTTAAAAAAGGCTGTGGTGAAGTTTCCACCTTCAATAGCCATATCTCCCAGCATCCTCTTTTGATTGGCCTTTTTCAAAATATTTTCTTCAACTGTGCGTTCGCTGATTAGCCTTAACAAATCAGAACAATTGAAAAATAAAATGTGCTCCCATAATCTGTTATCACTAACCAACTCTTTTGAATATGTAATCAAAAATTAATAAAAATTTTACAGTGAGAAAAAATGTGTTCACAGGACTCTTGGTTTGGCCTTTACCTGTAGATGTGGACATCTCTCGTCTGTCCAATTCTGTGGCAGCGGTCCTGAGCCTGGGCATCCATGGTTGGGTTCCAATCACTGTCATAAAACACCACTGTATCCGCTCCAGTCAGGTTAACACCTACACCTCCACTGCGGGTGGACAGAATAAAGCAGAATATGCGACGGTCTGCATTGAAGCGCTCCATCAGGGCCTGAGAGGTAGATAAATGTATGAAACAGCTGAGAGACAAACTCTAAAAGTACTCATATATTTAGTTCTGCTTGCATAAGTGAAGTGGAATGAAAGTCACAAATACACACAAAATACTATTAGACTAGTATTGTAACTCACTTGTCTCTGCTCTACACGTGTACTCCCATCCAACCGTAAGTAGATGTGTCCATGGTAGTTGAGGAACTGCTCAAGTATATCCAGCATGCGAGTCATTTGAGTGAAGATGAGGACTCTGTGCCATCCTGCTTTCAACTTTCTAAGCAAGAGGTGGAGTGTCTGCAGTTTACCTACACACAGACAGCCAAAAATTATTTTTTACTACAAAACACTATACATTTATTATGTATAAATTCTGTAAAACCATGAAGAATGAAATCCTAAAAGTACACATTGGGGTCTTCATACTTACCACAGTCATATTGAATAAGCCTTAAATCAGGGAAATGTGTCCTCATGTTACACTGAATGCGATGGAGCGTATGTGTGAGCGGGGAGAGCTGGGAAGATAGAAATGAGGAGAAAACAGCCTGCTGATGTCTAAGGGAGGGAGGTGGGTGACAGCTGTGCATGGTGATAGGTTTTGCGTCCACTGGAGGAATAACAAAAGTGAACCTGTGGGGTGGAACCAGTGCATTTATTAAATAACATTAGTGCAAAAATACACTGTGAGGGCTGGTATATACAATTATCAGCCACAACATTAAAACCACCTGCCTAATATTGTGTAGGTCCCCTCGTGCCGCCAAAACAGCGCAAACCCACATCTCAGTATAGCATTCTAAGATGCTATTTTTCTCACCACAATTGTACAGAGTGGTTATCTGAGTTACCGTAGACTTTGTCAGTTTGAATCTGACTGGCCATTCTCTGTTGACCTCTCTCATCAACAAGGCATTTCCGTCCACAGAACTGCCGCTCACTGGATGCTTTTTGTTTTTTTCACCATTCGGAGTAAATTCTAGACTGTTGTGTGTGAAAATCCCAGGAGATCAGCAGTTACAGAAATACTTAAATCAGCCCATGAGATCACATTTTTTCCCCATTCTGATGGTTGATGTGAACATTAACTGAAGCTCGACCCGTATCTGCATGATTTTATGCACTGCTGTCACAGCTGATTGGCTGATTAGATAATCGCATAGATGATTGTTGGTGCCAGATGGGCTGGTTTGAGTATTTCTGTAACTGCTGATCTCCTGGGATTTTCACGCACAACAGTCTCTAGAATTTACTCAGAATGGTGCCAAAAACAAAAAACATCCAGTGAGTGGCAGTTCTGTGGATGGAAATGCCTTGTTGATGAAAGAGGTCAACAGAGAATGGCCAGACTGGTTCGAACTGACGAAGTCTACGGTAACTAAGATAACCTCTCTGTACAATTGTGGTGAGAAGAATAGCATCTCAGAATGCTATTCTGAGACGCGGGGTGGCACGAGGGGGACCTACACAATATTAGGCAGGTGGTTTTAAAGCTGTTGCTGATTGGTGTATATGCATAAAATAAGTTCATCCTATTTTACATCTCGATATGTATGTATATGCTCTGAAGTGGCTTAAAAGGGTGATTGTTTTTTTTTTTTGATCAGAGAAACCAAACAGCCACTGTTGCCAAGTAGATTACAAATGTTTAAATGCAAGAAATAAAACAGTAAAAATCCAGTTAAAAATGATGAAATGAAAGGCACATGTTCCACACCGACACTAAACCTACGCATGAAAGAATGATATTTAATCATTTTCATCCTTATGCAGCAAAATAACAGAGCAATAATTGCACACACACACACACACACACACACACACACACACATTATTGTAAATTTTCTCATTTAATCATTAACAATAACAATAAAAACTAAGTGGTGAACAGCTTGAAACTCAAAAAAAAAAAAAAAAAAAAATACAAGCAGCATAATTTTCTTCAAAGATTTATTTTATACAAACTTAAGATTTTTGACTGACCAAACACTCTAATGTAAA
This sequence comes from Myxocyprinus asiaticus, assembly GCF_019703515.2. NCBI lineage: Eukaryota > Metazoa > Chordata > Actinopteri > Cypriniformes > Catostomidae > Myxocyprinus > Myxocyprinus asiaticus. The sequence continues at coordinate 17,337,060 of NC_059379.1, forward strand.
CTTTAAAATGTCAGCATAGATCATCAATTCCTTACTGTAGAAGGAAACGTGAAAATATGAAACAGCCAAAGTACAGTGCTGTAAAATATTTGCCCCTTCATGATTTCTTCTATTTTTGTGTATTTTCCATTCTAAATTGTTGTATATCTTCAAACGAGATATAACATAAAACAAAGGCAACCTGAGTAAACACAAAAACAGTTTCAGCAAAAAGTTATCCAAACCTACATCACCCATGTGAAAAACTAACTGCCCCCTTAAGCTTAACAGCTGGTTGTGCCACCTTTAGCAGCAACAACTGCAATCAAACGCTTCCGATAACTGGAGATCAGTCTTTCACAACGCTGTGGTGGAACTTTGGCCCACACTTCTTTGCAGAACTGCTTTAGTTCGGCCAAATTTGGAGGGTTTTCGAGCATGAACTGCCCGTTTAGGTTCCTGCCACAACATCTCAATTGGGTTCAAGTCAGGACTTTGTCTAGGCCTCTCCGAAACTTTAATTTTGCTTTTTTTGAGCCATTCAGAGGTGGACTGAGAGGATGTTTTGGATCACTGTCTTGCTGCATAATCCAGTTGCGCTTGAGCTTCAACTCACGGACTGATGACCGGATGTTCTCCTTTAGGATTTTCTGGTAGAGAGCAGAATTCATGTTTCCCTCAATTATTGCAGGTCGCCCTGGCCCTGAAGCAGCAAAGCATCCCCACACCATCACACTACCACCACCACCACGCTTGACCGTATGTATGACGCTCTTTTTGTGGAATTCTGTGTTTGATTTACACCCGAAGTAATGGGACCCCGTCTTCCAAAAAGTTCCACTTTCAACTCATCAGTCCACAGAACATTCTCCCAAAAGGTTTGAGGATCATCAAGGTGCGTTTTGGCAACATTCTGACAAGCCTTACTGTTCTTCAGGATTAGCAGTGGTTTTTGCCTCGCCACTCTTCCATGGATGGCATTTTTGGCCAGTGTCTTTCTGATAGTGGAGTCATGAACAGTGACTTTATTGATGCAAGAGAGGCCTGCAGTTCCTTGGATGTTGTCCTTGGCTTTTTTGTGACTTCCTGGATGAGTCGTTGCTGTGCTCTGAGGAATTTTGGAAAACTGGCCACTACTGTGCCAAATTTTCTCCATTCGGAGATAATGGCTCTCACTGTGGTTCTTTGGAGTCCCAGAGCCTTTGAAATAGCTTTATAACCCTTCCCAGACTAATGCATTTAAATCATCCTTTTCCTCCTCATTTCTGGAATTTCTTTCAACCTTGGCATAGTGTGCTACTTGGTGAGACCTTTCACCCAACTTCATGCTGCTGAAAAAGTTCTATTTAGGTGCTGATTTGATTGAACAGGGCTGGCAGTAATCAGGTCTGGGTGTCTAGTCCAGCTGAACCCTATTATGAATGCAGTTTCATAGATTTGGGGATTTAGTAACTAAGGGGGTAAATACTTTTTCACACAGGCCCAGTTGCTATTGGATAACTTTTTTGCTTCAATAAATAACATTTAAAAACTGTAGTTTGTGTTTACTCAGATTACCTTTGTCATGTTAGATTTTGTTTGAATTTTTAAAACAATTTAGTATGAGATATACACAAAAACAGAAGAAATCACTTTTTAACAGCACTGTATTACTGTTAATAATAACTTGTATAGATTAAATTTCTCTGCCGTCACAGTATATATACTAAAACATTTAATATATGAATATTACCCCACAGAGACTTCAGAACATTTGAGTGATGATGTAATCTAATCACTGAATCAGATTTCTTTTAATATGTAATGAATCGTAAACTCTAATATTTTTTCGACTCAAGTTTAAAGAGACACCATTTAAACATCTTTATCTTAACACTCACGAGTTACAAGACAAATGATGATCACAAATCTAATGACACATTTTTTAGGAAACATAATTTCCAAACAAAAATGTTAAATTATGCAACATTGTAAATATCGCCAGCAAAATAATCATCTATGTATGCACTAAAATGTGACGCACTAAAATTAGATTTTGATGCTACATTTATTAAATACATTTTAGTGCTTTATTTACTGTATGTGAGGTTTAAGAGATGTTTGTGAGACATACCTGTCCATGACCTCAGAGAGATGTTTAAGTCTCTCCTCTGAGTTATGGATGGCTTCTTTCAGGGCTTCACTCTTTTCCAGGTAATCTCTGTAATGGTGTGATTGAGCAATGAGGCAGGAGCTGTAACCAGAGAAAGTCCAGTTGTCCAGAACAGGACGTGCTGGGGATGGACAAGGGCCTGGGAGGAAGGTTAAAAAGTCCAGCACCTCACGGCCATACGCAGGCTTAGCAGTGCAGTGCAGATCGTTGATGCGAATGATTTGAGAGATTCGTCCATCTCGTTGAGCCTTTTGGCTGTCTGCAAGCCATGACTGACAAAGACCAAAGTGACAAGTAAGTGAAGCTAAATAACAATTAGGTCACCAAATTTGTATACAAATATAAAGTTACAAAAACTTTCTATAGAAAGAGTTGAAATACTTTAGCAAGGAGGTATTTTATTCTGAACTAAATGCACTACAAGACTTATGCTAGTGTTCTGAGATGTTCTGAGACATTTGCAAAGCATCAAACCCTTCGATGTGGGCTGCCTGAAGATGAAACTATTACTATGCTCCATTTGAGTTCGTATTTAAGATGCATAAATGTGAAAACACAATGAAAGCAGGAAGACAGTGAGAAAAACAGAGATTAATCAACAGTGTACTTTAAGATAAAGGCAGCATTTATTACCATGTAGAAAGGGGATAGTGGTGGAGGTGGCGGCTGAATGCGGGGACGCTGAGATGTTGACCCACTGCTCTGAGATGAAGATGCAGGCTTAGAAGTGCTCATGCGCAAAGTAATAACATCACTACCACTGTCCTCGCATCCTGATGATGATTTCACCTTCGCTACTGCAAACAGAGTGGGTTAATGCAATTACATTTACAATTGAGCATAACTGTTCTACTATAATGATAATGGTATGACTTTTTGCTTTAATATATTGCTTAAACTTCTGCACAAAAACACCTCTATTCAACACTGAGCAAACACTGAAAACAACATCTGTGCTCAACTAACCTGGTTCTGGTTTTGGTGCTGTTCCCTGTACGACTCTCAACACAGGGCGGGTGGGTGGAGTCTGAGATAAAGCAACAGTTCGGGGTGGAGCAGCATAAACTGGAGGCCGTTGTGGGGGCTGTGAAGAAGTGGGCACTCTAAGAACAGGGCTTGGGGTGCCATGGGGGTGAAGGGTGACTGACTGAGGAGCAGGACGAGGAGAAGGAGGCACAGCCAGAGTGGGGACCGATCCTCCTTCTTTACTTGATGCCTGGCGAACAACAATCTTTACAATTCCAGGTCCACTTACCATGGATGATGGGACTGAAATAAAACAAGAGAATGTTTAGTTACTACACAAGAACTTCATCCTGAAAAGAGGAAATAAGAAATGTCAGTCAGATTGGGCACCAGACTATGGATTACAGTAGCAGAGCTATCAAAATACCAGGTCTGGCACTATCAAATAATTCTTTAGTCTTGTATTTTTAAGCCAGACACAAAGCAAAAAGAGTTTGGATGAGCATGCCAAAGATTGTTCAACCTGCATACATAAGAGGAACAGAAAAACTTAAATATGAGAAATGAGAAATAAATCATGAAAAATATAAAAGGTAGTTCTGGCAAGAAAAAACAATGTTAAACCCACCTCACTTTATAAAATAAATCAACAAATAAATAAAAACTTAAACAAAACCACTGCAAATCTGCCCTCTACAATTTATGATTAACCGAAGTGCCTTAACATTTTATTTTGTCTTTAACTTTCATTGAAGATTTCAAAAACCTTCTCATCCAACATAAGTATTTAAGTTAGTAGCCAACAAACCATCTGAATATGCTGCCACATGCAGTCAGAAACAAAAGAACCAGTTCCAGAATAGCCATGCACATGCTCTGCAGAGTAACAGGTAGTTTGGTACCCAGGATACAGGTTGTACCCGAACAAGGATAAACTCAAGGACAGCACCAGTACCTTGAGTAGCTGTGAAAGGTATTGCTATTCCAGAGCAGGTTGTGTTGGCTGGGTAGGGATTTGCTGAGCTGCTACCTGACTGACTAACAGTGTGAAGAACTGCCACCTGAGCTGACTGACTAATTAGGTGGTGCTGCCCACTACTGGAAACCAGATGCATTACATTTCCTAAAGGGCACAACCACAGAAGAAAGGGTTAGGCCATAGACTGCACCAAACACTCACAGAAAGACTGAAGGCGTGCAGGAGAAAAGCGAAACCTATCCTTAGCAGGCGGTGGATCATTTCTACAACCAGATTATCCTTTTATGATTTTTCACATAGTAGGGAGTGTTTACCTGGGATGGGTCGTGGTTTAGGCACAGGTACTTGGTGCAGCTGAGTCCCAGAGAGTGTAAGCTTGTTGCCCTGAAGCTGGAAGGTGACAGGTTTACTGCCCTGACAGGACGACACTGGCCGGCCAGCTAGAGAGGCCAGCTGAGCAATACTCACCACCTCTCCAGCTGTACATGTGAAGGATAAATGAAAATACACCAATTAGGTTTGCAAAATCATATTACAACTATTTTAGCAAATATTGCATTTTGACCTGCAAGAAATATGTAACATCTCACGCAACTTTATTTTGATTAATTGTGCAGTCGTATCACCATGAGACAACAGCGAAACAATTGGTTTGTTATTAAAGAGTGATGAAATGAACTTACATGGCAACCGAGCCTGCATGTCTGGGCTGAGAAGAACCCGCTGAGTAAGGAGATTGCTTGGTGGCTGAGGGGGAGTGGCCACAGCTGGGACACTAGAGGGTGCTGAGGGGCGTATAGTCACTGGGTGGGGGGCTGGAGGCCTAATTGCAGCACTGGCCGGGACAGTGCTAGGACCCACTGGAGCTCTCGGTGCAGTGACAGGAGTAACAGGGCAAACTGAAACAGGAGTAGAAAGTAAATCTCTTCCAGTATCACGATCACACGCAAGTAATTACACATGCGAGTCACTTGCTGATCAGGATGTGAGGCTTGGCCCCTTGAGCTGACCTTGAGGTGATGGCTGGGAGGGAGCCTGGGAATTGCTGACCTCTGTGATTAGAGGCGGCTTTGGAATCTGAACCGCAGTGGTGGTGGGACACATGGGCCGTGGGCTGTTCACTGTGGAGCACCCATCAGACTTAGGAAGAGGCTGGAGCATCCTGCAGAGAAACAAACACATGTTGAATATTTTATAATAACATTACCAAACTTCACTCCTAGCCTTATCATACAAAATTTACCGTTTATTTAAAGGGATAGTTAATCCAAAAACCACAGACAGCATAAACGTCATCCATACGCCTCCAGCTGTTAATGTCTTCTAAAGAGACACAATTACTTTTGGTGCAAAAAATATAAATATTTAAGTACTTTTTTTTTTTTTTTTTACTCTAAATCAGGCTTCCGGTCAGAAGGCGTGTGTGCCTGTAACGTAAATCGCATTGGCATTTGAAATGCGAGAACTGATGGACATGCGCCACAGCTGGAAGAGCAGCACTGTTTACAACAGTGTAGGGGGAACGCTGCACAGAAGCTTCAATGGTTTTGGTTTAGATCTGTTTCTTTACTCACAATGGTGCATTTGTGTGCTCATCCTGGACATCTCAACCAAGATGAGAACGCAAGATTATATCCGTATCATGGCAACGGTAATACGACACGAGAGACCGCGTGATCACCCTCTCGTGAAGCTTACCGGAAGCGATGGTTTAAAAAGTACTTAAATATTGATCTTTTTTCGCACCAAAGTGATCGTATCGCTTTAGAAGACATTAATTTAACCACTTGAGTCATATCGATGATGTTTATGCTGACTGTAATTTTTGGAGCTTCAAAAATCGGATCACCATCCACTTGCATTTTAAAGAACTTCTGAGCTAAGATATTTTTTAAATTTTCTTCAAATGTGTTCTGGTGAAGAAAGAAAGTCATACAAACTTGGGATATCATGAGGGCGAGTAAATAATGAGAGAATTTTCATTTTTGGGTGAACTATCCCTTTAAATCAAGCATACAGATAATTCTGATGGATTGTGTTTTTAATTATTAAAAAATACAAATATAATGTAGACCCACCTGTTGACTTTCATGCGAAGAGGCTTTGGTCTGGGATGAGGATTAGGGGAGTCCATAATTTCCTGAATAAGATGATGTGTCACTTTCCTCTGAGGGAAGAAAACATCTGCCTGGTATCTAGATACACGTCGCTCAAGACCAACCAGGTCAAACAAGGACAAATCACAGCGCTTTTGAAAGGATGAAAAGAAAAAAGGTTTTATTAATCTTTCCTGGGGTCCAGAACAGAAAAAAACAGGGGGACAAACTGTACTTCCTGAACTTATTGAAGACATTTCTAAAACATTCCCAGATAAAGATATTTAAAGTTACAGAGGAACAAATTAAATCTCAGGATTGTTAAGGTTTAGTACATACTTCAAAAGGTGAGGTTTCAAGAGCCTGCTGAACCAGTGAGGCAGTAGAATAGATGATGGGCTCTGTGATGAAGGGAGATTGAATGGGCCTTGGATCAAACAAGTTGGGGTGATTACATACTTTCCGCAGCTGCATTAGAATGTTGATCACAGACATGAAGTGGCCACTTGCCAAAGTCTCTCGTGTCCTAGGAGTATGTGATGTAAGGAAAAAAATAGACAAAAATTAGGAGAGCTCTATGTTCATCTGTAGTTTGAACAATATGAGCCACTCAATTGTCAAAGGCATGAGTTTGGAAGTGAAGTTATCATCAACAAAGTCAAAAAGCCTGTTTTTTTCCCCCTCAGTCATACCCACATCTGTTTTCCCTGGACACTTACGAGGCCTGGGCCATGAAGTCATCATAGAGAAAACGCTGTCTTTTGGATAGTCGACAGCGCACAACATGCTCATATTTTTTGGGCATTTGTTTCTCCACATCTGCTTTGATTCTGCGCAGGAGAAAGGGTCTTAACACCTACAGAGGGAGAGGAAGAGAGATACAGGAATCTTATTTAAAGCCAAATTACTATATGCCTTCCTGTAATATTAAAAATAAACAAACCACAATAAAATTAAAGCAAACAGCCAGATAGGATTATGAGAACTGCTCTGCTGTAGGATACACATTTCCAGAAATGCCATTAATCAAATAAAACAAAGCTTCCATGAACTCAAACTCTGTGCTGAGCTGCTCCTACCTTGTGAAGCCGTTTGACCAAGCCCTCGTTGTACTCTTGGCTTCCTTCAATCATGCCAGTCAGTGGGTTGGAGAACCACTCCTTGAACTCACGATGGGACTGGAAGACATGCGGCATAAGGAAGTGCATGAGAGACCACAGTTCCATTAGACTGTTCTGGAGAGGTGTTCCTGTGAGCAACAATCGCCTCTGACTAAGAAAAACAGAGAATCGAGAAGTGCAATAGTAAATAAACCCATTACATCCCCAACACAAGATCTGTACTAATTGGGTTTTCCAAATAAAACTTTTACATACTTCAATAAAAAAATTTCCGGAATATATGTTTTTTTTTTTCTCCAGTCATCTGAAAGGCCCTGTGATGTACAGACCGAAGCGACTTGTTTACACAATTTATAAGTAACTGATGTCAGCCGGTCCAAAACACGCACAGCAAAACACATTTGCTTACACACAAATAGATGAACAACATCAGTCATAAAGACGGCAGAAGCATTTTAAAGTTCCATATTTAGAGTTTTTTTTGCCTTTAAAATGTACTTCATGTAATCAGCTTAAATATTCTGTCCCATCATAATATTATTGTTGTAACAAGCTCTAGACCGCTGTCAAATGCAACAAGACCCCAAAATTATGTTTCATCACAACAGGGTTATTATAGTTTTGGATTTTTAACTTGGTTTTTATTTCTATTTTATATTCAATTTGTCATTACAATTTAGTTTTAGTTAGTTTTCACACTTCTCTGGTTAGTTTTAGTTTCATTTTTGTTTTCTCAGTATTTTCTAGTTTCAGTGTTTATTTCAGTTTTAGTATTTAATGGCTTCCGAAGCTAAAGTGTTTACTGGTATGATTTAAAATGTCTTAACGTCACTGAATTTCTCAGGCCAGTCTCGTGTTACTTTCAGTGCTGCCGCTGGCAAAATTGATGCCCTATGCAGAGCGTTGCGATTATCGGACGGGGTGGGGTGCGTAAGTGCAAGTGGAGGGTGTGTTCCACGACTGCTACTGAGTCCTTGAATAACGTATAACATGAGTAAAGGCAGCTGGTGGAGTTTCTGGTGTTCCCTTATGGTGAGAGATGGTGCACCCTTAGGGAGTTGGTGCCCCACGCAGACTGCATAATATGCGTATTGGGAGCGGTGGTGCTGGTTACTTTAATCTAGAGGCATTTTCATGTTTAATTAGAGTGGATGGTAAATTATTCACATTTTATAATAGGGTGAAGATGGGTAGAGTGGGACAGCTGCTTGATTCCCATTTTATCCATATACAGTTGAAGTCAGAAGTTTACATACACCTTAGCCAAATACATTTAAACTCAGTTTTTCACATAACAACGATGGTCATTATGGTCAAAAACTTCCATTTTTATTTCTTCAGACCAGAGGAAATTTCTCCAAAAAGTAAGATCTTCGTCCCCATGTGCACTTGCAAACTGTAGTCTGGCTTTTTTATGGTGGTTTTGGAGCATTGGCTTCTTCCTTGCCGAGCAGCCTTTCAGTCTATGTTGATATAGGACTCATTTTACTGTGGATATAGATACTTGTATATCTGTTTCCTCTAACATATTCACAAGGTCCTTTGCTGTTGTTCTGGGATTGATTTGCACTTTTCGCACCAAACTACATTCATCTCTAGGAGACAGAATGTGTCTCCTTCCTGAGTGGTATGATGGCTGCGTGGTCCAATGGTGTTTACACTTGCGTACAATTGTTTGTACAGATGAACGTGGTACCTTCAGGCATTTGAAAATCACTCCCAAGTATGAACCAGACTTGTGGAGGTCCACAATTTTTTTTCTTAGCTGATTTCTTTTGATTTTTCCCATGATGTCAAGCAAAGAGGCACTGAGTTTGAAGGTAGGCCTTAAAATACATCTGCAGGTACACCTCCAATTCAGTACACCTCCTATCAGAAGCTAATTGGCTAATTGCTTGACATAATGTTTTGGAATTTTCCAAGCTACTTAAAGGTACAGTTAACTTAGTGTATGTAAACTTCTGACCAACTGAAATTGTGATAGTCAATTAAAAGTGAAACAGTCTGTAAGCAATTATTGGAAAATTACTTGTCACGCACAAAGTAGACGTCCTAAAAGACTTGACAAAACTATAGTTTGCTAATATTAAATCTGTGGAGTGGTTAAAAAATGAGTTTTAATGACTTCAACCTTAGTGTATGTAAACTTCTGACTTCAACTATATTTCATTAAATTGTTGAAAATTATAACTAAATTAATCTTTGGCAAGTAAACAATTAAATTATTGTGGTTTTAAATTGAAGATTTTTCATCAGAATGTTTGGCAGAGTTCATTTTATGACCACCGGTGGGAAAAGCAATGGTAAAGAAATTTGAGATAAATCTTAAGGTTATAAAATAGTAAAAGTTGACTAAATGTTTGTAAATGTTACATGATGCATTATAATGTGAAAGAGAAAATGTAAAAATTATTTGAAAAATTATGCGATGTAAAAATTTATATACAATATTTTTTTCTGTCCCACTTTACCAATACTGCCTGAAAAAAAATCTGAGATTTGGTATTTAAAGGTTCAACTTCCCATCTTGAGTATTTCTTAATTTTGCTTTTGATTAAGGTAGGAGACATGATTAGCCTTTTAAAAAGCTATAATGCCAGGTTATGTGGTATTTGAATTAGTAACATATCCAAAGGTTGCCCATATTCACCCTACTGTGTATCAAAAACTAAAACTAAAATTAATTCAAGATTATTTTATTGTTGTTAGTTTGGGAGTTATGAAAAAGTATTTTAGTTTAGTTTCAGTTTTTTCCCAATCACTTATATTTTTATTTTTATTAGTTAACAAAAAATTATTTATTTAGTTTTCGTTAAGGATTACACTGCATCACACTCATAGTAAAACAATTCAGTCAGCGAACCAGATAATTAGTGCAGAGCAAAGAGGTTTGTAAATATCAGAAATATCCACAGATAGACAGTTGCTAACATTAATGAATACAGGCATATTGATTTACTCTAAAAACTAAAAGCTGTTTATTTGTATCTAGTATTGAGTTACATTTGTTATAAATAGATATGGCTTTTGTAAATTTTTTGCAATCTCTGTCATTGCAACTTATACAGAGTAGGGGTCGACCGATATATCGGCGAGGCAATAAATCGGTCCACCTGCTTGCACGTGAAGGAGCCACCCGAGACATGTAAACGACCAATCACAATTAGTTTTGTTGTTATGTGCCATCGTGTTACCACAATAATAGACCAGTGTGCAACAGTCTCATTTAAACGGTCCGCAAATCAAAGCCGCGGCAGACGTGCAGATCATAATTTTAAAGTGCTCGTGTATATCACTCTCCCTCTCTCACCTCAACAGCTCCCCATAACTTAACTGTCTTGTCTAATGATAAAAAGGCAAATATTAATAAAAATGTTATATTATACCATCTGCATACAGTGCATCCAGAAAGTATTCACAGCGCTTCACTTTTTCCACATTTTGTTATGTTACAGCCTTATTCCAAAATGGATTAAATTCATTATTTTCCTCAAAATTCTACAAACAATACCCCATAATGACAACGTGAAAGAAGTTTGTTTGAAATCTTGGCAAATTTATTAAAAATAAAAAACGAAAAAAAAAAAAAAAAAATCACATGTACATAAGTATTCACAGCCTTTGCCATGACACTCAAAATTGAGCTCAGGTGCATCCTGTTTCCACTGATCATCCTTGAGATGTTTCTACAACTTGATTGGAGTCCACCTGTGGTAAATTCAGTTGACTGGACATGATTTGGAGAGGCACACACCTGTCTATTTAAAGTCCCACAGTTAACAGTGCATGTCAGAGCACAAACCAAGCCATGAAGTCCAAGGAATTGTCTGTAGATCTCCGAGACAGGATTGTATCGAGGCACAGATCTGGGGAAGGGTACAGAAAAATTTCTGCAGCACTGAAGGTCCCAATGAGCACAGTGGCCTCCATCATCTGTAAATGGAAGAAGTTTGGAACCACCAGGACTCTTCCTAGAGCTGGCCGCCCGGCCAAACTGAGCGATCGGGGGAGAAGGGCCTTGGTCAGGGAGGAGACCAAGAACCCGATGGTCACTCTGACAGAGCTCCAGTGTTTCTCTGTGGAGAGAGGAGAACCTTCCAGAAGAACAACCATCTCTGCAGCACTCCACCAATCAGGCCTGTATGGTAGAGTGGCCAGACGGAAGCCACTCCTCAGTAAAAGGCACATGACAGCCCGCCTGGAGTTTGCCAAAAGGCACCTGAAGGACTCTCAGACCACGAGAAACAAAATTCTCTGGTCTGATGAAACAAAGATTTAACTTTCATGTCTGGAGGAAACCAGGCACCGCTCATCACCTGGCCAATACCATCCCTACAGTGAAGCATGGTGGTGGAAGCATCATGCTGTGGGGATGTTTTTCAGCGGCAGGAACTGGGAGACAAGTCAGGATCGAGGGAAAGATGAATGCAGCAATGTACAGAGACATCCTTGATAAAAACCTGCTCCAGAGCGCTCTGGACCTCAGACTGGGGCGAAGGTTCATCTTCCAACAGGACAACAACCCTAAGCACACAGCCAAGATAACAAAGGAGTGGCTACAGGACAACTCTGTGAATGTCCTTGAGTGGCCCAGCCAGAGCCCAGACTTGAACCCGATTGAACATCTCTGGAGAGATTTGAAAATGGCTGTGCACCGACGCTCCCCATCCAACCTGATGGAGCTTGAGAGGTCCTGCAAAGAAGAATGGGAGAAACTGCCCAAAAATAGGTGTGCCAAGCTTGTAGCATCATACTCAAAAAGACTTGAGGCTGTAATTGGTGCCAAAGGTGCTTCAACAAAGTATTGAGCAAAGGCTGTGAATACTTATGTACATGTGATTTTTTTTTCGTTTTTTATTTTTAATACATTTGCAAAGATTTCAAACAAACTTCTTTCACATTGTCATTATGGGGTATTGTTTGTAGAATTTTGAGGAAAATAATGAATTTAATCAATTTTGGAATAAGGCTGTAACATAACAAAATGTGGAAAAAGTGAAGCACTGTGAATACTTTCCGGATGCACTGTATATGCGATACCTCATTTAAACAGATGTAATTCACGAACCTCACAAAACTTGAGCAAATCCAGTGTCTTGTGGAGCGCTCAAATACAGTTGAAGTCCAAATTTTACATACACTTAGGTTGACGTCATTAAAACTAATTTTTTAACCACTCCACAGATTTAATATTAGCAAACTATAGTTTTAGCAATCTTTTAGGACATCTACTTTGTGCATGACTCAATTAATTTTTGCAACAATTGTTTACAGACAGACTGTTTCACTTTTAATTGACTATATCACAATTCCAGTGGGTCAGAAGTTTACATACACTAAGTTAACTGTGCCTTTAAGCAGCTTGGAAAATTCCAGAAAATAATGTCAAGCCTTTAGACAATTAGCTTCTGATAGGAGGTGTACTAAATTGGAGGTGTACCTGTGGATATATTTTAAGGCCTAACCATCAAACTCAGTGCCTCTATGCTTGACATCATGGGGAAATCAAAAGAAATCAGCCAAGACCTCATAAAAATTGTGGACCTCCACAAGTCTGGTTCATTCTTGGGAGCAATTTCCAAACACCTGAAGGTACCACGTTCATCTGTACAAACAACAGTACGCAAGTATAAACACCATGGGACCACGCAGCCATCGTACCGCTCAGGAAGGAGACGCATTCCGTTTCCTAGAAATGAACGTAGTTTGGTGCGAAAAGTGCAAATCAATCCCAGAACAACAGCAATGTTGTGGGGGAGCTTTGCTGCAGGAGGGACTGGTGCACTTCACAAAACAGACTGCTTCACGAGGAAGGAAAATTATGTGGATATATTGAAGTAACATCTCAAGCAATCAGCCAGGAAGTTAAAGCTCGGTCGCAAATGGGTCTTCCAAATGGACAATGACCCCAAGCATACCTCCTAAGTTGTGGCAAAATGGCTTAAGGACAACAAAGTCAAGGTATTGGAGTCTTCCTATCGGAAGAAATCAGCCAAGATCAAAACTCAGTTCCTCTGATTTACGAATGTTACATGATAGTCAGTGTGTGGCAATCCATGCAGGTGATCCGGGCCGTATAAACTGTTTGCTGCTTGCTGGATCCACAGGAGTGCATGAGAGCAACTTTAAAGTAAGTGCTTCACGTGAGCTCTATGTAAATGTCATATTCACTGTGCACTGTATGTGCCTTTTGTGGTTTTCTTATGTGAGAAAACGTGATTGCTAATGTGCACATGCCATCCATAGTTTCTATACTACCGTGTGCACTGTTATTTCCTTCTTCCTAATATATTAACAATTTTATGTGCAAATAAATTATGAAAATTGGATGACTAAACAGAAATCAAAAGAAACAGGTATCTACCATTTAAAACACAATCTTATTTTTTTTAAGATTCTTTTTCACAAAGTGAAAGTTTTTTTGAAATTTTGAGTATATGTAGTGCTAAAAAAAAGAGTTCATAATTTTGTTTAAGCAATTTTATGTACATATTATTTACTATATTAAACTGCGTGACATACCGGCATTATATTGGCCTATTGGCCACCCTGATCTCTGGATATCGGCATTGGCCATTAAAAAAAACCCATGTTGGTCGACCACAAATACAGGGATGCAACTTATCCAACTTATAGTGTTTTTTTTCTCTCAACAACACAATTTTGAGCAGGTGCGATTTTATTTCCGGAAAATACGGGTAAGTTACAAAATGGCCTGTAGCATGTTCATGTAAGTACCTGTTGAAGTTCAGCAGGCTTTGCCAGCGTTGGGACTTAAAATTCTTGATGTTCTGAGCTTCATCAAGAATTAGGTACCTCCAAGACTTGCGTCTAAAAGCCTGATGATCTTGCAACACCAGCTTATACGAGGTGATGCATACATGGAAAGCGTTGGGCTTAGTCCAGCCCTGAGAAGTGATAGAAATTGAAAATCTTTAAAAAACACTTTAACGAAGCTCTTTAAAGCAATAATAGTTTATAGATTACATTTTAAGATCTTAATTTCCAATAATACTGGTGCACATAATTGTATTTATTACTTGTCTCTTGAGTTTGCGCTCCTTCTGGCTGCCATAGTAGGTAAGGATTTTGAATCCTGGACACCAACGTTTCAACTCCATCTCCCAGTTTAGCATTACACTGGTGGGCACAATGATCAGATGTGGACCCCAATTACCTGTAAGAGGAAAAAACAAGAAAATGTTTGTAGGACTGCATAAATCCATTATATTTTTAATACACATCACAGGGAATTTATATATGGGATATGTTACCTTTTACACATGCTAGATGAGCCAACAGTGCAATGGTCTGAATGGTTTTGCCAAGTCCCATTTCATCTGCAAGAATGCCATTGAGTTTCTTCTCATTCATAGTGACCAACCAGTCCAGTCCAATGTGCTGGTACTCACGCAGGGTGCCATGAAGTAAGAAAGGAATAGGCGTTTTGACCTACAATAAAAAAAAAAAAACACAACAACTGCAATTAGCGACAAACAGAAATGAAGTGCTCTCGAGGAAGTGGTTCTGAGGGTTTGTGTGTGTTTCTACCTTTGTTGTTGCCAATGTGTATCCCTTAGGTTGAAGGCTCTCAGCAGTAGCAGCAATGTGGCTGATCTCCTTCTTGGGTCGTGGAGATGTAGGTACAGTGGGACTATGGTCTCCCTCTCTCAGCAGAACTTCCATTCCCTCTCCCCCATCATCATCCTCCTCCTCCTCCTCTTCACTTTCCTGCACCTCCTCATCATCATCTTCTTCGACATGGTCTACAGCCGCTTGGGAATCTGAAAAATGAGTGAAGGGTAAAAGTTGATGATCAAGATGATCTGTGATATTTACTTTACACATTCATCAAAAGTTACAAATGTTTCAGTGGCTTTACCATGTGAAACTGCTCAAAAATACAACATATACTATCACCAAGCAGTGCTTTTAATTCAAGGAGTCTGTAATCTTATTTGTAACAACTCTACCAGCTGAATTATATTTTTATGCATAATCAGAAATGTCAGCTTACCTGAGGAGGT